>NC_136062.1:45491101-46197745 GCF_964261635.1 Lissotriton helveticus | reverse complement strand
CGTCTGATCAACCATGCCCAGCTTAAGAATTTAGCCACCCCACAAGCTAGGATTGACTAGGATCAGCTTTAAGTATTCTAAGTGCAACAGAGTGGTCCCTAGTTTCAAGCTGCAGGCACACAGGTTTAAGCCAAGTCGGAATTTCTAAGCAGCTCCTGAATAGACTTCCAACCATTCAGAATGCTGCTAAAAGACTCATACTCAACCTTCCCTGTCGCATTCACATCTCACCTCAGGGAGCCCCGCTGGCTGCCAATTCACAAACACAGCGGGTTCAAACTCCTTATGCACTCCTACAAAGCCCTACACAATAGTAGATCAGTAGAACGCAACAGCCGGAAACACTTGCACACTTCTCACTTTCACACAACCCACTCTCAAAAAAGTAGAACAGGATATTGCTCCTTCTCCTACATCGCACTCAAAACATGGAATGACCTCCCACAACACATCAGAGCCGCCAACTCACAAATGGAGTTTCGCAAGAAGCTGAAGACCTGACTAACTGAATAATGTTAAGGGAATGTTAAGGGAATCACACACCTTCACACATGCCCAAGCCCCTGGATACCATCATGGGTAATTAAAGCGCTCTACAAATCAACATAATATAACATCGAGAAGCAACAAGGAGGGTGAGCATTGAGTCATTAGTAAGCTTGCAAATTTTTAGGTCCCACCTACCAGAGAAAGTTTTGATATTGTATCGCCTGCAGACAGCTTTTTCCTACATAAGCTGCTTATGAACCATCGCAAAAACTTACTGTGGGCTTAGAACTCGGCCATTACTTACCACTGTGGTTGGCATTGTCATTCTTGTTTGCTTCTTATTCAATGGCTTGGCTTCTACTTCTTGTGTTTGTATCTCCCCTGGAGCACAGCATCTTTTCAATTTGTTTGACTAGCAGAATTGTATCCTTTTCACTGCTCACATATTGGGAACTACTTTTTTTTCATTGAGATCTCCAAAATAATGAATTTGTTTTTTTGGGCTCTCTCCTTTTGATGTCCTGACCGCGCCACTTAGAAGCAAGACACCTGCCCTGCAAGATTTTTCACGTAGTCGTCATCTTCAGATCCTTTTTTTCCCCTTTGGGACTCTTGTTTTTGTTGTGACTTTCAGGTTTTTTTACATGTTCTTTAGACCTTGGTGCTCCTCAGCCTCTGCCACTTCTGGGGAGGGGGAAGGGTCACAAGTGAATCCTGAAAATTCTTCAAGCAACAAAAACGACTTGTACAGGCAAGTAACCACTTCGAAAAAAAAAACAAAAAAAAAAAAACAGGTAGTTGTATCGACTAATTGACATGAATATGTGAAATGACCTTTAGTACAAATTGTGGGTTTGCCCTTATCATTCTCTTGTGTATTTGCACGTATGATACTTACCTTGTGAGTGCCTGCAATTAACTTTCCGCAAGGACATGATGGCAATCAAGAAGGCCGTTTTGAATGTTAGGAATTTGATGCCTGTTCTATACATCAGCTCCAATGTACGAGTTACTTACCTTCGGTAAAGATGTATCTGGTAGAGACTATTCTAGAAGCAGATTCCTTCACGTAGAATTACTCCCAGGCGTGAGACTGGATCCGGAAACTTTTTGCCACAGCATCTTTGCGCGCCGGGGCGTCATCCGCGCACGTGACGTAAGCGAGGTCACATAAGACCCGCCCCAGCGCACCTACATCAGTTTTCTTCGGAGAACTTTTCCACACCACAACGCAGAACCACCAGATAAAAACCTGTGGAGCATGAAACAGTGTGTGAAGAGCAGAAAAATTGGAAAGAAACAGTGACTAACACCACCTAGTGTCAACACAGCAGAAACCAAGGCAGGGAATTAAGAAGAAACAAGCAGAGCCCTGCGCACCCACCCTGCCAGCACATAGACAGCCTCCCACCCCTGTGCCCCGGAGGCACGGAACATGCGTAAAAGTCGTAAAAGTCATGGTACACATAGGAAACCCACCACCCCCATCCTGAGCAAGGAAGGGGACCAGTCCCAAGACAGACAGGGACAACAAACCTCCATGCCGCCCCAACATAGAGGGCAACTACCCACAAGGAACAAGGGCAAGACATGGCCAGATGACCCTGAATCAGAGGATAGCAAAGGAGGAAGGGAGGGGAGGGAGGACAGGGATAGAAAGCAATCCCCCCCAAACCTGGAATAGCCAGAGCAGCAGGGCACCGGAGCACCGGAACCTCATTCTACCAAGGAAGAATGAACCGCCCCCAGACAGAGCCACCCGTCAAGAACAAAGAAGGCACTCACAAGGAGATAAAGCACCCCACCGGGAGGCGAGTACCGAAGACCAACCCAAGGGTCCTCGCAGAATAGGGGAGGAAGGGCGGGCCGTGAAAGAATCTGCGGCTAGAATAGTCTCTACCAGATACATCGTTACCGAAGGTAAGTAACTCGTACATCTGATAGAGACTACTGGCCGCGGATTACTTCACGTAGGATAGATACCCTAGCAATAACCCTTGGAAAGGAGGGTCTGCGAAAGGACCCCCCCAGCCAATACAGAACAGAGGGCCCCACAGGGAACCAGATCTGTGGACCAGGGGGATCCACGTCCCTGCCAGGCAATGGGAGCCCCTCAAGCAGAACCCCACAGACCCCAAAAGGATGTAGAAGGGAGAAGAAGGCTGAAGAGGCCCGTACACTGACAGCAGAGGAACCAAAGGCAAGGCCGGAGAGGCCGAAGCACCGCACTCCCCACAAGGCAACACAGCTGCCGCCTAATGCCAAGACAGGAGGAGCGGAATAAGAAGGCTAGAACACCCAAGGAAACGAGGGAAAATAAGGCAAACCCACTCCAGATGGAGAGCAACCTGCCAGCCAGAACATTGCCGGCAGTTAAAAGCCGCCAGAAGCAAGAAGAACAGCCCGAGGCCTAAGGAAGGCAGAGTAGGCGGCGCCTGGCAAGGGAGACACAGGATCATCCCAGTCCTCAGGGCAGGAGCCGGGAGAGGAGGAGATGCCCGGGCACACCATTACGAGTGGCCGCGCACACAACCTCAGGAAGCAAAGCAACCTACATAAACGCCACGGAGAACAGGTACCCGAAGGCGACCAGAACCCCCTAGCAGAGCGCAAGCCATATGACAGCTACCACTACCCCACATAGGTTGCGTTAAGTCCCAAGATATGGGAACCCTCTTCGGAAGAACTTCTGCAGCAGAGGAAAAACAAAAGAGCCACGGGGAAAAAAACACCCCAGCGGAAGGCTTGACAAGCAGCCCAAGCAAAGCAGAAGGCCTAATCTCAGTGCCAAGTCTGCGTAACAACTCCGGCAAAACACACACACAATCAACAAAAGGGCCGTCCAGCAGCCAACAATGCCAAAGTCCCAAGGAAGGACGCAATTGACCAGAAAGCACACTCCACAGCCAGAACAACCGGACTAAGAAGGCCCAGAATCAACCCAACTCAGGAGTCACAGAGGAGGGGACAGAGGAGGAGGGTAAGGTGGAGAAGGAGGAGGACGGAGCCCTGCCAAGAGCCTTTGGATGGCGGGTTCGGCCAGGGCATGGAACAGGCTGCCATCAAACGGAAGGTCGATGAGTCGCTCCCAAATATTCTCAGTGAATACTCCATCCCGAAGCCAAGCATGGCGACGGAGAGCGACAGAGGAAGCCATGGCCCGGCCCAGCACCTCTGAGATGTCCAGGGCGGAGCGGAGAATAACAACGCTGCAAGCTCCCGGCCATCCAACGCATGATGCCGTAAGTCCACCTGACCACCCTCCTGGGACGCTGCGGATCCAAGAGACTCAGCCGAGTCCCACAAACAGGAGGAGGCCCTAGCCAGCACACACAAGGGCCCGCAGGCATCAAAGGCCCACAGGGCGTCGCTGGTCGAGGAAAACATGTTGCACCCCCAAGAGTCCAGCCAGCAGGTCTCTCGGGACGGCGGAGTCAACAGCAGCGGCAGGGAGGGAGAAGCAGTCCACAAAAGAGGAATGGAGGCAGAGGGGTGGAGGGAAAGGCACACCATGTCATGCGGCGCTGGGAGGTGCCGGTGCAGATGATGTTGAGGCACCGGGTTCCCTGAGGCAGGACGCCACCAAGCCCCCGTCAAGAAAGAAAGGCGGGAAGGTTCCAAGGGAAGTAAGATTTCCCTCCCACCAGAGCCCTGGTGGAGGACCTCCAATAGATGGTCCGCCGGAAAGTGAGCCACCGGGTCACCCATGCGCAGGATGCCCACAGCCGTGGACACCGCGTGAGTGAAGGCCGCACCTGCCTCCGTAGGGCCCAGCGGTGGAGAAAGCAGCTCCACTGTGGGTGACTGCTGCAAACTAAGGCGGCCATCCCCGAGGCCAAGCGGGACAGGCATGGGCCAGACCTGGAAGTCAGAAGGAGCCGAAGAATGAGGGACCAGCCGCTCTTCCGACGAACACCTCTGCCTCAGGAAGGGCGGGGAGCCGCCCTTCGGCGCCGGTGAAAAAGATACCACACGGCGACCAGTCCGGGGAGGACGTCGCCAATATACAGCCTGCCTCTGGAGAAGAAGGAGCGTCCGAAGACGAATCCGCGGTACGACCCCTGCGCGAAGCCTTAGAGTACGCTGCCTGAGGTAGGTTGTTGGCACCATCCGGGGTCACCGGATAAGGTTCCTCTAAGTCACCCGCACCGGAGAAGGGAGCGGAGACCGGAGTGGAGTCGAACCGGGCCCAGGGCGGCGCCGGAACGGTTCCGACCCAACCCCCACCGAGGCAGCCACCTGCGTTGGGGAACGAGACAGGCCTGGGGAGTGACATGAAGCCCTCCGCCAGCTGCGGCCCAGAATGAGGTGGAGATCGTTCAGCAACCCACATGACGGTGCCAGGGACGATCCAACCTCCCACTCGCCCTACAATGAGACAACCGCCTGTGGGGAGGGACGAGAGGGGCCCGGAGAGGGACGAGGGGTCCTCACCCGGCCTCAACCCAGAGCAGGATGAGGAGGGTCCACCGACCCCTGTGGCTCCGCACGGTCCAGCTGCTGCCGGCGCTGTAGCGACGTCACCTCGGCCTTAGACAGGACCACCTTGTCAAAGGACCGAGTTTGCAGCGAGGCAGAGACGCCATGGTCTGAAGGAGGTGCCCCAGAGGAGCCACACCCCAACAGCACCACATCCTCCAAGCCTGGATCCGAACCAGTCGGTGCCGTGACTGGAGCCACCGGCGCCGCCTCAGAGGGTCCTGCGCAAGGCAAGGGGTCCGCCGACGCCCCAGGAGGGGAAGACGCCAGCGAAAACTGCAAAGCCGCCGTGTATGTCTCCATTTGGATTCTTGAAGCTCCAACACCGGGAAACGGTGGTTAGGACGACACACGGGACCCATCACCTGCAGAGAGTCCACGTCCCCAGCAGGCCGGACACCAGCCCCCGGGGACAAACTGCGACACTTACCAATCGGGGAGCGACGCTCACGTGACATCGGAGAAGGGCGAGGACGACTACCACGGCCGTATCTGAAGCCGTCCGCCGAAGCAGACCGAGGGGAGGATGTCGACCTGGAGAGACGCGCCGAGAGAAGTTTCATCCGGCGCTCCCACTGCGACTTCGGCTTCAACAGTTGACAGGCCTCACAATCAGTGGCGCCATGATCCTCCCCCAAACACCACAAATAAATGAGGTACGGGTCCGTCGCCGACATGAGACGCCCACAAAACGTACAAGTTTTGAAACCCGAAGGCATTCGCACACTGTTCCACCAATAAGAAATGGAAGAAAAAGGGGCCCCAAACAGGACCGAGCAAGAATCGGATCCGCGTTGCACGCGGAAAAGGAAAAAACTGATGTAGGCATGCCGGGCGGGTCTTATGTGATCTTGCTGAAGTCACGTGCGCGGACACCGCCTGGGCGGAGTTGCATGATGTCGCCCCGCCCCCGGGGATGCTGTGGCAAAAAAGTTTCCGGATCCAGTCTCACGTCTGGGAGTAATTCTACGTGAAGGAATCTGCGGCTAGTAGTCTCTATCAGATAAAGTACTTTATCAGTTGTGTTAGCACTATGTGGGCATAGGGATATGAGCGCTGATCTTGGTGGAACCACCTTATTTGCCCATTTCAGAAATCTCTCGATCACCTGTGTATTGTAGAAACATCTTCATATAATCCCCTCAAGTGTAAGCTACTAAGGCAGACAGGTGAAACCTAAAAAAAGTGTACGCTGAACTTTCATCTAACAGCTACATGAGGTACTTGACCACTGCTGTTTCGTTTATCCAACTATCTGAGTTTTTCGCTGTCCCACCTATTTATGAACCTGTTCTCCTTTGTAGTGTATAACCTTCTTCTGCTATATAATCTGGCTTCTTTAGGGACCTTCATGGTTCTCTGTAGGAGATCCAGGTGGTCAAACTCCTAAATGCTCAAGAATCATGCTGCCAGGCCAACGGTTGCTGACTCTGGATGGTATACTTGGCTGGCCCCTTTGCATTAAGACCTGGTGAGGTGGAAGACTCATCATCCTGCCTTGTGCCATCTACACCATATCGGAAAACCATGTCTGCTTGGTCCAATAACAGGCGATGAGAATAAACATTATGGACACTTATATGTATCTGTGTAACACTAGTGGGATTATTGGAATTGGGGAAAAGTATATACAAATCTCCCTCACCAGTCTATCCACAGAGGATTCCACTATGACCATCGGTGTGGGTACCTAGATGTGAAGACTTGTGTACCAAAAAGGTAATTTGTGAAATATATCTTCTACAATTTGCTGTTTTATCTCCCATGCATGTGAGGAGTTTGTTTGCTTACTTCGCCTCAGTGTTTTGAACTCCTTGTAGGTCGACAACTACTAACTAATGTTATCTTTCTTTGGATGGCTCATGTCCAAATGTCCTTGTTAGCACAGGATAGTACTTGTGACCTTGTTCTTCCCTGTTAGTTACAATTGAACATCATGGTTGTATTGTCTCTTTGTATCTGAAATGTTCTTCTCTTGACAGGTCTCTGGTAGGCCTTTAATTCCAAGAAACTGTCATCACTTCAAGAATACTTATATGTTTTACTAACTCTTTCTGGTTACATGGGCCCCTGATGTTTAGTCTTTTCATGTGAGTACCCCCCCCCCCCCCACACACACCCTGTGTGGGTTTAGTCTGTTTTGATGGTCAGTGAGGAGGTTGGGTGTTTAAAAAGCCAAGCCACTGTGATGGTCCCTGGACTCCACCACTGTATGCAAGATGCCATTATGCCCATTAGATTCCTCACTGTCATACACTGTCGTTTCTTGTAAGGGCCAGTTTGCTCTAGTAGTGGCACACTTCTTTTCAACACTAGACAGGCCTTTACCTCTGTAGTGTTTCGCCTTGCCCCAATGAACACCAATTCTCTCTCTGGTACTAGTGATAATTTCTCCATGTTTAGGGAAACCTTAATCTGTGGAGTATCTGTATGACCTGGTCCATGCTCTCCTGGCACTGTGTGAATAATCTCACCTTTACTAGCCAATCGTCTAAGTAAGAGTAGATATGTATCCCTATCTTCATGTGCGCCGCAACTACCACAATGCACTTTGTGAATAACCTTGGTGCAGATTTTATCCAACGGCTTCGGACCTTGTATTGGTAATATACCCAGCCCATGGCGAGCCTCAGATAGCTCATGTGTCTGTTGTTTATCGGCACATGCAGGTAGACGTCGTTAAGATCTATAGTTGCCATAAAGTCTAACTTCGGCAGGCGGGGGACGCCCTGTTGCAGTGCAACCTTCTTAGACTTTTGTGTATGTAGGGCATGGACGTCCAGAATAGGCCTGATGGTGTTGTCTAGCTTTGGTACTGGGAAATAAAGTAGACCCCTTGAGTTTCCTCGTCTTTTGATTGCATATTTGTTAAGGAAGTCCTTGTTTGGTGGTTATCTTATTAGCTCTATACAACAGCAATGCTAGATCACATTTAGCGTCCATTTGTCAGATGTGGTTGTTCATTTGGTAAAAAGCCTCAGATTCTAGCCCCTACAGGTGGTGAGTGTAGGGTGGGTCTGAGGGCAAGTCAGTTGACTGTATGCTCTGCTCCATGCAGAAATCCACCTTTTTCTCTAGCTCTGCCTCAAAAGGGCTGCCTTGCTCTGCTGGGGTAGTACCACTCGGGTAGTGTCACTAATGCTTTGTGAGCTAGGTTACAGCACAAAATTAGTGTGAGGGGTGACTGGTTGCGATGCTCCCCTTTCTGGTGGTCATCTTATTTGTGCTGACCCTCCTCCGAAGGGCCCACTGCACTTTAGAGCTGTAATGGCCTTTTGCTGTCTTGTTGTTCTTCGTCATCTTCTGCAGTGAGTCGTCCACTGCTGGGCCAAACAGGTTTTCACTTGTTAAGGCCATATTTAGCACCACTGCCTGCATCTCCTGCTTGAGTCCAAAGACTCTTAGCCATGCAGGTGTCCTTAAGGTGTTGCCCTCGCACCGCTGTCTACTTGCTGTATCCACAGCATCCTGTGCTGACTGAAGGCATTTGTTGGCGATTGCTTCACCTACCTGGATGAGTCTCTCTGCCTTGTAATGGTACTGCTCAGGGAGGTACTGCATCGTCCCTCCATCTCTTTCAACTGCTAGTGGCTATATTTCTTAAGGAGGATGTTAGAGTTGGCGATGTGCCAATGTGTGGCAGCTGGCCTCTCCATTTTGGTCCCACCATCTCCATCTTCTTGCTTTCCCTCTCCCTGTGGTAGTGGGAGCATAGGCCTTTTGAATGCATGGCAACAATGATACAGTCTTCCCCCATATAGCCTCTAACATAGGGTGGCTCTTTGGAGGAATGTTTGTATTTTTTTCTACATCCTCTGTGTCAAATCTTTGGCTACTGCTTATTCCTTGAAGGGTTCTTGTCGTTGATCTAGGACACTCCGTAGCACTCGGAGGAATTTATTTTTTCTTCTATGGTGACAGGAGAGTCTCCAGCAGAAAACACAATTCAGTCTATTGCTCATCTAGTGGCACACCAAATGCGTCCATTGCTGTTTCCACCAGGGCACTGCACACAGCAATGTCAACCAGTAGAGAGGGACTGGAGTGTTAAGTGTCCACCCCTTCTTCAGTGAAGTCGGTTTCTATGCCCTGCCACCCTTCTAGGTCTTGCAGAAAAACCTGATCAAAATGACCTTCTTCAGGGGTTTCTTCATAGAAGAGTTACTCTTCATCCTGTTGGGGCACAGGTGTGGTCAGTGGCTCTAGATCCACCTGCCCCACCTCCTGATCCTTTTCTGTCTGTAAGCTCCATTCCGATGTGCATTTTCTGGCCCTCATGGCCAATGTAGTTCTAACTGATAATTCTTTTTCTCAGTGGAAAACTTCTTCCCTCAATATCAGCGTTTCATTCTTGGTTTTCTTTCAGCATTCTCTGTGTTTGTTAAGGAAAAATCAAGATTTCATCAACAGATTTCCGCCCAGTCTTCTCCATTCACGCTCTGCATCCAGACCCAACAGTGATAAAAAAGAATCTGAAGATGGCGACTATAGAAGCTTCCGGGACAGGCATGATGACGCTCAGGTGTGGGGGTAAAAATGGACTACAAAGACAAGTCCGGACCCAACCACTGCATGGCAGAATAATGTACTGCATATGAATTCAGAAAAGATTGTTGCTGCAAAATCTGTAGTTAGGAGTTTCCATCAAAAAAACAAGTTACTTACCTTCAGTAATGCTATTTCTGGTGGATAGTCTCCCTAACTGCAGAGTCTTCACTACCCTCCACCCTCCCGTTCCGTAGAGTGAGCTCATTAACATATAAAAAAGTCCCAAGTTAAAATCCGGCACACTGTTCTGACCTGTTGACGCTCTGCCTATGAGGTCACGTAGTGAGAAACATATTGAAATGGACATCAGCACGCAGGTTGGCGCTTTTATTCAACTGTGCTCTGTCACTAAAGGAGCGGTACAGAGTGACTGCAGAGCTGCATGATGCCACCCACTGGCTCACAGTAGCAATGCTATAAAGCATATCTTGCCTGGGTATACTCTTAAAAGTAAGCAACCTGCAGTTAGAAGGATAAATCCGAAGCAAGAACTCAGAAGCAAGGATGAATGTGCCAACTTGTGGTACAGCCAGATTGGCAGAGTCAGTGGACAGAAACCTGAGACGTGTTTGAGGCAGACAGTGAGTCTGGAACCAAATATGAAGCAGTACTTAACCTGCTTAAAGAATTTCCTGGATTGACATGCTATGCTTTGATCTTTCATCTAGTGGTTGTGTCTAGAATTGTCTTTTGTTGCTATTGTTGTGGACTTTGTTGTCCACTATTTGGTGGTATGTCTGCTCCCCTCGTGACATCAGATGCGTGCCCCTGAAGATCCAGTGCGATTGCCATCCTCAGATTTTTGTTTTCCCCTTACCTATCTTTGGGAGGGTTACATATGAATCCAGAAAACACTTCAGGTTGCAAAAGTAATACTACAGGTAAATATCCATTTTGTTTTGCAGCTTACCTTAAATCTTTTTTGAAATCACATGCTATACATAGGTGGTTGGGTTGAAATTAGTTTGTGCTTTCAAACAGGTGTATTAATATTTTCTGTTACACCTATGCTTCTCGGTTGACTTGAATGGTGTTTGACAAAGGTATGTATAGGTAACCAAGTAGCTACCATACATATGTTGTTAATGGAAGAGTTTTCCAAAATGACAAGTATTGATCCTTTTTTCCTAGTGGAGCGGGCTTTTGGTTTCTCCTCTAGTGCCACTCCTGCGTTTTATAGTATGTGTGGTTTGTCTGAACTATTGGTCCCCTTGGTCACTTTTGAGCCTGTGCTTGCAGGAGCAAAGGAAACACAAACTGGCTCACTTTCTTGATTTATTTAGTTTCTTGCAGGTGGTAGGTGACCGTCCACTGCACATCTAACATACAAATGGCTCTTTCTGCATGTCTTTGGCTGTTGGAAGAATTTAGGCAGCTGGATGGTTTGGTTAACATGGGAGTATGAGATGACTTTGGGAAGTGACCTCTTTATCAATATGTAGGAGGGGACCTGTATTATGAGTGTTTGTAGTTCACTGACCCTGTACAACAATGAAATGGCTAATAGGAACGCAGTTTTTAATGTTAAGAATTTGAGTCCAGCCTTATGAATTGACTTAAAAGTTTATTTTATTAGACGTGCAAGAACCTCATGAGTGTGGGTGCTCTCCTGTATGGTACTATACCTTTTTGTAGCTTTAGGAATCGATTGATGACTGCTGTATGAAGAAGGTTTTACACATACATCCTCTTGTATAAGTCACTATACCTGATAGGTGTACCTTTAGTAATGTGCGGGTGAGACATTCATCTGGCAGGTAAGTTAGGTATCTAATGACTGTAGGGCCTTTTGTTCTAATGTCCATGAATCATCGCTTGTTGCACCAGTGGACATACCTCTTCCACAATGCTGTATACAATTTTCTTGTGCTTGGACTTCTGGCTTCAATTAGGACCTCTTTGGGAGTCCCAGATGTCCAAGGAGCCAGGCTACCAGACTGAAGCTGGCTACTTGTCCCAGACCATTACGTTTTTGAGATGTTGGCAGGGTTTGTGACGGTGACAACTTTATTACTTCCCCTTTCAACCATGTCTGAGAGCCAAGTTTGTTTTGCCCCTAGTGGTGCTATTAAGGTCAGTGCTGTGGGCAATGGCTTGCACTTGTTTATCACCAGTGGTTTCAGTAGTATTGGCTGACCAGACTTTTGGCATTTTCTGGTATGCCCCATTCACTAAAAGCCTTTCCTAGAATTTATTATTTTCATTCCCATTCATGCAAGTGCTGGCTTTGCGCTTAGTCTGTCTCATTGTACAATTTGTGTATCTTGCAATTGCAATGCTCTTAGGGTTATGTGTTTCTTAACAGCCTAATGCCTTAGGCCAACTTGGACAGCACATACAACCTTTATCTGCGGAGGTAAAAAATTGCAAATATTCGGTCTATCTGGATCTGTATTACCTACTTTTTAAATCTGCATAAAAAGCCTTTAGCACCAGAAAACCTAGCATCAGATGCAACACATTTAGGTGTTTTAGTTTCCATTGGGTTTCACAGACCCCGATGTTCAGATTCCCTATGTGGGTTACCCACCCCATGTGGGATGCATATGTGGTGATGGTCACAGAAAGAGTTAGTTATATGAAACATTTGCCTACTGCTATGTTGCCCAGGTTCCATCATGCTATCTCCTTTTGTACCTTCTCTGCAATACCCACCAGATCCTCCAAACTTCCAGTTGCCTTTGACCATTCATTCTGTAGCCACCCCTGAATTGTTCACATGTGGAGTCTGGCATGTGTAATTAACAGAATGCATGTGGCCACTCTGCCCATTAATTTCTCAACAGTGCTAACTGTCAGAAAATGTCCCTTCTGGCATAGGCGTGTTTGCTCAGTCAATGGCAGGATCCTTTAAGTAGTGGGAATACTTTAGCTTCCCTGGAATTCAGTCTTTATCTCAGGAATATCTTTTGCTTCTATGTTTTCTGGCAATATTTCTCCAAGTTGAGTGAAAATCCCATTTTGTATAGGGTATTTAGGACTGTTCAGGTGCTCCTTTTGCATTGCCTGAAGTAAAGTTTGCTTTTACCAGAAAAGCGTCTAGGTAGGGGTACAGATGTATCTTCTGCATTCTCAAATGTGCTGCAAATACAGCAAATCATTTAGTAAACACCCTTGGAGCGGGCTTTATCAGAGAGCGAAGTACCATGAGTACAGTGTACATGGCTCACAACAAATTTGAGGACTTTCTTATGCTTGTTGTTCATCAACACCTTTTTCACTGGCACTTCTTATTCGGAGTCGACAGTGATGTCCTGGACGTTGGACAGACTGAGGTTCCTGAGTGAGAGTTGCAGCTTCTGTTGTGTCTGCATCATAGCATAGTGGGACCACCTCTGTTTATCTCTGGTCCTGAGCATCTTTGGTTGGCACCGACACACGCCTTGTAGCCATCGGTACTGTAGTAGCAGGGGAAGCAGAGGTTAACGGTCTTTGTGGCTGTCCTTTTGCATAAACTTGTATTGCCACTTGGGGCAGAACCTTAATGAAGTGGTCTCCATTTCCCTTGACAGTTCCACCCCCCAAACCCACCTTTGACCTTACATGCTCTTTTCTTTGTCACTGTTTTCTCAAGTTTTCTGGCTGTTCTGCTAGCTGCTAAATTGAGGCTTCTCTCGAATGTTCTTCCACAATACTCAAACTCTGATCTTTCCTTCCTGACCAAACAGGGGAAACAAATAATCTGAAGGCGGTGACTATAAGAAATGTAGTTATTGGCTGAGGCGGGGGAGGAGGGGTGTTGGGGGGAATGAAACCCTACTCGAGCAGGAATCACAATTCTTGTCAGGGCGAAGCCACAATCAATCCCAAATTAACCTGTGCTCAACCCTCTGGCAGATTTGCACAGAGCAGTAAGGCTCAATCTAGAGGCACTGTGTAAAGTATTTATGCAGCACTTCATACAATAAGTGAAAAACACAACACAAGCAAAATCCCATACCAATCTAGAAAAAGTTAATTTTAAAATAAATAAATCAAGACCAAGACAACAAAAATCCAATCAGTAAAAATCGAGATATGCAATTTTAAAGATTTTAGTGAATAAAGTACCAAAAATACACAAAGAGCCAACTGTGGATATCTGGTTACGCTAGACCGGTACAAAGTCACAAGTTCAGGGTGACCGCGATGAAGCATGGGTCAGCAAAAGGGATCCAGCTAGGCCTGTGTTGAACCAGAATACCTTAAATCCTGGTTGCAGAGTCCCAGCGTAGAGGATGCACCATGCAGACGAGGCGAAGCCAGGTCCAGCTAGGAGATGCATTCAGCAGCGTCAATTCCTAAGAGCAATGAGGCTGCGATGCGAGGTACTGGGTCGTCAACAAGGCAGTCCACAAGAGGGCTTGCGATGTGACGTCCTGCATCAAGGATGCATTGTGGACTGGCTGGTTCAGGGAAAACTGCAGTGCTTTCGAGCCAGAGTTCTGTCCTGCAGTCAAGACTGCCATCAATTAGAGCCTTGAAATGAGAGGGCATGCATCGGGGACAGCAGTTTTGATAGGGGCTGCGATGCAAAATCCATGTGTCTGGAAAGTTCACAGTGCAGAGAAGACGTGTTGGTTCTACGCAGGGTTGCACCGTGCAGCAGAGGAGATGCGTTGGTTCAGTTAGATCCACAGATGGGCTAGCAGAGCACCGTCTGGCCCACATCCAAGGGTCCAGAATTGGGTGGCACCACTTAGCAGGTTAGAACTCTCAGAATCCTGAAGTCAGGTACTAGGTTCGAGGTTGTTTGAGCCTTCTGTCTCTGAAGCTCTGGTCAGGAGGCTAGCCAACTCTGGGGTCCTAGGTTCAAGAGATGCAGGGCCAGTCCTTCTCTTCCAGGCAAAAGGGCAGCAGAGCAGTCCTTCACAGCAGTCCAGCAGAGTGGCAGTCCTTTCAGCAGCACAGCTGTTCTTCCTGGCAGATTTCACAGGTCCAGAAGTATACTGAAGAGTCTGGGTCTGAGGCCCACTTTGAAATGGAGGAAGCTTCTAGAGGTTTTCACCCCACTGAGGTGTCAGGCATACCCTTTCCCCTTGTCCTGGCCCCTGCTTGTGTTTAGTCACAATAGACTTGTGACACACTCTTTGAGAGATTGCTCAAGCAGCACCTTTGTGATGTGCAAGTGTGGTAGGTGACAGCTCATCCCCCTTGTTAACTCAAAGTGGCCTATCCTGCTAATTTCCATTTTCCCTCTGTCTCCCTATCTGGGAGCAATACACAAAGACTAACTGCCAGTTACACCTAGTCATGTGGCCCAGGAACAAGCTGCAGGTACCAAATGGTTAGGACAAGAAAATGCCAACTTTCTAAAAGTGCAAAAAGAACAGATGATGGAAGGAGTGCAGAACAAATCAAACATTCCCCCCAGACACAGATCTTGTTTAAAGCCATCTTTTTTTTGTCTGCACTCCATGCCATTCCAGTTTAGACCCAGCCATATGCAAATCAGTCTTGACCCTGCTCCCCATGGGGAACAGTCCAGCCCGAACTGCCAGGCCAGGTCATCCCTGGACCAGAAACAAGCAGCCTGAGACCAGTTTCGGGGTATCACCCCTCATCAGCCAGGCTAGTGGTGGCATAATGAGCACGGGACCCACATCTTGGCATACCCTTCCAACTTAGGGCAGCAAATGCAAAAAGAACAGATGATGGACGGAATGCAGAACAAATCAAATATTCACACCCAGTCACAGATCTGGGTTAAATCCATAATTTTTTTCACGCCAAGCCATTCCAGTTTAGACCCAGCTATATGCAAATCAGTCTTGACCCTGAACCCCATGGGCCAAATTTCTCGTGAGCAATAGCCTTGCGAAAGGGGTGTAGTTCGGCTCCGCGAGGCATTGCCTACATCTTCCGGGTCGGAAGTGACATGCACAGTGCCTACATGGGTACCACCCCAGATCACTGATGTCAGTTTCTTTTCACGACTTTCCATGCCACGAGAGCAGAGCGACGAAGAACACGGACCACTGCTGTGGAAAATTAGCGCCCTGAAAAGGCGAAGATCTGTTCGTAGAAATTGGCAACAACTTTAGCACCCACTGTGAGTCCCATAAATGGTACCCCTAGTACCCAGGACCTGAGGTACTAAAGAAGGTCCCTAAGGGCAGCAGCACAAATTGTGTCACCCTAAGGGACCCACTCACCAAGCAAAAGCAGGGCTGCCATTGCAGGCTACGTGTCTTGATGCAGACAAAAGTGAAAACACAACACGTCACACATCCCTTTGTCCCACGTCCTCTAACACTGCTTGTAATATTTGTAAGCCACCCCAACAGCAGGCCTAACAGCCCTAAGGTAGTGTGCTGAATATTACATGTGAGGGCATACCTGCATGAGCAGATATGCCCCAGTGCTGGTCAGTCCTATTACTGCCAGTACAAGTGAGCAGGGAAGTCATTTTAACACATGTGCTGGACACTAGTGAAAACGAGTTACCCAGTTGCATGGTCGCCTCACTGAATATAGTGATGTTTGGTATCAAATATCTTGCATTGATACACCCACACTGATTCCAGTGATTGATTTACTAATATGTGCACTCAGAGGGCACCTTTGAGATGCCCCCTGAAAACTTACCAGCCTCTGGTGTGCTCCCTGACTGGTTTCTACCAGCTTGCCACACAAGATACTGTTCTGACCTTCTAGAGTGACAGCCTCTGCTCTCAGGAGACCCAGAACAAAAGCCTGTTCGGGAAGAGGGTTTAACACCCGCTCCCACAGGATGACCCGCTGATTAGCCTTCATAGGCCGGCAAGCTTCAAAGAGCTGCAGCCTTTGAAATGGAAATCTGTCTCCCCCTCATAGGAGTGGAGGCCTACCCCCCTAGTAGTAGCCCCTTTGGAACCTGGGCAGGTAGGCAGCTTCAGGGGGGCTGTCTGAGGTGTCACCCCCACCCTCCCCCTTATAAATGTATTTTTTGGTACATAGTTGGGTACAGGTGCTTTTAGTCTGGTATGGAGATGTGTCTGTCTGATTTCACAATGAATTTTCACATACAAAACACACACACTCTCGCTGTCTCCGTTTTCTACAAAAATGTTGATGTTTACAAAAATGTGTTTTTCCTCACTTAGTACCCCTACCAATATGCATTCCATTCACTTACCACTGCCATTAACACCCTCTCATGCACCCTGCCCACATATAATGTATTGTAACATTAAATGCCAGCAATATTGTTGGAGAACCTAAGCTCACCGTCCCCCCAAATCTTACTGACCAAGCTATGCCCCTGTATGTGGGAAAATTAGCTAGTCAGGTAGGCGTGCCACCCCAAGGCTAGTATAACCCTTAAGGTAGGCTATACTGAGGTGGACACGATTTTTCAGAAGTAGCCATCCTTGTGATGGCATACTTAGGAATTCTGGGACAGGGTTATGCCCACTTCTAACAGAAGTGGTCATATAGGGGGCGTAGTGACCCCACGGGCTACTACCCTACACTCCCCTAAATTCAGTCTTTAGGAGAGCCGCTGGCACCAGAAGATCTTGACAACCTGAAGAAAGAAGACAGATGATAAGAGCTGGACAGTAAAATCAGAAGATCAGTCAACTGACTTGGTCGCCAAACATATCGGCCTGCCTGTGGACTTCTCCTATTGCACCAAAAGTTGACTTGTCCTGCAGCTGCCGAGTCCCCAAAGCCTGGGAGACCTGACAGCATTAGCCCAGAAACCAAGACCTCCCAAGGGACAGCGAACCTGTCTCCTGCATCCTGCAGACAGCAAAAGAAGGACTAAGAGGATTGCTGGCACGCCAAAAACCACAGCTGCCAAGCATCACTGCACCCGAGCCCCCCAGCCTGTGTCAAAGTGGGCCAACAGAGGTAGCGGTCCCCAAGCCCTCAAGGTACCGAGACCACCGTGGAGTGACTCCTCATGAACTCCGAGACATCGCCTGCAGCCTCTGTTGACAGGTCCCCTCATCCGCGAGTATTCGTGGGCGGAGAAACCCAACACCCCAAAGGCCCCATACACCCGGACCCCCGTCCTGCGGAGAAGAGGACCAAAGGTGTCCCCACATTCCACAACATCACAAGAATCAAAGCCCCTCGTTGGTTTCACCGGACTGGCCACAAAGCCCCCTCCTGAAGCGTCTTTCTACAGCAACTGTTCTTCATTGGATAACATTGGACACCCAATGCTGTTTTGCACCTCTGTACCAAGCCGCCCAATTGCCAATGGTGGTGTTCTGCCGGTGCTGCCTTGGACCTTGCCCACCACTCACCTTAACTCCTGGAGAAGGGTCTCGTATGTTGCGGACAAGAACTTTAAACTGCATATGGTTTTCCTCCCAGAGGTCAATATTGCAGAACTCAGAAATTGCACAGCCGACTTTATGAACTAAAAAGTATTTCTCTTCAAAGATGTCCTCACCTGAACGATTTTCTTCGGATGCCTAAACATATATAAATATACTTGCTATTTTTATAAATTGGTGTGGTTCTCCTTCTTGTGTTGTGTATTTCATTTATTGACCATTGTATGTATTTTCAGATGTCTTGTACTCCTTTGCGTTAAGCTTAAGGCTGCTCAAGCACACAACCCCCTAACAGAGCACTTTGGGATTGCCATAGCAAGCCCCCTGTCCACTCATGTGGGAACCCCTTCACTATTTACACAGTGTATCTCATTTTGATATATCATAAAGAGTCAGCCTCCTACACAGGGCAGAAAGGCTTTTAATACCAGCTGGATCGCCCAGACCTCCAGTAAGTTGATGGGGAGCCCAGATTTCACCAGAGTCCTCTGATTTTCACCTCTCCCAGATGGCAACCCCATCCCAGGTGTGACGTATCTGTAACCACTGTCAGATCTAGTTCGGAAAGGGACAGGGGGTCTGCCACTGATCAAATCTCTGTTCGCTAACCACCACTGCATATCTTTTGAAGTTCCCTCCAAGAGCTGGGGCATGTCAGAGAGATTCCCCATATAATGCGCCCACTGGAACTTCAGGTCCCACAGCAGAGCCTGCATATGTCCAGAGGCATGTGTCACAAGCAGGGCAGGATGCCATGAGGCCCAGTAGCCTCAGAGTCAGTCTTACCGAAATCCAGGGTAGAGGCTGAAATATCGGTATCATAGCTTGAATACTCTGGACTCGCCGTTCGGGAGCATAGGCCCCAAACTGCACGGTATTCAGAACAGCTCTGATGAAAGGGAACGTCAGACACTGCCATGTTGAAAGTGAACGAGTGCAGGAGGTCTGAAGCTGGTAGACGGCGGCCTGAGGCGAGTCCGCCTTCAACAACCAGTCATCGAAATCGAAAGTCTGACACCCCTGATCTCCACAGTTGAGCTGCTACCACCCCCTTCAGCTCGTAAAACAACAAAAGGGTGCAGGTGAAGCCAAAAGGGAGCACAAAGAACTGAAAATGCCTGTGGCGCACCATGAACTGCAGGTAATGCCTGTGGACAGGAAGGACGTGTATGTGGAAGTATACGTACTGCAAGTCCAACGCTTCTATCCTAGGGAAGAAATTGAGAGGGCGCAGGTCTAGGATAGGACGAGGACCTCTGTCCTTCTAGGGCATCAGAACGTAGCGGGAAAAACGACCATAACCCACTTCTGGCATCGACACCCTATCTATGACCCCCCTGGCCAAAAGAGCCTTCACTTCCTGGTGGAGCAAGGAGAGATGGTCCTATGTCAGTCTGTCTCAAGTGGGTGGCATGGTCAGAGGGGTGGTCAAAAAGGGGAGGGAGTAGCCCCCTTCGGACAATCTGAATAACCCAGAGGTCTAATGTTATTGACCTCCAGTGGGGCAGGTGATTGCGAATCCTGCCTCTCACTGGGTGCCCATGATTGTAAGAGGGCAAACTAAAGGTGTTTGGAGCTGCGGCTGCCAGTGGAGTGGTTGACTGGCCTGATCTCTGTCTGCCTAACTCATGGGGTCTATGGGTACCATGTCCTCAGCCACGCAGAGGATGGGAAGTTTGCTTGCCATAGTGGCTGGGTGGGTAAAGACAAGGCTGGAAGCCTCTTCGGTGGCCATCAAAGGAGTAAAATGCAGACAAGAGTTGGGGAGGCGCTGTGGAAAGGCTCAAGGACCTGACTGTAGCCCTGCTGTCATTAAAGAGCTCCAGCACTGAGTAGCCTTTTGTCAGAAGAGACGGGAGCCATCAAAGGGCATGTCCAAAAGCAATGATTGGACATCCCCTGAAAAAACAGTTGTTCTCAGACAGGCATGGCGCCCTATAGCTCATGGGAGCAATGGCCCAAAAGGCATGCAGTGTTCAGGGACCACAGTGCCAGACTGATGGGAGAAAACATTTTCTTGCCTAAGGTGTCCAGCCTCTTGGATTCCGTAGCCGGTTGGGCGGTAGGCAACATGCAAGGATTTGCACAGGAAGTAGAGGCATGGATGATCAAGTTCTCCGGGGTAGGGTGGTGCCCTGGGGCGGGACATAGGCGACAGTCAATTGTCCTAATCACAGAAGGCCCATGCGGGGCTTGGACCAAGTCCCAAGCAGGACATCCGTGAGCGTTTCATTAAATACCGGGGAAGCGGTTTGGGGGGTGAGGGATCACTCCCGGCTGAAGCACCTTTGTCTTGATGTTAGTGATGACAGACACGGACGGTAGGCTAAGGTCCAGAACTTTGGCCGTTCTTCTTGCCACTATAGCAAATGACACTCCCTTCTCTGAAGCTACGGTAGGGGGAGAACGTATGCCAGTATCTGGGGAAGTGTCTAGTCCATGGTGGGATCTAAGGCTGGTATTCTTCAGGGTCCAGCGACCCTTCCCATTCCTCCCCAAGTCCTAACCCATATGAATGGGGTTTAGGCGCTAGCCTAGACTGCGTGGCTCAAGTCTGTGCCGGAGTGGGATAACACCTCACTTGCTTCATGTCTAAGTTGGAGATGAGAATGGGGATGGGGCCACCGGAGGCGCCAGGAGTGGCGGTATCGGGACTGGCGCCGGTGAATGCTGAGTTTGTACTACTGGCACTGGTACCGATCCATCTGTGGCTCCTAGGGGCCCAAGTGGTGCCAGAAGTCGACCTAGCAGTGGGAAACCAATAGGGGCTTCTCCTGAACCCGTGGAGCCCGAAGGCATGCCAGCGGGCCACCAAATATGAGGTGCATGGCCTCATAAAACTCTTGAAGTTGGGCAGGGGTCGCACCGGCTTATGGAAACTCAGGGCGATGTATAACCAGGCCTCGAATGACTACGCTCTCTTGTCAGAAGACCGTGATGAACAGGGCAAAGTTGATGTCCTCTTTGACTTTTTGTTCTTTTTCTTGTGGGATTTACACTAATGCCCAGTCGCCTTCCCGTGCGACAAGGAAATTGGGCTCCGCGGTAGATCCCAGGACCTTCCTCTCGACTGGCATCAAGATCATTGCGGCGTCATTCGTCAAGCGGCATAGAGCTTGAGGCACCACTCATTCAAGGCCTTGGGGTGCATGGCGTGGCAACCAGCGAGATCATTGCATAGTGGTCACACTCCATGTACCAGGGGCAAAGAAGATGCTGGCCCGTCACCGACATCTGTTGATGACAGGCACTGCAGGGTTTGAAGTCTGCCTTCCTAGTGAGCATCCCTACTATACAAGGAGAAGCTCTCTCAGAAAAGGGCAGTTAAGATTGACTGTGGATAGCTCTCGCAGGATCTGTGCTGACTGGTGCGGAAAGAAAATAACTGATGTCAGTGCCCTGGGGTGGCGCCTACATAGGCACCGATCATGTACCTTCTGGCGCAGATGACGAAGCCACGCAGAGCGGAACAAAGCCACCTACCAGGACATGTATCTATCTTAATTTTTAAATACACTGCACCCTACCCTCTGGGCTGTTTATGGCCTACCCTTGGGGTGGCAATGTATTAAAGAACAAGTTACTTACCTGCGGTAACAATGTATCTGTAAGAGACATAGGTTAGTTATAGATTCCTTACCTTAGAATTACACCCAGGGGTCAGACTGGAACCAGATAATTTTTTCTTAGCAGTACCCCTGCATGTCGGTAGGTGGCGTCGGTCAACTGTATCCATCGTCGGCGTCGTGTTTGCCGGGATGACATCGCGTGCCTATTAAGACGCCGCCCCTGAGCTGTGACATCAGTTCTGACATGACTTTGCTCACCAGAAACGCAGAGCCATGCAAGACACTGACCACTGGTGTTCAAAAACTAGGGCCCTGCAAGGGAGACCCATGTCCCTAGAAGTCAGTTCGCAGAGCGGCGAGGATGGGTGGTACTGTAAGGAATCGATAACTAACCTATGTCTCTACCACAGGTAAGTAACTTGTTCATCTGAAAGAGACAGTTAGTAATAGATACCTTACCTTAGCAATACCAACCCCGTAAGAGGGTCTGCGAACCAAGTTCACACCAGAAAGTCTTAGAGGACAGAACATGCAAAATCGCCTCCGGGCTTGGCTACCCAGGCATTAATGTCTGGTGAACATGTGCAAGGATGCCCACCTGGCTGCCTGACAGATGTCTATGTGCAAGAGCAGTGGTGGCAGCTGTAGCTCTGGTGGAATGAGCCAGAGCCCCACTGGAAGAGCCTTTTTCACCAAAGCATAACAGATTTTAACAAAGGACAACCCATCTAGATATTGTACGCTTTTGAACAGCCCGACCTTTCTTGGCACCGACAAAGCCAATGAAGATTTGGTCATCCACCCCGAAACCTTTCATGTAGTCAAGGTAGAAGGATAGCGCACGGTTAGGGTCCAGATGAAGGAGTCTATCCTCCTCCTTGGAAGGATGCGGAGGTGGGAAAAAGGTAGCCTGAAGTAATAGTTTGTCCAATGTCCAATATGAAAAGGTGTAACCACTTTTGGCAGGAACAATGTTTTCGTCCTAAGCACCACTTTGTACGGATACACAAAGAAGAAAGAGGGCTTAGAAGAAAGAGCTTGAGCAGAGGTGATGGCAACAAGGAAAGTGTCTTCAGAGTGAGGAGCCTGAGAGGACAGTTGTGAAGAGGCTCGAATGGAGCGCACATAAGATAAGTTAAGACAAGGTACAAGTCCCACTGGGGCGAAAGGAGATGGAGGAAGGAGAGGAGTAATACCCTTAAATGATCTATTTACAATAGGGGACTTGAACAAAGATGGCTGATATGGTAGCCGAAGGAAAGCAGAGATGACCGCAAGACAGCCTTTAAGAGTGCCCAGGGCAATTGTTCTGCCTCGTGAGTCGGTGGTATCCAGTCCACTTCTTATCATGAATTTGGCTGCTTCTCTCCCATATGCCACTGCCTAGGAGAGATCAGCCTGGGCCTCCTCTGGGCACTGAGGCAGCACCTGCGCAACCGTATCCAGGATGGTATGGGAGTATCGGCCCAAGAGGCAAGGGGTATTCACGGACTGCAGTACCAAGCTGCAGGAAGAGAACATGAGCTTCCCAGCGTGATCCAGCTTCTTGGATCCATGTCTGGGGGAGCAGAAGAAAATGTGCCCTTGGAGGACGAGGCTTGGACTACCAAGCTCTCTGGGAAAGGGTGATGGGTGAGGATAACTGGGTCACCCGGAGCCGGGCGGTGGCAGCGGCGGGCAATAGTCCTTTCCACAGGAGCACCTGTTCTGGGCTTGCACCAGGTGCCAAGAAGGACTTCAGTGAGGGCTTCGTTGAACGGCAAAAGGGGTTCAGAGGAGGTTGCCGCCGGTTGAAGCACCACTGTCAGGAGGTTAGTCCTGATCGCCACTGAAGGGACCTCCAGGCCCAGGGCCTCAGCTGCCATTCGCACCACCACAGCAAAAGACGCTCCCTCCTCCGTAGCCACGGTAGAGGGAGTAAGCATGCCAAGGTCTGGGGAAGTGTCCAGACCACTGTTGTCACCCAGGTCCTCTCTCCAGTCCGGCTCTTCAAGCTGGTCTGTTAAAGGGTCAGGTGACCCCTCCCAATCCTCATCATCACCTTCTGGCCCATACGGAACACCAGGGATGAAAAGGGGTACAAAAGTACCCTCCGGCGTCGGATTAGATGTCGATCCGGCTCTGGTTCCATCACGGGGATGAGGTTGGGGATGGCGTTCGTCGAGGGCATGACCGACGACAGGGGCCTCGTTGCCGGGATCAGCACATGGTAAGGTCGAGAAAGGTGGACCGGCATCGATCTGGATGCAGGTCTGGATCCTCTGGGGTCCTCCGGTACCAGTGCTGCCGGCATTGGAGGCCCAGGACCCCCAACCAGCTCTCCGGCCCGAAGGCGAGCCCGTGGAGTCGGGCTGCCCAAAGATGGAGTGGAGAGCTTCGTAGAATGCACTAAGCTGGGCAGGGGACGCTCCGGCTCCAGGAAACAGACTGAGGCGCAGAGTCGTCCCAGAAGTAGGCACTGAAGAAAGAGACTTTGAACGACGATGCTCCGGGTCCCTGCATTGCATCAGCCCACCGATGGGGAGAAGGCGAAGGGCGCCAGTGCTTCTTTGCCTTCTTCTGGTGCTTCAACTTACCCGAGGACTTGGAGGGCGATGAGGTGATGGACCTCTACGACCGATCTTCAAACCTTGCTTTGTCCGGATCTGCGCTAGGCTGGCACAGAAAAAGAAAGAACTGACATCAGCATCTGAAGAGGCACAGCGATGCCAACCCGCCGAACATGACGCCGAACGCGGAGTCGACCAACGCTGCCTACCGCCGCACAGGAGTACTGCTAAGAAAAAATTCTCCGGATCCAGTCTGACGTCTAGGGGTATTTCTATAGCAAGGAATCTATTACTAACTGTCTCTTTCAGATAAGGAAGGTTTAGGTCTGGCAAAAGGTTTATATTGCCAGGTCGAAATGGAAGTTTAAAAACTGCACATAAAAGCTGCAATGGCAGGCCTCAGACATGTTTGTAGCATTTCATTTATAGGACCTGGGTACATGTACTACCACTTTACTAGGGACTTCTAAGTACATTATATGTGCCAAATGGGTGTCAGCCAATTCTATCAGGTTTTAATTGAAGTGCACAAGCCCTTTAGCACTGGTTAGTGGTAAAGTGTGCATAGTCCTAAAGCCCACACAAGCAAAGTCAGCAAAACAGGAGGATTGATGACAAAAAAGTTAGGGGGAATCACACGGAGGATGCCAGGTCTAACAGTGACATGGTCTTCCTGGACATATCACTGACGTCCCAAGAGGACGGCCATATCATCAGATGGTGGTTGACGTCCCCTCCCCCCACCAAATGAAACAATTCTGGATCCAACCACTAGATGGTAGGCAAATGCACAGCATATGAACCCAGAAAAGAATCATACTGCAATCTGTATTTGTCGAGCTGGTAGATTATGTTGGTGAAAAAAATATGTTAAAAGGACGCTTCATATGAGCTTCACATAAGTTTCAATAAATAGTAACAGAGATACATGAAGCTTTCCGTGGTAAGTTTGCCGCTTGAACATGGATAAAATATATTTTTTTAAATGTCTTGGAATGTGAAAAAGCGTTAAACAAATGTTCCTTTAAACCTACCTGATTGTGCATGTCTGTTGTGCGACTTGTGAGTCATAGGACTTTCTAACACTTTGGCCATAGTAGCAAGCTTGCTGGCTGCATTCATAATTTTTTTCTCTGCACTGTTAGGAAATACAGACGTTATTAGAGAAAGATAGGTATTTCAATAAGTCTTTAATTACAGTTTTCTTTTTTTTGAACAAGATCAATGTAATGGAGCAACAAATAAATGAAAAGAACATAACTGTCACATGGAACCAACTCTGCTGTTATTAAGATAATCACCAGATGTTAAGCCAAATATACAGCTAGACACCAACAACATTCATGTGTCTGTTGAGCCGTTTAATTCTTGAATAAGAGACAAGGTGTTGCTACTTAAAAATAAGACTATATGTATCGCAAAATGCCGTCTGTTCCCTGGTATACCCAAGAAAATGCAAACTCTGGAGACACAACAATTCAGAAGCTGGGAAGAAACGTACAAATCGAAACTCAGGACATATTTTGAAAACCTGAAGGGACTCAACAAAATCTAGACTGCTAATAATCCCACTAGAGAACTTGTTACAGTTTATAAGTATTAATAGTAAAAAGCAACCATCATTTGTTATTTGTCGAAAGACTCTCCTATGCAAATGTTTTGTTCAGATCTGGCCGATTCCTTTCGGACCAATATCACTTCTATTTTATCGACATTCACACCTACATGGTCTTTAACAGAAAGATTATAGCGAGACATGTCTCTGTGAAACGACTGGTCTGACTGTAGCATTATTACTGAGAAGAATGTGATTTTAAATCTCCATGACTAGAACAGGCTCTCTTCTCGACTCTTGTCCTATCAGGATTTTTAACAAGATGGCCCGCCTTCTTTCTCCCTGGATTACCATGATTTGTAACAAAATCTTAAACAATAAGTGGTGCACAAATTACTTACCTTCGGTAACGATATATCTGTAAGAAACAGTAGTTATTGTTAGATTCCTTACCTGAGATTCCTTACCTTAGAATATCCTCAGGCGTCAGACTGGATCCGGAAAGTTTTGCGTAGCAGTACCCCTGCGCGTCAGTCGGCGTCGTCTGCGGCTCCGCGTCCGTCGGCGTGATTGCCGGGATGACGTCGTCGGAGTACTTAGACGCCGCCCTCGTGCGCTGACGTCAGTTCTTGTACATAGCTTTCCGCACCAGGAACGCAGAGCCATGCCCGAGACCGACGCTGGTGCCATGAAACTAGGGCCCAGAAAGGAATGTTCTTAACCCTAGATATCGGTTCACAGAACGGGGAGGATGGGTGGGGCGGTAAGGAAGAACAAGTTACTTACCTTCGGTAACGATATATCTGTAAGAAACAGTAGTTAGTATTAGATTCCTTACCTTAGAATATCCCCAGGCGTCAGTCTGGATCCGGAAACTTTTTCGTAGCAGTACCCCTGCGCGTCGGTAGGCGTCGTCTGCAGGCGTCCCCTGCGGCTCCGCGTCGTCGGCGTCGTGCGCCGTGATGACGTCGCTGGAGTATATAGACGCCGCCTCCGCGCGCTGACGTCAGTTCTTTGCACACAGCTTTTCCGCGCCAGAACACGCAGAGCCATGTGAGAACTAACACTGGTGCCATTTGAAACTAGGGCCCTGAAAGGGATGTCCTTAACCCTAGGTATCAGTTCGCAGAACGGGGAGGATGGGTGGGGCGGTAAGGAATCTAATACTAACTACTGTTTCTTACAGATATATCGTTACCGAAGGTAAGTAACTTGTTCATCTGAAAGAAACAGGTTAGTATTAGATTCCTTACCTTAGAATAGATACCCCAGCAATACCAACCCCGGTGGTGGGTCTGCGAACCAATACAACCTACACCAGAAAGTCCTGGAGGACCGAACGGCCAAAGAAGCCATCCCTCCGGACTTGACTGTCCAGGCAGTAGTGCCTCGCAAAGGTGTGCAGCGAGGCCCACGTAGCCGCCTGGCAAATGTCCTGCAAAGGGACTCCCCGGCCCAGGGCAGTAGTAGCCGCCGTAGCCCGAGTGGAATGGGCCCTCAGCCCAACAGGAGGCTCCTTCCGAGCCAAAGAGTAGCATGCTTTGATGCACAGGACGACCCACCGAGAGATGGTTCGTTTCTGTACCGCCCTTCCCTTCTTCTCACCCACGTAGCCAACAAACAGTTGGTCATCCACCCGGAACTGGCGTGTGCGATCCATGTAAAATGAAAGCGCACGTTTTGGGTCCAGACGATGGAGCCGCTCTTCATCCTTTGAAGGATGCGGAGGCGGGAAGAAGGAGGGCAAGGTGATGGACTGCCCAATGTGAAAAGCAGAGACTACCTTGGGCAGGAAAGAAGGTCTAGTCCTAAGAACCACCTTGTCAGGATGAACAGACAAGAAAGGAGGTTTAACAGAAAGGGCCTGGAGCTCACTCACTCTCCTGGCAGAGGTGATGGCAACCAGGAAGGCCGTCTTTAAAGTGAGAAGACGGAGAGGACAGGAATGAAGAGGCTCAAAGGGAGCACACATCAGGAAAGTCAGAACCAGGTTCAAGTCCCACTGAGGCATCACGAACGGAGCAGGTGGATACATGTGCGTGATGCCTTTTAAGAATCGTAATACAATAGGGGACTTGAATAAAGATGGCTGATCAGGTAGCCTTAAGAAGGCGGAAAGGGCAGAAAGATAGCCCTTGATAGTGCCCAGAGCAGAGCCCTGCTGGGCAAGGGAAAGAAGGAAGAGGAGAACCTCAGACAGAGGGGCAGAAAGGGGGTCCACAGCCTTTGCTGTGCACCATGCCACAAATCTGTTCCACCGGCAGGCGTATACCGACTTTGTGGAGGGACGCCTGGCTGCCAGAATAACATCACAGACTTCAGGAGGCAAGTCAAATGGCCTCAACTGTCGCCGCTCAATCTCCAAGCATGGAGGTGGAGACTGGACAGGTTCGGGTGGAGGACCGTCCCCTGCTGCTGCGACAGAAGGTCCTCCTGAAGGGGCAGGCGGATCGAGGGACCGACTGTCATGCTGAGTAGCTCGGGATACCAGTACCTTCGAGCCCAGTCCGGAGCCACAAGGATAACTTGGGCCCGGTCGCGCCTGATCTTCTTCAGCACTCTGGGCAGAAGTGGTATAGGCGGAAAGGCGTACAACAGACCGCAACTCCACTCGCGCCGAAAGGCGTCGCCGAGCGAGTGCCGTCTTGGAAACTCCAACGCGCAGAACTGATGACATTGCGCGTTCTCTTCTGTGGCGAATAGATCTAACCAAGGCTCTCCCCATTGCTGAAAGAGGCCTCTCGCCACGTCCGAGTTCAGACGCCATTCGTGATCCACCGAGCACCGACGGCTGAGTTCGTCCGCCCTGGCGTTCAGAGAACCTGCCAGGTGTTGAACCGTCAGAGTCACGCCCTGACGTTCCAGCCATTGCCAGAGACTCAGAGCCTCCTGGCAAAGGGTCCACGACCCCACACCGCCCTGTTTGTTGCAGTACCACATGGCGGTGGTGTTGTCCGTGAACACCTGCACTACACTCCCGTTGACAAAGGGGAGGAATGCCTTCAGTGCTAGGCGAATCGCCCGTAGCTCCAACATGTTGATATGGAGCCGGGACTCCGCCGGAGACCAGATGCCTCTGATCTCCGCCTCTCCCAAGTGGCCACCCCAGCCCTGGAGGGACGCGTCCGTCACAACCACGTGCTCCGGTTGGGGAAGGGAGAGGGATCTGCCTCTGACCCAATCGCGGTCCGTAAGCCACCACTGCAACTGTCTCGCAGTGCCCTCCGAGATCAGGACATGGTCGGATAGGTTGCCCTGATGCTGGGCCCACTGAAACTTCAGGTCCCACTGCAGAGCCCGCATCCGCCACCTGGCGTGATGCACCAGTAGGATGCAGGAGGCCATCAGCCCCAGAAGCCGCAGCGTCAACCTGACCGAAACCCGGGATAACGGCTGAAAGATGGGAATCAGAGCCTGAATATCCCGGACCCGCCGTTCCGGAGGATAAACCCGAAACTGCGCCGAGTCGAGAACCGCTCCGATGAAAAGGAGCTTTTGAGAGGGGCACAGGTGTGATTTCGGCACGTTGATGGAAAACCCCAGCTCGTGCAGGAGGTCTGCCGTCATCTGGAGGTGGTGGACGACTGTCTGGGGCGAGCCCGCCTTCAACAACCAGTCGTCGAAGTAGGGGAAGACTGAAACCCCTAACCGGCGCAGATGAGCTGCGACCACCGCCATCACTTTCGTGAACACCCGTGGGGCGCTGGTAAGGCCGAATGGGAGCACGATAAACTGAAAGTGCTCGTGGCCTACCGTGAACCGCAGGTAACGCCGGTGGGCCGGCAGGACGGGGATGTGAAAATACGCATCCTGCAAGTCCAACGCTACCATCCAGTCTTGTGGGTCTAGAGCAGCCAAGACCTGAGCCAAAGTCAACATCTTGAACTTCTCCTTCCGGAGGAAGCCGTTGACGTTCCGTAGGTCCAAGATAGGACGCAGGCCTCCTTTGTCCTTCTTGGGCACCAGAAAGTAGTGGGAGTAGCAACCACACCCTACTTCTGGCCCAGGAACGCGCTCGATGGCCCCCTTGGCCAAGAGGGCCGTAACTTCCTCCTGCAGAAGTGTCAAGTGGTCCCCCGACACACGGTGGTTCTGCGGTGGCATGGCTGGAGGAGTGGACTCGAAGGGGAGGGCATAGCCCCTTCGAACGAGCTGCAGCACCCACCTGTCCGATGTTATCGCGCGGGAGTGGTGATGGCGAACCCTGCCACCCACTGGCGTCACGTGAGCCCGAAAGCTCGGACTAGGAAGGCTTGGATGCAGCAGCGGAGGGAGGCGTGGACTGACCACGCCGCTGGCCTCTACCGCCACCACGGCGGAAACCACGGCCGCCACCGCGCTGGGGAGCGTTCTGCGGCGCGTGGCTGGCAGCACGTGTGGGACCGCCCCTCCCTTGGCCACGAAAGGGGCGAAACGAACCCGTCTGCTGGCGCTGGGTCGAAAGACCCAAGGACTTGGCCGTGACCCTGGAGTCCTTGAAGCGCTCCAGCGCGTGGTCCGCTTTGTCACCAAACAGGCGACTGCCATCAAATGGCATGTCCATGAGTGTATTTTGGACGTCTGGCGAAAAGTTGGCAGATCTCAGCCAAGCATGGCGACGAATCGCCACCGTCGTGGACATGGCCCGTCCCAGGGAGTCGGTCGTGTCCAGACCACAACGGATCGAGTACCGCGCCGCATCCCGGCCTTCAACCAAGGCCCGGGTGAGCTTGTCCCGCACTTCCTGGGGGCATTGCGGCAAACACTCTTCGACCGTATCCCACAGGGAGTGGGTGTAGCGGCCCAAGAGGCACGCGGTATTACAAGACCGCAGTCCAGCGCTCAAAGAGGAAAAGACCTTTTTACCAAACTGGTCATACCGCTTTGATTCCCGATCGGGCGGAGCCGACGGAAATGCGGACTGCGAAGTGGAGGCCTGGATCACCAGACTCTCCGGGGAGGGATGGGTGGATAAAAAGGCAGGGTCGTCCGAGCATGGACGGTGACGCCTTGCCACATTCCGGTCAACCGGTGCACCGGAAGCGGGCCTGGACCAGGTGCCCAAAAGGACATCCGTCAGGGCCTCATTAAACGGCAGCAGAGGCTCCTGGGGGCATGACTGCGGTTTAAACACTTCGGTCAGAATGTTCGGTTTGACCTTCGCGACGGGGAGCTCAAGGTGTAAGGCCTTGGCAGCCCTCATCAGGACCACTGAATAGGCAGCACCTGCCTCAGACGCCACAGGGGACGGGGAGACAAACCCAGGGTTGGGCGACTCGTCCAGGCCACTGGCATCACCCAGATCACCTACCCAGTCCACATCATACTGGCAGGCACGGGATAAAGGGTCCTCAGACCCCTCCCAACCCTCTCCATACTCATCCTCATCATACCCATATTCTGGGTCGACGATATAGACATCGGGGTCAACGGGCCCCATCGGCGTCGGATCCGGCGTCGGCCGACGCCGGTCCGACTCCGTGTCCGGAGTCGGGGAGGGAATGGGGGTGGCGCCGCGCGGCGTCGGTGCCGGGGACCCGACGCCGGCCGGAGCCGACGGCGGAGTCGCTACACCACGCGGAGGCGGTACCACAGGCTGGCCCAAAGGAACCGACGCCGGAGAGGCCGGGAGACCAGCCGGCGACGAACCTGAGGGACCCAGCGGCGCCGGGACCGGAGCCACCGGCGGCGTCGGGGCAGAAGCACCCGAACCGCTCGGGCCCCCAGACGGGACCGACGGCCCCGCAGGCGCCGTAGGCCCCGCCGGAGGAGACCTCGCCCTCATAGCAATGAGGAAGGCCTCGATCTCCTCACGCGACGCGCCTTCCCCAGGGACCGACGGGTATGGGGTAGATGGCGTCGGTGACCCACGAGGGCCCGCGGGGTTGGGGCCACCCGAGCCCCCGGCCGCATCACGCGGGCGTCGGGGGGAGTCGGGGGTACGATGGCGACGCCCCGACTTCTTGTGCTTACCTGACGAACCGGAGGAATGGTGGCGACTCCCGGAGCGCCCATGGCGGCTCCGCGATCGTTCCCTCGACCGCTCCCTCGACCTCCGACCGGACCGGGACCGTTCTCGACGCGGGGCCGACACTCGGAGCTCGAGAAGCTTGCGGGACCGCTCCCGCCTAGCTTTTCCAGTCAAGGCCCGACAGTCGACGCAGGACTCCACGTCGTGGTCCGCGCCCAGACACCGGAGGCAGAGTCGATGGTGGTCGGTGACCGACATCATGCGGTCGCACTCGTCGCAGCTCTTAAACCCAGGCATCCTACCGGCACCGTAGAAAGATTAAGTTTTACAAACACTTGGTCAAAACACCGTAGTACTGCTCTTCGGATCTGCGCTAACTGGCGCGGAAAAAAGAAGAACTGACGTCAGCGCGCGGAGGCTATATACTCCAGCGACGTCATCACGGCGCACGACGCCGACGACGCGGAGCCGCAGGGGACGCCTGCAGACGACGCCTACCGACGCGCAGGGGTACTGCTACGCAAAAGTTTCCGGATCCAGACTGACGCCTGGGGATATTCTAAGGTAAGGAATCTAATACTAACCTGTTTCTTTCAGATCTACTGTTTCTTACAGATATATCGTTACCGAAGGGAAGTAACTTGTGCATCTGAAAGAAACAGGTTAGTGTTAGATTCCTTACCTTAGAATAGATACCCCAGCAATACCAACCCCGGTGGTGGGTCTGCAAACCAAGATCACACCTGTCCTGGAGAACGGAACGGCCGAAAAAGCCATCCCTCCGGACTTGGCTGTCCAGGAAGTAGTGTTTAGCAAACGTGTTCAACGAGGCCCACGTAGCTGCCTGACAGATGTCCTGCAAGGGGACTCCCAGACCCAGGGCAGTAGTAGCCGCCGTGGCCCGAGTGGAATGGGCACGCAGCCCAACAGGAGGCTCCTTTTTCGCCAAGGAATAACAGACCTTGATGCACAACACAGCCCACCGAGAGATGGTCCATTTGTGCACAGCTCGCCCCTTCTTAGCGCCCACGTAACCAACAAAGAGCAGGTCGTCCACCCGGAACTGGCGTGTGCGGTCTAGATAGAACGAAAGTGCACGTTTTGGGTCCAGACGGAGGAGCCTCTCTTCCTCCTTGGAAGGATGTGGAGGCGGAAAGAAGGTGGGCAAGGTGATGGACTGCCCGATGTGAAAGGCCGCAACCACCTTGGACAGGAAAAAAGGACGAGTCCTCAAGACAACTTTGTCTGGATGGACAGAGAGGAAAGGAGGCTTAGAAGATAGAGCCTGGATCTCACTCTCCTGGCAGAGGTGATGGCAACCTGGAATGCAGTCTTAAGAGTCAGAAGTCGAAGAGGGCAATTGTGAAGTGGCTCGAAAGGAGCGCACATCAAATAGGTCAGAACAAGGTTCAAGCCCCATTGAGGCATCACAAAAGGAACAGGAGGAAACATGTGCGTGATGCCTTTAAGAAATCTATTTACAGCCGGGGACTTGAAAAGAGGAGGCTGATCAGGAAGCCTCAAGAAGGCTGAAATGGCAGAGAGGTAGCCTTTGACGGTGCCCAGAGCAGAGCCCTGCTAGGCCAGAGAAACAAGAAAGAGGAGAACCTCTGAAAGGGGGGCAGAGAGAGGATCCACAGCCTTTGCTGTGCACCATGCCACAAATTTGTTCCACCTGCAGGCGCATACCAATTTTGTGGAGGGACGCCTGGCTGCCAGAATCACATCACAGACTTCAGGAGGCAAGTTGAATGGCCTCAACTGGCGCCGCTCAATCTCCACGCATGTAGGTGGAGACTGGACAGGTTCGGGTGGAGGACCGTCCCCTGCTGCCGCGACAGAAGGTCCTCCTGAAGAGGCAGACAAATCGGGGGATCGACTGACATGCTGAGTAGCTCGGGATACCAGTATCTTTGTGCCCAGTCCGGAGCCACAAGGTTGACTTGGGCCTGGTCGCGCCGGATCTTCTTCAGCACTCTGGGCAGAAGTGGTGTAATCGGACAGGCGTACAACAGACCGAAGCTCCACTCGCGACGAAAAGCGTCTCCGAGCGAGTGCCGCCTTGGAAATTCCAACACGCAGAACTGATGACATTGCGCGCTGTCTTCGGTGGTGAATAGATCTAACCAAGGCTCTCCCCACTGCTGAAAGAGGCCTTACGCCACGTCAGAGTTCAGACGCCATTCGTGATCCATCATGCACCGGCGGCTGAGTTCGTCCGCCCTGGCTTTCAGGGAACCTGCCAGGTGTTGAACCACCAGGGTGACACCCTGGTGTTCCAGCCATTGCCAGAGGCACAGAGCCTCCTGACAAAGGGTCCATGACGCCACCCCGCCCTGTTTGTTGCAGTACCACATGGCGGTGGTGTTGTCTGTGAACACCTGCACTACACCTCCCCGGAAAGAGGGAAGGAATGCTTTCAGTGCAAGCCGGATCGCCTGCAGCTCCAGAAGGTTGATGTGGAGCCGGGACTCCGCCGGAGACCAGAGGCCTCTGATCTCCCTTTCTCCCAGGTGGCCTCCCCATCCCAGGAGGTACGCATCTCCGAGATCAGGACGTGGTCGGACAGGTTGCCCTGATGCTGTGCCCACTGAAACTTCAGGTTCTACTGCAGAGCCTGTATCCGCCACTTGGCGTAATGCACCAGAAGGATGCAGGAGACCATCAGCCCCAGGAGCCGCAGCATCAAACTGACCGAGACTCGGGATAAAGGCTGAAAGATCGGAATCAGAGCCTGAATATCTCAAACCCGCTGTTCGGGGGTGCTAAACCCGAAACTGCGCCGAGTCCAGAACCGCTCCGATGAAAAGGAGCTTCTGAGAGGGGCACAGGTGTGACTTTGGCACGTTGATCGAGAACCCCAGCGAGTGCAGGAGGTGGGAAGTAGTCTGGAGGTGGGAGTCTGGGGCGAGCCCGCCTTCAACAACCAATCGTCGAGATAGGGGAAGACTGAAACCCCTAATCTGCGCAGATGAGCTGCGACCACCGCCATCACTTTCGTGAACACCCGTGGAGCGCTGGTAAGGCCGAAAGGGAGCACGGTAAACTGAAAGTGCTCATGGCCTACTGTGAACCGCAGGTAAAGCCGGTGGGCTGGCAGGACGGGGATGTGGAAATACGCGTCCTGCAAGTCCAACGCTACCATCCAGTCCTCTGGGTCCAGGGCAGCTAGGACCTGAGCCAAAGTCAGCATCTTGAACTTCTCCTTCCGGAGGAAGCCGCTGACGCTCTGTGGGTCAAAGATAGGGCGTAGGCCTCCTTTGCCCTTCTTGGGTACCAGAAAGTAGTGGGAATAGCACGTCCTACTTCTGGCCCAGGAACGCGCTCGATGGCCCCCTTGGCCATGAGGGCCGTAACTTCCTCCTGCAGAAGTTGCAAGTGATCCCCAACATGCGGTGGTACTGCGGTGGCATGGCTGGAGGGGTCGCCTCGAAGGAGAGGGAGTAGCCCCTTCGGACGATTTGCAGCACCCACCTGTCCGATGTGATGGTACACCAGTGGAGGAGGTGATGGCGAACCCTTCCCCCTACTGGCGTCGAATGGGCCTGAAAGCGCGGACTAGGAGGACTTTGAGGCAGATGCTGCGGGCCGGATGTGGACTGACCTTGTCATTGTCCGCGACCGCGATGAGGTTGGTTCTGCGGCCTGTGGCTAGCTGGACGTGTGGGGGCGCCCCTTCCTTGGCCACGAAAGAGGCAAAAGGCGGAAGTTTGCTGACGTTGGTCGAGGCCCAAGGACTTGGCCGTAGCCCTGGAGTCCTTGAAACGCTCCATGGCCTTGTCGCCAAAGAGGCGACGGCCATCAAAAGGCATGTCCATAAGGGTGGCTTGGACATCCCCGGAAAAGTTGGCAGACCTCAGCCAGGCGTGGCGGCGAACCGCCACCGTTGTTGCAATCGCCCTACCTAGCGAGTCCGTGGTATCAAGTCCACACCATATCAAATAGCGTGCTGCATCCCGTACCTCCGCTAGGGCTTGGGTAAGCTTTGCCTGGACCTCCACCGGGCATTGAGGCAGCTCTTCTGCAACCGTATCCCACTGAGAGTGGGTGTAACGGCCCAAAAGGCAGGCGGTGTTGACAGACCGCAACCCCAAACTCAGGGAGGAGAACAGTTTCTTCCCAAACTGATCGTACCTTTTGGATTCCCGATCCGTAGGAGCGGTCGGGAATGCGGTCTGGGAGGTAGAGGCCTTAATCACCAGGCTTTCGGGGGTGGGGGGAACGGACCGGAAGGTGGGGTCGCCCGGGGCCGGGCGGTGGCGTCGGGCCACGTTCCGATCTACGGGAAAGCCCGTAGAGGGCTTGGACCAGGTGCCCACCAGAACGTCATTGAAGGCTTCGTTAAACAGCAGGAGAGGCTCCAAGGAGCTTGCCTGCTGTTTGAGCACCTCAGTGAGGAGGTTAGTCCCCACGGCTGCCACAGGGAGCTCAAGAGCCAAGGCCTTGGCTACCCTAGTCAACACCACGCTGTAAGCAGCCCCCTCCTCCGTAGCCACGGTAGGAGAGGAGACAAATCCAATGTCGGGCGAAGTGTCCAGACCACTGGCCTCCCCCAGCTCGTCTGCCCAGTCCTGGCTCAACTGGCACTGTAGTGCCAGAGGGTTCTTAGCCCCCTACCAGTTCTCCTCGTCATCCATCTCCTGATAGTCAGGAATAAATGATGGAGCCGGGTCGTCGGTGAAGGGCTCACCGATTGGCATCGAAGACGGCGTCGGGTGGTGCCAGTCCGACGCCGGATCGGGGCTGGCGTCGGGGCCAGCGTAGGGGTCGTAAGGTTGACTGGCGACATCATGGATCCAGGCCTGGATCCTGTGGAGCCCGCCGGGGCCGGAGCCGCCGGCCCGCTTGGGCTCCCAGACAGACCCGCGGGGCCAGATGGCGCCTCGGCGGGTTTCGATGGAGGGAAGCGTGACCTAATGGCCGTGAGGAAAGCACTAATCTCCTCCGGCGTCAAGTGCAGCCCAGGGACCGGCGGGTATGGAGCTGGTCGCATGCTTGCGGCTCCGGCATAGCCGCGTGGGCGGTGTGGCCCGAACCCCCTGCCGCTCGCGCGAGCGTCAGGGTAGTCGGAAGAGCGATGACGCTTCTTCGACTTCTTTTTGAAGTGCCTCGACTTACCTGAGGACTTAGAGCCCGACAAGTGGTGTTGACTCGTCAAACCGCGATGACTGCGGAGCTCGAGACGCTTACGGGACCGCCTAGCCTTCGAGGTCAAGGCCCGGCAGTCGGGGCACGACTTATCATCGTGGTCAGCCCGAGACAGTAAAGGTACCGACCATGGGGGGCGGTCACTGACATCAAGCGGTGACAATCGTCGCAGGGTTTGAACCCGGGCATCCCTACCGGCACCGCAAGTCGAGGTATCGACTCGAGAAGTGATCCAAAATAGATCAAAAAGTAAGTAAAAAACTGACTAGGAGTACTGCTCTTCTCGGATCTGCACTTGCTGGTGCGGAAAAAAGAAGAACTGACGTCAGCGCGCGAGGGCAGCGTCTAAGTACTCCGACGATGTCATACCGGCGATCACGACGCCGACGGCGGACGCGGAGCCGCAAACGACGCCTACTGACACGCAGGGGTACTGGTACGCAAAACATTTGATCCAGTCTGACGACTGGGAATATTCTAAGGTAAGGAATCTAAGGTAAGGAATCTAACACTAACCTGTTTCTTTCAGATACATTCTTTTTGCAAAACAGCATTAGTGATGCCACTATTGAACAAGCATTTACAATGCAATGGTTTCGCCTTTGGAAAGGTTTGAGCTATTGGCATTGTAAATGACAAAATTTGTGTATATGTGTTGGTTTTGAAACATATAAATAAATGGCATTGTCATTTACATTGCCATTAGCTTAATGTCTCGCAAATGTGAGACCTATTGTACCCTATGGACGAGCTCAGCAGACAGCAATTACTACCACACAAGCACACCCAGAGCCAGCCACACACACACACCCAGAGCCAGCCCCACACACACCCAGAGCCACACACACACCCAGAGCCACACACACACCCAGAGCCACACACACACCCAGAGCCACACACACACACACACACACACACACACACACCCAGAGCCACACACACACCCAGAGCCACACACACCCAGAGCCACACACACACCCAGAGCCACACACACACCCAGAGCCACACACACACCCAGAGCCACACACACACCCAGAGCCACACACACACACACACACACCCAGAGCCACACCCACACCCAGAGCCACACACACACACAGAGCCACACACACACCCACACCCAGAGCCACACACACACACACCCACCCAGAGCCACACACACACAGAGACACACACACACCCCCAGAGCCACACACACCCCCAGAGCCACACACACACCCCCAGAGCCACACACACACACACACACACCCAGAGCCACACACACACACACACCCAGAGCCACACACACACACACCCAGAGCCACACACACACACACACCCACCCAGAGCCACACACACATACACCCACCCAGAGCCACACCCACCCACCCAGAGCCACACACACACACCCACCCAGAGCCACACACACACACCCACCCAGAGCCACACACACCCACCCACCCAGAGCCACACACACCCACCCATAGCCACACACACACTCCGGGGGCAGGGAAGCAACCACAGCGAGGGGGCAGGGAAGCAAGCACAGCAAGGGGTTTTAGGCTATGTAAGATACACTATAGGGTAGCTTTTCCTCAACACAGTATCTAGAAACATGACTTGCCCCTGTGTCACTGTGATGAAGTTTCCACACAAAGCACAAGTCACTTAATACTGTTTTGCCCCTTATACACTGATTATAGGCAAGATTATTTAATTTCTGTTTCAAAGAATTCTAATTCAAGAATGCATAAAGAGGACTTGACCTTCTTAAAGAAACTTTCTACCCATGAGATATACTACATTTGATAAGAAACGTCCCTGAACTAAGGAAATATATGAAATGCTGGCATTATGAGTAACATTTGTAATTAAGAATTTTTAACCTTGGTATAGTGCTGGTGATGTAATCGATTGGAGTTTTAGGAAATAACAAAATATTGTCGAATTGGTGCATTAAGAGACCCAGTCCAATTTTTAGTAAAATGTGAACGAATTTAAATGCTTAATAAACAAGCAGCAGGCAACAGAGGCAGACGCAAAACCGGAGCACAAGCAGCAGGCAACAGAGGCAGACGCAAAACCGGAGCACAAGCAGCAGGCAACAGAGGCAGACGGAAAACCGGAGCACAAGCAGCAGGCAACAGAGGCAGACGCAAAACTGGAGCACAAGCAGCAGGCAACAGAGGCACACGCAAAACCAGAGCACAAGCAGCAGGCAACAGAGGCACACGGAAAATGGGATGTAGTTTCCGTGATGACCTGGAGTGAGGTGGTCACCCTATATAGGACTGTGGGGGTGACCAGTAAGATCACGAGGCCCAACGGAAGGTTGCAGCTGCATGCGAGAGAGAAACCGAGGAGAAACAGTGAAAGACAGAAGAGAGCTATTTAAAAAAAATGCAGACTAAGCTACACAAAGAGAAGAAATAAGAAAGACGAGATGGGTAGAGAGAGGAGAGATAAGGAGACAGGGAGAGAGAAAAAGAGAGAGTTTAGTATAGTGTGAGAGAAAGGATCTATGGAAAGAGAGAAGGATAGGGGAGATAGATCGAGAGAGAGATGGGCTCTAGCACAAATATGCCCCCACGAGTTCCGTGGCTCTGAAGACGAATGCCTCCTGTCGTGGGAGTCCCTCGTGGGGGACTCGAAAGAAATGCCCCCGCTTTGGAAGGGCCTCGTGGGCTCTGAAAACAAAATGCCCCTGAAGCTGCTAAGACGCCCGCACTCACCGGGAGCTTCTTGCGGACACAGCGCTCTTCTGCCTGTATGCTCCGTGGCTCTACCTTGCTCCAGGGGGGACGGGCTCACGGACAGCAGGAGGGGGGACAGGCTCACGGACAGCGGGAGGGGGGACGGGCACATGGACAGCGGGAGGGGGGACAGGCACACGGACAGCCTATGCTGGTCTAGACGCAGAGCTGCTGCCAGTGCGCCACACTGCACAGAGTGCACAGTATTAATGTGCTGTGTTGCGATAGACATGCAGTGCTAAAGTTGATGAAAAATGCTGCACTGCGTGTACATTGCTCGAGTCATGACCGGCGAAACAGCCAGTACTTCTTCCTGAAATCCGTGCCACAGGTGGGTCACTGGCAAGGACTCGGGGCAGTCCAAGGGCACCTCCAGAAATCCACCTCGGATTAACTAAAGTGGTACATTCTAGACTAGAATTACCGGGATCCCGCACCGCGGTACATCTTCCACCCGAGTGTCACGGAGTAATCCATTCTACAGCGGAGTACCACAAAAAGGTACCTTCTACATAGGCTAACCACAATGTGGTGTCTTTTATTCCACAGCCCCACTGACAAGTACATTTTTCAGCACCACGAGATTCTATGTTTTACAGAAGGTATATTTAGCAGAGGCTTTACAATACACGGACAGCGGGAGGGGGGACGGGCACACGGACAGCGGGAGGGGGGACGGGCTCACGGACAGCGGGAGGGGGGGGCGGGCTCACGGACAGCGGGAGGGGGGGCGGGCTCATGGACAGCGGGAGGGGGGGCGGGCTCACGGACAGCGGGAGGGGGGACGGGCACACAGACAGCGGGAGGGGGGGCGGGCACACAGACAGCGGGAGGGGGCGGGCACACAGACAGCGGGAGGGGGCGGGAACGGGCTCACGGACAGCGGGAGGGGGGCCGGGCGGGCACACGGACAGCGGGAGGGGGGACGGAGGAAGGCAGGACAGCAGCAAGCACTCACCAGAGGTCGGGGCAAATGACAAAATAAAAGGCGGCCAAAAAAAAAAAAGTAAACGCCCACTGCCGCAATGACGTTGTCAAAGGGGCAGGATGAGAAAAATCGCTGGGAACGCCCACCAATCGCCTCGCTGAAAGACGGGCGCCTCTCTTCCAATGGCTAGCCTCCATTTATGGAGCTAGCCAATGGAACAGAGGCGGGACTTTTGTCCATACTAGTAAACAAAAGTTTTCGCCTTGCGCGAAAGTCTGCTGCGCAGCTTTCGGCGAGGCGAAACCTAAAAACAATGGGGCATATGTACAAGGGAAGTGACTAAGAGAGGTGTTAGCCTGCCTGGTTTAACGCCTCCCTCAGCCACTTCAGAAGCGCAGGGTTGCACCATATTTACAAGAGTATGGTGCAGCCCTGCATTTTCCACCTGCGCTGGCGCTACACTTAGCAACCTAGAGCCAACGCAGGAACCCTGGCACCATAGTGCAAAGGTGTCTGCTTGCAGGGGAAGATTGTTTAAGTGCAGGAAGGTCGCCCTTCCTGCACATAAACAATCTTGAAATGCCCTTTTGTAACTTCTGTGTGCTCTGCCTAATGCAGCACACACAGAAGTTGCAAAACAACATTTAAAACAAGCATTAGAAATGCAATCGGGCTCGGATTTATTTGAGTTTGAGCTAATGGCATTGTAAATGCCAATGTATTGTTGCTATGTGTTATGGAGTGTGTTCATGTGGTGTGTACTGCCAGTGATCTCCTTGTGAGTGTGCGAATATTGCACCGTTACTGCCTGTGATGTCCTTCTTGTGAGTGTGAGAAGCTTGCACCTCTGCTGCCTGTGGTCTCCTTGTGAGTGTAAGAAGCTTGCACAGCTGCTGCCTGTGATGTCCTACTCACTACTCTACTCTACTCACTACTCTACTCTACTCACTACTCTACTCTACTCACTACTCTACTCACTACTCACTACTCTACTCACTACTCTGCACTCACTACTCACTACTCTACTCACTACTCTACTCACTACTCACTACTCTACTCTCTACTCTACTCACTACTCACTACTCTACTCACTACTCTGCACTCACTACTCACTACTCTGCACTCACTACTCTACTCACTACTATACTCTGCACTCACTACTCACTACTCTACTCTACTCACTACTCTACTCTCTACTCTACTCACTACTCTACTCACTACTCAACTCACTACTTTCTACTCACTACTCTACTCACTACTCTACTCTACTCTACTCACTACTCTACTCACTACTCAACTCACTACTTTCTACTCACTACTCTACTCACTACTCAACTCACTACTCACTTCTCTACTCACTACTCTGCACTCACTACTCACTACTCTACTCACTACTCACTACTCACTACTCTACTCACTACTCACTACTCTGCACTCACTACTCACTACTCTACTCACTACTCTACTCACTACTCAACTCACTACTCACCTCACTACTCTGCACTCACTACTTTAGTCACCTCACTACTCTACTCACCTCACTACTCTACTCTACTCACTACTCACTACTCTACTCACTACTCACTACTCTGCACTCACTACTCACTACTCTGCACTCACTACTCACTACTCTGCACTCACTACTCACTACTCTGCACTCACTACTCACTACTCTACTCACTACTCACTACTCACTACTCACTACTCACTACTCACTACTCTGCACTCACTACTCACTAATCTACTCTACTCACTACTCTACTCACTACTCTGCACTCACTACTCACTACTCTGCACTCACTACTCACCACTCTGCACTCACTACTCACTACTCTGCACTCACTACTCACTACTCTGCACTCACTACTCACTACTCACTACTCTACTCACTATTCTGCACTCACTACTCTGTGTGCCTGGTGAAAGCGTGCACTGACGGCTGGTGGTGTGTGTATGCCTGGTGAAAGTGTGCACTGATGGTTAATGGTGTGTGTGTGCGCCTGGTGAAAGCTTGCAGTGACGGCTGGTGGTGTGTGTGAATACTCACATAGTGATTACCCTGCATACTCAAACACTGCTCACCCTGCACAGTCACACACTGCTTAACCTACACACGCACACACTGCTCACCCTACACACTCACACACTGCTCACCCTACACACTCACACACTGTTAACCCTGCATACTGCTCACCCTGCACGCTCACACACTGCTCACCCTGCAAAGTCACACACTGCTCACCCTGCACACTGACACACTGCTGGCGCTGGACACCAACGTACTGCTCACCCTGCATACTCACACACTGCTGACCCTGCACACTGACACACTGCTGGCCCTGGACACCAACGTACTGCTCACCCTGCATGCTCACACACTGCTGACCCTGCACACACACACACTCCTGGCCCTGGACACCTACATACTGATCACCCTGCATACTTACATACTGATCACCCTGCATACTCACACTCTGCTCACCCTGCATACTCACACTCTGCTCACCCTGCATACTCACACTCTGCTCACCCTGCATACTCGCACTCTGCTCACCCTGCATACTCGCACTCTGCTCACCCTGCATACTCGCACTCTGCTCACCCTGCATACTCGCACTCTGCTCACCCTGCATACTCGCACTCTGCTCACCCTGCATACTCGCACTCTGCTCACCCTGCATACTCGCACTCTGCTCACCCTGCATACTCGCACTCTGCTCACCCTGCATACTCACACACTGCTGACCCTGCACACTGACACACTGCTGGCCCTGGACACCCGTATACTGATCACCCTGTATACTCGTATACTGATCACCCTGCATACTCAAACACTGCTCACCCTGCATACTCACACACTGCTGACCCTGCACACTGACACACTGCCGGCCCTGGACACCAACGTACTGCTCACCCTGCATGCTCACACACTCCTGGCCCTGGACACCCACATACTGATCACCCTGCATACTTACATACTGATCACCCTGCATACTCACACTCTGCTCACCCTGCATACTCACACTCTGCTCACCCTGCATACTCACGCTCTGCTCACCCTGCATACTCACGCTCTGCTCACCCTGCATACTCGCGCTCTGCTCACCCTGCATACTCGCACTCTGCTCACCCTGCATACTCGCACTCTGCTCACCCTGCATACTCGCACTCTGCTCACCCTGCATACTCGCACTCTGCTCACCCTGCATACTCGCACTCTGCTCACCCTGCATACTCGCACTCTGCTCACCCTGCATACTCGCACTCTGCTCACCCTGCATACTCGCACTCTGCTCACCCTGCATACTCGCACTCTGCTCACCCTGCATACTCGCACTCTGCTCACCCTGCATACTCGCACTCTGCTCACCCTGCATACTCGCACTCTGCTCACCCTGCATACTCGCACTCTGCTCACCCTGCATACTCGCACTCTGCTCACCCTGCATACTCGCACTCTGCTCACCCTGCATACTCGCACTCTGCTCACCCTGCATACTCGCACTCTGCTCACCCTGCATACTCGCACTCTGCTCACCCTGCATACTCACACACTGCTGACCCTGCACACTGACACACTGCTGGCCCTGGACACCCGTATACTGATCACCCTGTATACTCGTATACTGATCACCCTGCATACTCAAACACTGCTCACCCTGCATACTCACACACTGCCGGCCCTGGACACCAACGTACTGCTCACCCTGCATACTCACACACTGCTGACCCTGCACACTGACACACTGCCGGCCCTGGACACCAACGTACTGCTCACCCTGCATGCTCACACACTGCTGACCCTGCACACTCACACACTCCTGGCCCTGGACACCCACATACTGATCACCCTGCATACTTACATACTGCTCACCCTGCATACTCACACTCTGCTCACCCTGCAAACTCACACTCTGCTCACCCTGCATACTCGCACTCTGCTCACCCTGCATACTCACACTCTGCTCGCCCTGCACACTCACACACTGCTGGCCCTGCATACTCACACTCTGCTCACCCTGCATACTCGCACTCTGCTCACCCTGCACACTCACACTCTGCTCGCCCTGCACACTCACACACTGCTGGCCCTGGACACCCACATACTGATCACCCTGTATACTCGCATACTGATCACCCTGCATACTCACACACTGCTCACCCTGCATACTCGCACTCTGCTCACCCTGCATACTCGCACTCTGCTCACCCTGCATACTCGCACTCTGCTCACCCTGCATACTCGCACTCTGCTCACCCTGCATACTCGCACTCTGCTCACCCTGCATACTCGCACTCTGCTCACCCTGCATACTCGCATACTGATCACCCTGCATACTCACACACTGCTCACCCTGCATACTCACACTCTGCTCACCCTGCATACTCACACTCTGCTCACCCTGCATACTCACACACTGCTGACCCTGCACACTGACACACTGCTAACGCGTGCCTTAACTATGCATATGCCTTAAACACGTGAATGCGTGCCTTAGGTAGTTGGTGTTCTAGCTGTCTGAGCAGATGGGCGGGGAGAGGAACCGGAATGATCGCAGCAGGGAGAAGGACCGGGACACAGCTTGGTAAGTTGGGCCGAACTTTAGGGCTCCGGGCTGGGGCGACTGGGGACGGATCTTTACTACATATGCCATTTACAAGAAAATGTGTTGCAAAGGCATGATTGGTAAAGGCATGCGTGGTAAAGACGCGGTTGCTGTAAAGACTGCGTGGTTTAGGCATGCGTGGTTTTGTTATACAACCTTTGATTGGGGAGAAAATCACCATAGATGTACAGTTATTGCTTTGTTTCTCTTTCATGATGAAACCTATGCCAAATTGAATTAAAAGTGTTCTAAAATAAAGTGACATTTGTCCACAGTGGAAAGCACTTTACAAAAAGGTTAACTGGTCATCTTTCAGCTGCTTAGTTCTATATTTGGTTGTTAAACTGGTACTAATGAGGGGAAAATCTATCCCCAGAATGTATTACCAGGTGTAAAAATTACAAAATCATGATGGTATGCTTATGCTACCAAAAATGTGCTGCATTATGTCGCACAGTTAACCTTTTCTTGCCACATAATTTAGTTAACCCTGCAGTATAATTTGGTGCTCCCCGCCACATAATTCGAGTGGCCCTGCTGATAGTGTCTCCAAATTGCAAGTAACTAAAAAAGAATCCCCCTTCTCAGCCGAAGACCTGTCTGCGTCTCTCGTAATGAATATTCAATTCCTGTCAGTCTGAGGTTCAGAATTATATTTGGATAGCTGTGGATACTGGGATGTTTTTCGCCAAAGGAGTCTGAGCGGCATGAAATGGACAGGATCGAAGCTGGCATGGTCTACACTGTCACTGGATTCTGTGGATGAAAAAAAAATCACCTTTATTCGCAGTTATCCATCCACAATTTTTTGTCGGAAATCGGTTCCAGGCTGGCCTGGTCTAATATTGTGAGCAGGTGTTTCTAATTCTGGTATTTTAAAGAAAGAAAGAAACGTGGTCTGAAGGAGGAAGGCGCCGTCTCCAGAAGTGAGCATTTTTACCTCACTGCAGTAGAACCCTGCTTTGACTCCCGGGGCCGAGATGTACTTGCAGTGAATAACAGACAGTGCCATTCTCGGCCCGATAGTATCTCTATAAGCGGTGCCATCCACAAACACCTCCCATCAGTCTGAAAACACCTTTACAGCTTGTGCAATGGCCAGAGTTCCCCTCTGTTGACACAGCACTTATAAACCAGGCACTTTCAGTCCCTCTGACAACGTCCAAGCATCGTCAGTTTCCTTCGGTTGGCAAGGTTTTTCGAGCGTTTGTAATGGCAAGAGACCTCCTTTCCCACTAGGGAAATCCATCCCCTCTTGTGACCTGCAGGCAGTTTCCGCCGTGGTTGACAATACCTGCTTCACCGTGCAAACCACGGCCACTTTATGTTAGTCTGACCAGCACTCTCTGCTGAGTGCCGGGCCCTGGCATTGCCTTCCCTTCGTCGAGGCCTGCCACCTCACAGACAGCACTGACCAGTTTGACAATGTCCTTACATCCCCTGGGCGTCCCAGCCAGGAGATGTCGGTCTCACAGTGCGGATGTAGTCCTCGCATCCCTCAGACGGGTCCTGGCACCGAGGAGACATCTCAGATGTCAAGCCTCCATCCATCACAATGCGGATAGTCTTGTTCGTCTGCGCACGCACAAGGCAGACGGAAAGCAGCACACCTGCTACAGAAAGCGTTCATAACAAAAGCCTCGCGGTTCATGGCACCCGAGGGCCTCTTTCGGGGGAGGAAGCAGCGCTTTATTTGCGCCGGTGTGGCGAACCGGCACTCGTTTTAAAACACCAGGACACTTAGTGCTTGCACTTACATTTTAGTGTCGATTGTTAACACTCCAAACTATTTTTTAGTTTTTACTGCAGTATGTAGGGCCTGACGAAGGGGGGCAGGGGGAGTGTTATCTGACACTTTAAGTTTACGTTAACGCACAATACTGCGTTTAAATGGCTGCTCTGATTGCCGCACCGTTGGCCCGCCACATCCGCCTCATTCCAGTGGGTGGATGGTGGAATAGATTCGCAGGCTCAGGATGTCCTTGTACTTACTCCGTGCACAGTGGAGTATTGTTTCCTTTCCGAAAGCCACTGCCTCGGTGCCCTCCTGCACGACCCATTCACCGCCAGAACCAACGTGTGGTATTGATGCTCCCGCTCCCCAAACGAGATGCCTGGGTGAGTGCACGATCTCACAGAAGCGACCCGGCAGAGAACAGTGCTAGTGAGTCGAACATGTTCAGGAACATTACCGGTCCACCAGGCACACAACACTTGCACCAAGAAAAACTGCAGGATTAATCAAGACGAAATGGTATGCGGTAAGATAGTTATGCATGTGTCACAACCTCTGGAATATTTAAACAAGCAAAGAGTTGTCAAGAATTTTCAGAAGCTAGTCTTTATTACTAACCCCCCTCCCCCTTTATCTAACCCCAGGGCCAAGCAGTACGCTGGCTCGCGCCAAAGTCAGGGAGTCAAACAGCTGCCTTGATAAACTGCGCACCCGAGGAGGCCTTTCCGTATACACCGAGCACATGATCACTTTTATGATGCTTGAATTGTTATGTAACATTATGTGAGCGCTCCTCCAGTCACGGCATTCCTTCTAGTAAGCTTTGAGACTCGATGCCAAAATAACACTGGCGAGTTAATAACAAGAACTGGAGCCGTAGCCGGGGGCCGGTGACCAGAACCGTCACCGCCGCCACAGCCCACCACAGCCCGCCGGCAAAGGAGAGAGCGGAGTGCAGCAAGCGGTAAGCGGAGATCGTATCATCACTCGTCCCCGCCACAACCACCGCTAACTGTCCGCCGCGGCCGTTCTCCCGCCAAGCAAGCCAAGCGGTGCAACTCGGTGAGCAGTGAACGGCCCCCCACCTGTAGCTACCTGTAGCTGCCGCCAGCATCACAGAAAAGGAAGCTGCGCGCAATGAGCGCTGCAGATTTGTGAACGCGCCCGGCCATCTGGATTCACTAACGGAGGGACCCTGACAGCTCCTAATTATAATTATTATAATTAATGTACTTCTTTGCGCGAGCACGCACGAAATATGCCTCAAAATGGCGGAACAAAACTACAGTTACCCTATCACTTCAAGCCTATTAAAAAGAAAACACAAGGAAGACGAATCACTGGCCACATGACATAAAACGCTAAGGAATGTCTGGAATTTCTCTCTCCAAGGCCCTCTTCTTCTTTTTTTTTCTCCTTTAACATTAGTTCTCTAACTCCTCCCCTTTCAGGGGATGGAGTCCGAGCCCTAAAAAATGATTGTTTGTGTGCAGGAAGGAGGGCCTTCCTGTACATAAACAGTCATTGACCTTTTGCTGTTTTCATGTATGCAACGCAGCACACATGAAACAGCAAAAACGTTGCGCCAGGGTAAGACCAGGTTTTCCCATGTATTATTTCTGGCGCTGCCTCCTATTTAGGCCTCCCTAGCAAATAGGAGGCAGCGTCCGAATCAGTGGGTGATGCGGTGGAACACCCATCATAACACCTATTGCCCTCCCGTTTCACACTAAGCATAGCGTGAAAAGGAGCCTTATTTACAAGGCAGTGTTAAGCCACGTTAGGTGGCTTAACTTTGCCTTGTAAATATGCCGAAGCCCCTATCGTAACCAGAACGTCTTAAAAAGTGGCGTTCCCCTGGCAATAGGGACTTGTACATATGCTTCAATGTATTAAAGGTGGAAATTGGAGTGAGTCAAGCACACCAATATAGCTACAAAATAAAAATATTACCCCACTCATACCAACTCTCAATCTCACATTGGACCCTCGACACAGAAAACATGAATAGCGACTGGACATGCCTAAATGCCAACCCTAACCCACCAGATATAATAGGCAGCCGCGGTCCGTGCAGGTAACAGAGGTGGGGCGGTAGGGCCAGGTAAGGGGAGATTTCGAAGGACGATGCAGAGGAAAAATTCATTCTTTATTTAATTTTCCCTCTGCATCGTCCCTCGGAAGCCCCCCTTACCTGGCCTCACTGCTGTTACTTGCACGAACCGCAGCTGATAATAGGCCTGTTAATACAGAGACAGCGCCAAATTACGTGAATTCACTGCCACCAAGCAACGCGCTCGACTGCACACCTGGCCTAACTAAAGCGAAATGAGAAGTGGTATGTTAATCCATCAGGAATGAAACGGTGTACAGTTCCACAAACACAGTAACAGGTAAGGTTTCTATGCGCTGGTTTCTAAGCAAAGATCTCCAGAGAACTGTTCTGGAAGTGAGAGGAGGGAGCAACGAGGAGAGACCCCTGCTGACAGAACGGGAGAGAGAGCAGGTAGCTGCTACTCAGAGAGGGCTGATGGGAGACACCTACCTGAATACTGGGGTGAGACTCTAGAGTAGTGGGAGGCAGACATACACACACGATAGCAGTAAAGGGGATAGCAAAGGGAGTCACACGCGCTGGGTGAGGGAGAGGCAGGAGCTGGCTGGGGTAGAGGCTTGCACATGCTGGTGGAGGAGGGTGAAGAGGGAAAGAATCTGTCAGTGACAATGGGGTACAAAAAAAGACAGATGGTGATACCCTTGCATGGGAGAGAAGAGGGGGATAAAATCACGACGTACACCCAGGGAATCACTGATCTTCGACCAGGAAGGCATATTTGTGCAGAAGAGCACCAAACGCACAGATTGGATAGACAGCATACACCCATGCATGGGAAAGCAGGCACGCCCGGTAGAGAACAGACCTTCACCAGAGAGTAGAATTTGACACCCAAAAAGCCCTGCTGGCAGAGATCAGAAGTTAGGTTGTGGGAGAGGAGAGCGGGTTTGTAGGAGGTAGCACCTTAGACCGCGCCCTAGGGTGCTGGACATCTTACCTGTGCTTATTAAGGGATTATACTGCTTCACACTGGAATACGGGAGCCAGACTTCCAAACTCTTACAAAATGTAAATTAATTAGAGGCAAGCTATAGCCTACCATGTGATACTGGAGACTCAGACATAATATTTTTAATTTTTTTTTAAAGAATAAGTATCATAATAAGTGAAGACAAACAAGTTATTGAATTTAAGAGGCATTAAAGCTTCAGGCATAAACAAAAAGGGACACAACTGTGTAGAAAGCACCAAGAAGTCATGTGTAATGTTAGAGGCTGTGCAACGTCTGTCTGAACTGTTAGAACACACAAGGAAAGAACTGTTGTGCTTTATTGGCCTCAACTACTGTTGAAATCTATGTTCATAGGTGAGTATCACTTGCTATCGATCTACAGTCACTGTTACACGGACACACAGCTAGATGACTGCTGTGTGACAGACATCAAAGACAGACAGATGTATATAGACAGAAGTATGGACAAACTGGACGCTGAGACCAGCACACTGACAAATTCATGGACAGGCGACAGATATAACTTTTATTCAAAACATTTTTTACACTGGTCGCCACCAGATCACGCGAGGGGTGTCCCAGCATTTTACTAGAGAGTGAAGCAAACAATAGATGTCGAAGCAGAGTGGGGTGCATGGAGAGGCAGATACGATAGAAGGTTTGATGGGGAGCTCAGAAATAGGTAGGATGAGGTGGTCAAGAAGGAGCTGCTCAATCCACCGAGTCATTATGGGAAGTGCCTCATAATTTATGGCCAATAAGGTTAGTTGGCTCAGATTTTAGATGCAAATGAGCTGAGCCAGTGAGGTGCGAGTTACGTTTTATCTATACGTATCTAGTGTAAAATAAGCATTAATCATGGTGAGGCAGCATTTGCCAAATGAGACATGCTAGCTTAGATGGAATCGAGTGTTGGTAGGGATGACGGAGTTTACAAAATATTGTAAATCAGTTTAACATTATTCTGGGATCATGGAGGAGCCAGATGATGTTGTGAAAGTATTAGTGTGGCGCGCTCCCAGTGGCTTAGGCCTACTGCCAATCTGGCCTGAACATTCTGGACCAGTTGAGTGAATTTTAGATTGGTGCCATCCTGTGAGCAGCGAGGCTAGGGTTCCAGTACTGCAGTATTAATCTGTCCTGATGTTACTTTGGCTGTATGTTGGACAGAGGAGATACTCGGCACTCTATGTCATAGCATGGAATTGAATCCCTGGGCTTTAGGCTACATATGTGTAATTACTGTAGTCTCATTTCCCTTTGGCTGACATTTTGTTTTGGTGTCCCTCTGGCACAGCCACTTGACATGCATCGAATTTTAGACTGCTGGAAGCCATTTGATTAAAATGTGTCGTCTTGTCGGGGTCAGTCTTGGGCATGGGCGAGCTGGGCCCAGGCCCGAGGCGCCAATATTCAGAGGGACTTAATGTCATGCAGACAGCAGCTCGACCATCCCAGTTAGTCTCAATCAGGTCCCTTTAAAAACTTTGTGATCAGCCCTTAATGTACATCAGTGTAATTCATTGCACCCCATCAAGACTCTACACTCCTCCCACCTCCTGAGGTCACATCACACCGACCACACACACACATTTTCTTTCGTACACAGGGCGCTGTCCGGGTCAATCCGATTTAGGGCCGGCCCTGAGTCTTGTGAAAGAGAAGTCCTTGGTGTCAGTGGTTTATATTGAATTAAAAAATTTAGGTACTCGCTCTTTAGAGTACCTGTTTGCTTTTACGTCATAGTGTATATGTTTGTTTCTGGGAAGTGCAAGTACTCTCCCATTAAATGTATTGCAGCGGTGCCAAGAAGTGCAGGTACTCTCCCTTTCAAATTAGAGAAGTGCAGGGATTCAGTACCGGACAGTTTTAAGCACTAATTGGCGTACTAGTCCAGTGACAGTCTATGCAGAGATGTTTTAAGGCATGGGCAAAGTGAGCGATTGCCTAGGACCCCACCTTCTAAAGGCCCTCTGGAAAGTGAACCTTCGCTCTGTCTCATCTCTAGACATCACTCACTTGCTCTCTCTTTGCCCCAGGTCATGTTAAGGATTTTTGTAGTCACCAAGAAGACGTATTTTACCTGTTCTTGTTTCATCACGTTTCTGAAAGTTATTTTGTTATATCATGTCAACCTGAATTAGAAGAAAATAGTAAAAAAAGAAATCACAGCTTTTCCGAAAAGGGGCCCCAAAATATGTGTTGTCTGGGGCGGGCCACAAAAATCCTTAAGATGACACTGAGTCTCATTGGTCAGAATAGCTGACCACTGGGGAAGAAAGGCGCACGTTGAAGTGGAGAGCTCAGTGTCCTTGAGTGCTGTGTCTGCAGGAGGCTCTAACTGAGGAAGGACCAACTCAGACAGCCCGAAAAGGAGTCGATGGACTCCGTGGGCGGACAGAGAGCAGGACAGAGACGAAAGGGGAACACCTGGGTGGACGGGAAGGAGTGTTGGGCAAACGGACAGACAGGAGTGCGGGGAGATCGAGTGAATCATAGCTGGATGATGGGTGAGCTGAAGAAACGCATATGAATTTGAATGAAGGGTTAATGGACAGGAGGACAAGCAGAAGGGTCAAATAGGCGTGAAGGATGAACAAACCGGGGGGCAAGCCGGGTTGGACAGATAGGAAGAAGGGATGGTCGGAGACAGGTGGACAACCGGAAGAGACATGTGGACAGGATGGGCATACAAGCAGATTAACTGGTTGAAGAATGGGCAGACGGACAATAATAACGCCCGGGTGGATACCCTGGCAGACAGATGGACAGAACAGATGGATGGGTACTTAACTTGGCTAAAGCCTCTGCCTGCGCCGGACTGAGATCGCCCACTCTCCCACTCATGGTGTCAAAGACTGAGGGCCCTCGTGGCTGTCAGTGATACGGCTCAGTCCTGCTGTTCTTGTAACTCTGATCTTTTCTCACTTCGTGTATATCTTTTTCTGCTTCCTCACCTCTCCTTCCTTCTCTCGACTCTTTGTCTCTCAAGCAGAAACACTCTCTTGAGCATCCAAACCGCACCGGCCCTGCCAATCCCCTCAATGCCCCGCCACTCCCCTGTTCTCCTCACGTCTCTCTTCTTGTACCTTCTGCAGTCTTTGCTCTCTCAGAGACCCGTCTGTTCCGGTGTTTTGTCTCTTCCTGCAGCTTTCCCTTCCCCTGAGCCCCGGTGTTGTGTAATAATACTTAGCACCCATGGGGAAATGCGTCTTCTCTGCGCTGTTTTCGCAGCGCTTTCTTATTGGACAACTCGGGCGTCTTTTCTGTAGCCCGAACCCTCAAGGAGAAGGCATCGCTCCCCGCCTCGTAGGGGCAACGAGAAGCAGCTGCGCTCGGAGCACTACTACTGCTAGAAAGCAACTGCAACCTTTTTACCCAGAACATAACAAACCCCTTCAGTGAAGGTCTCTGTGAGGCACTGCACGGGATCGGTTTGTTCACCTTCCCATCAGCTCTTATAACGGGTAACGACAGCCTGTCTGGAGAGGCCGAGAAATACAGACATCTTTTAAACTGCCGTAAACTAATTACGTGTTATGCACCTGAAATTGTCTGACTAAAGACCAGACCCAGGCCCGAAAACAACGCTTTAATGCAGCAAATATACAGTTAGGGGCGGGGCTCAGCACAAAAGCGTTGAGAAATATCTATTATTTCATTATTTTGCCACTTGTAGGTCCCTAGCTTGCAACAGCTTGCAGCAAAATGTACAAATCCAAATGTGCTGGTTCCTGAGCTCCCATCCCCCACTGTGGCAGCCGCGAGGGGTCAGTCACGGATAGTGTGTGATGTCGAGGTGGACAGCAGCGGAATGGTTGATTCATGGGATGTCTGGACATCAAACAAAAGAAAGCTACCACATGCAAACAGCAGCAGCCACCCTGACACTGCGTCTTCTTCACATGTCTGGTGGCTGAGGCTTTTCCGGAGCATACACGGTTCCCGGAGCAGTTTTACTCAGATAATAATCTAAAGCCCATATTTTGGAAACACTTGGACTGTGCCATCTCTTTCACTGGAAGGTGAGAGGGTCGTCGTTTCACGCACTGACTTCTCATTGAAGAGGGAGAACTTCAAAGCCATTTCAGACACACTGCTGACGTCATTCCATTCTCCCCTACTATGCACGGACAGCGGGAGGGGGGCGGGTTAACGGACAGCGGGAGGGGGGCGGGTGAAAGGGCTCACGGACAGCGGGAGGGGGGGCGGGTGAAAGGGCTCACGGACAGCGGGAGGGGGGGCGGGTGAAAGGGCTCACGGACAGCGGGAGGGGGGGCGGGTGAACGGGCTCACGGACAGCGGGAGGGGGGGGCAGGTGAACGGGCTCTGGTCCGGTGTAAACTGTGGGGTTCCCAACATCCAGGTTAAATCCAAGAGCCCCCGGGCGGAGGCACAGGGCGAGGAGAGCTGCCATGGTTGGTCTCCTGGGTTCTCTGTGCGGACCGGCGCTGTTCTCTGCCTCCTGTCCTGTCTCTACGGCCCCTGCTCCAGACTGCTCTTAAAACCGTGGCTGCGGGCTCTTTCCTGCCTGTGAGTCACTGCAGCGGGGCCTGGGAGGAGTCTGCCGAAAGTCACCAAGCCCCCTCTAACTCCGTGACAGAGGAGAGCTGCGGGCGGAGGGAGGTGGGGGGAGCGGGACAGAGGAGAGCTGCGGGCGGGGAAAGGACAGCGGGAGGGGGGCGGGAACACGAACGGCGGGCAGGAACGGGCACACGCGTGTAGGCCAGTGCAGGAATCCGGGATACCTCCCCGTGAAAGTAAAAAACACTAAACAGCAAGCACTCACCTGGACTTCCTCCGGCGCTCCAGCCGACTCCTGCAAAAGCCAATTCCAAATGACAAAAACATGGCGACCAAAAAAAACCAAAAAAGGAAAAACCCACCGCCGCAATGACGACATCGCAGAGGCGGAGAGGGAAAAAATTTCGGGAACGCCCCCGAATCTGGTCCGGCCTTGACGGACAGATACGGCTTTCAATGGCTAGCCTCCATTTATGGAGCTAGCCAATGGAAGCAGGGGCGGGACTAAGCAGTACACTGTAGGGACATAAGATTTCTCCTGGGTGGAGCTAGGAGCTCCAGCCCCAGGCGAAACCTAAAAAGGAAATACTTGACCCACATCTTCTTTCCAATTATTGCTTTTTTCTCTACTCCCACTTTTTGCAAAAAATCTTAGAAAGCTGGGTCAATGCGCAGGTAGCCTCTTAGCATGAGGATAATAGTGTGTTTGGCAAGCTCCAATCAGGCTTTCGAACCTGCTTTAGAACGTAAACTGTACTTACAGCAGTTACTAATAATATACTGATGATTTTGAATGCTGAAGTTCTGCGACACTTATACTCCTTGACTTGTCTGCTGTGTTTGATGCGGTTTCACATGCTATCCTACTGGGAGGACTTGCCATTATTAGTGTGGAAGACAAGAACAAGACACTCAGATGGTTTGAATAATTTTTCGAAAGTTGATCGCAGGTATTGCAGATGGCAACCTTTTGCAAAGTCTTTAAAGACATCACTTGGGGTGTTCTGCAGTGGTCAGCCCGCACACTATGCCTTTTTTTTAAACATACATGTCCCGTCCCCACGGCAATCCTGCTTGCCTCTTTTAGATTACAATTCTACAGGTACGCAGATGACCCTCTTATTACCATCCACAAGGAGGGTGATATTTTTGAGCTACAGGACAAATTTAGGGGTTGCATGATTAAGACGGCCAGTTGGATGAATGATAACTCTCTCTGGCTGATTTTTGGGAATTCTTTTATCTAGTCTCCTATGTGGTGGCCCTATTCTCTGGGTAGCTGCCTGGTACTTACATCTGCTCGGAATCTAGGGGTACTTTTTGACAACAGACTCTTATGAGCAGCATATTACAAAATTAAGGTATACATTGTTCCTGCTCATGAGACAACTCAGAGAAATTATTCACTTCATTCCTCAATGCTCCAGACAGATGTAGGTGCAATTCCTGGGGTTAAAAAGACTGGACTACTGCAATGCAGTATATGTTGGATTTCCATTGTACCTCACGGATAGGTTATGACTCATACAAAATACAGCAGCCAGGTTTATATTTAGAAGGAGTTAGTTTGACAGTGGTTCCCTCCCACCCAGACAGCTTCACTGGTTTCCTATCAAGATGAGATGCCAGTTCAAGCCCCTCTATACAGCTCACAAAGCTCTCTATCTGGGAACTTGATCTCTGACATGTTTAAAAGATAAAAGATACAGCCCTCCCAGATTGCTTCGCTTGACCTCTGCAGGTTTGATTATAAAACCGAAGTTTCGCAAAACACATCTGCGTGGGATACCTTTCCCTGTAGTGAACGTACAGGCTTGACACAGACTGCCTCTTGAGTTACGACTAGAGCCTCGTCTTCTAAACTTTCGATGGGCGCTCATGACCTACCTATTTATCCATTTAGGTTTATATCTTACTATATGTGTTAAGATGTAGAGAGTATTATTTGGCTAGCCAGGAAACGCTAGGGGTAATAGTGAGCTTTACAAACAAATAAATAAAAAGATTGTTTGCATCAGACTTCATCTACTAAATGAACATTTCAACTTTTATGTTCACATGAATTGGGGGCTGAAGGGCTAAGTTAGAACTGATGTAGGGTGTAGGAAAGTAGGATCTTTCTGGCATAGATACTCCCACTTTTTGCCTGGTGTCAGTGTGTTTTGACTGTAGTTCACTGGGATCCTGCTAATCTGGACCTCAGTGACAGTGCTCTCTCCACTATATTCTCTGGTAAGTACTTTGTACACCCCACAATGGGCATACAGGGGTACCATTATAAGTCCCTAATACATGGTACTGAGGTACTCAGGGTATTGGTACACCAGAAATCTCCTATAGACTGCAGCATGTATTATGAAACACATTGGAGCCCATGTGAACTGTGTCTGCTGAGCTGACATTGCAGTCTGCATGAAATGATGCTTGCAACTTTCACTTTGGATATAAGGTTTCCGTTATATTCCGGTCACTGCACTTTTAACTTATAAGTCACCCTTAAGGTAGGCCCTTCAGGCCAAGGGCAGGGTGCATGGCTCTAAGTGTGTGGGTACCCCTGTACGAGCAGAGATATCCCTACAAAACCCAGACTCCATTCTCTGGGCATTGTAAGTGCGGGACAGCCATTATAAGGAATGTAGTGGACACTGGTAAGTCGAAATGTCCAACTACGTAAGGGCTGCCACGAACCTGATCATTTTTGGTTATCAAACATGTTGTAATCAGGCTCCTACACTGATTTCAGTGTTAGTTGCATGATACCGTGTCATGGGGGCTCCATAGAGGACTCCTCAATAACTACCTGTGTAGCCTTACAGGGTCTGCCTGCCAACCCGTGATGGTGCAGACAATAGAAATTGTTCTGCCACCTCGCTGATCAGCTTAACATGGGAAGGAGAAGCTGAACAAAGGATTTCCTGTGAAGGAGAGGTGTGACCACCTCGCCTTTCTAATTAAGTAGGATGGGGGCGCCACCAGACTGCATTGAAGGGCACATTTGGTGCCCTCCATGCATAAACCAGTTTTGCCAAGTTCAGGAGCCCTTGGCTCCCACTATCGCACAAAACCACACAAAGGACAGGGGAGTCCACCCTCTGTCCAGCTCATTCCTGTGGAGGAGACCAAAGCTCCTCCAGTTGGCCACTTGATTCTGCCATGTTGAATCCTGGCCCGTGGGAGCATCTGACTGGCTAGGACAGCTGAGTAGCATCACTGACCCCCTCTGATAGATGTACCACCAGAGAAGAGGTCCTTCCCCTTTTTAGGGTTACTTAGGGGCTCTCCTAAGGTTGAGCCCTTAGATTTGTCTCGACACACAACTCTAGATCTGACTGCCTTTCGTCTGATGACTGTCCAAAGACTCTACTGCTGGTGGTGGACACAGGAACTCTGGTCCTGACTGGAAGAACAGCAAAGACGAGACTGCTCCGGTGGGAAGAATCCTGCTGCATCTTCGTCCCTGTGCTTCTTTAAAGTTCTGTAACTCCGTGGCCATGCATCCTCAGAGTCACCAAGGACTCAAGCCTGCACCCCAGCTAGAAATAATCTATCTCTCTTTGAGTGAATGAGTCACTTCCCTGCATCTAAAGGCACCTCTATGTCAATGACCGGTTTGCTGATTCTGTTGTCCCCCAGACCTCGCCGGGCTCTGCAACACAGGGGTTGTTTTGTTGGTTCTCCAGAGGCCTGACCATTCTTTTTATTTTCTTAACATTTTTATTTCGTTTTTATTCAGACAGATATACAGCAGAACAATTCCATATACACGCACAGCACAACAGATTGCAAGTTGGACATCTTACTTAGGAAGTACAGCAACAATAAGTTGTAAAGTTCAATAACATTACACAGGTACATACTGCAAGGATAAAATGCAACTCCACATACATTAGAGCAATCAACAAAATAATGGTCATTGAGACTTTATGACGATACATGTAATCGGAGCAGGTCTAGGGGCATTTGGGCCGCTGAGTCAGGGAAAGAGGGAACGTCAGTCCACAATCACAACGCACGGTACAGGGGGTGCGGTCATCCTATTTGGGAGGGTAGGTTGCTCAAAGTGTTGGGTATTAATGCAACTATTGGGGTGTTTTCGGCAGGGTTACAGCTGCATCTGGTATAGAGTCGTCAGGGAGGGACACATCACTTTCCCTGAGCCAAATCGTGAAGGGTCCCCAAATATCTTTAGGGCGAGATGCCGTTGGCATGAGATCCCAAAATGCTGCCAGCTGCTCTTGGCAATAAACTATGTCTCGGATCAACACAGAAACTCAAGGGTTCGTGGGGGCTCCCCAATGCAGAGCTAGTCTACGCTTTGCATGCAACAGCTTCATAGCTGTTAAACGGGATGACTCAGGTCGGATCTCCTCCACGTAGCCCACCAATAAGGAACATGCCAGCGAATGTCCGGTGACGGCCTTTATGGTGTCATATACCTCCTCCCAGAATCTGGATATAACTGGGCAATCCCACGCAATGTGTAAAAAAGTGGCGGCTTCACGTTTGCACTTCCAGCAACGCGAATGCGGGTGCAGCTACGGTTTATATAACTGTAAGGGGGTGCAATAGTACCGGTGTAGAAATTTAAAATGTATAAGCCTCAGCCTGTAGTTAGGGGATACATTTCTTAGTTGTGAACAACAAAACGCCCATTGTTCGCCGTAGGCAGATCTTCCATGTCGTTCCTCCACTGCACTAGAGCCCTCGGGGCAAACCATGGAGTATTTGTTTGCGTGATAGTATATAGCCTGGTTATCAGTTTACGAGAGGTCGGTGTGGTTAATAAGTGTTCTAGTGGTTTCATAATAGCTGGAGAGGTTGGAAAAGTGGGGTGTATTGTTTTTCAGGTGGCCCGGAATTGATAATATAGGAGTATTTCCAGGATTGGTACCTGCGTGTCTCCCTGACATGTTGGCGATTCCAAAAAGGTTTTAAACAACAAATGGAGGAGTACCCCCTGGAAGAGTAACAGAGAGAAGCTCTGTACCTGGAGCTTAAGGCTCAATGGAGCACAGTGTGCCCAACCTTATAGCAGGACAAAGCATGTCCTTTTTGAAGACCTCTCACTCACCAACCTGGTTGGTGACATGCTTCATCATCGGGGTCCCACCCCGAAGGCCGAGTGCCAACAGGGTGTGCTACGACACCTGACTACAGTGGAGCGGGTTTTCTCTTTTTATATGTGCAATGACTCTACAAAGTGATAAGTGGTCTTAAAAGGGGACAATACTACTCACTGCAAGAGTGATTGAACCCCCATAAAATAAAGTGTGACACCTATGTCTAATTAGGTAGACTTCGATGTCTGAGACGTGTAGTGTTTTTTAAAAATAACGACGTGTGCTATGTGATTTTAAAATTAGGTCTACATGTTTCAACCTTCTTGCGATTATAGGTTTTCATCAGGACCAATGCAGGTGACCTGGGCAGTACGCACACGCTAAGGTGCGCCCTGACCTCGATCACGTGAAAAAGATGGGCCCACAAACTTGTGGACCTAAACAAAATATAAAAGTCTTCTCCCCACTCTGGAAGAAAAACCTGTAAAGGGAAAAGGCGGGGGGTTGGGATCACGTAAACAAGTAGACAGACATTTATTTGTACACTCAACATATATTGTGCTCATAGAAGTGACTAGCAGACATAACTGTCTGGCTGTTGACCCCTGCTTGTTGCTAGTATAGCACCAGGACACATTTTAATGCGAGGTGGAGGTGCAATAGTGTACTTAGCAGTGCATCGGTGGTAAATTCCCCAGGGCAACTCAAGGAGAGGGCCTGGCATGCCGCCTGGGGGGGTAGTTAAAAAAAGAGAGGAAAGTGCGGGCGAAATAGTGGTGCGATCAAAATAGTGCCGCGTAGTTCAAAGTCGTGGGGTATAATGCATGTCTGACATACACCCAGGGCGCTACAACTATGTATCCAAGGGGTCGGATGATCATTAAAATATTGTAGCCCTGTACGGCCCAGATATATGAGAAACATTAGGCTTACTGAGAAAGCGGTGTAAGCCGCTACATGGGCGTCCGGGTTCCAAGAGTCATGCTCACGTCACCTGGATAGAGATAAACACAGAAGCGGGTACATACCGGTAAGAGCTGTGTTGCATCATTTTCCGAGTATGGGGTGAGTCCCGTAGTAACATTGAAATGCGACTTACTAGTGGCTTCTGCTCATCAGACTGGAAACCTACTTGGTTCCTGTTCGGTACACCCCGTGGCAGTCCCTGGCTGCCCGTGTCTGCATCGAAGTATATCTGTTTCTCTCTACTTCCTGGAACGGGGCGGGGTGGGCGTGTCCGTGATCACGTGGGACAGGGAGCCAATCCCCGTACCGTGTTTCGTGAACGAGGCTTGGGAGAGGTTGCCACGGTAACACAATAGTTCGTTAGAGTGTCCCTAATAGTTGAAGCTGCTCGGTTTTATGTACACCGATCGCTCGTTAATTGCAAACGCGGTAGACACAGGAGACTGTGTCCCGGTTGGCAGCACAAACGGATAAACAAGATGTATATTAAAAATTCACAAGATAGTGAACGAAGGGAGAAAGAGACAGAAGGTAGTTTAGATGAGAGTACAGAACCTACTGGCATAGAGTTAACTATATGCTTATTAACCATCATGTGTATGACTAATACAAGTATTGGCATCCAACTGCATTGTAAGTATCCATTAGCACGGAGGGTTGTGTACAGTGAAATAGTTATCTGGCGGAAGTTACAACCAGATTAGTGGTAGTTGGACATTGTCGGTAAATACTCCATGGCCTGCTGATTACATATGGGTCAGTGGTATCATGTATATATAGCCTGAGTATTAAGTGTAAATGCACTGGTGGTCTTGATGCACAAAAAAGGTCACTCTTATCCCATGATTGAGTTCCATGGAATGTTATCGTTCAGGCCAGTCCTATGGGTGCCTAGCCTGTACACCCATCTCTGTTCCTTCTCGAATAGGCGTTGGTTTTGATTGTTTCCTGCACTGATCTGCTCAATGATTGTCCATTGTATATCTTCAGGCGTGTGCCCAGCTGTTAGATAGTGTTCTGTGAGCTTTGTCATCAACTTCTTGCACCTGATGGTGCTTCTGTGCTCGCCGATTCTCAGTTTTACTTTTCTGTTGGTCATAGCTACGTAATGTAGGTTACAGGGGCAGGTTATCCTATACACTACATTTTCGCTGTTGCAGTTCGTGTGTCCTCGGATAATCCAGGTCTTGCCCGGTTCAAGTTGTAGTGTCTTGGTGTTGGTAGTAAAAGGGCACACACTACAATTACCACATTTGTAGTGGCCCGTCACTCTTGGTAGGCCCCAAGCATTCAACACTGACTCTACTTCTGCTGCTCTTTGGGTGGGTCTGGTGTTCACTACTGCGCCATTGATGCTCCTCGCTTTTTTGTAGGCGAACAGAGGCTTTTCCATTTTATCTTACCATAGTTCAGAATGGACTAATGTTTGTTAATTACTCTGGTAACATCATTAGAGATCGTATTATACGTGGTGACACAGGTAAGGGGCGTGTCCTCAATTGTTTTTTCAGTATTCTCCAGAAGAGCTCCCCTGGGCTCGTTGCGAGCGCATTTCTGACTTTTTTGTAAGATCCTCTCTGGATAACTTCGATCCTTGAGTTTATTGGTGAGGTCACTAGCCTGTTTTTTGTAGTCGGTTAATTCACTACAGTTTCTACGTATTCGTAAAAATTGTCCGTAGGGCAAATTCTCCCGCAACGATCTGGGGTGAAAGCTTTCAAATCGTAGCAAGTTGTTTTTCACTGTTGGTTTGTAATGTGTCAGTGTTCTGAACTTTCCGTTTTTTTTCTTGATTATGAGATCTAGAAACACCAAAGGTGTTGTGATCTTTGACATACGTGAACTTGAGGTTATCATTGCATGTGTTCAACCAATTGAAGAAGGAAACCAGTAAATCCTCAGGTCCCTTCCAAATAGCCAACACATCGTCGATGTATCGCTTCCATAATAGGATATTTGAGCTGTAGGGGTTCCTGTCACGGAGTACAAACTTTTCTTCGAAGTCGTGGACGTAGAGCCCTGCCACACTTGGGGCAAAGGTTCTCCCCATCGAAGTACCCCCAGTTTGGAGGTATATTGTTCCTTCGAATTCAAAATAGTTTCTTTTGAGAGCCAGCCTTGCACATTCCAGTATGAATTGCCTGGGAGTTCTAGAGGCCCAATCCTCTTTCTCGAGAGCATTTTTCAGTACATCTAAAGTCGCATCTTGAGGAATGCTTGTGTATAGGCTCTCGATATCGAAACTCACCAGGATGGTGTCATCTTCCATATTGAGATTGTAGGAAGGTAGATCCCTGACTATGGTTGCCCCCAACTTTTTGCCTGGTGTTTTGCTGGTTTTCTGACTTAGTTGACCTGGGGCCCTGCTATTCAGGACCCCAGGCCCACTGCTCTCTCTGTTAAAATGGATTCCATGTACCCTAGGTACATATCTGATTGGATACTGAGTCACCTTATTAGTCCCTGTACAGTATACCTTAGGTATCCAAGGCATAGGTGTACCCAGGGCCTACCAGGGGCTGAAGCATGTATTATGCCACCCCTGGCTGGCCATCCAAAACTGACACAAGTGGCTGCTTGACAGCTGGGGCAAGGTGGTGTAATCACCCTTTGCTTCAGATATAGTATACCTATATCTAAACCTAAAATGGGCACACAGATCTCCTATCAGTCACTCCTATGGCAGGCCTTAACAATCCTGAAGGCAGAGTGCTTGGAATCGTGTGAGATGGTGCTCTGGCATGAGCTGAGCCTGTCTGCGGCTTTCGGGATCTATCCCTTAGCCGTTTCCATGATAGCGTCAGACCATATACTCTTAAGTGCCTTATAATCCTCGCGGTTATGGTAACTTTGGTCTGACGTTATCTAAACATGTCGTGTAAGGTGTCATACGCTTTGGAATACTACCCCCTCGCCAGTTCTGGCGACGGGGGTAGCATTCCACCCCTCTAGAGGGAGAAGACATGTTTGTAGCCTGTAAGCCCGGTTAAAGTTGAACATAGCCTCAGCTCCACAAAATGGATGCTGCCACCGAGACACAAGTCTGCCCTCCTGCTGCTGCCCTCCTGCTGCTGGGAGTCCTCCCAGCGCGGGAGGCTTGGACAAAGGGTTTCCTGTCAGGGGCGGTGCTAGCACCATCCCAGACAGGGTTTGTGTATCCCAGGTAGGCAGGGCTATAGAGGAAGGTGACTGCAAGTGGCACCCCGGTGCTCTCTGTGCATAGGCCGGTTTGAACCAGTTCCAGGGGCACACCAGCCCCTGAGCTGGGGAAAGTCCGGCAGGGGAGAGGGGTGTAACCACCCCCCTTCCTGGTCCCACCCATGGGCAGGACCTAGTCGCGTGCCAGCCCCCTTTTTGAGAATAAAGGTAGGAGCAGGCCCCCTTCCAAAGTAGATCATCTTTGAATCCTGAAACTACTTTCTACGAAAGGAACTCAAGACTTCTTCCTAAGATTTCTCCCTTGTGACTAAGGAGTAGTCACCCTGCACCCGCAGGCACCATCCAAGCATCGCGGTTTGCTGTAAGTCTCTCCTCCGGATCAAGACTGCCCAGCTCGACGAGAACCGGCTTCCCTGGCACCTCTGACCTCTACCTGCATCATCAGCCCAGCTGAGATTCGTGGGTGTGACGAGACCTCGAGGGACCGGCCATCTTCAAGACTGCACGACGCTTGCCCAGCACGACCACCGAGGGACCCTTGAGTGAGTGCTTTGGGGTTTGAGAAGCCCCGACCCTGAGCAGCTCCAGCACCGAAGTTCAGCCCTCCAGCATCCACGAGATCTGCGTGGGGCCCTTCTGCTCTTTGCTGCTCACCGCGTTGTCCAGGACACTTGCCCGTTGGCTAGTGGCCCTTCTGACGACAAACCACGACGACAACACCGCTGGTCTGGTTGCTCCAGACTGGCCCTTGCTCCCCTCCAACAGAGGAGCACCCCGGACCCTCCTGGTCCACTGCAGACGCCATTTTGAGTCCACCGCGTGGGCTTGCATTTGCCAAGAGTTGTTGCCCCAATCCTGGGTCCAGCGACGTCGACAGCAGATACCACCGTGGGACAGCTCGCACCTCCATCCTGGTCGCCGACAACGCCTCCTGGTCCGAGAGACTGCAGAGCCCAGCGTCGCCCATTCACCTGGTCGAGGTGACTTCGCCCGGTGCCATCCTGGTGCCCACCTAATCACTGGCTAGTGATTCAGGACTTGGTCCCCTCTGCTTACAGGTCTCCATCTTCATCAATCCAGGCTTGGATCACATCGAACTTCATCACTGGTCGCCTGCCAGCAACTTCTTCTTTCAGGCTCCATAGACTGCAACGAGGATTCCCGACGGCTTTTCAGACCTATGCAGCCGCAGCCCCTGGGCTAGGTAACCTAAGCATTTCGGTGCTCCAGCATAGCTTAACTATCTAAGTGTCCAGATCCTTTTTCGTTTCAGCTCTACCTAGTCGGATTAGTCCGATAACACTAACTTTGCATTTACTAGCCTCCATAGACTTTGTTCCGCATCCCGTGTGAGAGTGCACACTCTGCACCCGATCTCCCTAGGCCTCCTGCTCGTAATCTAAAGGTTCAGTAGTCTAGTCCTAGCGATCCCAAAGCAGGCTTGGATCACATCGAACTTCATCACTGGTCGCCTGCCAGCAACTTCTTCTTTCAGGCTCCATAGACTGCAACGAGGATTCCCGACGGCTTTTCAGACCTATGCAGCCGCAGCCCCTGGGCTAGGTAACCTAAGCATTTCGGTGCTCCAGCATAGCTTAACTATCTAAGTGTCCAGATCCTTTTTCGTTTCAGCTCTACCTAGTCGGATTAGTCCGATAACACTAACTTTGCATTTACTAGCCTCCATAGACTTTGTTCCGCATCCCGTGTGAGAGTGCACACTCTGCACCCGATCTCCCTAGGCCTCCTGCTCGTAATCTAAAGGTTCAGTAGTCTAGTCCTAGCGATCCCAAAGCCTCTGAGAATAGTTACTTACCTGCTAGTAATTCGCATTCCACTTTTGTAGTATATGGTTTTTCGTGCCCCTCGGGCATTTGTGTAAATTGTGCGACTTTCAGTATTTCTTTAAGAGTTTTGTATTGTGCTTAGCTCCCTGACTCATAAAGAGTTCAGGGTAGTCTTGTTATAAATAAATATACTTTTATTTTCATAACAACTTGTGTGGTGTCCTTTCACTTGGTGTTCAAAGGGTAAATGTGATGGTAAAACAGCTGGCTTAACACGCCCTCTAGAGTTTAGCCTAAAGACTGCACGTGTCCATGCTACTAGGATAGCTGATCTATCAGGTTGACTTACAACCAATCATCAATAAGGGTTGTTTGGTATGATACAAAGTGATCACTAGAATAGTGAGCACTATATATCAGGCCAACTTCTCACAGAGATCATTCAGTAGTTGTAGCAGGCTTTTGGTGTCCTGAAGGTAAGTGCTGTTTTTTTGGACCAGTTTTTTAAAGAAAACATCGCAAAAGCGGGAGAGAGGTTCCAAAAGGGAACCTAGACCAGAGACTATCGGTCTTCCCGGTGGGGGAGTCTTGTTCTTATGCATCTTCGGGAGCGTGTAAAAGTAAGGTATTCTCCCTTCACTTTTGCACAGAAAGTCGGCCTCTTGTTTAGAGATGTACCCTTCAGTTTCTCCATGTTCTACAAACGATTTTATCTCGCTACGTAGATCTTCTGTAGGATCGACAGGTAGTCTGCGGTAGTTTGCTACATCAGACAGTAGTCTCTGGCATCCAGTTTGATAGGCTGACTTATCTTGCACCACCACCCCGCCGCCATTGTCCGCAGGTTTGACTACGATGGTGTCACAGTCTATCAGTTGGTCCAAGGCGATCCTTTTTTTTCTGGTCAGGTTCAGGAATGTTTTCTTCGGGGTAAGTGACTCAACCTCGTTGAAAACCGCTTGCTCGAAGGTGGTTACCTCTACTGGGATTGTGTGTGGAGGTGGCATAAAGGTTGGCTTAGGTCGTAGACCCGTTTCGTTCGGGTCTTCATCAGAGACTGTGTCATTCCTTTTGTCAAAAAACGCCTTGAGTTTTAGTTTTCTAAAGAAGGAGGAAAGCTCACAATGAAGCTTAAATTTGTCCAAGTTCGCAATTGGTACAAAACCGAGTCCTTTGTTCAGGACTCTTTCTTCATCCTCGGAAAGGGGTCTTGTGGATAGATTAGTAACTAGGTTCTCCGGTTGCTGGGCCCGGCCTGTGGGGTCTTGGTCCGTGCTTGACCTGTGTTCTGGTCTCTGCTCCCCAGTGTACTTGGTTGCCCTGGTTGCTGTTTTTCCGTCTGCCCCTTCCCCTTCCGCCCCTGGCTAAAAAAGGTGGTCTGTAAGTATTAGGTGGGTAGAAGGGCTGTTGAAATGGCGGCTGCCATCCATACATTGGAAAGTTTTGAGGATAGTCGAAAGGACCTGGGTAGCCTTGCATTGGCATTGGGTTGAAGGATGGCCAGTTGCCTTGCATCCTTCCCCGTCCTCTTCCTCTTTGCTTTGTGCTTCCAAAAAGGTGCCTTGTGTATATATATGTCGCCTAATGTAGAGATGCCCATATCACGGGCACGTGTGATTGAGCCCTTGTCATGTAGTAAGGGGAATTGTGGGTGGAACGCCAGCGGTGTGGAGGGTGCGTAGAGCAGTGGGGTCCCTGTCTGCTTCCTCAGACCCTCTCAAGACAACGCAGGGTTTCAACTGTGTTTATTTTGTTGACATTTCTATGATAGGGTTTATAAACAGCCGCGTGTAGGGGGGTTGGGTCAGCTATGTCCTTCTCAGTGGCCACATGTGGCTGAAACGGGATGAGATGTACCCGAAAATGAAAAAATTGTGCTTGCGCGCATAATACATAGCGTTCGAAGTGGTGCGCTCCCATGCCTTCCTTCGATAGTGGACGTGTCAACAATTTCCAGCTCACCCGGGGATGGCAGCCGGCCCAGATCAGGGCAATCATGATGGACAGCAGAGATTTAAAAAAGGCCAGAGTTAAGGGTATTGGTATATTAAAAAAAAGGTATAGTAATTTATGGAGAACTATCTTTTTCGCTATAGCAATCCTATCAGCTAGTATCAGAGGCAGAGCGGCCCAGAATTTCGACTTGCCCTCCAGTCAGTCTAGTAAGTTGCCAAAATTCAAGCGCCAAATGTCTTGTAGGTCTTTGCTTAGCCACACGCCAAGGTATTTAATAGCATTTTTCCCACATGTAAGCGGAAATTCCAATGTGGTATCAAGTGGGGCATCTGTAAGAGGTAGAATAGAGGATTTTGACCAACTGATTTTTATGCCGGACATTCCGCCATAACGGAGAACTTCTCTTAGTATTGGGTTTAAATGTTCACTTCGTTTACGAACGTATAAGGTAATGTCATCAGCGTACATTGAGATGATAAGGTTTCTATCTGTGAAAACTAGACCTTGAGCGGAGTGATGCTGTCGAATTCTAGCAGCTAATGGTTCCATTGCTACCGCAAATAGTAGCGGTGACAGGGGGCATCCATCTCTGGTTCCACAGGTGATAGGAAATTGTTCCAAAATTAAACCATTCGTTTTGAGACGGGATGTAGGTTTGGTGTATAGCAAGCTGATTAATGTAATAAAATTAGGACTGAAGCCTAGCCTAGGTAGGATGGTAAACAAGAAGGGCCAAACGCTTTAGTTGCGTTCAGGAAAAGTGCGACGGCCGGTAGTTGAGGGTCGATTTGGTGGATTGTGGCAAAAAATGTGCTCAGATTGTGGGCTGTTGACCTGCCCGGAGTAAACCCAGATTGGTCGGGCCTTGCAATAGTGGCAAAAGCGGCTGTAGTCTGTTGGCGATCAGTTTGGCCAGGATCTTCGCATCTACATTAATTAATGAATGAAAGGGGCCTGTATGAGTCACAGAGATTTAATACTGTATCTGGTTTTAATAGGGAAATGATAACTGCCTCAAGGAATGGTTGGTGGTAGTTCACCCATTTCAAACGATTCTTGCTATACATCAAGCAGTCGGTGCGCACGCTCCTCTGCATATGTCTTATAAAATATGGTAGTCAGCCCATCTAGCCCAGGGGCCTTTTCGCCTGGTAAGCTCCTAATGACTTCCATGATGTCTTAGACTGTGAAGGGTTCATCTAAATAGTCCCTATTGTTCACGCTGAGCCAGAGCAGCTTGATTGAGTCCAAATATTTGCAGAGGTCGGTGTTAGGTGCACTTTGCGTGGCAGTGTATAATGAAGAATACAATGTGGTCAGATATTCATGAGTGGCTACTTGTCCTTTAATGGGGGAGGAGCTCTCATCTAACAGCTCAGCTATGAAGGCACTGTGATATGAAGTGACCCAGGTGCCCTCTCTAGTGTTTGGATATCTGTCATGCAAGACATCAGTAAGCCCGTGCTCAAGCATGATGTTGTTTAACTGTAGGGTTGTCTTGAGATGTGGATTGCAAAAGGTACCGACCCTGTCCCACTCATTGTTCAGAGTAGCGTTAAAATCACTGCCTCAGATAACCGTATCTCCACCTGTAGGCAATATCTTAGCCCATACAATAAGGAAAAATTGTGGGTCGTCAACATTTGGACCGTAGATGGCCACCAAGGTGACCTGTGTCGTCATGAGGGTGCTCGTTAGAATTACATAACGTCCGTCAAGGTCTATTTGCATGTGTGTAGTTGACCAGCCGAGCCCTCATCTAATCAGTATCAAGACTCCCCTGGCGTAGTTGGAATATGAAGCAGAGTGTATCTCCCCCCAGTATCTATGTTTCAATTTAGGGTCAGTCGCATGCTTCAAGTGAGTCTCCTGGAGGAAACGTACGTCTATATGGTGCCTACTTAAATATGTACGTATTATCCTTGCCTTTCTAAAATCATTGAGCCCTCCCACATTCCATGTAAGGAATTTAGTCTTCGTCATGGTTTAGCAGGAAAAAATTAAGTGGCATGTTTCATACATGGGGAGGATGTACCGTGAAAAGTCAATAATGGAGTAAAAAGATGTCAGTACTGCTACCTTCATTTTGCATAGAGGTGAATTTGCCCTGTCAGTATCAAAACCTAAGTTGCTATTTAACCTGTGCAAGTGCATTGTGGTTAATGATCTTGTGTCTGTAAATGCCTGTCCCACCCTCCTCCCACAACAACCTCCCAATTAGGTTGTGAGTGATACCCCCCTCTTGAAATACCCCTGTAAAAAAATAAGAACATAGGCACATGGGAGATCTCCATGTGGCGGCCTGGGATGCTGGCTTTTAACATGCCATAGGGCAGGGTGGCCAGGCTTTGACATGTAAGAGGCTAGTTAACAACCTGAACCATAACCAAAGTATTACTTATCACTATGGCCAGAGCAACAAGCGCCATTAGTAGGACTAATGCAGATGTATAAAAATGAACAGAGCCAGAATCACAGCTAGTGAATAAACATGACAGCATAATGAATCAAGTACTGTTCCGGTACGTTCAAGATAAAGAGTGGGGGACCTGCCGGTGGGCGTGGCCAGCCAGTTGCCATGGCGGACGCGACTCTTTAGAGCTCCGGCCGACACCCCTAATTATCCGCCCTACTGATCCTGATACTGTGCCATCAACGCTCAAAATAAGCGGGACCGGTGCACCGTTCATGAGAGGCATCTGATAAAACCAGTGAAGCGCCAACTCACCGGATAGCAGTGCAGCTGGTGTCCGGAGACGAAGTGCTGCACAGGACGGGCGCGGGACCGGTCAGGAGCTGTGCGGAGGAAGCCGCTGCAGGGCTGACACCGTCGCAGTCGCAGGTGGCAGTGAGTCCCTGCGGGGTTGTGGACTGCCAGAGGAGGCGCCGACGGGTCCCCGGGGGACAGAAGCAACAGACTGACCCCCCGGGGCTGGCTGAAGACGCCTGAGAGCTAACTGGAATGCTAAGCATCGTCTGGACAGGCCTGTCACGTAGCGGAGCCGAGGTGAGGAGCTCGACTGGCGAGAGCTGCGGCCCTGTGGCGGACCCCACGCCGAAATCTGCGGTGACTGGTGCGTTGCCCTACCGCTAGCGGAGAAGTGCTGATTCCCGCGAAGCCCCGTTGCGGGAGGCGGGCCTTGGTGTGGTGGCCTGTGCATACGCTGGGGGAACTCTCTACATTGCGGACATTCCGAGTGAGGGTGGGCCCCTGAAGAAGCGCGGCGCCCCGGAGTTTGCACAGCGGGGTGAGCTATAGGTGGCAGGTGATACACAAGCGGCGTGGTAGCCTGACAGTGGAGGTTGTACCGAGCCGGACGCCATTTTACAATTGGCACCATTTCATAAAAGCTGCGGTCTGGAAATAGTGAGGTGCGGTGAGGCGAAGGCAGTGTGACCCTGTTGGGTCCGGCAGTAAGAAGCATGGCCCTAAGGCGATCACCATATGAACTGAGCAGTGCATGTGGAGAGTGGGCACACAGTATAATGACAGAGTAGAGGCCCTCTTGACGGAGACCCCCCAACATACAGTGAACGCCGGGCAGCGAGTGGCAAGGCGCTGTAGCGAGCGCAGAGCCCATGTGGAGGAGACGGCTCCCCAATAGGAGTCATTAGGCGCTTGTTGGGTGATGTCAGTGAGGTGCGACGGGGCCCCTAAAATGCAACACAAGTCATACCATGCCTGACACGTTGGAGGAGGCGAAGGAGGCACGCTAGAACTGGCCCAGCTACAGAGGTGCAGGAAGTTGTGCAGGCTTATGGGTGGATAGTCGTGCTGTCTGGGATGAGAGGCCCGACGGAGACATTCTGCGACATATGCACAGCTTCTATGGCCGAGAGCTGGGGAGCGCGGGGGTGACGCACTAACGAGGAAGGTGCCACGCACAGAAGGAGCAGTATTCGTGGCACCCTGCCTGGTATTGCTGCGAGCGGAGACACGGGCTGAGGCCCATGCGTGGGCGCATAGAACAGCCTAGGAGGCGCTGACGTGCACGGTCCGCTGGCCCTAACGCAGCGGCGACTGGGTGTTTGCATAGAAAGACCCAGCAAAGGCGCCTGGTTACTGAAAGGAATTGCAAGCTGCTGCCCTGCTGCGAGCCCGGACGTCTGGCTCTGTGAGGCGAACACAGGCACATACGGACTTGAGAACCCGCCAACCCAGGGAACAGGTGACCGTCGATAGCGCGACTGGCGCTGGGAGACATACAACACTACAAGTCCCCAGCGAATGCCCATGGCGCAACAAATATTGATGGGCCGAATGCGCGCCAAACTGCAGCAAGGATCGTGCGAGTAGCCTGGACCCTGTGCAAATGGGAGCAGAGGGTGAGATGGAGCCCGCGACTACAACCCTGGCAGCCAAGATGGAATCAGTGCTCGCTGCGGTGGAGAAAATAGGCGCTGCATTGGAGTACACAGAACCTCCCTGGAGACCCGAGTAGATAAAGTCACCTCAGACTTCACATTGCTGCATGAGGACCACCGTAAACTGGCTGAGAAGGAACAGGGCCACACGCTCAGAGATCTACAGCCTATCACTCTAAATCACGCAGCTGACCTGCAAGACATGATAGACTGATACATGCTCTGGAAGATCGAGCAGAGGATGCGGAAGGGCGTTCTCGCCGCAACAACATCCGCGTGGTGGGGCTGCCAGAGGGTGAGGAAGGCGGGAACCCGCAACAATACACGGAGCATTGGCTTCGCGACCTGCTGCCCCAGGGCACACTGTCACCGCAGTTCGTGGTGGAGAGAGTGCACCGTGTGCCGGCACAGAAGCCCCAGCCAGGGGCCAGGCCGCGCCCGTTCATCTTCAGGATACTAAACTATAGAGAAACACGCAAAATGGATGATCTCAGAGTGAGTGGCTGCCAAGTTATGTTTTTTCCGGACTACACCGCCCTGGTGCAATGCCGCAGAAGTAACTATATGGCAGTGAAGCGCCAGCTTATGAGCGCTGGAATTGCCGTACTCACTGCTGCTCCCTGTTCGTCTGAGAGTGGTGGTAAAGGAGGGGACCCACTTCTTCGACTCCCCCGCGGAGGTCTGGGACTGGCTGGAAGAGACGGGCGCTGAACGGGAGCAAGACCCGCAGACCCGGAAAGCAGTAACCCAATGGGCAGGAGGAACAGACTTCGAGGACGCCGAGGACCACAGCGTAACGTGCATTTGGAGAAGGCAGCCCCGAGCCCATAAGACGTAAGGAGGGAGCGAAGAGATGTCCTGGCAGCGGTCCCTATCATCGGACCTTCGCACGCCAAGGAGCAATTGGACATGTGTATGAGAGACACCCCGGTGGTCAGTGACTCCTCATCACGGTCAACTGAAATATCCCATGACCCCAACCTGCCAGTGGTGACGCCGCAAACTGACGATGGCATCATAGGATAATGAACTAACAGGCTAAACTCTGCTGCAGGACGATCACGCAAGTAGACTCGTAACTGAATAGTGCTGTGTTCTCCCTTGGGTTGCAGAGGTGGGAGGGGCAGCAGGATCGCTGATGACACCTGCCCCCTGGGTGACAGTGCGGTTGTTGTTACACACATACCCGGCCAAAATCTGTGTGTTGCTGCAAGGGGAGGGCATGCATGGGAGGTCACCACACCTTGTGCTGACCGGACTCGCACACTTCTCGGAGCGTTTACCTAGATGGACCGTAAAGTACGAGGAAATGGAGGGGTATAGTTGCAGCAACACACTAACTATGCACGTGACCGCTAAGGCAACGTGCTGACTTAGCCTGTATTTTCTAATTGTTACAGAAGTTTGGACGACCGCTTCTCAGTTTTCGCCCTAATATTTATGTCGTTCACTGTTAAATCACTGTTTTGGTTGCAGCAATCTGGAGCATTAGTGCATGTTCTTAGCCCCCGTACACCACGGAGCGCCCCACCCCTAACAACCCTAGAGAACAAATGAAACAGTAATGACACAGGCTAATGTAGTTACGTGGAACATCCGTGGCATGCACAGACCAGCGCGGCGTTACTCTATATTTGCTTACCTCCAGGGGCACTCTGCTGGAATCGCCTTACTACAGAAAACGCACACAACACAACAGGAACTTGACAGGCTGTGCAGGAGTTGGAGGGGACAGGTGTATGGCACGGTGTACTCCGCGCATGCGCGAGGCATGATTGTTTGGGTGCGGGCGGGCATTCCATTTGTCTGTGAGGACGTGGTGACAGACCCCGACGGCAGATACACTCTGGTAAAGGGGACCCTTAACGGCCTGACAATATTACTAGGGTCGATATATGCCCCAAACGTCGAACAGCCGTCATTTCTGGCACAGTTGTCCTTGGTGTTGACACCTTACCTGGGACTCCCCTGGCTGCTAGGTGGGGACATTAACTCAGTACTCAACGTCAATATTGACAGATCCTTTCCCCCCTTCAAAGAACACCAGCTTGTCAAATGCACAGACACTCACGGACTGGCTATCCCACTGGACACTGATAGATATCTGGCGCACCCTCCACCCCAATCTACTCATACTACTGTGCGCTGCACGACTTGCAATTACGCTTGGACAGGGTAGTGGGCTCACACTCTCTATTGCACCTGGTAGAAATGTCGGAATATCTAGGTCGGACGCATTCAGACAATAACCCCTTGCGCATTCAGCTCACCTGGGAAGCTGGTCGTCCCCCCATCCCCACATGGCGCCTACAGCCTGCCGCGCTAGAGGATCCAGAATTCCGTGCATCCCTCGGAACGGCTGTCCTCACATACTTTTAACTTAATGAAGGTACGGCGAGCAATGCTCTGGTGGAATGAGATGCCCATAAAATAGCGACTAGAGGTCACTGTCTGGGGGCCACTTGAAACATCCGCAGGCGTCTATCTCTGTCACTCACCCGCCTAGAATCGCAGCTACTCCAATACGTGCGCGAGGGCAAGGGAGGGGGCAGACACTCTGACCACCTGGAAGACCTCCGGGCCCAGCACGTGGAGCTTATGGAGTAGTTGGGCTGCCATAAGTACACCGCTCACACTGCTCGAACACATGCTACAGCAGATAGAGCGGGCCGCCTCTTAGCTTGGTTGCTGAAGCAGGAAGGTCGGCGCGCCCCAATTGGAGCCATTCGTACACCAGGAGGGAATCTGGTGTACACACAACGTGAGATTCATGGTGTGATGGTGGAGCACTATGCACAATTATACCGCTCGAGGAGACGTTACCAAGGCCTAGAGCTGGAAAGATTCCTAGAGCCTGTCCGGCTGCCCACAGCACTGGCAGCACACCAGGAATCGCTCAACGGTCCTCTTACCTTAGACGAGCTCGGAGAGTCGATTCAGTCTATGGCGACCGGGAAAACGCCGGGACCGGACGGCCTCCCAGCTGAGTATTACAAAGCCTATCGGGAACCTCTGGCGCAGCGGTTACACACCCTCTCCATCGTCGCTCTGGAGAAGGACACGCTGTCACACTCGATGAGCGAGGCCTACCTGGTGTCCCTGCTGAAACCAGATAGGGACCCCACAACCCTGGGATCCTATAGACCTTTGGCGTTACTCAACACACGCTATAAGATATTCGCCAAGGTGTTGGCAGACCGGCTGGCACTGGTGGTCCCTGAGCTGGTTCACAGTGACCAAAATGGGTTTGAACCAAAACACAGCCCATCGCTAAATCTGCAAAGGTTTTTTAGGGTAGCATCGTATAGTGTGGGGACGTGGCCCAGAGCGGGGTGCCTTGTGCTGGACTTAGAAAAGGCCTTTGATTGTCTCGAGTGGAGCTACCTAGCGGCGCTACTAGCAAGATATGAGTGAGGTCCCTGATTCCTACAGATGGTTGGCCTCCTGTACAAGAATCCCACTGTCAGAGTTCGGTTGGGGCCCTACATCTCCGATGCCATTCCAATATGCCGGGGCACCAGACAGGGGTACCCGCTATCGCCCCTACTGTTCACCCTGGCAATTGAGCCCTTAGCAGCAGCGCTGCGTGTGACGCTGGGAGGTGGAATACCCCTGGGTGACGCGGTACACCAAGTGTCGCTATATGCGGACGATCTCCTGATCTACATAAAAGACATAAAGAATATACCGGTATAGCTGGCAGATACCCTACGCGAGTTCGAGGCTATCTCTGGACTCCGCGTGAACACTGGCAAGCCGTGCAACTACGCCTTCGGGGAGGGAAGCGGAGACCCGGGTTACACGTTACATGGCACGAGGGTGGAGTGGAGAGAGGGCACCTTCCGATACCTGGGCATCCAGATATACCGTCAACCGACGTAGCTATTTGACGGGAATCTGGGACGGGCCTTGACGGCAATCAATGCGCAGGTACGCTTCTGAAATACGCTCCCGTTGTCGGTCGCAGGTAGAGTGGCGCTACCCAAGATGGTGATCCTACCTCGCCTCCTGTATTATTTCGCTAATCTCCCTCTATATATCCTAGCATCTTTTCTCGCCACACTTGCTGGGTTGCTCAGGGATTTCCTTTGGGGAACGCCAGACATAGACTAGCATTGGCGAAATTGTACCTGCCGACCGACCACGGGGTTCTTGCTGCGCCCTGCTTTGAGCATACTACTTGGCCGCACAATTACAGTGGGTCTCCCACTGGCTTGCAGACAGGGGCAGAGACGACACGGTGACTACGCTCCCTCCCTACTCGCTGGAGCAAATCACTAGGCTTTTCCACCCAGCCACTAAAGTCACTGGGCTGAGGCCACTCCTTCTAGCGGTCGCATATAAATGTTACCGCCGACGCCGCCTCTACCTCACCAGAAAGCTCAACCCCTAGGCGCCAGCAATACCTATAGAGGGATACCCCGCCGGATCTGGAGAACTAACACACGCCGAGCTCTGAGACTGGCACGAAGTGGACGTGCAGACATTTTGAGATCTGCATCAAGATGGAGAAATCCTACTATTTAAATCCCTCGCTGAGAACACAGGACCGCCACTGTGGCACTTCTTGAGACACAGATCGCTGATCAAAACGCTAACTGCCAAATGGGGGGACATGACTACAGAACCGATCCAACACCTCACCGTACAGTACCTCCACGTTAGGGGAAGGGGCAGGCATTTAATTCACTGGTTTGCGGCGTCACTCCCAACACACGCCGCGATCAGCCTCGACCCACTCTGCCGCAAGTGGGAGATAGATCTGGAGCGCCAGTTGGGAGACAGGGAATGGGAAAGTGTTGAAGAGCCCAGTCCGCATACCCAGAAATGTGCGTTTTAGACAGATACAGCTGTTAATAGTACACAGGGCATATCTTACCCCTGAGCTGATTAACAGATACTTCCACTGCGAGGATGCGGTGTGTATATGCTCTGGGACTGTCCCGAGCTGCAAACCTACTGGAGGGCAGTCAGTGAGTGGTTGCATACATGCACAGGGCGCGACATCCTCTTTGAGTGGCCCACTTACCTCTTACATCAGTTCCATAGAACTACGACCACAAAAGTTACATCTTGGTTTCTTGACCTGGGACTGGTGGTTGCCAAGCGCCTTCTTATGAAGCGGTGGAAAGCACGGGATCCACCACACGTACATGCATGGCGATAATCACTTTTAGCTTGGGCCAAATCGGAGGAACTTGCTATAGTGAGGGAAGAAACAATGGGACTGAGAAAAGAGCCCATAGCCATCCAGTGGGAGGGGACTACTCCAGACCCTGCGACAGACCGGGGGGGATAGCCTGGGCAGGCAGCTGGCGGACAGTTGATGAGACACTGCACTGCTGCCATGGTTTGTTTAGTTTTGTTAGTTCAAACAGTAACAACTGTTCAATTGAATCTGTGGCACGACTGGAAGAGACTCTGTAGTACATGCTGATGAGACCATGCAATTACTGTTTGTAACCCTCATTCACCGTGACATAGACAGCACGGGAGGATTTGCCCGGATCCAGTATTTGTGGGGGTATAGCCATGTATATCCTGTTTAGCGTTCAAATTGAATGACAAGCCTGTATCATGGCTGGACGGAGTAAGGTATTGATGGCTCTCGATGTGAAGCGTTGCCTTTTCAGGATATGTAATTCAAAGCAAAAATGAATAGAAACAGATTTGAACGAAAAATAAAAAAATAAAGAGTGTCTGTCAGACATTATCACTCAGCTGCAGTTCGGAAACGGGTTGCTGCGAAGTGCGAGGAAGCAACTTCCGCAGGCAAATATGCTTGGTGCTGATTTAGCGTCCGTAAAATGGACATCACAAGTGATTTTTAGCTTAGTTGGATACAACGTAGCAAAAGGATAGAGGCATTCTGTAGAATGCGTTTAGCTGGTGCAAACTCCCTGCGTGCGGCCTGGACAGCAGGAGTGTAGTCAGGGAAAAAGGATAGTTGGTGCCCCTGGTCGGTTATAGGGCTTTTAGCTCTGGCCTCTTTAAGGACTGCGTCCCTGCCCCCACAAATCAGGAGGTTTAGTGAACGTGGCTACGCTCCCGGAGGAGGGCCCAGTGATCAGTGAGTGCTCTCCACAATCATGACCTGTGAGAGCGCCGAGATGAAAAGTTCACGCAGCAGACTCTCAATAAATGGTTCCATTTTCAGGATTGCAGTAGATTCTGGAAGCCAATAATTCGTAGGTTGTTGCGTGTAGAACGTGCCTCTAAATCTTTATTCTTAGCTTTAATCACAGCAAGAACTTTCTCCATGCTTAATATTTGCGTTCTGGATTCCGCCTGAGAGTCTTGAGTATCTGACAGTCTGTTCTCCAGGATATCTAAATGAGCCTCATGAGTGTCTGCGCCTTTTTTGACAGTGTTCAGGCTTGAGGTGAGTGTATCTATTTTGGGCAGTGTCCGGCTCAGAGCTCGCTTCTGTTGTGCCGGTTTGACTTTGCTTTCAAAGGGAAGCTTAGGCTGCTTAAGGTCTGTCTTACCCATGGTACCAAGCTGTGAAGCAGGTCAATCCAATTGAATCCTCAGATCTTGCCAGGATATTTGAGTTAGAGCTTTCAGCCTTTCAGGTTGCGCTCTGGATCCAGCCTGTTGGCGCGGAAAGAAAGTAACCGAGGCCAGCGCGCTGGGGTGGCACATACATGGGCATCGCGACATCACTTCTGACGTGGAGCCGATCTCAAAACTGCTCAAGGTTTTCGAGATCCAGGCTGACACCTGAGGAATATTCTAACGTGAGAAATCTGCGGTTAGAAGTCTCTATTAGCGGTTTACATTTTCCAGCTGCTCTGAATATTGCATGCTCTCCAAATGCCAAAGGAGGTTATCATGCAGCGGGTTAGGGGCCCCAGCAGGTCTACTAATGCAGCCCAAGCTAAAAGCAATTTTAGCAGCTGAATTTTCCTGGTGTTTTCCTATATGGTAATATGGCTGCGTCCATTTACAATCTGGGCTTGGGTGGCAAACAGGCTGGCGAGAGTGTGAAAAAGAACCAACTATCTCATGTGTCAATAGGGTGAAGGAGAAAGGATTTCCACACCAGGAAAAACATTTGGCATGTAGAGAAAAATAAGCTAGCAGTTAAATTCCATGGTCCAAACATAACAGTACTCATCAGCCAAACCACGTTCAACACTGTGAGAGTTCAACTGATTCTGAGCTACCTATTTTGGACAGAACATAGGCTTTAATAGCTTTCTTAGTATCTAAATCTTGTTCTGATTCAGAAGGTAAATATCTTAAGAAATACTGCATTAAACACAAGTATTTAAACTGTTACAATTACAATGTCTGCTAAACACAGTACTCACCCTTCATGCTTCCCGTCATCTTTTAAAAGTTGTTGCAGGCAGATCAAATAGTATTTACGCATTTTTCTGGCCGTCTCCTGGCGCTCTCTTAATACCTCTGCTTTGAGCATTTCAGCAGCTCTCTCTCTACTCTCTTGGATGTAACGAATCATATCATCTACATATGTATGAAAGAAAAGAACATATCAATTACAATTAAGAAAATAAATGTCAAACACATTCACGGTAGGTCTTCACAAAATTGATACTTCAAATGAAAAAGAGACTTAAAAATACTAAGACTAACAGAGGACTTTGGAACAAGGGTGAACAATTCAAAATAAACATTTAATGGTTCAATCACTGGGTAAATGCAAATAAAATTGTAAAAAAAAAACACATTCATAATACCACACCTTTTCTATCTACTATAGAGTCCCATTACCACGTGTATTTTTTTTTCTTAGCACACCACAACATCAAACTAGCAGTGTCATCACCAAAACACAAAATCAACCTTTAAAGTAGAATTAGAAAATGTGGGAAAACAGGCAGGGGTGGAGGGGGGGGCTCGATGGGGTTGGCGGTCAGTCAAGCTGTCTTTTAAGAGACAAATTAATTAGCAGAACAAAGTATTTCTCTTCAGTTTCATTAACATATGTCTTGGAGGATATATGAACTGCAGACTCCTCGCTTTTTTATTTCTCCTAGGCACCAGACTGGATCCAGTAGGTTTTTCAACCACATTCCCCACATCCAGACATGTACCGCCATTGGACTCCATAGCAGCTCAACTTCCGCAAATTAAGACAAAGCTGAATATGGATGCCACCTCTGGCATCAGTTTATTAGCCCATATATTCTATTTCGGAGCAACTCACAGACTTGAATGCCAACAATGAGATTGTTAGCTTGAAACCTTATGACGTACCAGAAGCACAAGTTACTACTTGTGTAACAATATATCTGTAAGAGACATTAGTTAGTGATAGATTCCTTACCTTAGTATATCCCCAAGCGTCAGACCGGATCCGCAAAGTTTTTCAGCAGTACCCCTGCGCGTCGGTAGGTGGCGTTGTGTGGCTCCGCGTCCGTCGGCATCGAAAGCGCCAAAATAACATCACAGAGACTATTTAGGCACCACCCATGCGCGCTGACGTCAGTTCTGTACACGACTTTCCGCGCCAGGAACATAGAGCCATGCTAGAAACTGACCACTGGTGCCATGAAACTAGGGCCCTGAAAGGGATGACCCTAACCCTAGAAATCAGTTTGCAGAACGGGGAGGATGGGTGGGGCGGTAAGGAATCTATCACTAAGTAATGTCTCTTACAGATATATCATTACACAAGTAGTAACTTGTGAATCTGAAAGAGACACGTTAGTGATAGATTCCTTACCTTAGAATAGATACCCCAGCAATACCAACCCCGGTGGTGGGTCTGCGAATAAGATTACACCAGAAAGTCACGGAGAACAGAACGGCCAAAGAAGCCGTCTCTCCGGACTGGACTGTCGAGGCAGTAATGCTTGGTAAATGTGTGCAGCGAGGCACACGTAGCTGCCTGACCAATGTCCTGCAATGGCAAGCAGTGTCCCAAGGCAGTAGTGGCTGCCGTCGCCCTGGTAGAATGGGCACACAGCCCTACAGGAGGCTCCTATTTAGCCAATGAGTAACATGCTTTGATGCACAGAACGACCCACCGAGAGATGGTCTGCTTGTGCATGGCCCGGCCTTTTTTGGTGCCCACGTAGCCAACAAAGAGCCGGTCACCCACCCGGAAATGTTGTATGCGCTTCAGATAGAACGAGAGCGCACGCTTTGGGTCCAGACGGTGGAGCCTCTCTTCCTCTTTTGAACGATGCGGAGGCGGAAAGAAGGTGGGCAAAGTGATGGTCTGCCCGATGTGGAAGGGCATGACAACCTTTGGCAAGAAAAAAGGACGGGTCCTTAAAACCACCTTGTCCGGATGAACAGAAAGGAAAGGAGGTTTAGAAGAAAGAGCCTGGAGCTCACTCACTCTTCTGGCAGAGGTGATAGCTACCAGGAAAGCAGTCTTTAGAGTGAGAAGACGTAAAGGACAGTTATGAAGGGGCTCAAAGGGAGCGCTCATCAGATAGGTCAAGACAAGATTTAAGTCCCATTGAGGCATTATGAACGGCACAGGAGAAAACGTGTGTGTAATGCCTTTCAGGAAACGGTTAACAACCGGGGACTTAAAGACAGAAGGCTGATCTGGAAGCCTTGGAAAGGCGGAGATAGCCGAAAGATAACCTTTGATAGTGTCCAGAACAGAGCCCTGCTGAGCAAAGGATAGTAGGAACAGAAGGACCTCAGAAAGAGGGGCAGAAAGGAGATCAACAGCCTTCGCTGTGCACCATGCCACAAATTTGTTCCACCTTCAGGCGTATACCATCTTAGTGGAGGGACGCCTGGCTGCCACAATGACATCACAGACTTCGGGAGGAAGATCGAAAGGTGTCAACTGTTGCCGCTCAATCTCCACGCATAGAGGTGGAGGCTGGACAGGTTCGGGTGGAGGACTGTCCCCTGCTGCTGCGACAGGAGATCCTCACGAAGAGACAGTTGGATCGGAGGATCGATCACCATGCTGAGTAGCTCGGGATACCAGTATCTTCGTGCCCAATCCAGAGCCACGAGGATGACTTGGGCCGGGTCGCGGCAAATCTTCTTCAGCACTCTGGGCAGAAGTGGGATAGGCGGAAAGGCGTACAACAGACCGCAGCACCACTCGCGACGAAAAGTGTCGCCGCGCGAGTGCCGCCTTGGAAATTCCAATGCGCAGAAATGATGACATTGCACGTTCTCTTTGGTGGCAAATAGATCTAACCAAGGCCCTCTCCACTGCAGAAAGAGACCTTGCGCCACGTCCGAGTACAGACGCCATTCGTGATCCATCAAGCACAGGTGGGTGAGTTCATCCGCCATGGCGTTCAGAGAACCTGCCAGTTGTTGAACCACCCAGGTAATGCCTTGATGTTCCAGCAATGTCCAGAGGCGCAGAGCCCCCTGAAATAGGGTCCACGACCACACCCTGCCCTGTTTGTTGCAATACCACATGGCGGTGGTGTTGTCCGTGAACACCTGCACTACACTTCCCTGGACAGAGGGAAGGAATGCCTGCAGCGCAAGTCGGATCGCCCGAGGCTCCAAAAGATTGATATGGAGCAGGGACTGCGCCAGAGACCAGAGGCCTCTAATCTCCGCCTCTCCCAAGTGGCCGCCCCATTCCAGGAGGGACGCATCCGTCACCTCTGTGTGCTCCGGTTGGGGAAGGGAGAGGGATCTGCCATTGACCCAATCGCGATTCGTGAGCCACCACTGCAATTGCCGTGCAGTGCCCTCCGAGACCGGGACATTATCGGACAGGTTGCCCTAATGCTGTGCCCACTGGAACTTCAGGCCCCACTGCAGAGCCCGCATATGCCACCTGGCATGTTGCACTAGCAGGATGCAGGAGGCCATCAGGCCCAGGAGCTGGAGGGTCATCCTGACTGAAACCCGGGATAGAGAATGAAAGATCTGATTCATAGCCTGAATATCCTGGACTCGCTGCTCGGGAGGATAAACCCGAAACTGCGTCGAATCCAGAACCGCTCCGATGAAGGGGAGCTTCTGAGAGGGACTCAGGTGCGACTTCGGCATATTGATGGAGATCCCCAGCGTGGTAGGGGAAGACTGACACCCCTGACCTGCTCAGATGAGCTGTGACCACCGCCATCACTTTCGTGAACACCCAAGGGGTGCTGGTAGGCCAAAGGGTAGCAAGGCATATGGAAAATACTCATAGCCTACCGTGAACCGCAGGTAACGCCGGTGGGCCAGCAGCACAGGGATGTGAAAATATGCATCCTGCAAGTCCAACGCTACCATCCAGCCTCCAGGGTCTAGGGCAGCCAAGACTTGAGCCAGAGTCAACATCTTGAACTTCTCCTTCAGGAGGGAGCGACTGACGTTTCTGAGGTCCAAGATGGAGCGCAGGTCCCCTTTCTCCTTCTTGGGGACCAGAAAGTAGTGGGATTAACAACCATGTCCTACTTCTGGCCCAGGAAAGAGCTCAATGGCCCCCATGGCCAAGAGGGCTGTGACTTCCTGTTGGAGAAACGCAAAGTGATCTCCCGACATACGGTGGAACTGAGGTGGCATGGCTGGGGGGGGTGCGGGGGTAGACTAGAAGGGGAAGCAGTAGCCCCTTTGGACGATTTGCAGCACCCACCTGTCTGAAGTAACAGAGCGCCAGTGGGGGAGGTGATGTTGAATCCTGCCACACACTGGCGTGGGGTGCACACCAAAGCTCGAACTAGAAAGGCTTTGAGGTGGATGTTGCGGGAGCGGAGGTGGAATGACCCGCCCGCTGGGCGCCTGTGCCGCTATGGTGGCCACTAGGCCCGCGGCCGCACTCAGTTTGGTTCTGCGCAGGCTTCTGGCTGAACGAACGTGCGGAGCGCCCCTTCCGTGGCCACAAAATGAACGAAAGCCGGGTGTGTGGTGGAGAGACCAAAGGACTTGGCCGTAGCCCGAGAGTCCTTGAAACGCTCCAGCGCACTGACTGCCTTATCGCCAGGCGAGTACCATCAAAGGGCATGTCCATGAGGGAACTCTGGACATCCCCCGAAAACCCTGTGGACTGCAGCCAGGCATGGCGACGCAAGGCCACCGTTGTGGAGATGGCTCTCCCCAAAGAGTCCGCGGTGTCCAGTCCACACCGAATGGCGAACTTCACGGCATCCTTTCCCTCCGCAACAGCTTGGGAAAGTACAGCCCGAACCTCCTCCGGGCACTGGGGCAGAGTCTGTGCCACTGTGTCCCACACAGCGTCAGAGTAGTGGCCTGTAAGAAAGTGGCTCTATATATACCGGACCAAAGTAAAGTACAATGTGTATAGAGTCCCCAATCCCCAGAGGTATAACAGAGGTTAAAGTCAGATCTGACCCTACTCTCTAATGTGGTAGCTTGGTCGAGCAGAAAGGCAGTATCAGAGGACAGTGTAAAGCATTTGTTGTACACACTCAGTCAGCAAAATGTTTCACACAATCACGAACTGAACTCTAGGCCAATTGTTTTTATATCAAAAGATATAGTTGTTTTTATTTTAGAACCAACATATACTTTTTTCAATATGAGTGACTTTGGGTAATTACTTTGCAGACAGGCAATAGACTTAGTAAGTACAATAGTTACTGGGGTTGCAATAGGCAACACAATTCTAAACACAAGTTAACATTGAGCTCAATGTTTTTTTTAAAATAAAAATGCAATAATTACTTTCAGGGTTACTTTGCTAACCACGGGACCGGATCCTGGATTCAGTCCCGGGACTTAAGCTGTAAACAGTTAAGTAAAAGCGTTTTGGTTACAGTTGTATTTTTTAAAGGATATAAATGTATTTTCAAAGTTGACACTTGGAAACTTTTCCGAGAAAAACTAGCAATGGTATCCTATGGAAGGAAATTTAGGTCACAGGTAAAGTAGGTTCTCGTTACTTTTGTAATCTAGTACTAAGAGAGGTAAGTATTTACTTTTCAGCTGTTAGTACGATTTTTAAGGAATATTTGTCATTTGCAAAAATCGACAGAAGAAATTTTTCAGTGAAAAACAGTCAATGGTTTCCTATGGATGAAAATGCAGGTAACTGGTAAGTACAGTTAAGATTACTTTTGCGGTTTAGCACTGAACTAGAAAGTACAGCACTGGCTTCTCTCCTGATCCCAGGTGAGTATTTCGGCTAATTTTAGAGGAATATTTTAAAGTTGCAAAAATCGACACTTAGAAGAAATTTCAGTGAAAACAAGTCAATATTAGCCTATGGAAGGAAAGTGAGTTATCAGCTTTCCGGTGAGTACTCGACTGGTGAGGTTAAGGTTCTGGGCATTGACTCAGGGGTCTCCCAGGATCGGAAAGGTACAGTTGTTACACCCTCAGCGGCACAGGGGCAGCCGGGCGCAGAGAGAGTAGGCCCAATGCAATCCAATTGAAGGTAGGGGGCCTTTGGTTGGTTACTGCAAGCAGGCAGGCCACGCGGCTGTAGGAGCTGAGCTCCTGGTCACTTACTCAGGGCAAGTGGGGGAAGTAGAGTCGGGTAGTAGTTGCACTTCCAGCGGCACTCTGGCGGCTGGGTGCAGGGTGATTTTGAGCCGTCGGGCGCTCAATGTTATCCAATAGGAACGTTACAAAGTGAACAAAGGCTGCAGGCTCGGGGACAGAGATTCTTCAGGTGCGACCACCACTTCAAGAGGTAAGTTGGGTTCTTGGAGAAGAGGGGAGTACCCCAAAGGAGGGCACAAGGGGCCGTGGGGTGCCAGGTGCAGGGGTGTCTGAGTGTTGGGAAATCTTACCCTCGGCTGGTCGCGGTTGGAGGGGTCCCTGGTTCTGAGGCTGCAGGCGTCGTCGAGGAGGGCCTTTGGGCACTGGACTTCGGGTCCCAGTCGCGAGGGGGACGTCCTCGTGGTCTTGGGTCACTCGGGCACGGGCTGGGCTCGGAGGGTGCAGAGTGGGCTAGATTCGCAGCTCCTGGCTGGCACCAGGGGTATGGTTGTTGGAGCAGAGCCTCTGCTCAGGGGAGTCCCAATGTTTGAGAGGTTCAAGGCAGGCACGTCCCCAGGGTTTCCAAGGTTGCTGTCCGCAGGAGTCACGTGGATTTAGCAGGGGCAGGTTCAAGGATCGACAGGCCAAGTCAGTTGGTGTCGTCCTGTTAGCAGCTGCACGGCGGGTCTTCTTCTTCTTGATCTTCTTTCTGGTTTTGTTATCGGGATCTGAGGATGGTTGGTTCACGGTGCCCATAAATACCGAATTTAGGGGCGTTACAGGTAGGGCAAGGGCAGGGACCAATAGGTCCCTGTCCTGGGGTGGGTAGACACCCTAGCCTGCTCCTCTCCTGTGGGAGGGGGGCAGGAGCCTAGCTGTGATTGGGCAGGGCTCCCCATCTTCAAGATGGCTGGAGCCCGGGGTCGTACTTCACCTCACCTCTCCCACCTGAGGGGTGTGGTTGGCAAAGGCTGGCACACCCCCCTTCCTGATGTAGGGTTTCCCGCCAGAGTGGGGGTCAGAACTGGTGTGGGCCAGTTGCTGAGTACAGCTAGTGGAATGGAGAAGTGCACAAAAGCGGCAGGCCATTGAAGCTTCCCCCTGCCCATCCTGGGGGAGGAGACCTAGCACCTCGCCCAGGATGTGCATTGTTGCAGGCCCAGGAGAGCGGGGGGCTCCAGCAACATGTCTGCTGTGTAGCAGCCTAGACAGCCTCTCAGTTCAGACGTGGACTGTAGGCTAGGTTTTCAGGGGGCATCTCTAAGATGCCCTCTGGTGCATTTTACATTAAATCCCACACTGGCATCGGTGTGGGTTTAATGTGCTGAGGAGTTTGATATCAAACTTGTCAGTCTTCAGTGTAGCCATTATGGTGCTGTGGAGTTCGTAATGACGACCTCCCAGTACCATATACTCCTAATGGCATCACTGCACTTACAGTGCCCAGGAATGGCCATGGGTACTGGAAGGGCACAGGGCTCATGCACCTGTGCCCACACCTGGTATAGGGCACCCAGCTAGAGGGGTGACTGAGGTATGTCAGAGCAGTGGGTGTTGTGGGCCTGGCACACAGGCATGTGTGCCATGTCGACTCTCTGTTTAGTTCTGCACTTAAACACTCAGCCTGCAAAGGCAGTGTGTGGGTGTCAGGGTACAGGGCCCCTAAGGGTGGCACAATAAGGGCTGCAGCCCTTAGGGGTTTTCTCTGGTCTCCATGCCCTGGGTACCTAGGGTACCATTTACTAGGGGCTGACAGGTGGCCAGAGATGCCAATTGGGTTTTGGTTTCAACACAGTTTTAGGGAAGGAACACAGGCCCTGGGTACCTGGTTGGCAGGAGCCCTGGGCACACTCAGTCAAAGCACATCAGCAGTTCAGCAAAAAGTGGGAGCATACCAATGCAAGACAGATGGCACTTTCTCACACGGCCCAAGAGGCATGCAGTGTTGACTGACCGCAGCACAAGGCTGGCAGAGGAAAACAACTTCTTGACAAACTGCTCCAGCTTTTTCGATTCCTTATCCGGCGGAGCGGTAGGGAATGCACTTTGTGGATGATTTGTTAAAAAGGCAGGGTCACCCGGTGCCGGGCGATGACGCCTGGCCACGTTTTTATCCACAGGAACCCCTGTGCTGGTCTAGACCAGGTGCCCCTCAAAACATCCGTCAAGGACTCATTGAACGGAAGCAGAGGTTCCATAGAACTTGCCGCCGGCTGAAGCAATTCAGTAAGGAGGTTCGTCTTGAAGGTAACAGTAGGCAGATGAAGGTCAAGAGCATCAGCTGCTCTACGGAGCACCAGAGTGTATGTGGCGCCTTCCTCATTGACAGCGGGAGGAGTCACAAACCCAGGCTCAGAGGAGAGGTCAAGGCCACCTGCATCCTCCAAGTCCTCCGCCCACCCAACTTCGGACTCACACTGCCATGCAAGAGGGTTCTCTGACACCTCCCAGTCATCCCCGTCCTCCACGGTCCGAGGCACAGGCTGCAGCAGCGGGGGAGGCACAGGGCAAAAGAAATGCTCCAACGGCGCTGTGGCTCCAATTAGGGTCCTAAGCCGGAGCAAAATTGCCCGGAAACTCAGGCAAGGGCGGAGGTGGGACAAACGGAACCCATTGTGACGCTGGACTTGCCGGCAGACGACCTTGCGGCTCCGACGGCGGAGCCGGTGGCAAGCAAGGGCCCTCAATAGGGACTGCAGGGCTCGAATGCGCGCCGGCGGGAGCCCTAGGCCTAAAAAGGGGGTCCATGGTGGCAAGGAATTTTTGCACTGGGCCGGAGTCACTGACTGACCCGCGTAGGGTGGGTAGGCCGCGGGACTCTCCGGTTCCAACGGAGCCGCAGGGGAAGGACCACTGGCCCCCTCGTCCACATCCGGAGACCGACGTGGAGAGGTCGGAGAGCGTGCACGCTTCTTCGACTTTTTCTTGTGTCGTCTCTTACCCGATTCAGAGGGTGAAGACTTGGACCCCGAGAAGCGATGATGATGATGGTTCCGCGGTCGGTCCCTCGAACGACCTCTGGACCTCGAATGGCGCGGAGACGACTGCCGGGCCTCCAGCAGCTTTCGGGGACCGCTCCCGCAAAGCCTTCGGAGCCATGGCTAGACAGTCGGAACATGACCTGGAGTTATGGTCGCGCTCCAAACAGTAGAGTCAGATGCCATGGGGATCGGCCACCGACATCGTACGGCGGCAGGCCCACAGGATTTAAACCCATGCATCCCTACGTGGCACCAGGAGTCAAAGACTATAAGCACAAGTTACTACTTGTGTAACGATATATCTGTAGGAGACATTAGTTAGTGATAGATTTCTTACCTTAGAATATCCCCAGGTGTCAGACTGGATCTGGAAAATTTTGCGTAGCAATACGCCCGCGTCCGTCGTCGGCGGCGTTAGCGCCGGAATGACGTCGGAGTACTTAGACGCCGCCCATGCGCGCTGACGTCAGTTCTGATACACAGCTTTTCAGCGCCAGATACGCAGATCCATGATAGAACCAACACTGGTGCCATGAAACTAGGGCCCTGAAAGGGGATGACCTTAACCCTAAATACCGGTTCGCAGAACGGGGAGGATGGGTGAGTCGGTAAGGAATCTATCACTAACTAATGTCTCTTACAGATATATCGTTACACAAGTAGTAACTTGTGCATCTGAAAGAGACACGTTAGTGATAGATTCCTTACCTTAGAATAGATACCCCAGCAATACCAACCCCGGTGGTGGGTCTGCGTACCAATAATCACACCAGAAAGTCCTGGAGGACGGAACGGCCAAAGAAGCCATCCCTCCAGACTTGGCTGTCCAGGCAGTAGTGTTGTGCAAACGTGTGCAGCGAGGCCCACGTAGCTGCCTGGCAAATGTCCTGCAAGAGCACTCCTCGGCCCAGGGCAGTGGTAGTCGCCATGGCCCGAGTGGGATGAGCCCTCAATCCAACAGGGGGCTCCTTCTTAGCCAAGGAGTAACACGCCTGGATACACAAGATGATCCACCGAGAGATGGTCCGCTTGTGCACCGCCTTTCCCTTCTTAGCGCCCATGTAACCAACAAAGAGTTGGTCATCCACCCGGAACTGGCGTGTGCGATCCAGATAGTAAGAGAGCGCACGTTTTGGGTCCAGACGGTGGAGCCTCTCTTCCTCTTTCGAGGGACCCTCCTGACTCGCTAAGAGGCGGTCGCTCCCCACGCTCCTGGCATCGTAGCGCTATCACGCTCCCTGCTAATTGCTGCTGTCGGCTGATTTGCACATCGCTCGCTTTGCAGAAATTGCCGTGTAATATTGTCTGTGCTTGTCTGATAGATCGTAGCGCTGCATTCATTTTACATTGTTCCCAGCCATCTTGTTGTTGTAATATTGTCTGTGCTTGTCTGATAGAACTCAGCGCTGCATTCATTTTACATTGTTCCCAGCCATCTTGTTGTTGTAATATTGTCTGTGCGTGTCTGATAGATCGTAGCGCTGCATTCATCTTACATTGCTCCCAGCCATTTTGTTATTGTTGTGCCTCGTAGCCTGTCCCTCCGCCCCGCTCCCGCCTTCCAGCTGCTCCTCCCTCCCACAGATAGTCGTAGTTCGTGCCGTCCTCACTAGCGCTGTGACCCTCCTGACTCGCTCAGAGGTGGTCGCTCCCCACGCTCCCTGGCTCGTGGTATCGTAGCGCTATCACGCTCCCTGCTAATTGCGGCTGTCGGCTGATTTGCACATCGCTCGCTTTGCAGAAATTGCCGTGTAATATTGTCTGTGCTTGTCTGATAGATCGTAGCGCTGCATTCATTTTACATTGTTCCCAGTCATCTTGTTGTTGTAATATTGTCTGTGCTTGTCTGATAGAACTCAGCGCTGCATTCATTTTACATTGTTCCCAGCCATCTTGTTGTTGTAATATTGTCTGTGCGTGTCTGATAGATCGTAGCGCTGCATTCATCTTACATTGCTCCCAGCCATTTTGTTATTGTTGTGCCTCGTAGCCCGTCCCTCCGCCCCGCTCCCGCCTCTCAGCTGCTCCTCCCTCGCCCCACCCCCCTCCACTATCCACTTATGACATATGTTTGTGCGCGCAGCATTCACGCGCAGCGATCGAGCCCCATGCGCGCCGAAGGTGTGCCAAAGGTAAGCCCGTCTACGCCCGTCCACGCCTGGACCGCGCCAAGCGCCAGACCCCCTGGTCCCCGCAAAATCCACTCCTCCCGCATAACGTATGATCCCGCTACCCTCTCAGCACTCAATCCCGGCCGTCTCCCAGACTGCTATCAAGCCGCCCCAAGACACACCCATGGACCCTTCACCTGCCACTCCTGCAAATTCGACTGCATCAGGACCCACACCAAATCCACAGACTCCAAACAGAGCGCTGACGTCAACCACCTTAAATGCATCCTACTCAACACCCGCTCGATCCACAGACACGCCATTGACCTTTGGAACCTACTCGACACCACTTCGCCGGATGTCGCCTTTCTTACAGAAACCTGGATGAACGCCTCATCAGCTCCCGACATCGCCATAGCCATCCCGGACGGCTACAAGATCATCCGAAAGGACCGCACCAACCAAACAGGAGGAGGCATCGCCATCGTCCATAAGAACACCATCCTCATCACGACCAGTTCCGACGATAACCTCGCTACCGCCGAACACCTTCACTTCCAGATCCACACCGACCCCAAGACCACACTCAGAGGCACCCTCATCTACAGGCCACCAGGACCCCGCACACAATTCAGCGAAGAGATCGCCGACTTCATCAGCCCACACGCCCTCCCTTCCGAGGACTACATTCTACTGGGAGACCTCAACTTCCACCTGGAAAAGAAAAACGACAACAACACCACCACCCTTCTGCACAACCTGGCCAACCTCGGACTCGAACAACTTGTTGATACCCCCACTCACTATGCCGGGCACACGCTCGACCCAATCTTCACCTCCAGCAAGCACGTCTCCTTCAATCACACCACAGCTCTCCATTGGACGGACCACAGCTGCGTTCACTTCAACTACAAAAAGACCACGATCCACAACCTCCCTCAACCAATTCCCTGAAGAAACTGGAACAAAATTACCACCGACCAACTCCTCACATCGCTTCACCAAAACCCTCCTGCCAAATCATCGGACCCAAACCAAGCAGCCACCAACCTCACACAATGGATCACCCACAGCGCCGACGAACTAGCACCCCTGAAAGTCCATCAAATCAAGCAAGGTAGCAAAAAAGCCCCCTGGTTCAACGACGACCTCAAGAAATCCAAGAAGTTCTGTCGCACCCTCGAGAAAGCCTGGAGAAAAAACCCTACCACTGACAACCTGACCACCTTCAAGAACGCCACCCGTAAACACCACCAACTGATCCGATCCACCAAGAAATCAGCATTCAAGGATCCACTTGACAACAACGCCCACAACAGCAAGGAACTATTCAACATCGTCAAAGAATTCACCAATCCCACCGCCGGCACCAACGACATCACTCCCTCCCAAGACCTCTGCGACTCCCTAGCCTCATTCTTCCATAACAAAATCGCCGACATACATAACAACTTTGAAATCCAACCTGGAGACCAGTCCTCTCCAACCACCTCCGAACCAAAACCCCCCTCCAACAACGTTTGCGCCTGGAACCCAATCACCACTGAAGACACCATCCGCCTGAGGAACTCCATCCACTCAGGATCACCAACCGACCCATGTCCCCACCACATTTTCAACAAAGCAGACTCCATCATCGCACCCCACCTCCGCGAGGTCATCAACTGCTCCTTCAACTCCGCCACCTTCCCGGAAAGCTGGAAACATGCCGAACTCAGCGCCCTTCTGAAGAAACCCACAGCAGATCACACTGAACTTAAGAACTACCGCCCCATCTCGCTCCTCCCATTCCCTCCCAAAGTAATTGAGAAAGCCGTCAAAAATCAGCTCGCCGCCTTCCTCGAATCCAACAAATCACTCGACCCCTCACAGTCCGGCTTCCGAGCCAAACACAGCACCGAAACCGCCCTCATCGCAGCAACAGACGACATTCGAACTCCACTGGACAACGGAGAAAAAGCTGCCCTCATCCTAATTGACCTCTTCGCTGCCTTCGACACAGTCTGTCATAGCACCCCATACAACGCCTCAGCAACGTCGGAATACAAGGAAAAGCATTGGACTGGATCATCTCGTTCCTCGCCGGAAGAACCCAGAGAGTCCGCCTTCCCCCTTTTAGATCAGAGGCCACGGAAGTCATCTGCAGCGTACCACAAGGATCATCACTCAGTCCCACCCTCTTCAACGTATACATGATTCCCCTCGCATCCATCGCGCGCCAACACAACCTCAACATCATCTCCTACGCAGACGACACCCAGCTGATCCTCTCCCTCACCAAAGATCCAAAAACCGCCAAAACCAACTTACACGAAGGAATGAAAGAAGTTGCCGAGTGGACGAAGAACAGCTGTTTAAAACTGAACTCGGACAAAACGGAAGTCCTCAGCTTAGGCTCATCCCCCTCTGCTTGGGACGACTCATGGTGGCCACCGGCCCTGGGTACCGCACCCATACCTACGGACCACGCACGTAACCTGGGCTTCATCCTGGACTCCTCCCTCTCGATGACCAGACAAGTCAACTCCGTCTCATCATCCTGCTTCAACATCCTACGCATGCTCAAAAAAATCTTCCGCTGGATCCCCACAGAAACAAGAAAAACGGTCACCCACGCACTGGTCACAATCCGACTGGATTGCGGAAACACCCTCTACGCCGGAACCACAGCCAAACTACAGAAGAAACTCCAACGCATCCAAAATACCTCAGCCAGACTCATACTCGACATTCCCCGTCAAAGCTCACATTTCCGGTCACCTGAAAAACCTCCACTGGCTCCCCGTCAACAAGAGAATAACGTTCCATCTCCTCACCCACGCACACAAAGCCCTCTACGACCTAGGACCCGAATGCCTCAAAACGCGCCTGTCCTTTTACACCCCCACCCGTCAACTTCGATCGTCCAACCAAGCCCTCGCTGCAGTCCCGCGCATCCACAGATCCACCATGGGGGGAAGATCCTTCTCCTACTTAGCGGCCAAGACATGGAATTCTCTCCCCACCCACCTCCGCCTTACACAGAACCACCTCTCCTTCAAAAAGCAACTAAAAACTTGGTTATTCGACAAGTAATTTACCCCTTACACAGTACCACCTCTCCTTCAAAAGCAACTAAAAAAAACTTGGCTATTCGACAAGTAAATTTACCCCCTCCCCCAAGCGCCTTGAGACCCTCTGGGTGAGTAGTGCGCTATACAAATTTTGGAACTTTGATGCGGAGGCGGAAAGAAGGTGGGCAAGGTAATGGACTGCCCGATGTGGAAGGCCGTGACAACCTTGGGCAGGAAAGAGGGTCTTGACCGCAACACAACCTTGTCTGGATGGACAGAGAGGAAAGGAGGTGTGGAAGAAAGAGCCTGGAGCTCACTCACTCTCCTGGCAGAGGTGATGGCAACCAGGGAAGCAGTCTTCAGAGTAAGAAGACAGAGAGGCCAGTTATGGAGCGGCTCAAAGGGAGCACACATTAGGTAAGTAAGAACAAGATTCAAGTCCCACTGGGGCATCACGAAAGGAACAGGAGGGAACATGTGTGTGATGCCCTTCAAAAACCTATTTACAATTGGGGACTTGAACAAGGAAGGCTGATCAGCTAGCCTTAAGAAGGCGGAACGGGCAGAAAGGTACCCCCTGATAGTGCCCAGAGCAGAGCCCTGCTGGGCAAGAGAAAGAAGGAAGAGGAGAACCTCAGAAAGGGGTGCAGAGAGTGGATCCACAGCCTTTGCTGTGCACCATGCCACAAATCTGTTCCACCTGCAGGCGTATACCGACTTTGTGGAGGGACGCCTGGCTGCCAGAATGACATTACAGACTTCAGAAGGCAAGTCAAATGGCCTCAACTGCCGCCGCTCAATCTCCAAGCTTGTAGGTGGAGACTGGACAGGTTTGGGTGGAGAACCGTCCCCTGCTGCTGCGACAGAAGGTCCTCCCGAAGAGGCAGATGAATCGAGTCAAATGGCCTCAACTGCCGCCGCTCAATCTCCAAGCTTGTAGGTGGAGACTGGACAGGTTTGGGTGGAGAACCGTCCCCTGCTGCTGCGACAGAAGGTCCTCCCGAAGAGGCAGATGAATCAGGGGATCGACTGACATGCTGAGTAGCTCGGGATACCAGTATCTTCGTGCCCAGTCCGGAGCCACAAGGATAACCTGGGCCCGGTCGCGCCTGATCTTCTTCAGCACTCTGGGCAGAAGTGGTATAGGCGGAAAGGCATACAATAGACCGCAACTCCACTCGCGACGCAAAGCGTCTCCGAGCGAGTGCCGCCTTGTAAATTCCAACGTGCAGAACTGATGACATTGCACTTTCTCTTCTGTGGTGAATAGATCTGACCAAGGCTCTCCCCACTGCTGAAAGAGGCCTTGCGCCACGTCCGAGTTCAGACGCCATTCGTGATCCATCATGCAGCGACGGCTGAGTTTGTCCGCCCTGGCATTCAGAGAACCTGCCAGGTGTTGAACAACCAGGGTCACGCCCTGATGTTCCAGCCACTCCCAGAGGCGCAGAGCCTCCTGGCATAGGGTCGAGACCCCACCCGCCCTGTTTGTTGCAGTATCACCTGGCGGGGGTGTTGTCCGTGAACACATGCACTACACTCCCCCGGACAGAGGGGAGGAATGCCTTCAGTGGTAGTCGGATCGCCCGCAGCTCCAAAAGGTTGATATGGAGCCGGGACTCCGCCGGAGACCAGAGGCCTCTGATCTCCGCCTCTCCCATGTGGCCTCCCCAGCCCTGGAGGGACGCGTCCGTCACAACCACGTGTTCCGGGTGGGGTAGGGAGAGGGATCTGCCACTGACCCAATCGCGGTCCGTGAGCCACCACTGCCACTGTCTTGCAGTGCCCTCCGAGATCAAGACATGATCAGACAAGTTGCCCTGATGCTGGGCCCACTGAAACTTCAGGTCCCACTGCAGAGCCCGCATCTGCCACCGGGCGTGATGCACCAGAAGGATGCAGAAGGCCATCAGCCCCAGAAGCCGCAGCGCCAACCTGACCGAGACTCGGGATAAAGGCAGAAAGATCGGAATCAGAGCCTGAATATCCCGAACCCGCTGTTCGGGAGGCTAAACCCGAAACTGCGCCGAGTCTAGAACCGCTACGATGAAGAGGAGCTTCTGAGAGGGACACAGGTGCGACTTCGGCACGTTGATGGAGAACCCCAGCAAGTGCAGAAGGTCGGCCGTAGTCTGGCGGTGGCTGACGACTGTCTGGGGCGAGCCCGCCTTCAACAACTAGTCGTCGAGGTAGGGGAAGACTGACACCCCTAACCTGCGCAGATGAGCTGCGACCACCACCATCACTTTCGAGAACACCCGTGGGGCGCTGGTAAGGCCGAAGGGGAGCACGGTAAACTGAAAGTGCTCGTGGCCTACCGTGAACCCCAGGTAACGCCGGTGGGCCGGCAGGACGGGGATGTGAAAATAAGCGTCCTGCAAGTCCAACGCTACCATCCAGTCTCCAGGGTCCAGGACAGCTAAGACCTGAGCCAAAGTCAGCATCTTGAACTTCTCCTTCCGGAGGAAGCCGTTGACGTTCCGTAGGTCCAAGAGAGGGCGTAGGCCCCCTTTGCCCTTCTTGGGAAGCATAAAGTAGTGGGAGTAACAACCACACCCTACTTCTGGCCCAGGAACGCGCTCGATGGCCCCCTTGGCCAAGAGGGCCGTGACTTCCTCTTGCAGAAGTTGTAAGTGATCCCCCGACAAGCGGTGGAATTGCGGTGGCATGGCTGGAGGGGTCGCCTCGAAGGGGAGGGAGTAGCCCCTTCGGACGATTTGCAGCACCCCCACCTGTCCGACGTGACAGTGCGCCAGTGGAAGAGGTGATGGCGAACCCTGCCCCCCACTGGCGTCACATGGGCCTGAAAACACGGACTAGGAAGGTTTTGAGGCAGGTGCTGCGGAGGGAGGTGTGGACTGGCCTCGGCGTTGTCCCCGACCGCCGCCACGGCGGTTTCCACGGCCGCCACCGCGCTGTTGAACATTCTGCGGTGCGTGGCTGGCAGCACGTGTGGGGGCGCCCCTTCCGTGGCCACGAAAGGAGCGAAAGGCACCCGATTGCTGGCGTGTGGCCGAGAGGCCCAAGGACTTGGCCGTAGCCCTGGAGTCCTTAAAACGCTCAAGCGCATGGTCTGCCTTGTCGCCAAAGAGGCGACGGCCATCGAACGGCATGTCCAGAAGAGTGGCCTGGACATCGGCTGAAAAGTTGGCAGACTTCAACCAGACGTGGCATCGAACTGCCACCGTCGTTGCCATCGCCCTGCCCAGTGGGTCCGTGGTATCCAGCCCACACCGGATGGAATATCGTGCTGCATCTCGGCCCTCCACAAGGGCTTGGGCGAGTTTAGCCCGGACCTCCTCCGGACATTGTGGCAGCACGTCCGCGACCGTGTACCACAGGGTGTGGGTGTAGCGGCCCAAGAGGCATGCGGTATTAACAGACCACAGTCTCAAACTCAGGGACGAGAACACTTTCTTCCCGAATTGTTCATACCTCTTGGATTCCCGAACGGGCGGAGGCGTCAGGAATGCGGTCTGGGAAGTGGAGGCCTGGATGACCAGGCTCTCGGGGGTGGGATGGGTGGACAAAAAGCAAGGGTCGTCCGGGGCCGGGCGGTAGTGTCTGGCCTCGTTCCTATCCAAAGGCGGACCTGTGGCGGGCTTGGACCAAGTGCCCACAAGAACGTCACACAAGGCCTCATTAAACGGCAGCACAGGCTCATTGGAGCTTGCCTGCGGTTTATGGACCTCAGTGAGGAGGTTAGTCCTCACGGCCGCGGCGGGGAGCTCAAGGTTTAAGGCCTTGGCCGCCCTCGTCAACATTACACTTTAAGCAGCCCCCTCCTTCGTAGCCACGGTGGGAGGGGAGACAAATCCAGTGTCTGGCGAAGTGTCAATTCCACTGGCCTCCCCAAGCTCATATGTCCAGTCCTGTTGAGACTGACAGTCTTGTGCCAGAGGGTCCACAGACCCCTCCCAATCACCTACGTCACCCATCTCCTGCAGAGCAGGGTCAGCAGACGGGGCCGTCTCATGGAAATAGAAATCTCCAAAGGCCGTCGGAAACGGCGCCCAGCGGCGCCGCTCCGGCGCCAGATCCGGACCGAAGGGAGGATTTGGGACGGCGTCCATAGTGGGTGCCGGGGGCGACACCCGCAGGGCCGGCGCCGGTGAGGTTGTGAGGTTGACCGGCGACGACCCGGATGCGGATCCAGCGCGGGCCTGCGGCGCCGGGACCGAAGTCGCCGGCGGCGCCGGGGCCGAAGCACCCGACTGCGTCGGAGCCGACGCACCCGACCCGCTAGGCCCTCCAGCCGGGGCCGCTGGGCCCAGAGGCACCACGGGACCCGGCTGAGAAGGGAGGGACCTCATGGCCATGAGATACCACTCGACCTCCTCTGGCGTCGCGTCATGCCCAGGGACCCGAAGGTGTGGGGCAGGCGGCGATGCCTGCGGCTCCATCGGAGCCGCGTGGGTGGTGTCACCCGAACCCCCGGCCGCATCGTGCGAGCGTCGGGGTGGGTCGGAGGAACGATGACGTCTCTCCGACCTCTCATGCCTCTTACCTGAGGACTTGGATCCTGACGACCGATGTCCACTCCCGGAGCTGCGAGGACTCCGACCCCGCGACCGGTCCCTCGACCTCCTGTGGGACTGGGACCTGGAGCGGCGCGGGACCGACTGCCGGAGCTCGAGTCGCTTGCGGGACCGCTCCCGCCTAGCTTTAGACGTCAGGGCCCGGCAGTCGGAGCAGGTGCGGTCGTCGTGGTCGAGGACTAAACACTTCAGGCACCGGCGATGGGGGTCGGTAACCGACATCAGTCGGTCACACTTGGAACAGGGTTTGAACCCGGGCATCCCTACCAGCACCGTCGGAGTCGAAGACTCGAGTAGAGAAATGATCAAAAAGATCAAAAAGTTTAGTCAAAAAATGACTAAGGGGTAGAGCTTCTCCAGATCTGCGCTAGCTGGCGCGGAAAAAAGAAGAACTGACGTCAGCGTGCATGGGCGGCGTCTATGTACTCCGACGACGTAATTCCGGCACTAACGACGCTGACGACTGACGCGGAGCCGCGTACGACGCCTGCCGGCGCGCAGGGATATTGCTACGCAAAATTTTCCAGATCCAGTCTGACGCCTGTGGATATTCTAAGGCAGTGTTTCCCAAACTGTGGTCCGCGGACCCCCAGGGGTCCGTGACACATTCCCAGGGGGTCCGCAGGCAACAGTTTTAAAAGCACAGAAAAGTTTCTTGTATAATTAGCAGCTTTCCAGCAGCAATAAAAGTGTCAAGATAAAGCCAGTGATTAATGTACCTGCTGGAGCGTGAGGAGAGTTTTGTTTAGTGGCAGCTTTGACTTAACTAATGTAGCACAGAGGGTTAATGTGCATACTGCAAAGAACGTGTAACATCCATTTTAAAAAGCAGCATTTTATGTGCATATGTTTGTGGTTACTGCTTTTGTCGCAGATTCTTTTGTTACTGTGCACTTCATAAGTGACAATCGTAATGTAGCAGAGGGACCTATAAACTGTCATCAAAGAGCTGCTTGCAAACTGCATGGTACCAGTTAGTAACTTTTGGTTTTTCCCAGTTATTCATTACCCTGATGCTGCTAAAAATATTTATTTGGGTGGAAATACATTTTTAATGTTAAAGTCAGTGCTAGCCACTGTGTTATGTTCTGAATCCTGAGTTTGTGCTTTTCCAGACCAAGCACTCTTTAAACATTTTATATACACACTGATTTACATGTACGATTCAATGTCTCTATGTGTGTGATGTAAAGTGCTCTGAAATCCTACAATGGTATGAGAGGTGCTATAAAACAAATGAAATACATGTGACAGAGGGGCTATTACTTCAATATAAAATACTAAGGGCCAGATGTACGATCCGTTTTTATATGCGTGAACGGGTTCGTGAACCCGGTTTCACATGCAAAAATGTATTGGGCCTAAACATTGCCTATTTCGCGAGTCGCAATTTGTTTGCGACTTGCTAAATAGGTTTTGCAACTTGCTATTTGGAAGGGGCATTCCCTTCCAAATAGCTAGTCTTAAAACCATGTACAAATGTTTTGCGTCGCAAAACACTCGCAATTACCACTTACTTCAAGTAGATGGTAATGCATTTGCAAATGGGAAGGGGTCCCCAGGGGACCCCTTCCCATTTGGGTCCCCTTTGCAAATGCATGCAAAATTATTTTGTAAGGTCAGGCAGTGGTCCCAGGGCCCTCTGCATGCCCTTAGAAAATGAAACGAAAACGTTTCATTTTCTTTTTTTTAAAAATGCATGGTAAATGGGCTGCATTTTTTTTAAACTGCTTTATTTAAAAGCAGTCCCAGACATGGTGGCCTGCAGAGCCCAGCAGGCACCATACCTAGGAGGGCTGGCATTCCTGATAGGCTCGCAAATTGCGAGAGGCTCATTAATATTAATGAACCTCGCAATTTGCGACCCCATTGGGAATCCAAAACAGTGTTAAACACACTGTTGTACATTTCATTTAGCGACTCGCAATTTGCCACTCGCAATGTGTCGCCAATTGCGAGGCGCTAAATGAAATGGTCGTACATCTGGCCCCAAAATCCTATGGGGCAGATTTACAAGCCCCTTGCGCCTCTTTTACGCCAACGTTGCGTCACTTACGTGATGCAGCGGCGACGCAAAAGATGCGCCATGGTGCAGGGTATTTACAACATGGCGCATCTGGGAGATGCGCCACGTTGTAAAGCCACGTTGTAAAGCCAGAAGGAGGTGTTCCGGCGCAGGAACGCCTCCTAGAAGTGGCTGAGTTAAATCTACAAGATTTCACTCAGTCACTTTGGGGCCCATGCTGCGTCAAAACCCTGCGCCTGCTTGAAGCAGGCATAAGGACTGATGCAGCATTAACAAGATTCGGCCCCCCAGAGCATTGCTGGAGCTGTGTGGCGCTTGCGACGCAACTCCAGCAATGCGCCACCTTTACGGCACAGATGCGTCATGCATCTGTGCTTTTTTGCCCCATGAGGCGCAGCATTGTAAATGCGGCGCATCAATGGTGGCGGAGGCATGGCGCACAATAAGTGGCGCATCCCTGCTGATATGCATGGATGCGTCACTTATTGTAAATCTGCCCCTAAGTACTTTGAGTAGTTGTTTTGTGTGCACACGTGTGTATTTTTTTCGAATTACTGTTTTAATATTTGAAATTTAACTCAAATTGCTTGGGGGTCCCCGGCTTCCAGTAGTGACTCAATGTGGGTCCTCAGGAGTCAAAAGTTTGGGAACCACTGTTCTAAGGTAAGGAATCTATCACTAACGTGTCTCTTTCAGATAAGAAGTAGAGACAAAAGTCTAAAAAAAGTTAGTCAAAAAGTGACTAGGGTACGTGCTCTAATCGGATCTGCTCTGGCTGGGCGGAAAAAGAAAGAACTGACATCAGCCTGCATGGGTGGCACCTAAGCAGTCTCCGTAACGTCATCTCAGCGCTTGTGACGGACGCGGACCCGCACGACGCCACCTACCGACGTGCAGGGGTACTGCTGACGAAAAACTTTCCGGATCCAGTCTGACGCCTGGGGGGGAATCTATCACTAACGTGTCTCTTTCAGATTTCCACTACTCAGAATGGGCGAGGGGGGCGGTGCGGAATCAGAAAATTGCAAAGGTAAGTAACGTACGCTTCTGAAGTATACTTCTAACGGCAGATACCTCACATTTTTTAAGCAATAACAAAGCGGTGTCCTCCCAATGTTGGTTTGTCTCAGGACTCGGCTTGTTTATAGGAAGTCCTGCAAGACTGATCTTCACAAGTTACTTCCCTACAGAGAGTCCATACAGTAATATCTGAAGGAGATACTGGAAGACACCAATATCACAACTGGCGGATGTCCAACACCAGATGCCTCCCCTTTACCCCCATCTTCAGATATCTCTATGCGGAAACTAAGGGCCTCATTAACATCTAACTGGTGTAGCCCCTCTTCCTTGAAAGATGAGGAAGAAAGAACATGATTGGGAACATGATCTATGTTTTTGTATGAAATTGTGACACCACTTTCAGCAGAAAGGATGCTCTATTAAACCAACTTGTCAGAAGTAATGTTGGCATAAGGAGGCGGAGCAGACAATGCCTGCAACTCCCTACTGGGTAAGTGATAGTGATGACAAAAACCATCATGAGGGTCACAAGTCTGAAGGAGAATCAGCACAGGCGCAAATTGGGCACACATCAAAAAGGTAAGGACCAACTTAGGGTCCCACTGCAGCATGATACACGGAGCGGGGGAAAACGTCTATGATAGCCCCTTTTAGGAAATGCATCAGAACAAGTGACTTGAATGAAGTGGTCTGATCAATTAAGCAAACAAAGAAAGGGCAAAAGGGCTCATAAGTAAAGCCTTGCTACACCAGAAAAAAAAGAACATTAGTTACATTTGTCTTGGAAGGAATCAGTCCATTTGTCATCATACCAGGTGACAAATTTAGACTAGCATCCAGAGTAGATGGATTTTATGGATGGGTGGGGTATAGCCAAAATAAAATCCACCACCTCCGGAGGAAGGCTGACGTCACTCGGCTGCTTCCACTCAATCTCCATGCTTGAATGTGTAGCTAGTGGAGTTCAGCTGCAGGACTCTGCTTTACTGTTGGGACAGTAGACCAACTAGAGAGGCAGCCGAAGTGGATGGAAGATGTTCAAACCTATTAGGTTCAGTGCATCAGACTCTGAGCCCAAACTAGGGCCATCACGCTAGGCTGCACCAGGACACTCCTGACATTTTAAACAACCTTTTGGATCAGAGGCAGAGGGAGAAAACATTAAGGACAACACAATTCCATTAAAAGCGGAATGTGCCTGTCTGGGAGCTCAAAGGAGCATCTCTAGGGAGAAAAATGCAGTATATTGACCATTCATGGCAGTGACAACCCGATTAATGCCTAAGAGGCACAGGCAAGTTTTAGACCCATTAAAGGTGAAGGCTCGATGACAGAATATGCACGTGCTAACAGGTATGAGGCACTAGCAGTATGCAAATGGCAGGGAGAACAAGTAGCTTCCGAACCAAGGCACAAGCCCAAAACATTGAGTTTGTAGCCAGAATCTCCCAAGCGTGCTGTGAGGCGACAAAGCCTTCAAAACCACCATATCCTAGATGGCACGCATAAATGGAATCCTCCGCAAATACTGAAGATGGAATTTTGGGTCACTGAGAAGTACCCCGGGGTGTCATAATTTTCAAGTGGTTTGGGGATTGAATGAGGCAAGTCTGCCTTTTTCCACTAGTTGTCAAAGAGCAGGAATACATGTATTCCCCACCTGTGAAGATAAGCTACAGATACCAAAATCTGTTTTGTAAAACTCAGTGGGGACCAAGGTAAGGCCGAAGGGTAGGACAGTGAACTGGAACAGTTCTAACCTCACAACAAATCCAAAGACATGCTTGTGGGACTGCTGGACTGGCACATAAATACACATATTGCAAGTCAAATGACACCATTCAAAGGCTGGGGTGCAAGCCTGTCATAGCTAGAGTCTGCATCTTGAACTTGTCTTTCCTGAGGAAGATGTTCAGAAACCTGATATGCAGGATTGTCTTGGGAACCAAGGAGCATCAGGATAAACAACCTTTTCCCCTCTCCACCTCGGGCATCATTTCGCTCCCACCCTTCGTAAGCAATGTCTAAACTCCTCTTGCTAAGAAGGTGTCATGCTTCACTGCTGTCTGACTTTGAACTGATACGACACGAGGAAGGGTGAACAAAAAGGGAAGAGCGTAACCAAACTGAACAAGCTGAAGGATGGGCTTATGGAGTAGTTTCTGTCCTGTAACTCCAGTTCTGTAGTAGGGGTATCTCTGTCATAGTCAAAATCTAGTGAATAGTCCCGCCCATGTGCGAGGACCCCGGCAATCAAAAATAATCTCTTAAGTAGTCAGAAAATTGCAGAACTGCAAAGACACTTAAGAGAGAATTTAAAGACAAATAATGCAGCCTATGTCCACAGGCTACACTGTCCAGTACTTCAACTAGAAAATTCCACCAAAAATCCACAAACAGCAAAGCCTGTCCAGATTTCCCTTGCTTTAACAGCAAAAACCCTCTGAAATGATAGAGAGGAAGGCATGGACAGACAAGCCCCATAGGCTGCCATTATGTGGCTTAAATAGGATACTGTGCCTTTAAGAGAACTTTCCAGAAACTTCTCCCAGTATCCCAGAATGCATAGCAGGTCCCTCTCACTTTCAGTTCTTTTTGAAGGCGGAACACGCCAGACCTGTAGCATTCCTTACATGAACATCTCTCTCCACCGGGGAGGTGGGAGGGCGCTTATGACTATAACAGAGATACCCCTACTACAGAACTGGAGTTACAGGACAGAAACTACTCCTTCTGTAGTAGGGGATCTCTGTGTATAGTCATAATCTAGTGAATAGAATGGCAAGCCCATCCTCACACCAAAGCGGCGGTGGAGAAACGAGAAATAACACCACTACTGTGCGAACAGATTTCGCAGCGAAGCCTGGCCAACCTGAGCGTCTGCTCTGGCATCAGTGTCCAGGCAGTAATGCTTAGCAAAGGTATGAACCGACTTCCAAGTGGCCGCCTTGCAGATTTCTGCAATTGGAACATTACGGAGCAAAGCAGTCGTGGCAGCTTTGCCCCTGGTGGAATGAGCCTTAGGTTTACCCCCTAAGGTCTTATTAGCTTTTTGGTAACACAATTGTATGCAGGACACAATCCACCTCGAGATGGACTGCTTAGAGGTCGCAAGACCGGTCCTGACTGAGCCATAATTGATAAACAATTGGTCCGACCTACGAATATCTTTGGTTTTATCCAGATAAAATTTCAACACCCTCCGCACATCCAGGGAATGTAAAGACCGTTCCGCTGGAGACGAAGGATTCTGAAAAAACGTAGGCAAAGTTATAGTCTGGTTGACATGAAAATCAGAAATAACCTTGGGAAGAAACTTAGGGTGAGTACGCATAACAACCTTAGCAGCATGAAATACAGTATAAGGTTCTTGGCAACACAACGCCTGAATTTCACTCACCCTGCGGGCCGATGTAATGGCCATGAGGAACGCCGCCTTCCAGGACCGGTGCTGCAACGAAGCCTTATGAATAGGTTCAAAAGGCTCCTTCATCAATCTGGACAGCACCACATTCAATTCCCATGAAGGCGAAGGAAGCCTAACAGGAGGGAACACTTTCTTCAGGCCTTCCAAAAAATCTTTGATCACAGGGATCTGGAAGAAGGAAGTCTGCGAAGGACATTTCCTGTAGGCAGTCAAAGCAGCAAGATGAACCTTAATAGACTGGACATTAAGGCCAGACTGCGCCAACTGTAGAAGATAAGGAAGAATGACATCTTCCTTACATGTCGTCGGATCATAGTTCTTGGACTTGCACCAGATACAGAATCTCTTCCACTTGTACGCATAAGAAGTCCTAGTGGAAGGCCTCTTAGACTCCTTCAGTATGTCCATACAATCTGCAGGGAGATTCAAATGACCATATTGCACTATCTCAGGAGCCATGCTGCCAAACTCAAAGACGAGAGGTTGGGGTGCAACATTAGCCCCCCGAACTTCGTGAGAAGGTCCGGCCTGCACGGCAGCCGAATGTGAGGAAGGAGAGACCGGTGAAGCAGGTCCGTGAACCACAACTGTCTGGGCCATTCCGAGGCAATCAGTATCATCCGCGCCCTGGACTGGGACAGCTTGATGAGAACCGTCGGAATCAGGGGAATGGGTGGAAAAGCGTACAGAAAGCTGTTCGACCAGTTGATCCATAACGCGTTCCCCAGCGTCCCCGGCTGGTAGTACCTGGAGGCGAAGTCTCGGCATTTGCTGTTTTCGGCAGTGGCGAACAGATCTACGTCTGGAGTCCCCCATCTTGCGAAGACTTCTCCTAGTACTTCGTCGTTTATGACCCATTCGTGGTTTTCCTGAATCAGTCTGCTCAGTGCGTCTGCCTGAACATTCTGCACACCTGGCAGATGGGTAGCCGTTATCGTCAGTCCTCGAGCCAGAAGCCAGTGCCAGATCGCCTGCGCCTCCTGCGACAGGGTGCGTGATCTCGAACCCCCCTGTTTGTTGAGGTAATACATTGTGGTTGTATTGTCCGTCTGTACAAGCAGAGAGTTGGTCTGGAAGGACGGGTGAAAGGCCTTCAGTGCCAAGTGAACAGCTCTGAGTTCCAGGAAATTGATGTGGTACGTGGACTCCGTCGGGGACCACATCCCTTGAATCTGCAGGTCTCCGGAGTGCGCTCCCCATCCCTGGAGAGAAGCATCCGTCACGATAGTCTGAGTGGGAATGTCCTTGTGGAAGGGAACCCCTCTGAGGAGATTCTCTGCTGAACACCACCATCTCAGAGACTGAAGAGCATGCAGAGAGAGACGTATCTTGTCGTCCCAAGATCCTCTCCTCTGATCCCACTGATCCTCCAAGCACTCTTGCAATGGTCTCATGTGCAGCCGTGCATGGGGCGTTAAGAAGATACACGAGGCCATCGATCCCAGTAGAGACGACACCGTCCTCACTGTTGTGGATGGAGTGGTCATAAGAGCCTGAGCCTTCCGAAGCAGTGATAACCGTCGCTCCTCCGAAGGAGACACGCTTGCTGACAGCATATCAATGGAGGCTCCCAAGTACTGAATGCACTGGACTGGAGTCGGTACCGACTTGGACATGTTGATGTGCAACCCCAGCTTGTTCAGTAGAACGCACGTCTTCTGGAAGTGTGCTTGCGCTTCCGTGAAGGAGGAGGTCTTGATCAACCAGTCGTCTAGGTACGGGTAGACAAACACCTTGTTCTTCCTTAGGTGTGCTGCTAACACCGCCATGCACTTTGAGAATGTTCTCGGCGCAGACTTCAGTCCGAATGGCAGTACTGTGTATTGAAAATGATTGGCGCCGACTTGGAACCGCAGGAACTTCCTCTCTTTGTGTGCAATGGGCACATGGAAGTAAGCATCCTGGAGGTCTATGGCACGTAGCCAGTCTCCCCGTTGCAGCTGAGGATAAATCGGATGCAACGACAGCATGCGAAACTTTTCTCTGCGAATCCACTTGTTTGCTTGTTGCAAATCCAGAATGGGCCTGAACTCGTTCTTGTCCTTTTTGCGAACCAGGAAGAACCGTGAGTACAGACCTCTTCCTCTTTGAGACAGAGGTACGTCTTCTATCGCCCTTTTCCTTAACAGGATATCGGTTTCCGCCTGGAGCTCGCGCAGCTGACACTGCGAGCTGACCGGAGGAATCGATGGGGGCGGGCTGGTGAACCGAAGACTGTATCCATTGCAAACAATATTCAGCACCCACTTGTCCTGAGTAATTTTTCTCCACTCTGCCAGAAAAGATTGAATGCTTCCCCCCACCGGAGCGGGTAACAGTTGCAGGGGAAGTAAGCGCTAAGGGCCTAGACCCTGCCTGGCCTTTAGTTGCTGGAGTCGACTGATGGCCGCCTCTGCCTCTCTGGCGCTTCTGGAACGGTCTTCTGAACTGCTGCTGTTGTTGTTGCTGCTGTTGTCCAGAAGACTGGCCACGCCCTCTGCCTTGACCACCGAACCGACGTTGGAACGGACGGTACGACTTCTTGGTCTCCTTGGGTTTCTCCAAACCCACCGCTGTGAGCGTTTCGGCCTCCGCCTTCATGCGGGCCATTTCATCATCAGCGTGCTTTCCGAACAGGGTTTCGCCAGAGAATGGAAGATTGGCAACCCTTTGTTGAGCGTCCGGTTTCAGAGACGTAAGGCGGAGCCATGCATGTCTTCGCTGGTTAATTCCGTGGCAGAAACCATGCGCCGCCAGCAGAGAAGAGTCGGCTGCAGCGCTGATGACTTGATTTGCCACCAACATCCCTTCGTTCAGCACCTCTTGGAAGTCTTCCCGCTTGTCCCGCAGTAGGAGCTCCACAAACTGTTGAAGGGATTCCCAGAGGGCTCTGTCATACCGACCCAACAAGGCAGTGGCACTAGCGGCCTTCATTGAGGTCGCCGAAGTCCCACAAACTCTTCTCCCAGACGAATCCAACCACCTAGATTCCTTATCTGGTGGAACTGTGGAGGAAGGCGTGGTAGCATGCTGTTTGCGCGCCGCCGTCACAATCAACGAATCTGGAGGGGGCTCCACCCGTAGAAAGGCCGGGTCCGAGTCCGGAGCCCGGTACTTCTTCTGCAGTCTCGAAGGTGCCGCCTTAGTCACCGCAGGGGTGAGAAACAGATCCATGGCCGGTTCTTCCAGCCCCGTCACCAGTGGCAGTAACGGCCGAGACAAATGCTTCTGGTGTAGCGTCTCGAAGATGACTGATGTCTTGGGAGTGGGCACCGTCAAAGTAATGCCCAATTTCGCCGCACCACGTAACAGTACGTCCTGGAAGGACACCAGATCATCAATCGGTGAAACCCTCATGTCTGGCGAACCCGACAAGGTCGGGGAATAGTCCCTGGTCCCTGACGACCTGGTCCAGGAACGAGATCTGTGCCTCCTGTGGCACCGTCTAGATCGTGTGGAAGATACAAACTGTTTGGATAGTAGTGTTCCCAAAGGAAACGTCCGCACTATTCTTTAGGATACATGTATATATGTTCAAGTGGTACACGAAAGATGACAGAAGAATATTTGAAACAGTAAATATCTGTTGGGTGCTAAAGAAATTTAAGGCACCTACTACCCAAAGGTGCTACAGGCAGACACAGAATGTGCATGCCAAAATGACTTTTTAGAGGGAAATTCTAATTACAGCACTCCAAATAAATGTATGTATATCAGTTATGGGCTCTAGTATATAGCCCTCAACACCAAAAAGCAATTGAAACTGTTGTTGAATAATGGACAGGCAACCTAGAACACGAGTCACAAAGGATAATAAGGGGTCCACAGTTATCGAGACATATTCAATTGAAGTCCGAGTCAGTATTCTTCAATCATTTCTTTATTTATTTCTCCCAGCACGTTATTCGCGGCGAATAACGTGCTGGGAGAACTTTTATGAAATTTGAATAAAGAAATGATTGAAGAATACTGACTCAGACTTCAATTGAGGGGAGGCGGAGATCCTCGGGGACGCTGATCTCTTCCTGCTCGACGTCGAGCGTCGTTTTTCAGGTGTGGAACGGCGACCCCTCGACTCCGGCGTCGAACACCGTCTCCTCGACGTCGAGTGTTTCTTCCTCGACGACGACCGTCGCCCCCTCGACGACGAACGGTCAGACCTCGACGGCGAGCGTCGACTCTTCCTCCTCGTCGACTGTTTCCTAACAGTCCTCGACGTCGAGGATCCCCTCGACGGCCATCTGCTTGACGGCGACCGGCGGTGTCGCTTCGACGGCGAGCGCCGGTCCCTCCTTCGTCGACGGCGATGCCTCGACTCCGACGTCGACGAAGACGCCGTCGGCGGTGACCTAGACGGCGGCCTACCCAGGCCTCTCGACGTCGATCTTCCACGCTGTCTCGACCCGGAGCCCCGGGGAGGATGGGGAACACACCGTCGTCATCCCTCTCGATGCAATCGACGTCGACGGAGACCGGGACCTTTTACTGGTCTTCCTGCCTCTGGGGAGCCCCCCAGAGGCCTCAGCAGGGGCAGAGGGAGTCTTCCCAGCCTGCCCAGACCCACCTGCAGCCTGCAGTCGCCTCTCTTCCAGGCCTTGGAGCCTAATCCTCAGCCTTTCCCTCAGGGTCCTTGTAGAAAAGGTCTGGCAGATGTCACAGTCTTCAGGGACATGCTCTTCAGGGAGGCAAAGAATGCAGACGTCGTGTGGATCAGTCTTGGCCTTCTTCCTTCCACATGCTGGGCACTTGTCGAATAAAGCAGGCATTTTAGATCCCTAAAAAGCCTGAACAAACACACAGAAGTGAAAGGAAACACCAAGTAGCAACTGAAAACACTTTTAAATCCAAAAAGTGTACACAACTCCAATAAACCCTTGAAAAAGGGAGAGCTCAATGCACCAGGGTCCTGTAAGCAGGAGCCGGAAAAAAGAACTGAAAGTGAGAGGGACCTGCTATGCATTCTGGGATACTGGGAGAAGTTTCTGGAAAGTTCTCTTAATGGCACAGTATCCTATTTAAGCCACATAATGGCAGCCTATGGGACTTGTCTGTCCATGCCTTCCTCTATATCATTTCAGAGGGTTTTTGCTGTTAAAGCAAGGGAAATCTGGACAGGCTTTGCTGTTTGTGGATTTTTGGTGGAATTTTCTAGTTGAAGTACTGGACAGTATAGCCTGTGGACATAGGCTGCATTATTTGTCTTTAAATTCTCTCTTAAGTGTCTTTGCAGTTCTGCAATTTTCTGACTACTTAAGAGATTATTTTTGATTGCCGGGGTCCTCGCACATGGGCGGGACTATTCACTAGATTATGACTATACACAGAGATCCCCTACTACAGAACCAAAGTAACTGGACGATAGCCAGCCATGCAAATTCTGCTCCCTGGTAGTTGCATACGACACTGAAGGGAAAACTAAAGCGTTTTCTCAATGGCTACAGCTGGTGAGGAAGAGGATGATGCTGCATTTGCAGTTGGTTAAGGTCTCTGCCCTTCCACCTGGAGCCCTGAAAAGGCTGGGGAGGCTTTTGAACATCCTGTAGGGGATGCCTCTGTCACAAGGTAAGGCCTGTTAGAAGGTCCACACAACTCCCTGTACTGCTGGTGGAAATGATAGGATGGGAAATGTAACTCCATGGAGCAGGCCATAGCCTAGCTATCCTGTAAGTGCTACAGCATGGGTACTCACAAACTTTCTCTCGGGGCCAAATTTACAGTGTGGTTTGTGTCCGAGGGCCGCATCGGCGGGGGCGGGGTTAGTGGGGGAGGGTGTGGGGCTTGAGCAACAAAAAAAACTGAGACCATGAGGTTGAACACAGGTCCCTGCAGTGGACACCTTTGTCCACTGAGCCACCAGACCCGGCATACACACATCTCTTTTTCTCTCTCTCTGTCTCCCTCCATTCCTCTCCCTCCCTCCCTCCCTCTCTCTCTCTTTCTCTCACTGTCTCCATCCCTCCCTCTATCTCTCTCTTTCTCTCTCTCCCTTCCTCTATCTCTCTCTCTCTGTGTCTCCCTCCCTCCACCCCCCTCTCTCCCTCCCTGTCTCCTTCTGTCTCACTCACTCTGACTGTCTGACTCCCTCTCTCTGTCTCCCTCTCTCCTTCCCTCTCCCTCTCCTTCTCCATCCCTCCCCACCCTCTCCCTCCCTTTCCTTCCCTCTCCTTCCCTCCCCCCTCCTTCCCTCTCTCCCCTTCCCTCACTCCCTCCCCTCACCCCCCTTCCCTCACTCCCCTTCCCTCACTACCCCTCTCTCACTCACTCCCCTTCCCTCTCTCCCTCCCTCACTCCCTTCCCTCACTCCCCTTTCCTCACTCCCTTCCCTTCCCTCACTCCCCTTCCCTCATTCTCACTCCCCTTGCCTCACTCCCTCCATCACTCCCCTTCTCTCACTCCCTCCCTCACTCCCCTTGCCTCACTCCCTCCATCACTCCCCTTCTCTCACTCCCTCCCTCACTCCCCTTGCCTCACTCCCCTTCCCTTCCTCCCATTCCCTCACTCCCCTTCCATCACTCCCTCCCTCACTCCCCTTCCCTCACTCCCCTCACTCATTCTCTCACTCCCCTTCTCTCACTCCCCTTCCCTCACTCCCTCCGTCACTCCCCTTCTCTCACGCCCTCCCTCACCTTGCCTCACTCCTTCCCTCACTCCCCCTCCCTCACTCCCCCCTCCTCACTCCCCTCCCCTCATTCTCTAACTCCCCTTCCCTTACTCCCTCCGTGACTCCCCTTCTCTCACTCCCTCCCTCACTCCCTCACTCCCTCCCTCACTCCCTCCCTCACTCCCTCACTCCCTCCCTCACTCCCTCCCTCATTCCCTCACTCCCCTTGCCTCACTCCTTCCCTCACTCCCCCTTCCCTCACTCCCCCTTCCCTCACTCCCCCTTCCCTCAACAACAAAAAACTGTGACCATGAGGTTGAACACAGGTCCCTGCAGCGGACGCCTTCGTCCACTGAGCCACCAGACCCGGCATACACACATCTCTTTTTCTCTCTCTCTCTGTCTCACTCCATCCCTCTCTCTCTCTCTCTCTCTCTATCTCTCTCGCTCTCTCACTGTCTCCCTCCTTCCATCCCCCTCTCTCCTTCCCTGTCTCCTTCTGTCTCACTCACTCTGACTGTCTGACTCCCTCTCTCGGGCTCCCTCTCTCCTTCCCCATCCCTCCCCTCCCCTCCCTCTCCCTCCCTTTCCTTTCCACTCCTTCCCTCTCCTTGCCTCTCCTTCCCTCCCTCCCCTCCTTCCCACTCCCTCACTCTCCTTCCCTCTCCCTCACTCTCCCCTCACTCCCCTTCCCTCACTCCCCTTCCCTCACTCACTCACTCCCCTTCCCTCACTCCTCTTCCCTCTCTCCCTCCATCACTCCCTCCCTTACACCCCTTCCCTTACTCCCCTTCCCCTCCCTCACCCCTCTCCCCTCCCCCTCTCCCTCCCTCACTTCCCTTCCCTCACTCCCCTTTCCTCACTCCCTTCCCTCACTCCCCTTCCCTCACTCCCCTTCCCTCATTCTCCCACTCCCCTTGCCTCACTCCCTCCATCACTCCCCTTCTCTCACTCCCTCCCTCACTCCCCTTGCCTCACTCCCTCCCTCACTCCCCTTGCCTCACTCCCTCCCTCACTCCCCTTGCCTCACTCCCTTTCCCTTCCTCCCATTCCCTCACTCCCCTTCCCTCACTCCCCCGTCACTCCCCTTCTCTCACTCCCTCCCTCACCTTGCCTCACTCCTTCCCTCACTCCCATTCCCTCACTCCCCTCCCCTCATTCTCTAACTCCCCTTCCCTTACTCCCTCCATCACCCCCCTTCTCTCACTCCTCCCTCATTCCCTCACTCCCCTTGCCTCACTCCTTTCTTCACTCCCCTTCCCTCACTCCCCCTTCCCTCACTCCCCCTTCCCTCACTCCCCCTTCCCTCACTCCCCTTTCCCTCACTCCCCTTTCTCTCACTCCCCCTTCCCTCACCCCCTTCCCTCATTCTCTCACTCCCCTTCCCTCACTCCCTCCGTCACTCCCCTTCTCTCACTCCCTCCCTCACCTTGCCTCACTCCTTCCCTCACTCCCCCCCTCACTCCCCTTCCCGCACTCCCTTCCCTCACTCCCCTCCCCTCTCTCCCCTTCCCTCTGTCTCCCTCCCTCTATCTCCCTCTGTCATCTCACCCTGCCTGTGTGTCAGCCCAGGCTGCTTCCCCGGCATGCACACACAGCCGCACCCAGCACTTCACAGGTCTTCATGTTAGTGGGACTTTTGTATTTCACCTCTTCATCGGCCCCTGCAGGTCCACTCTGACTATCACCGGAATGAATCACCCGGCCCCCACAGAGCAGCAGAGTCTCCCAGAGTCGCGCTCCGCTCTGGTTGCAGACAGTCTTTAAAATAAAATGTTCAGCTCCATCCTGACATTGTTAGAATCCATTAAAAACCTTTGACAGGGCAAAATGCTCTGTGTGACACCCAATCTTATTTGTAAGGTGTTAGTGTGATTATTGTAGGCGTTGTTTAGAGCTCAATGAGGTTGTGTTATCTTTGCTGCATTGTGCAGCCAGCCATGAACGTCACCTGGGTAAAATAACTAAAATGTGTAATATCGGTTCTAAGCTCTGCAATACTCATCCCTTTGCCACCGCTCTGATCCTGCATTGCTGAAAAGCAGGAAACTTCTCAAAACTAAAAAGAAAAAGCAACAAAAAAAAAGTTTTTTGTTACGGCCTGTTCAGTTGCAGCGCCTTTAAGCTTCAGCAAACGTGCGATTTATAAATAAAATGAACATCACATCATAATATTTTTAAAACAGAAAGGTAGACATAAGGTTTGTCTTATGCACAGGATGATGGAGAATTATTTTAGCTGACAGTGTATGGCTGACTAAACGTTGCAATTCATAAACTGTTTTCACAGTTAGACAGTTCTTGTGGGCTCGTTCTGAAACTCTGCGATGTCGATGTTGATCAATGGCTACGGGGACAGGTTAGAGGTCTCTGCAAAGTAATGTGGAAAATGTATTTGAAAACTTCTGTTCGAGAAATCAATGCATGGCTGTATATAGAACAATCCCTTTTAACCAATCCCAAATGCAGTTAACTCCATATTCATATGTCAGTCTTTAAACATTATTTTTTAAAACACGGGTGCGATGACTGGAAGGTCCGCGGGCCGCCAGGGAAGGCTTGCCGGGCCGCTGCCGGCCCGCGGGCCGTACTATGAGTACCCGTGTGCTACAGCATCAGATAGACTTCTCTCCAAAGATCTTTCGACATCAAAAGAATATTTATACACATATACACACACATGTAATATACACACATACACATATATATTAAGTCCAAAATGTCCTGGCCCACCTTCTCGACTCGATGGGATACCCCAGGTACAGACCACACAGATTGCCACTAAGTACAAAATTTGCTGTTCAAAAACAATGCTTTATTCCTAATCCATCACCTCAAATCATAATAACAGACCAGTGTCTGCCATGATGCGTTTCGATCGGAAAACCGATCTTGATCACATTAACATATATATATATATATATATATATATATATGTATATATATATATATATATATATATTCACTGAAAAAACCATAGGTTAGAGACCATATATAGTTAGCTGGACATTTTATTGACATAAAACCAATGAAATTCCATATATAGTTAGTTGCACTAACTATATATCGCGCACCCGCAATCCACTGCTGATGATGTCACATATTACATCATTCATGACATGGTCAGTGACATCACTGATGACATCACTGATGACATCACTGATGACATCACTGATGACATCTCAAATGACATCACTGATGACATCATCTAGTGTCTGTGTGTTTTTGTAAAGTTTAAATATGTTTTACATATTGAAGAATGAGTGGATGTATGGAAGACTGAGTGTGTGTGTGGCTGGCTGGGAGGTGTGTGACTCTGTGCATATCAATGTGTACTTGTATCAGTGATTGTATAAGAGAGTAAGTATGTGTTAGTATATGTGTGAAAAGTATGGTGTTCTGTGTTTAACTGTATAGATGAGGAAATCGAAGTGTGATTGATTCTTCACAGGACTGACTAGGTGTATGAGTGCATATGATAGTGTTGTAATAATGAGTGACTGTATGTATGAGTGATTGTATGGGTGAATGAGTGAATGTGTGTGTAGACGTAGGAATCAGTGAGTGCGTATGTAGTAACTGGTATTGGTGTGTCATGATGTCATCAGTGATGTCATTTGAGATGTCATCAGTGATGTCATTTGAGATGTCATCAGTGATGTCATCAGTGATGTCACTGAAGTATGGTGTTCTGTGTTTAACTGTATAGATGAGGAAATGGAAGTGTGATTGATTCTTTACAGGACTGACTAGGTGTGTGAGTAACTCCATGGATGAGTGGTAGTGTGTGAGTGTCTGCATAGGTGTATGAGTGCATATGATAGTGTTGTAATAATGAGTGACTGTATGTATGAGTGATTGTATGGGTGAATGAGTGAATGTGTGTGTAGACGTAGGAATCAGTGAGTGCGTATGTAGTAACTGGTATTGGTGTGTCATGATGTCATCAGTGATGTCATTTGAGATGTCATTTGAGATGTCATCAGTGATGTCATCCGTGATGTCACTGACCATGTCATGAATGATGTAATATGTGACATCATCAGCAGTGGATTGCGGGTGCGCGATATATAGTTAGTGCAACTAACTATATATGGAATTTCATTGGTTTTATGTCAATAAAATGTCCAGCTAACTATATATGGTCTCTAACCTATGGTTTTTTCAGTGAATTTTCAAGGTTTTGTAAATGCAAATTCCTAACTATATATGGTCTATAACCTATGGTTTTTTCAGTGAATTTCATTGGTTTTTTAAAAGCTAATATCTATAGCTGTAAAATATATTCTTTATTACGTGACGTATCACGCAGCCACGTGAGACGCCTCATGACGCGTCGCATAACCGTGACGTATCGGCTCTGCAGCGCAAACAAAACCCGTAACGTAAGCGTGCCGGAGCACGCTTACAGATATATATATTTTTTTTAACCTTAATTAGACAAAATCCACACGTGCACATATCTTGAGGCCTTGCAAAGGCACATCAAACAAACAGTCCCTACAATTTTGCCAAGTTTGCTGGAAATCCATTCCCTTAATTTTGTTTTTACTGTTTCTCTTGGTTTTCCCCTTGTTACGCTTACCGGGACGCTACCCGGTACGCAAACCGGACGCTCCAAAAACACAAGATGGCGGCCTCCCGCTACGCTGCCGGTTAGCTGCCCGGTTCGCGTACCGGGAAGCGCCTCTACCGCGAAAAATCGCGGGGGACTTTAATATCCCCCTCATCAATCCTAGGGGGTCAGGAGGGGTTTACCTTGCCCCCTTTCCTTCATTTCCCCCTTCTTTTTTCACCACATCTTGTCTCAGGAACCTACCGAGAGACAAGATGGCGGCCGCTCCGGACTGTTTACAATGTTGACAGCTACGCTGCCGGTGAGCTGCCCGGTGAGCTGCCCGGTGAGCTGCCCGGTGAGCTGCCCGGTGAGCTGCCCGGTTCGCGTACCGGGACGCGCCTCTACGGCGTAAAATCGCAAAAAAAATGTTTTTATTATTTTTTGCCCCGCGGGGCACTTTAATATCCCCCTCATCAATCCTAGGGGGTCAGGAGTGGTCTACCTTGCCCCCTTTCCTTCATTTCCCCCTTCGTTTTTCACAACATCTTGTCTCTCGATCGTACCGAGAGACAAGATGGTGGCCGCTCCGGACTGTTTAGAATGTTGACAGACACCGGAGAGCCAATCAGCTTCGCTTCGCGAAGTTCCGTTACGCGTCAGGTACGCGAACCGGGGCGCTAACTGGAGCGCTGTCACAGATATATATATTTTTTTATACGTTAATTTCTCAAAATCCACTGGAGCACATATATTGAGACATAGCAAAGGCACGTCGGGCAAACCATATCTACAATTTTGCCAAGTTTCATGTAAATCTATTCAGCCGTTCAAGCTAAAAGTGAGTCCAACCGCCCTATGGAAAAATGAATGGGAAAAATGCGTTTTGGGACCCCCCTTTTTTCTCGGCCCCCCCTTGACGAAACCCCCCCAAATTTTCAGGGGCTGCTCAGAAACACAATGTGCCATTTTCCTGAAAATTTCAGCCAATTCCGTCCACAAACGCCAAAGTTATTAGACATAGAATTTTCAGAAATCCCATAGAGAAAAAATCCTAACTATATATACCCACTGGCTATCGCCAGTAGGTAATATACATATATAAACATATATAATCTGCATATCTATATAAATATAAATGCATGCATACATATACATATATGCATACATATGCATGTTATTTACATGAAAGTTTTAAAAACACTAATAAAAGCAAAGCTAAAAAGCCACCTCATTACAAACAGAATGGCTTTAACTTAAACGAGGGCGAGATCTATTGCATTTTCAATGCTTGTTTACTTTGGTTCTATCAAGAAGGCATTCAGATGTGTCACACATTTGCCATAAATTCTAAATGTTAGCACTCTAGTTGCTCATTAGATCACTGTAGTAAAGCTAGTGCTCACCAGGGAAGTCTGCTGCTAATCATGGTTTGCAGCCATTTTCCCGCATTTTTTATCCCGCAGACTTTCAGTCCGCATACCATTATCCCGCAAGGTCATTGACCTCGCATACCATTATCCCGCATCTTTTCAAAACGCATGTGCATTTATCACGCATGCCTTTACAAAGAATTACGTTTTAAAGGCATGTATGGTAAATGCATTTGCGTTGTGAAAACCACGATGACGAGAGAGGTAAGTGGGTTTGTGTTAATTTTTTCGTGGGTTAGTGATTGTGTAGTGTAGTGTAGTGTTGTGTAGTGTAGTGTAGTGTTGTGTTAGTGTAGTGTAGAGTTGTGGTGGTTGTTTAGTGTAGGGTCATGCTGGGGGTAGTGTTTTAGGGTTTAGGGTTGTGTTGTAGTGTTTGCGTAGTGTAGGGTCATGCTGGGGGTAGTGTTTTAGGGTTTAGGGTAGTGTTGTAGTGTTTGCGTAGTGTAGGGTCATGCTGGGGGTAGTGTTTTAGGGTTTAGGGTTGTGTTGTAGTGTTTGCGTAGTGTAGGGTCATGCTGGGGCTAGTGTTTTAGGGTTTAGGGTAGTGTTGTAGTGTTTGCGTAGTGTAGGGTCATGCTGGGCGTAGTGTTTTAGGGTTTAGGATAGTGTTGTAGGGTTTGTGTAGTGTAGGGTCATGCTGGGGGTAGTGTTTTGGGTAGTGTTGTAGTGTTTGCGTAGTGTAGGGTCATGCTGGGGTGTAGTATTTTAGGGTTTAGGGTAGTGTTGTAGTGTTTGCGTAGTGTAGGGTCATGCTGGGGGTAGTGTTTTAGGGTTTTGGGTAGTGTTGTAGTGTTTGCGTAGTGTAGGGTCATGCTGGGGGTAGTGTTTTAGGGTTTTGGGTAGTGTTGTAGTGTTTGCGTAGTGTAGGGTCATGCTGGGGTGTAGTGTTTTAGGGTTTTGGGTAGTGTTGTAGTGTTTGCGTAGTGTAGGGTCATGCTGGGGTGTAGTGTTTTAGGGTTTTGGGTAGTGTTGTAGTGTTTGCGTAGTGTAGGGTCATGCTGGGGGTAGTGTTTTAGGGTTTTGGGTAGTGCTGTAGTGTTTGCGTAGTGTAGGGTCATGCTGGGGGTAGTGTTTTAGGGTTTTGGGTAGTGTTGTAGTGTTTGCGTAGTGTAGGGTCATGCTGGGGGGTAGTGTTTTAGGGTTTTGGGTAGTGTTGTAGTGTTTGCGTAGTGTAGGGTCATGCTGGGGGTAGTGTTTTAGGGTTTTGGGTAGTGTTGTAGTGTTTGCATAGTGTAGGGTCATGCTGGGGGTAGTGTTTTAGGGTTTAGGGTAGTGTTGTAGTGTTTGCGTAGTGTAGGGTCATGCTGGGGGTAGTGTTTTAGGGTTTAGGGTAGTGTTGTAGTGTTTGCGTAGTGTAGGGTCATGCTGGGGGTAGTGTTTTAGGGTTTAGGGTAGTGTTGTAGTGTTTGCGTAGTGTAGGGTCATGCTGGGGGTAGTGTTTTAGGGTTTAGGGTAGTGTTGTAGTGTTTGCGTAGTGTAGGGTCATGCTGGGGTGTAGTGTTTTAGGGTTTTGGGTAGTGTTGTAGTGTTTGCGTAGTGTAGGGTCATGCTGGGGGTAGTGTTTTAGGGTTTAGGGTAGTGTTGTAGTGTTTGCGTAGTGTAGGGTCATGCTGGGGTGTAGTGTTTTAGGGTTTTGGGTAGTGTTGTAGTGTTTGCGTAGTGTAGGGTCATGCTGAGGGTAGTGTTTTAGGGTTTTGGGTAGTGTTGTAGTGTTTGCGTAGTGTAGGGTCATGCTGGGGGTAGTGTTTTAGGGTTGTGTTGTAGTGTTTGCGTAGTGTAGGGTCATGCTGGGGGTAGTGTTTTAGGGTTTAGGGTTGTGTTGTAGTGTTTGTGTAGTGTAGGGTCATGCTGGGGGTAGTGTTTTAGGGTTTAGGGTAGTGTTGTAGTGTTTGCGTAGTGTATGGTCATGCTGGGGTGTAGTGTTTTAGGGTTTTGGGTAGTGTTGTAGTGTTTGCGTAGTATAGGGTCATGCTGGGGGTAGTGTTTTAGGGTTTAGGGTAGTGTTGTAGTGTTTGTGTAGTGTAGGGTCATGCTGGGGGTAGTGTTTTAGGGTTTAGGGTAGTGTTGTACTGTTTGTGTAGTGTAGGGTCATGCTGGGGGTAGTGTTTTAGGGTTTAGGGTAGTTTAGTTGTTTAGTGTATGCTAAAGGCATATTCGTTCTAAAAGTTTCCGTTATTTTAATTTGCGGCCTAATAGTACATGCAGGTTTTTTTTTGCGGACTGATGGTATGCGGGATTTCGTCATATATTCGCTAATCATACTTTCTATGGCAAAATGAACCCCCTCATTTTGTTCCTTTTTAAATTAAATGTTTTAAGAGTTACCACTTTATTCCAATCAAGATGGCTTCAGGTGTGCCATACCTTTGTAATAAGTAGGACTGTTAGCACTCTAGTTGTTCTTTAGAACACTCTGGGACATTCTGTCATTGGGCTATAGTTGGGCTACATCTGGCTGATATTTGGGCTACATTTGTTTTTTTTGTCTCTGGTGGCCATCTTTGGGCTACATTGGGCTACATTTGGGCTCCAACATATATATAGCCCAATGTAGCCCAATATATATTTTTCAAAGTTAATTTTCGTAAAAACCACTGGAGCCTATATCTTGAGACATAGCAAAGGCACATCGGGCTACCAGTCCCTACAATTTTGCCAAGTTTGGTGTAAATCCATTCAGCCGTTCAGGCTAAAAGTGAGGCCAACCGCCCTATGGAAAATTGCATGGGAAAAACACGTTTTGGGACCCCCCTTTTTTCTCGGCCCCCCCATGACGAAACTCCCCCAAATTTTCAGGGGCTGCTCAGAAACAAAATGTTCAATTTTCCTGAAAATTTCAGCCAATTCTGTCCTCAAACGCCAAAGTTATTCGACATAGAATTTTCAAAAATCCCATAGGAAAAAAATCCTAACTATATATACCTACTGGCTATCGCCAGTAGGTAATATATATATATATATATATATATATATATATATATATCCCAACATGAAGTTGATCCCTCGTTGGAAGAGCCACTCGATCGGCAAAAATTGCATCCATTTCATTTGAGGAGCCGTTGCAACAGGAGACGCAGAGGGAACAGTCATCATCCTTTCCATAGCCAAACCGGTTTCGGGAATCTTTTCCCTTTCTCAATGGCATCCGCATACGTTGAATGTTCATCATGTACTCAAATATAAAGGGCCTGCCCTTGTGGGCGTGTCCGCATCGCGGCATTCTGGATCCTGTAGTGCATGAAAGTTGATCTCCAGTGAGTTCTTCAATGTAGCAGTAAATTAAAAAATTAATAACCCCTGTGGGCTGATGCACTGTTATGCTGAGTGTCCTGTTGTCTTTGTTCAGCTGCTACTAGGACACCGGTCTCCCGTGTAGAGATAACGCCATCGGGGGCAATCACGGGTCCGCACTAAAGCGGCTGGCTTTCTTCCTGCGGCAGGGCTCATGCCGCAAAACATCCCAACATGAAGTTGAGCCCTCGGTGGAAGAGCCACTCGATCGGCAAAAATTGCATCCATTTCATCTGAGGAGCAGTTGCAACAGGAGACGCAGAGGGAACAGTCATTATCCTTTCCATAGCCAAACCGGTTTCGGGAATCTTATCCCTTTTTCAATGGCATCTGCATACGTTGAATGTCTCAATGCAGTGGACCAGGTGCAGTGGACCAGTAAATAATCAAAGACCAAGTAGTAACCACACACTTTCTGGAACCCATATAATGCCCAGAGGCTTGGTGCTGCCTGAATCCAAGCGGATTCAGAGGAGGAGCTACCGTCACCACCCAATCTCAGCCTGAGGCTGCATATGCCAGGATGGGTGCCTGCCAAACAGGTCTGCCATGCTGCTCCGCCTTCACGGCCCAAATTTGGAGTGAAGCTCAAGGCTCCTTTCAGCAGAATCGCCAATGTAAGTGCCGGTCAGGAGAAAGACCACCAGTGCTGCATGACAGCAGCAAGATGGAAGGTAATAGGGCCTCACACATTAAATACTTCGATGTGCAGACCATGTTATGCAGTGGGAACAATGACTGTTACTTAATAAGTCCCATTTTGGATATGAAATGTTGAAATAAATTATAAAATAATCAGAAGGAGTAGAGCTCTAGTGAACTGCACCCCTGCCTAATCTATGCCTATTGCTGTATGAAAGTCCAAAAGACACAAGAAAACCTCCTAGCATTTAGAGAGGGTGCCTAAGAAGTGCAGTTTGAATCACAACCCTGTACCTGAGCTCCACTGAACTGTGTAGTATTACCTGTTGGTGTGTTATTAAATTGTTTTATTTCAACTAAGAGAAGCACTAGAGCGCACCAGGGTCGTAACACAAGCTTCTGCAGCACAGGGTGTCTCCCAACCATTAAGAGGAAGCCCTCACTGAGCCCAAGACCATGAATAACCGTGCGATCTGGGAGACTCCAGAGCCCCTCATCACATTCTGCCGGCAGCTACCATCATTTTACGTTACACCACTGGGCTGAACAATGCATTACTGAGTCTGTTTGATTGTCGAGTTCTGATCTCTTGCTCAGCAAACTGCCTCCATGAAAAGCCTCTGTCTGCTTGCCGCTGCAACTCAGAGTCAAACGATGAAAAAGTGTACTTGGGTCAGTTGGCAAAGTCATAGTAGGAAAAACACCAGTGGCAAACTACCTCAACCATCATGGTTGGGGCTTATGTCTGCCCTGTGGCATACAAGTAGATCTTGGTATCACTTATTTATAGGACAGTTGGATCTGCCCTTCAGCAGCAGGGCCAGGTAACTACACAATGAGGTTCTAATTCTGCCTACATTTCTTGCTAGGTTCCAAACATGTCTTATGGAGCAGGGTGTCTAAAGTGGACTGGCTAGTATATAAAAAGAATGGATGGCTCCAACAATAATTCACAAGATATTGAAATCAAACTAGCTGTGGCATGTAGACTTCAGACACTATACGGACTGTTTGTCAGCATCTCTGCCTTTCACAAGGATTGATAAAAGAATTAGAAGAAGTGGACAAATTATTCTTCCCATGTGATTTGTTGAGAAGGTAACCTATTAGTGGTTAGAATACCGAGCACCTTGGGCTGTACATGTGAATTCCATTCTGTCTAATGATTTAAGCCAATCTTCAGTTGCTACACAAGATGCTTCACCCAGGAATTAGGTGGATAATAAGTTTGCTAAGACTCCAAATGAGGCATTAATTGATATGAAGTATGAATTGAAAAATGGCACCTAAATTCCCTATACAACTCATAAATTATTGAATTACTGTTAGTTGGTAAACAACTTAATGCACAGTTGCTAATTCATGCCAGGAGAATTTCTGCAAGAACAGCTATAAAGAGAAGACCTCACTCTTTTTAGGCCTTGCCTTCAGACAGCTTTTAGCTGGTTGTTCTCAAAAGACCTCTTGAGGACCGTATCAAAATCTACTTGAGTCCACTCATAGCTTACGATCAATTGACTTTCTTGTTGCTCTTGCTGGCTTGCCTTTTATTCAGTGGCTTTCCTTACTTTACTTGTGGTTGTTCCACACACCTGACTGGATGACTTGTAACCTTACCCTTCTCCTATAAAGGAATTCATATTTATCTTTTGCTTTTAGTACTCCAGGAGAATAGATGCCTTTTCTTGCTCTCTTTTACTCGTGTGCTGCTTCACCCCCTCAAATTCCTGCCTGACGCTACCCCTGCACTCCATGTTGCTCTTCAACTCCCGAACTTTAGCTTATTTAGAAGTGACATCCCAGATCTGCTTCATATTTATTTTTTGTCCTTCTCCACCTTCCGTTACTCCTCTGCGTCCGCTCGCCCCCCTACCCATCCTTCTTTAATCCACCACAACCCCCACTATGTTATGGTCCTTAAAAATATTCTATGTGGTAAGATAGACACACAGACTTTTAATTTTTCGCGCTAACTGGCATCCACCATCTTGGAACGCATAAATAAAAAATAAACAAAAACGTGGCCACAGCATCATGCCATAAGTGTGCGCATACCTTATTATGCTGGGCCACAATCGCAGCATACGCAGACATTCGTGCAGACACTTCATTACACTTTTCTTCTTTTCGCACAGCAATAGCTTGAAAAGGATAGACCTACTGATATTGCCAATGCTTATTTCAATATAAGCTCTCCTAGATAAGGATTGTTTCTGACTTTAATGAAGATACTCTCAATTGGAATATTTAATAATCAGGGGTTTTGTATGCATCTCTAATGCAAAATAGGAATTGAATTTGTACTCACCTCTGATTTTGTCTACAGCAATAATATATTGAGAGCGCATTTCTTCCAAGCCTCTTCCACAACAGGATGTAGTTCCACTTGCTCCTTCAAACTGTGAACTAAAATGACACACTAATGAATGACAAATGAACAGCAGTGTACAATTACTTCAGAGCTAAAAAAAAAAAATTCGTACCTGCTTGTCCCGACACATGCATTAATTTCTCCAATTTTCTTCTGCACCTCATAATTTTCATTTTTCAAAGCCTCAATAATAGTCTCATTTTCTAAGAAAACAAATTTACTTATTTCATTAGTGAAAAATAAAAAATAATTCATCTACAAAAAGGTTAGATTGGCTATACCAAACAATAATAGCTAATGAGGCAGCAAACAGACTTCCCCAAAATGTTGCATAGAGATCATAGTGGGGTTAAACATTGCACACACTCGCAAACGCCTTCAGTCTCAGCAATCAAAACAGCACCTGCATGCAAAGCAACTGCTCTCTCCTGGCAGAATGCCGAACACCAGAATTATGTTGAAGATGTTAATTATAAACTCATACTGCTCTGATTTTTTAACTGCATCTAAGCAGCTTAGGAGGTTTTTAATTTTCTTGAGTGGCGTCAACCTCTGAAACAAGACTTGCTACAAGACGAACATATTCATCAGAAGTGAAGTAAGGTGTGTCTTACTTTCGACCAAAAAGGGATAGGTTTGTTCTGCCACAACCCTAGAACACTTTGATATAAATGGTTTGCATGCCTGGGAAAATTGACACTGCTTTACAACAACAAACAATTCATGTGGTAGTGTAACTTGTATCGGTACACTCAGTAATATCCACAGTAGAAGCACTACTCATGATGATACCAACAGTAGCAATCTAACTTGTAGTAGCTGCAATCATACTTGCAGAAAAGAACAAGTTACTTACCTTCGGTAATGCTTTGTCTGGTACAGACCATCTAGCAGCAGATTCCTTTCCTTAGAGTATTCCACAGGTGTCAGACAGGATCTGCTAACTTTTGTTCAGCAGTACCCCTGCACGTGGATAGGTAGAGTCATTCGGATCCATGTGGCGTCATCCGCACCAGAAGTGACGTGTTTCGGTGACTATATAGGCTCCACCCAAGCGCGATGATTTCAGTTTCTTTTTGCAAATTTCCACAACAGAAGCGTTGAGCCACGATAAACACTGACCACTGGTGTGCATGTCCAGGGCCCTTAAAGAGGGGTAACCCTATCACTGTAATCTGTTCGTAGAGCAGGGAGGGTGGGTGGGTCAGTAATGAATCTGCAGCTAGATACAGTCTCTACCAGATAGGGTGTTACAAAAAGAAGTAGCTTGTTCATTTGATATAGACATCTAGCCACAGATTCCTTGCCTTAGAATTGATACCCAAGCAATATGTCCACAAAGGCGGGGCTGCGAAACAGATCATACCAGAAAATCCTGCAGGACTGAACAGGCAAAGTGCTCATTATGACAAACCCGACTGTCTAGGCAGTAGTGTTTTGTGAATGTGTGCAGAGATGGCCACATTGCTCCGTGACGGATGTCCAGGACAGGGACTCCATCTGCTAACGCAATGGTGGAATGAGCATGCAAGCTCTCTGGGGTTGTGTTTTTTGCCAATGCGAAGCACACTTTGATGCAGAGTATTATCCATCATGAGATTGTACGCTTCTGCACTGCCTTCCCTGTCTTAGCCCAGAAATAGCCTATGAAGAGTTGCTCATCCACCCGGAAATCTGTGCTACGATCTAGGTAGAACAACAGTACTCTTTTTGGGTCAAGGTGGTGGAGTCTCTCCTCTTTGGAAGGATGAATAGGGGCGTAAAAAAGGTACATGGAATGGTGTTACCGCCTTCGGCATGAGGATGCTCGAGTCCAAAGGACAAGCTTGTCTGGCTAGAACAAGACATATTCAGAGTTAGCAGACTGCCTACAGCTCACTGACACTCCTGGCAATGTTATTGCCACAAGCAATACCATCTTGATGGTGAGGAGTTTGAGGGGCAATTGTGTAGAAACTCAAAGGGAGCGCATATTAGGGATGTCATATCCAGGTTGAGGTCCCACAGAGGCATAAACATAGGGCGTTGGTGGAAACGTGTTCTAGACCTTTCAAAAACCTATTTATAATAGGGGAATTGAACAGGATGTCTGCTCTGGCAACCTCAAAAAGGAAGAGATGGGAGAGAATTAACCTTTGATGATGCCCAAAGCACAGCCCTGCTGGGCCAAAGAAAGACTAAAAAGAGAACTGGTGAAAGAGGTGCAGACAAGGGATTCAACATTCTTCTCTGTACACCATGACACAAACTTGTCCCAACGGAAGGCATATACCATCTTGGAGGATGGATGCCTGGGAGCCAGAATAACATTGCAGACTTCGGGTGAAAAGCTGTCAACTGTTGCTGCTCAATATCCACGCATGAAGGCGAAGGATTCGCAGGTTTGGGTCGGCACCGTACCCTGTTGCTGCGACAGGAGATCCATATAAAGTAGTAGCCTGATTAGAGGACCGATGCTCATGTGTTCTGGGAACCAAACTCTCCACATCCAATCCGGAGCCAAAAGAATGACTTGGGCTATGTCCTTCCTTACCTTCTTGAGCACTCTAAGCAGAAGTGGTACTGGCGGATAGGCATACAGGAAGTCGGAGCTCCACTTGAGACAAAGAACATCTCTGAGCAAGAGCTGCCTTGCAAACTCCACCGTGCAAAACTGCTGACATTACGCATTCTCAGCAGTGGCAAACAGATGTAACCTAGGCTCTCCCCACTCTTGAAAGAGGCCCTGCACAAACTCTGGATGGAGACGACATTTGTGATTCGCTAGGCATCAACATCTGTGTTTGTCTGCTCTAGCTTTCAGAGAGTCTGCCAGGTGTTGAATCACTAGGGATATGCCATGGTGTTACCAGCCACTTTAGGAGGTGCAGCACTTCATGGCAAAGGGTGCACAACGCCACCCGCCCTGTTTGTTGTAGTACCACATGGTAGTGGTGTTGTCCATAAACACCTGCATCTGCCTTCCCCTACGCGAAGGAAGCAAGGACTTCAATGGTAGTTGGAGCACCAGAAGATTCATGTGGAGCCTGGATTCCTCCAGTGACCAGAGGCCTCTGATTGCCACCGCTCCCATGTGGCCGCCCCAGCTGAGCAGTGATGCATCTGTCACTACCTTTTGCTTGAGGAAGGGAGAGGGGGGGGGTCTGCTGTTGGCCCAATCTTGGTTCGTTAGCCACCACTGCAGGTCTTTTGCTGTACCCTCCAAAATCTTGACCATGTTGGAGATATTCCCCTGATGCTGCGCCCACTGGAACTTCAGGTCTCGCTGCAGAGCCCGCATATGCCAACAGGCATGAATCACGAGCAGGATGCAGGAGTCAGTGAGACCCAGTAGCCTCAGTCAGTCTCACCGAAATCCAGGATAGAGGTTGAAACATCAGGATCATAGCCTGAAAATCCGTTCGGGAAACTGCACTGTGTACAGAAAAGCGCAGATGAAAGGAAGCGTGTGACAGGGAGTCTGGTGTGACTTTAGCTCATTGATGATGAACCCCAGGGAGTGCAGAAGGTTCGTCGTATGTTATTTTAATCTTATGAGGCACACAGCTACCCAAGTGTTTCTCGGCGCCGCCTGATAGGAACAAAAGGAAAAAACAAGTGCTCTACACATTTAACACCCAGGTTTTTAAACACTTACGAAAATTCTCGTAAATAGTTTCAGTCCGAAGTGACGTAGGGAGGGAGTTCCATAGAGAGGGACATAGACAAGGACTGGCCACCCATACGCGACAATCTGGTCCTAGGCACTGTACATTTAGCCTGAGTTGCGGAATGTAAGAGACGTGGTGGGATGAACTAAAGCATTTAAGTCTTGGGGTGCCTTACCAACTTTGATTTTGAACATATAGCTATGGGCTTTGAATTTAATACGATTCTCAACCCTGAGCCAATGAAGATTCCGAAGAGAACCCGAGATGGAAACTATTTTAGGAACCTTACAAAGTAGCCTAGCCGCCGCATTCTTCACCATCTGCAGTTTACGAAACACATCCTTGTTGCCTCCTAGATACAGAATGTTTCCGTCGTCCAGTCTAGATGTGACAAGAGCCTGAACCACGGTACGTTGCATAGACAAAGGCAGCATCCAAAGGATGAAAGTCTGGAGGAGGGAGACGACTGCCTGGGGTGAACTCCCCGTCAATTGCCAATCGTCGAGGTAGAAGAAGACGGGAACCCCTGACCTCCACAGATATGCTGCAACCACCACTATCACCTTGGTGAACACCTGAGGGGAGCTGTTAAGACCAAATGATAGCAAAGCAAACTGAAATGCTCTTGGCCTTGGCAGGCAGGACGGGATTGTGGAAGTATATCCACTGCAACCATCTAGTCTTCCAGTTCCATGGCAGACAGTACCTGAGTGAAAGTAAGCATCTTGAACTACTTTTTCCGGGGAAAGGTGCAGTTCAAGGGTAGGACGAAGGCCTCCATCCTTTTTGGGCACAAGGAAGTAACGGGAACAGCAACCACGTTCTACTTCCGATGCCAGTGGCTCCCATGGCCAAGAGAGCTGACGAAGCAAAGAGAGATGGTCCTTTATTGGCTTCCTAATAGTAGGTAGCATGGGGGTTGGAAGTCCAGAAAAGGGAGGGAGTAGCCCTACCGGACAATTCTCAAAACCCATCGGTATTACTGATCGCCAGTGGTGCAGTTTGTGGCGTATCCTGCCTCGCACTGGGTGCCCATGGTATTCAAAGGGCAAGATAAAGTGGTTTGCATACTGTGGCTGCCGGGGGACTGGGTCAAACTCTTGCTGGAGGTCCTACTTGGTCTATAGGGAACGCATCCTCGGCCACGAAAAGGTTGGCAAGCTTGTTGGCTGTCGTGGCTGGTCGGATGAAGGAGCGGTTGTAAGCCCCTTCTGCGATTACAAAAGAGACAAAAAGCAGACTGGAATTGACGTGGGCAGATAGTACGATCTAAGGACCTGGCCATAGCCCTGCTGTCCTTGAAGCGCTTCAACACAGAGTACATCTTATGTCTGAGGAGACAAGTGCCATCAAAGGGCATGTCCATGAAAGAAGCCTGGACATCCCACGAAAAGACAGTGCTTCTCAGCCAGGCGTGGAGTCTCAATGCCACTGACTATTAAATCACTATACCCAGTGAGTCAGTTGTGTCCAGCCCACATCGGATGGTGAACTTTGCTGCATCTCTGCCATCTGCATTCACCTGTGGTAGTACGGCTCGGGCCTCCTCTGAGACCATTGGCAGCATTTGCGCAACCGAATCCCAAATGATGTGGGTGTATGGGGCCAAAAGGCATGGGGTGTTCACGAACCCTGTGTTCTTTTCTTACAAATTGTTCCTTCTTTTATTCTTGAGATCGCTTTTACAAAATCCTCTAACTTTGCAGTCAGAGAAAGAAAAATAAAGTGAACTGTGACAATCGTCCTGGGTGATATGAAATGCTACAGGATGTCAGTTGTTTGCTAGTGCATTTAAATAGCTTGTAAATGAACTGAACTAAGATTTCAAAATATTTCAGTAGTTAGAAAATCACTTTTTTTTTTGACGTTTGTTAGGAACAAATATTTTAATAGGATTAAAATAAATCATAACACTTTACTTAGTGATGGGCAAATGCAAAATATTTGCTGAAAGGAAAATGTTACTTACCCAGTAAGCATCCGTTTTTGGCATGTAGAGCTGTAGATTCACATGCTTTGCATACTCCTGCCATCTAGTGTTGGTTCCGGATGTTTGGAAGTTGGTTTTGTTCAAAGAAGTCTTTCCAGTCACGAGGTAGTTGACTCTTCATTTCGGTGATAAGTATGCATGGGCATCGACCCCATTGTTAGATTGTTTCCCACTTACAGGGTGAGAAATTGAGCTGGGAGTGTAGAATAGAGCTTATGAATGTAAATTAAGAACTACAACCACTACAGGAGATCGGGGAGGTGGGTGGGCGCATGTGAATCTACAGCTCTATATGCCAAAAACAGATGCTTACTGGGTAAGTAACATTTTCCGTTGAGCTGTAGATCACATGCTTTGCATAGACTATATAGCAGTAATCTCCCAAAGCTGTGGCTAACCTGTAGAGGCTGTAGTTGTATGAAATAGTTGTTTAAGTACTGCTTTACTGCTTATCCTACATTTGCTTGTTGTCTTGAGGACACATCTACACAATAGAGTTTGGAGAATGTGTGCGGTGTAGACCGCTATGGGGATATTTCCCAAGAAGGCCATAGTAGCTCCTATTTTGCGAGTGGAATGCGCCCTACCGGGTACTAACAAAGGTCACTTTGCTTTAGTATAACATGTTTGGATACATTTTACAATTTATCTTGCAATAGCCAAATTAGAGATAGGATTGCCCTTGTGAGGGGGAGAAAAAGCAAGAAATAGTTGTTTTGTTTTCCTGAAGTCTTTGTTTCTTTTTATGTAGTAAAGAATAGCTCGCCTAACATCAAGTGTATGTAGTGCTCGTTCTGCTACAGAATCATGTTGAGGAAAGAAAACAGGTAACTCAACTGATTGATTGATATGTAAAGCAGAAACTACTTTAGGGAGGAATTTAGGATTAGTACGAAGAACCACTCTATCCTTGTGAAGTTGAAAGAAAGGCTCTTGTATGGTTAGTGCCTGGAGTTCCCCAACTCTCCTCAGTGAAGTTAATTGCTATGAGGAAAGCGTCTTTCTATAATAGATGTTTCAAAAGGCGGACCCATTAGCCTTGTAAGAACTATGTTTAAATTCCACTCTGGAGCAGGTGGAATCCTTTGAGTTATTACTCTTTTTAATCCCTCCATGAATGCTTTAAACACTAGTGCTCAGAATAGAGACAGATGTCTGTTTTGTAAGTATGCAGCTACAGGTGCTAGATGTAAGCGAATGGATTTGTAAGCTAATCCACATTGTTGTAAATGCAACAATAACAAACAATGTTTTGTAAAGAAGCATCAAGTGGATTGATATGATAGTTGTTACAATGGACAACAAATCGTATCCACTTTGCTGCATAACATGCTCTAGTAGTAGGCTTTCTAGCCTCTTTGAGAATATCCTTACAGTCTCGTGGTAGTTGTAAATAATCAAACTCTAGGACTTCAGGAGCCAAATTGGTAGGTTGAGTTCCTTGGGATTTGGATGTCTGATTTCTCCATGGCTCTGAGTAAGGACAGAGGGTATGAGATGTAATTTTTGATGTAGAACCACAGAGAGTACTGATAGGGTGGTGTACCAAGGTTGACAAGCCCAAGTAGGTGCGACTAGTATCAACGTGAGGGACGTTTGCCTGAGCTTCCAAACCAGAAATGGAATTAGTGGGAGAGGCGGAAAAGCGTAAGCAAATATCCCTAACCAATTCATCCACAGAGCATTGCCCTTGGATGCTTGGTGTGGGAACCTGGATGCGAAGTTTGGGCATTTTGTGTTGTACGCTGTGGTGAACAGATCTATTTGTGGAAATCCCCATTCTTGGAAGTAGGGGAGCAGAACTTGAGGGTGAAGTTCCCACTCGTGGACTTGCTCTCTATGTCTGCTGAGTAGGTCTGTAATCTACTCCTGGAAGGTGCTCTGCTAGGAGATTCATATTGTGATGAATCGCCCAGTTCCAAATGCTTTATGCAAGGCGCAATAGTTGGAGAGTGTGTCCCTCCCTGTTTCTGTAAGGAGTACCTTGCTGTCATGTTGTCTGTGCGGACTAAGACAATCTTGTATACGACCTGGGTGAGAAAAGCTTTCAGTGCTAGAAACATTGCTAGCAGTTCTAGATAATTGATGCCAAGGCGTTTGTGATTGTCCGACCACAGCCCTTGTACTGTGTGATGTTGAAGATGGGCCCCCCAACTGGTTAGAGATGCGTCTGCTGTCAATACTGTGTAATCGGGTCTATGAAGGGCCGCCCCTTTCCTAAGTTTTGAGGGTTGCACCACTACAGAGAGCGATGGCAGCAGCTGTCTACCAACACAAGATTGGTTAATAGGCACTGTGCTTGATTCCACCGATGCGCTAGACATTCCTGCAGAGGACGCATGTGGAGTCTTGCATAGGGAACAATTGCTATGCAGAAGGCCATCATTCCCAGGAGTTGCATGAAGACTCTGACTGGCAATGATTAATTGGGTTGGAAAAGTAATATTGTGGCTTGAAAATTGTGAATCCTGGCTACATTGGGAGTGGCCAGAGCTTTGAGTGTTGAGTAAAGCTCCTAGATAAGACTGCACCGTGCCAGACACAGGTGAGATTTTTGTGCATTTATTGTGAACCCCAACTTATGAAGTAGATGGACTGTAGTCTGAGTGTGTAGTATACAGTTCTGGTAAGTGCTTGCTTTGATAAACCAGATGTCCAGGTAAAGGAAGAGATGTATACATTGTCTTCGGAGATGAGTGGCTACTACAACAAGACAATTGGTGAACACTATGGGGACTGTGGTGACGCCAAATGGAAGTACCTTGAATTGGTAATGTTTTCCTGCTATCACAAAACTGAGGTATTGTAGATGAGCGGGATGAATTGAAATATGAAAGTAGGCGTCTTTTAGATCTAGCGTAGACATGAAGTTGTTCTGCTGCAACAGGGGTAGTACTTGTTGAAGAGTGACCATGTGAAAGTTTCCTGACAATATGTATTTGTTTATCTCCATGAGATCTAGAATAGGTCTCAGAGATCCGTCCTTTTTGGGGATCAGAAAGTAAAGGGAATAAACTCCTGACCCTTGGTACTGAAGTGGGACTGGTTCTATAGACCCTTTTTGTAATAAAGAAAGCAGCGCTTGCGGAAGAAGGTGTGGATGGTCTGATGACATTTTGTGGGATCGAGGAGGAATGTTTGGAGGATTGTTGGTAAGCTCCAGGCAGTAGCCATGTTGGATAATTCCAAGCACCCATTTGTCGGACGTTATGGAGTTCCAAATGGGGAGAAAGTTTTTAAGTCTTCCGCCGTTAGGTGCGGAATAGTCGTCGGGAAGCGTTGGGAAGTCACTGTTTGTTTGAGGAAGGGGAAGTGCAGGGTGTGGTGTTTTTACCTCTGCCCCTAGGACTATTTCCTCTATAAAGCCCTCTGTAAAATCCTTTTGTAAAGGAGGATTGAGAATGGCCTTTGAAGGAGGAAGTGCTCTGGTCGGTACCAATAGTATTGGACCCTCCTCCATAATAAGAGCGCCAAAAGGAACCTCTGCTTGAGGGCGATTAAAGTGCTCCCATTGATTTTGCCACATCAGTGTTCTTTTTCATTTTATTGAGTGCTAAATCAACACCAGGGCCAAAAAGATGTTTTTGATCAAATGGTATATTTAAGATGGATTGCTGGACTTCAGGCTTGAATCCTGAGATCCGTAACCAAGCATTGCATCTTAACAAGATGCTAGTGTTTATTTCACAAGCTGCGATGTCAGCTGCATCTAGAGTGCATCTGATAGAATCATTGGAAATGTACTTCCCTTCTTGGACTAAGTCCTGAGCTTTTGCCTTATGCTCGTCAGGGAGAAACTGAAGCAATTGCTCTATTTCATCCCAAAGAGCCCTATCTCACCTTGCTAGTAGACCCTGCGTATTGGCAATACGTCAGTGATTAGCAACTTGTGCTGCTACAAGTTTGCCTGAAGCATCAATACGTTTTGATTCTTCATCTGGGGGAGGGGCATCCCCAGATGCTTAAGAATTAGCTTTTTTCCTGGCATTTTAATATTATTAGAGAGTCAATCAATCAATCAATCAATCAATCAATCAATCATAACACTTGTATAGCGCACTACTCACCCGGAAGGGTCTCAAGGCGCTTGGGGAAAAGGGTCTGCTACTGCTCGAACAGCCAGGTCTTGAGTTGTCTCCTGAAGGCGAGATGGTCTTTGGTCAGCCGAAGGTGGATGGGGAGGGAGTTCCATGTCTTGGCCGCCAGGTAGGAGAAGGATCTTCCTCCGGCGGTGGCTCTTCGGATGCGTGGTACGGCGGCGAGGCTGGTAGACCGTAGCTGGCGGGTGGGCGTGTAGAAGGTCAGGCGGTCGTTGAGGTACTTGGGGCCCAGGTCGTGGAGAGACTTGTGTGCGTGGGTGAGGAGCCGGAACGTGATCCTCTTCTTGACGGGGAGCCAGTGCAGGTCTCTTAGGTGGCCGGAGATGTGGCTGCGTCGGGGGACGTCCAGGATGAGTCGGGCGGAGGCGTTCTGGATGCGCTGGAGTCTTTTCTGTAGCTTGGCTGTGGTTCCGGCGTAGAGGGCGTTTCCGTAGTCCAGTCGGCTGGTGACGAGTGCCTGGGTGACCATCTTCCTGGTCTCGGTCAGGATCCATCGGAAGATCTTGCGAAGCATGCGCAGGGTGTGAAAGCACGATGAGGAGACGGCGTTGACTTGTCTGGTCATCGAGAGAGAGGAGTCCAGGATGAAGCCCAGGTTGCGTGCGTGGTCTGTTGGCTTGGGTGCTGTGCCCAGGGCGGGGGGCCACCAGGAGTCGTCCCAGGCGGAGGGCGATGGTCCCAGGATGAGGACTTCTGTCTTGTTTGAGTTCAGCTTCAGGCGGCTGTTCCTCATCCACTCGGCGACGTCTTTCATCCCTTCGTGTAGGCTGGTTCTGGCGGTGTCGGGGTCTCTGGTGAGGGAGAGGATCAGCTGGGTGTCGTCGGCGTAGGTGATGATGTTGAGGTTGTGTTGGCGTGCGATGGCTGCAAGAGGTCTCATGTAGACGTTGAAGAGGGTGGGGCTGAGTGGTGATCCTTGCGGTACGCCGCAGATGACTTCGGTAGCCTCGGATCGAAACGGGGGGAGGCGGACTCTGTGTTCTTCCGGCGAGGAACGAGATGATCCACTCCAGTGCCTTCTCTTGGATGCCGAGGTCGCTGAGGCGTTGAACTAGGGTGCGATGGCAGACAGTGTCGAACGCTGCAGAGAGGTCCAGGAGGATGAGTGCCGCTGTTTCCCCGTTGTCGAGCAGGGTTCGGATGTCGTCGGTGGCTGCGATGAGGGCGGTCTCGGTGCTGTGGTTGGCTCAGAAACCGGACTGCGAGGGGTCGAGGGATCCGTTTGTCTCAAGGAAGGCGGCAAGCTGTCTGTTGACGATCTTCTCGATGACTTTAGCAGGAAAAGGGGGGAGCGAGATGGGACGGAAGTTTTTGAGGTCGGTGGGGTCTGCTGTTGGTTTCTTCAGTAGGGCGCTGAGCTCGGCATGCTTCCAGCTCTCCAGGAAGGTGGCGGTGTTGAAGGAGGTGTTGATGATGTTCCGGAGTTCGAGGGTGCGATGGTGGAGTCGGCCTTGTTGGAGACGTGGTGGGGGCAGGGGTCGGTTGGAGATCCGGAGTGGATGGTGTTCATCGTGCGGGCTGTGTCTTCGGTGGTCACCGTGGTCCAGGTGCGGAGGGTGGTGGTGGGGGGCGTTGGTTCGAGGTCGGGTGCGTGGATGGTGCGCTGAAGCTGTTGTGGATGTCGGCGATCTTGCGGTGGAAGAAAGAGGCGAGGGAGTTGCAGAGATCTTGTGACGGAGTGATGTCGTTGTTGCCGGTGCTGGGGTTGGAGAACTCCTTGACGATGCTGAAGAGTTCCTTGCTGTCGTGGGTGTTGTTGTCCAGTCGTTCCTTCAGTGATTTCTTCTTGGTGGTGCGGATGAGATGTAGTGCTTGCGGGTGGCGTCTTTGAGGGTGGTCATGTTGTCAGTGGTCTGGTCGAGGAGCCAGGCTTTCTCGAGGGTGCGGCAGGTCTTCTTGGAGTCCTTGAGTTCGTCGGTGAACCAGGATGCCTTCTTGCTTCTGGGTCTGCTGGGAGGGTTCTTCAGTGGTGCGAGGACGTCGGCACAGGCGGTCAGCCACTGCGTGAAGTTGCGGGCTGCTTCGTTGGGGTCCGTTGTGCTGGCGGGTGGGTTCTGGCTGAGGGAGGTGGTGAGCTGGTCAAGTGAGTAAAGTGGTAACTGACCCTTGATAAAAATAGGTTCATTGGGGGAAGGTTTATATTTTTTGTCCACTCTGGGGGTAAGAATTCTAGCATGGACAGGATCTTTAAAAATATTGTCCGAATGCCTCAACATACCCTTGAGCATAGGGTGTGTTTGGTTAGATTTATGTGTACCTAAAGTGTTAATAGAAAATCTTCTTCTAGAGACTATTTATGTAGCTCCACCCAGTGATATTCTGCTGCCTTGGCAATAGGTAGTTGGTATGACATATTGTCATCAGGTGGAGATGGCCTATTAGGATAAAGATCAGGGTCTGTATCCTGTGGAGGATCAGTGGTGTAATCCGCCCAAGGATCTAGTACTTGCATGTCATCATTGTCAGTGTCACCTGTATCAAGTTGAGGTGGAGGACAGTGGCTAGGTGTAATATTTAATGGATTAAGTTATGGTGACGAGGGAGGAGGTGGAGATGGAAAAGTATGGAAAGGGCTAGTGCCTACACTTTTGCTTTTCAAAGGAATTTTGTATGGGCTGTCCTCATCAGAAAGCTTGTGCTTCGATGGTGTTTTGGAATGAATGTTTCCTGTATCTGGATGGATGTGCAGTTTTTTCTGTTTTGGATCAAAGGCAGGCGGTACAGTGTCTTTATTTGGATCCGGTTATGTTGCCAGCAAATCTTTGCATTTCAGCACCAAAGCTTTCGGAGCCAAGCTGGAAAGTTCTTTTGGTGCTGAGGATTTCGATGTCAAAGGTTTTTTCGGTTTCGAAGATTTTGGTGCGGAACCACTCTTGGATTTGGAGACCTAAGGTTTCGGCTCGGAAGTGGGCTTTGGCCGGCTCGGTCCTGAACCGGAAGGCTTTTCAGAGTGTTTCAGTGCCGAGCCATGAGGTGGGGTGTTAGAAACCTCTTCTTGGTGCCAACCTTGGCCTGGAGACGGAGGTGGTGTCGAAGCCTTAGATTTTTAAGGGACTGAGGGAGGGGGGTGGGGGGGAGAAGGGGTCATCAGTACTTACATCCCCTTGTCCCTGTGGCACATCGTCCTCTTCGAGGTCAAGCTGTAGGTCGGACCCGGATTCAGATGGAGTCGGAGCCATCTCTTCTTCTACCACCGATACCTCTTCCTGCTCAGATTCTTCGCCGAAGAGGTCTGGTGTGACATCCAACCACTGCCGCGGCATCTCCAGACGTCGAGACCGACGATCTCAGAGGGTTTTCTTCGACCTGAAGGAGCAGTACGCTTCACAGGCTTGTTCATAGTGCTCGGGGGACAAGCACAAGTTACACACCTGATGAGTCTGTGCGTGGATATTTTGTGTGGCACACAGGGCAGAATTTAAATGGAGTTCGGTCCATCGACGAGGAGCCGAATGGATGCAGATGGGCCGGGATGGCCGCCGCAGATGTTTTGATCAAAATGACAAATACAGAAGATTGATTCGAACCGCGAGAAGGGCAATCGAGAAATATACCGTGGATGGTAAAAAGAGAGAAATGCACGGAGGGGAACCAGAGGATCGATTTTGAAGCGGAGTGCAGCAATACCGATCCGAACCCGATGGCGGAAAAAAACAATCTAACAATGGAGTTGATGCCCATGCGCACTATCACCGAAAGGAGGAGTCACCTACCTTTTGACCGGAAAGACTTCTTCAAACACAAACAACATGCAAACATCAGGACCCAACACTAGATGGCAGGAGTATGCACAGCATGTGATCTACAGCTCTCATGCCTCGAATTCCAATTTTCACATTATCATTTGAACAGTAAAATTGCATGTCAGTGGGAGAGTTTGTGAGTATTTCAATGAAAATGTGCGGTCTTTAAATGACTGAACTACCACATCAAGCTTTAGTAATAAATCTGTTAAAAGAGAGAGTTTAACATGGCCTCCCTAGCTCTGATAACAATGCGATTGATGAACGAAGAGGAAAGTGAGGGATCATGTGCACCCTTTATGCGGGCTAGATTTTTTATTATAAATGGAGCAAACGTTTAGTCTAGTAAATCAATCAGACTAAATAGTTTTTGTACGTCAGACCAGACTATACTCACATATTTGAACGTGCTCTTATGTTTGATTAAGAAGAAAAAGGCAACTCGATGAAATAAAATATGTGCTTTGGATCACACAATTTGAGATCAGATTATGGGTCAAGCGCATTACTGTTAGGTCGATTAGATTATTCAAGTCACTAGACCAGCAGGTCTAGTAGCATTTTTATACTGTGAGGCCTGATCTTCAGGTTATCCAGACTGCTAGATATGGGAGTCATCGCAAATGTGGTTAGAAGACTATGGAGAGGCTCCACATCTACATGGAAAGGAGCTGACATCAGCGCATATGGGTGGCGCTTGTATAAGGTCCACTTCCAGAGTGAAACAACATCAGCACAGAGACACTTGATGCCATCTAGCCGAGCACAGTAGAACATCTCTAAAAATGTACGGATCCAGTCTGACAACTGGGAATTATTCTCAAGGTGAGGAATTTGCAATTAGAAGTATTCATCAACTTTTTTTAGCCTGGCACAGGACAAGAGCTGCGGGAAGCCTGGTAGTTCACAACTGGAACATAGACCAGCACAAATCATGCAGACAAAATGGAATTCACATGCCTCACTTAAAGGCTGCAATGGATCCAAAGAGGTCAGGGTCTGAGACAGGAAATGGTGTCCCCAACTAGGCCACCTAACTCATAATGACACCAAGAGGTACAACTCTCTCTTGCAATTTGTCTTATGCTTTTTGCAGGAACACTTCTCTTTCAAGGAACCTTGTTTAGAAGACTGGAGGAGAAAAGACCAAAGCGGAGATGAGCCAAACTTTTTGTTGCGTGCTTGAGACATGAAGAACTTCGCTTCCCCCTCCTTAATGGCGTTGGTGTGCACCCGTCTGTCATGGCCATGTCTTTTAAAATATGACTCTTTTGGAGGTGACATGATCCCTAAAGCATTGTAAATAACGTATTGTTTATTGAAAATCCCAATGGATAGCGCCTCAGGATTCCAGACAGAGTGCTGAAAAAAAGGAACGAATGTCAGAGTGCCATATGGTGCCGTATATGGCTCTACGGCCTCATCTAAGGGAGCTGTGGAGTCAAGTCTGAGCCTTTGTACCTCCTGTCAGTGCAGGATAGCTCTCCTTTCACTTTATCCAGATGTAGTCTGTCGGCTGGAAGCGATTCAAGAGGTGAGGAATTTGCAGGTAGAAGTATTCAAAAGAAGAATGATTCAATCCGAGTGCACTGCTGGTTGAATTTGTAAGTGTAAGGATGGATGTACATGGATTATACCAATGCTGCAGGCTCATGCCTGAGAAATTTGTAATAATAAATGTTAGTAGCCAAGAATTACCCCTATTGTGCACGTTACTTACCTTCGGTAACAATGTATCTGGTAGAGACGATTCTAGCTGCAGAGTCCTTCACGTAGAATTATCCCCAGGCGTGAGACTGGATCCGGAAAACGTTTGCCACAGCATCCCTGCGTGCCAGGGCAACACCACGCGACTCCGCCCAGGCGTTTTCAGCCTACGTGACGTCAGCAAGGTCATATAAGAACCACCCCGGCGTGCCTACGTCAGTTTTCTTCTGAGAACTTTTCCACACCACAACGCGGAGCCACCAGACAAAAAACTGTGGGAGCATGGGAACAGTGTGAGAAAGAGTAAAAAAAAGGAGAGACAAACGACACCATAAGGAACAGTGCAACACTGCAGTGTCCAAAGGCAGGAGCAGAAGAAAGAACAGAGCAGAGCCCTGAGCAGCCACCCTGCCAGTACATAGACAGCCTTCCCCCTGAAACAAGGAACATGTGTAAAAAAAATGATACACGCAACCGGCCCATCAACCCCATCCAGAATAAGGAAGGGGAGACAGTCCCAAGACATACAGAAACACAAACCTCCAAGCCACCCCAGCATAGAGGGCAACCATCCCCCAATGAATAAGGGCAAGACCTAGCCAGATAACCCCAATTCGGAGGAAAGCAGGGGGGCCAGGACCCTCAGCAGCAACAGGTAGGGAAGGGAAGGTAAGGGAAAGGGAGGGAAGGGGAAGGGAAGGGAAGGGCAGAGAATGAAGGTAAACCCGCCCAAACCTGGAGTAACCAGAGCAGCGGGGCACAGAAGCACCGGAACCCCATCCTCCATGGAACTAAGAGAAGGAATGAACCGAACCAGACGGAGCCACCTGTCGGGAGCAAAGAAGGGACTCACGGGAGACACAGCCCCCCACCAGTAGGCGAGTACCGAAGACCAACACAAGGGTCCTCGCAGAACATGGAGGAAGGGCGGGTCGTGAAGGAATCTGCGGTAGAATCGTCTCTACCAGATACATCGTTACCAAAGGTAAGTAAATCTCGTACATCTGATAGAGACTACTAGCCGCCGATTCCTTCACGTAGAATAGATACCCTAGCAATAACCACAAGGAGGAGGGCCTGCGAAAGGACCCCACCAGCCTGGAAGGAACAGAAGGTCCCACAGGGACCAGATTTGCGGGCTAGAGGAGAAACTCCATCCCCACCAGACAAGAGGAACCCTCACAAGGAGAACACCACCGACCCCAGAGGGTGTATGAGGAAAAAGAGACTGAAGAGGCCTGTACCCTCACAGCAGAAGAACCAAGGGCAAGGCTAGAAGGGCCAAAGCACCTCACTCCCTCATAAGTCGACAGAGCTTCCATCCAATGCCAAGACAGGAAGAGGAGGAAGAAGCAGAAGAAGAAGCCCATAAAGCCCAAGGAAAAGAGGGAAGGAAGGCAAGCTCCAACAGCACCAACAGTCATAAGCTGCCAAAAGCAAGAAGAACCGCCCGGGCCCCAGAAAGACCGGGCAGTCTACGCCGACAAGGGAGCACTCAGAATCACCCCAGCCCTCAGGACAGGGGCAGGAAGGTGAGAAAATGTCTGGCCTTAACACTACGAGCGGCCGCGCACACGTCCTCAAGAAGCAAAAGCAACATACAGAAGCGCCACGGAGAACCGGCACCCGAAGGCAACCAAAACTCCCTAGCAGAGCGCAAGCTATATAACAGCTACCACTACCCCACATAGGGTACGTTAAGTCCGAAGATATGGGAACCCTCTTCGGAAGAATTTCCGCAGCAGAGGAAACAAAAGGACCACAGGGAACAAAACACCCCGCAAAAGGCTTGACAAGCAGCCCAAGCTAAGCAGATGGCTTAATCTCAGGTCCGAGTCTGTGCAACAACTCCAGCAAACACACACACACACAAAGGCAACAAAGGGCCGTCCAGCAGGCAACAATGCCAAAATCCCAAGGAGGACTCAATGGCCAGAAAGCACACTCCACAGTCAGAACAAGCGGCCTAAGAAGGCCCAAAACCAGCCCAACTCAACAGTCACTGAAGAGGAAGCCCCGCCAGGGACCTGTGGATGGCGGAGTCAGCCGGGGCATGAAACAACAGGCTGCCGTCAAACGAAAGATCAATGAGCCGCTCCCGAATATTTTCAGGGAACATGCTGTCCCGAAGCCAAGCATGAGTTTGAGTTTTAAAATATTTGTATAGCGCACTTGCACCAGCGGTTTCATGGCGCTGCAACAGGCAGATCCCCAGAGGAGGAGCAACAGAAAATAAGAAAAAGGAAAACAAAAACAGCAAGTAATCTAGTTAAAAGATTTAGCAAATAAATGGGCTTTGAGTTTTTTCCGGAATTGAGGGTAGAGAGTTAGAGATCTAAGCTCTAAAGGCAGGGAATTCCACAGGACTGGGGCAAGGGTCGCAAACTTCGATCCTCCCTATTTCTTCCTCCGGAAACGGGAGACTGACAACAGGGATTGGGTGGATGAGCGTAGTTCCCTAGTTGGAACATAGGGAACGATCTCAGATGTGATAAAGGCCGGGGCCGCGCCCAGTCGTGCTTGAAAGGTGATAGAAGCAAGCTTAAACTGGACGCGTTCACGGACAGGGAGCCAGTGTAAGGATTTGAGAAGGGGTGTTACGTGGTGGGATTTTGGAAGATTAAACACCAACCGTGCCGCCTGGTTCTGGATCAGCTGCAAGCGCCTTAAACAATATGCAGGAATACCTGCATATAGGGCGTTGCCATAATCCAGGCGGGAAATAACCATCGCCAGGATGATCAATTTCAAGGCATCAAAGGAAAAAAAGCAGGATACCTTGCGGATGGTGCGTAGTGACAGAAAAGAAGAGGACACCACAGAACTAACCTGGGAGTGAAGAGTGAGCTGAGAATTAAGTTTGATACCTAAAGTTTTAACTGAGGTAAAAGGAACCGGGGGAGAACCTAGGGAAGGGGGACAAAAAAGTGAAGACCAGGGACTGGAGCAACCACCCGTCAACACCAGCTCGGTCTTATCCGGGTTAAGTTTCAAGTGGTTGTAGTTCATCCAGTCCCAGATAAAAATCATAATAGACTGGAAGTTTGAAATGGAAGCAGAGGAAGAAGACAGATTGAAAACAAGTTGGAGGTCATCCGCATAATTGTATACGCTGACCTCCATTTGCTGCAACGAAAAAATAAGGGGGGCAATATAGAGGTTGAACAAAAGAGGTGAAAGGGAGGAACCTTGGGGGACCCCGCACTGAACTTTCCGGAAGTCCGCAGAAAAATCACCCAGGCAAACAGCCTGGGTGCGGTCCCTCAGGAAGGAGGATAGCCATACCAGGGCGGTACCCCCGATCCCCGCCGCCCCGACACGGGAAAGTAAGATGGTATGGTCAACCGTGTCTAAGGCGGCTGAGAGATCGAGAAGGACCAAAGCCTGGGCCTGGTTGGTATCCATTCCCTCCCTGAGGTTGTCAAGGACCGAGAGTACTACGGACTCCGTAGAGTGTGCGGGGCGGAAGCCGGCCTGGCGGGGAGCCAAAACCCCATACTCCTCCACAAACGTGCTCAAAGACTTGGTAACATGGCGTTCGAGCCCCTTAGCCAAAAATGGTAGGAGAGAGATGGGGCGAAAATTGGCGGGGACCGAAGGGTCTGCACCGGGCTTCTTTAGGATGGGAACAATAACAGCTGTTTTCAGTGTGTTGGCGACGGAGGGCGACTGAGGAAGCCATGGCCCGGCCTGCACCTCTGAGATGTCTTAAGCGGAGTGGAGAATAAACGCCGCTAGCTCCCGGCCATCCACAGCATGATGCCGTAAGTCCCCCTGGACCGTCTCTTGGGAGGCTGCGGATCCCAGAGACTCAGCCGAGTCCCAAAATCAAGAGGAGGCCCAAGTCAAAACACACAAGGTGTTAAGGGCCTGCAGGGCAGCGCTGGTCGAGGCGAACATGTTGCGGCCCCAAGAATCCAGCCAGCAGGCCTCCCGGGACAGCGGAGTCAACAATGGCGGCAGGGAGGGAAAGGCGGTCCGCAAAAGCGGACTGGCAGTAGAGGGGTGGAGGGAAAGGCACGCCGGGTAACGCGGCGCCGGAAGATGCCGGTGCAGAAGGTGGCGAGGCACCGGATCCACTGAGGCGTGACGCCTCCAAGCCCCCGTCAGGGAAGAAAGGAGCGAACCTTCAAAGGGAAGTAAGATCTCACTCCCACCAGAACCCTGGTGGAGGACCTTCAAGAGATAGTCCGCCGGAAAGTGAGCAACCGGGTCACCCATGCGCAAAATGCCCACGGCTGTGGACACCGCGTGAGCAAAAGCCGCACCCGCCTCCGTAGGGCTGCGCGGTGGAGAAAGCAGCTCCTCTGTGGGCGACGGCTGCAAACTAAGTCCCCGAAGCCAAGCGGGACGGGCAAGGGCCAGACCTGTAAGTCAGAAGGAGCAGAAGAATGAGGGACCTGCCGCTCTTCCGACGAACACCTCTGCCTCAGGAAAGGCGGGGAGCCGCCCTTCAACGACGCCAGTGAAAAAGATACCACACGGTGAACAGTCTTTGGGGAGGACGACACCAATATACAGCGTGCCTCCGGAGAAGACGGAGCGTCCGAAGACGAATCCGCATCACGACTCCTGCGCGGAGCCATAGAGTCCGCCGCCTGAGGCAAAACGCCGGCACCGCCTGGTGTCGCCGGACAGGGTTCCTCCCAGTCACACCGCATCGGGGACCGGAGTGGAGCTGGAGCCGAACTGGCCTCGGGGCGGCGCCGGAGCGACGCCGACTCGACCCCACCGAGGCAGCCGCCTGAGCGGAGGAACGAGAAGGACCCGGGGAGTGACACAAAGCCTTCCGCCAGCCGCTGCCCAGAATGCGGCGGAGATCGCCAGGCAACCCATGTGGGGCACCAGGGACGATTCAACCTCAGACTCACCGCCCGTGGGGAGGGACGAGAGGTCCCCACCCAGCCACGACCTGGAGCAGGACGAGGAGGGTCCACGGACCCCTGGCTCTCCGCACGGTCCAGCCGTTGCCGGCGCCGTAGCGGCGTCACCTCGGCCTTAGACAGGACCACCTTGTCAAAGGACCGGGAGGGGTTCGGGGATGCGACCCGAGCCCCGGCGACAACCCGAGACACCACAGGGACTCCCGCGGGAGTTTGCGGCAAGGCAGAGATGCCGTGGTCTGAAGGAGGTGCCCCAGAGGAGCCGCACCACATCCGCCAAGCCTGGATCCGAACCAGTCAGCGCCAGGGCCGGAGCTGCTGGCGGTGCCGTAGTGTAAGGGATCCGCCCAAGGCAAGGGATCCGCTGATGCCCCAGGAAGGGAAGGAGGAGGAGACGCCAGCGTGGCCTGCAAAGCCGCTGCGTATGTCTCTATCTGGACTCTCGACGCCCGAACACCGGGAAACGGTGGATAGGACGACACGCGGGGCCGCATCACCCGAGGAGAGCCCACGCCCCTGGCAGGTCGGAAACCAGCCCCCAGAGACAAACTGCGACACTTACCCACCGGGGAGCGACGCTCACGTGACATCGGACAAGGGAGAGGACCACGACCACTGCCGTATCTGAAGCCGTCCGCCGAAGCAGACCGAGGGGAGGACGTAGACCTGGAGAGCCGCGCAGAGAGAAGTTTCATCCGGCGCTCCCGCCTCGACTTCAGCTTCAACTGTTGGCACGCCTCACAATCAGTGGTGCTGTGATCCTCCCCCAAACACCACATACAAATGAGGTGAGGGTCCGTCGCCGACATTAGATGCCCACACGACGTGCAAGTCTTGAAGCCCGAAGGCATTCGTACACTGTTCCACAAAGAAGCTTCAACTCCGAGATTCCCGCACCCACCACCGAGTGCACCACGCCCGCGACCACTACCCGCACCAGCCCCCTGACGGCCTGGACCAACGTCCGCGACGAAGACACCATCAAAACCATGAACTCCATCAACTCCGGATCCCCATCCGACCCCTGCCCTCACCACGTCTTCAACAAAGCCAGCTTAACCATTGCGCCCTACCTCCGGAAAACAATCAACAGTTCCTTCGAGACAGCAACCTTCCCGGAAAGCTGGAAACACGCCGAGATCAACGCCCTTCTGAAGAAGCCCAAGGCGGACCCCAAGGACCTCAAGAACTTCCGGCCCATCTCCCTGCTCCCGTTTCCAGCAAAAGTGACAGAGGAGAAGACAACAACATCCTGGACCCTTCCCAATCTGGTTTCTGCAGCAACCACAGCACCGAGACCGCCCTCATTGCCGCCACTGACGACATCAGGATCCTGATGGAGAAAGGAGAAACAGCCGCCCTCATCCTCCTGGACCTATCAGCTGCCTTTGACACAGTCTGCCACCGCACCCTATCAGCACGCCTCCATGACGCCAGAATCCAAGAGAAGGCCCTAGCCTGGACCACTTCCTTCCTCTCCGGAAGAGAACCCAGAGCGTCCGCCTACCACCCTTCCGCTTGAAAACCACCGAGATCATCTGCGGCGTACCACAGGGATCCTCCCTCAGCCCGACGCTGTTCAATATCTACATGGCACCGCTCGCCCACGTCGCACGACAACATAACCTCAACATCATCTCCTACGCCGACGACACCCAGCTGATCATATCCCTCACCGAAGACCCCCACACCGCCAAAGCCAACCTCCACAGAGGAATGAAGGCCGTATCCGACTGGATGAAGGACAGCAGACTGAAGCTGAATTCAGACAAGACGGAGGTCCTCATTCTCGGACCCACCCCATCAGCCTGGGACGACTCTTGGTGGCCCACATCGCTAGGCACAGCCCCGGAACCCACAGACCACGCACGTAACCTGGGGGTCATCCTCGACTCCACCCTCTCCATGACTAGGCAAGTCAATGCCGTCTCCGCAGCCTGCTTCAACAACCTCCAAATGCTCCGCAAGATCTTCAAGTGGATCCCTCCCGACACGAGAAAAACCGTCACCCAGGCCCTCATCACCAGCAGACTAGACTACGGGAACGCCCTCTACTCAGGAACAACAACCAAGCTCCTGAGACGACTACAACGAATCCAGAACGCCTCGGCACGTCTGATCCTCGACTTCCCCCGACGCAGCCACATCACAGCCCACCTGAGCGGCCTGCACTGGCTCCCCGTCAACAAGAGGATCACCTTCAAACTCCTCATCCACGCACACAAAGCACTGCACAACACCGGACCTACATACCTCAACAACCGACTCAGCTTCCCCAACCCCACCCGAAGCCTCCGCTCAGCCAACCTCGCCCTCACCACAGTCCCTCGTATCCTAAAAACCACCACCGGCAGCAGATCCTTCTCCTACCTCGCCGCCAAGACCTGGAACGCTCTCCCTAACAGCCTACGACAGACTCAGGACTTGAAAGCCTTCGGAAGACTTCTCAAGACCTGGCTCTTCGATCAGTAGCGCACCCCCAGCGCCTTGAGACCCTCAAGGGTATGTAGCGCGCTTTAGAAATGCAGTGATTGACTGATTGATTGAAGAAGGGACAATAGATGGAAAAAAAAGGGCTCAAACAGGCCCGTAGCAAGGACCGGATCCGCGTTGCATGCGGAAAAGGAAAAAACTGACGTAGGCGCGCCGGGTTGGGTCTTATGTGACCTCGCTGACGCCAAGTACGCGGAGGATGCCTGGGTGGAGTCACGTGGTGTCGCCCTGCCCCTGGAGCGCAGGGATGCTGTGGCAAAAGTTTTCCGGATCCAGTCTCACACCTGGGGATAATTCTACGTGAAGGAATCTGCAGCTAGTAGTCTCTATTAGATATACCAGTATAAGCATCATGCTGGTGAAAGCACTGTCGTGCAAAGAAATTACATGTTCAGGATTCTCCCATTACATAGTTGTGAGCAGTCTGAAGTGAGCAGAAATGGTGTAGTATATCAGCTTGTAAGTAAAGGCCCCTCTAAAGTTTAAAGAAATGACACAGTACAACAGGACTCTCATTATACTTAGAGCACACCGTCCCCATTTGCACCACAGCACCTTTCAAGAGTTCCACCTGGCGCAGACAGTGACAGTGTGCCTTATAATGCAGGTGCTCCCCCCATGGCAGATGCTAACACTTGCTGCTCCAGGGGAAGCACATTCAGTGAAATATCGAGTGATTACTGATAGAGACACTGTTTCATAGTGCAGGTGGATGTCTTGGAGGTGTAGGGTGGGATACATGGGACCCCAAGGCCCGCTCCCCCAAGAAGTTTGCCATTAGGAGGAGGGTGGGGGGTTGCAGAGACAGTGCCTTTTTGTGACACGTCAGTGAGCCTCCTAAGGGCCTGTTTGTTTTTACACCTGTGTCCATAATAAGGTGCGGATGCTGAGGCAAAGTAATTTTCTTATTTGTATGGGGCCACACCCTCATGCAAATGAGAGGCCCCCTTTCAAGATAGCACTAGTCTTACATGTGCGCAAGCGCTATCAGTATTACATAAGGGGCTGCAAAAGCATCTGCAGCTTCTTCTGTAATACATCAATGCCCCGGAGGTGCACGCAACTACTGTGCCACAGGCACTATATGAAATACAGCCCTGGTTGTTAATGGAGGTCCCATTTGAGTCAGAAATTTGGCAGAAGTACCTCAGGTCTTCAGAGTTGTCTATAAACTCAGCATTATTGTACGAGTCCAAACTGGCTGAGGAGAGAACAAAGAGCAGTCCCTGGTAATGGCGTTACCGATGCTTTATGAGAGACCTTTTCAAATGCATGCATAAAACCAAACCCTTTAATAGTTTGTCATAAGGAATAAGAACCCCCATTACAAAATGGTTGCCACATATGCACAAGCACATTAATCTTGTGATGGATTTACACTTAATTAGGGGCAAGAGGTGACCTGCAGCACTGGAGAAAGACTGGGGAGAGCAGGAAAAATAAAAGAGCAAGGGTGGAAAAGGTGTGGTTAGCACAATAACAGAGAAGAGAGAGGAAAAATAGTCAAGCCTGCAGTGCAATGGAAAACTTTGAATGCAGCAATGGAAGGATACGACTACTAGTCAATTCAAAACATTAACAGAATTTGTGCAGGACTAAGACAAGAATAGTAGGTTATCAAATCAGAAGCTGATAGCTATGGTAGACAGGAAATCCACTGATTCATAAGCAAGGGCCAGTACAAAAGCCACTGTAAATATATTGGTTATGAAAGGTCTGCCAACAGACTCCTAAAGCAGTCCAAAGGGTTAAACTTACAAAATAGCACTACAAGCCAAAAGACAGCTGGAGACTGTGAGAAGTTGGCCTGGCATATGATGTCCACTATTCTAGTGGGCACCTTGCACCAGTCCAAACGACCATTAATGATGGTAGGTTTAGACACTACTGCACGAGAGAAGTCCACCCATGCAAATTAAACAATGGCTCATAAAGAGTCCACTTATTTTACATTACAACATGGAGCTCACCACAGGGCGACAGAGGTCACAAAGTAACATGGATTACCGATATTGATATAAGAAAAGTCTTTATTTCCTTTTTCACATTATTTAATTTGTATATTTTTTATTCAAAACATTAGATTACATAAAACATCAATAAATTTAATTTGATCAAATGAGAAGTGCATTAACTATAAAAATCGCTTCTCTCCACTGTGTATTGGTTCTATTGAGTATAGAAACTGTAAACCAGTAAACTTTAGATTTTGACCTTTGAATCTAAATTTTATCTCTTTTCATAATAGATTGGTCACTGGTGTATCTTATATGTGTCGTGTCTTCCCCTCTCCCTCGGCGTGAAAGCCCTGACGAAGGTGCGCCTGTTGATCTGGGCCTTGCACCGATACGCGCGTTGGCGTTATTCGAATTCTGGATCCTGCCTTATCGATCTGGGCTTCCTGGCTGTGTGCCACGAAGGTCCTGCAGGGTCCCCTCCTTGTGTCACTCTGGGGATTACGTTGAGGAATGTATATTTAGTATGGTATATCTGTGGATGTCTGTGTGTGACTGAATGACTAGAGTGAGTTTTTGAGAGGTTGAGGTGGGGGATCGGTATGATGTGTATCTATTTATGCAATGTCTTTGTAACTATTTATTGATGTTTTATGTAATCTAATGTTTTGAATAAAAAATATACAAATTAAATAATGTGAAAAAGGAAATAAAGACTTTTCTTATATCAATATCGGTAATCCATGTTACTTTGTGACCTCTATGTCGCCCTGTGGTAAGCTCCATGTTGTAATGTAAAATAAGTGGACTCTTTATGAGCTATTGTTTAATTCGCATGGGTGGACTTCTCTCGTGCAGTAGTGTCATTTTCCCCTGACGTCCGCCCTTATTCGTTGCAGGGGGCCCCTTTATTATTGGTAGGTTTAGACAACCTTTATAGAGAGCTATCCTAGTGATAGCCGTGGTGAGCAGCCTTCAGGCTAAGTCTTGAAGGAATGTAAAACAGCTTGTTATACCAATCTATAATCTCTTGAATGATCAAATGAAAGAGCACCACACCAGGTATATATATAAAATATATGTATTTATTCTAAACACAACCCCTCTAGTCGCTTTATGAGGCTAGAGGCAAAAGTACAATACAAGAACTTCAATAGCACACAGTAAATTAGCACAGTATACATTTTGCCCTAGGGGCCTCACAAACCATATACTAAGAAAGTGGTATAAGAACCACATGAGGGATAGAAGTTAGGCCTAGGGTCTGTAGAACCGCTGGGGCAACCAGGAACCACCCAAGGTAGGGACGCAGGAGACCCACGGGGACGTGTGCAGTGTCTAAACACAGTCGCGAATCACCATGGACTTCTATGGCGAAAGTTAAAGTTACAAAGCTACAGTTTAAGGACACTTAGGAGTGGACTACGGTAAAACCCTTTCAGTACTGGACACTTCGAGAGTCAAGACCCACGGGAGCTCTGAAGTACTCATGTTACCTCACCCAGGGAAGCCGGGTGCATAGGTGCCTTTTCATGTCGTGTTTCGTCGTCGATTCCAATGGAGAGCTGCAAAGAAGTGCTGCAGGTGTCCAGGAGAAGAGTGTCCAGATGGATCCATGGGTGGATCGGAGATCTGAAGAACCTGAATGCAGAGGGGGAGAGTCTGGGTCACTAGCCAGTGACCAGGATGGCGACATGACGATGCCAGCCAATGTAGGGTGCTTTTAGGTGTAGTAGGTGAAGCTTGACTCTTCAGCCACGAGGTCTAGGAGGCGTCGACGACAACCAGGAGCTGGATTTGAGCTGTCCCACGTCAGATGAGTGCTGCAGCATCGGTATCCGGATTGGACCCAACAAGCCTTGGCAATAGCAAACCACGCAAGTTGACAAGATTGCCTTCGGTGCAGACCAGCAAGGTCTGAGGGACTCACCCTTTGGAGGGGAGTCAGGGCACGTCTGGAGCAACCAGGAAAGCCCAAGAAACAAAGTAGATTCCTTCGTGGGTACCCACTGGCCAACGGACTAGGGATCGCGAAGGTGCCTCGAGCTGAAATGATGAAAGCGGGCTCACAGAACACTTGTGGAGTGTAGGCCCACAATCTTCGATGCAAAAGGTGCTCACGGCTTGGACTACAAGTAGCCCAATGCACCACCTCAGGAAAACTCGGGAAGTCGATGCATTAGCAAATGTGCAAGATGTACAGGAGTTCCGGTCCCACGTTTCTCGTGATAGCTACAGGTCTCAGCTTCGCTGGGGACTCGTGTCAGCCATCGGAGATGTCTGGAGGTCCGTGTCCTGTGTCGCAGATTCTTCGGGATCCGGCGAGAGCCTCGAAAATGCAGAACGGCAAGATGCTTCTTTGGTGCCTGTTCAAACAGGGGAGATACTCCTTGACCCCAAGGGAGATTTCTTACGTCTTCCAGTCGATATGGAATGTCGAAGGTCCAAGATTTATGTTTCAGAGTTTCGTCCAGGGTAATCTAAAGTGCTAGTGACTGGGTTCCTATACTTATACCAAGTTTAGGGGTTGGACTAACTCTAGGGTCCCGCCTATGGGAGGACCTGGGGAGGGGGTGGTTCCACCCCTTCCCCTTTTGAGTACCCCAGCAACTGGTTTAAACTGGGAAATGCATGGGACACCTTGTGTGCCCCAGGCAGTGTCTGAAAAGCATTCACTGAATGCAACCCACCCTGCCCCAATACAATACACTAAAGCATGTCTGGGGAGGTGCTGGTACCTCCTTGGACAGGAAACCTATTGTCCAGGCCTCCCCTGCCGGAGTTTCGTCCAGGAGCAAGAGGTCAGAGTCGTGTCTGTGGCAGCAGCATCCATTTTGTGAAGCTGAGGCTCTTTAAAACTATTACCGGGTAAGTAAGAGTGTACATGTCTTCCCCCTGCTGCCAGAACTGGTGGGGGGTGGGGGACCCATTGAACCTACTACCAACCTTCTCAATAACCTTCTTGAGATTAGCGACCTCAAGCAGATTTGCAATGCCCCCACCCATGCCAAAGGAGCTACTCTTGACGCCATCATCTCCAAACCTGATCTAGCTTCCCTATCCAACATCATCCCCATTGACTTGTCTGACCACCATCTTATCCTGTTTACTATCTCCCCCCCAGCGCCACCTGCCCCTAAACAAAACATTAAAACTACAACTATGTCCAGAAATCTTAGGTAAATCCCCCCTGGAGTGTTAGCGCATGAACTCCAATCCCATCTCGGTCACTCTGCCACCACCTCCAACGCAAATGAACTCACCGAGCACTTTAATAAAACTATCTCGGAGGTTCTAGACAAACTCGCCCCACTAAAAATAAAGACCCAAAAAAAGTCCCCTCTAAAAAATGATTCGCCCTTGACCTTAATAATGAAAGGCGCTCTCTGAGACTGGCTGAAAGAACATGGAGACAACACCCTTCCCCATCCCATCTTGCTCTCCTCAGAAATGCCATATCGTCCTACAAGAAACACATCTTTTCCGAGAAAGCTTCATTCTTCCGTCTCCAACTCTCGTGCGCCAAAATTAGACCCAGAGAACTGTTCAACATAATTAGAAATCAAATCTCTCCTGCACTGCCTAACCCTGAGGCCTCCAGTAACAAATGTGAAGAAATCGCCAATTTTTTCAGTGAAAAAATTGCAAAAATTGACCGCACTTTCCTTCACCCTCAACCGCCACCCACCCCTCAACTCCCTCGCATTTCCACCCCCTATTTCCCTCACCCTGTGAACACCCCTCTGACTCCTCCTCTCCTCCTCTCATTGCTCAACCCTTCTGATCCTCTCCCCATTATCCCACCGCCTAAAAATAATGCCTCATGGCATAATTTCCTCCCTCATATCTGAGCAGGAAGTCTTCAGCATCCTTACTAAACTCAAACCATCCTCCCACACTAAAGACCCTCTCCCGTCCGCACTCATCCTAGATCTCAAACACGTTATTGTACCCTACTGGACCAACATCATTAACACCTCCCTCGCTACAGGAAATGTTCCCACCTCACTTCAACTCGGACAAATCACCCCATCCCCAAAAATCCCAAAGCCGATCCTAATGACCCGATCAATCTCCGCCCTATCTCCAATATTCCTCTCCTTTCGAAAGCCCTCGAAAAATGTGCTCTCCACCAACTGGATGATCACATTGACACATTCAACCTTCTAGACCCCCTTCAATCTGGCTTCCGCAAAGGATATAGCAAGGAAACCGCACTGCTAAACATAGTAGATGATATTCATTTAGCGCTGGATAAGGGCGAGTGTAACCTACTTATCCTCCTTGATCTTACCGCCGCATTTGACACAGTCTACCACCCTACCTTACTCAACACACTCAAAGATCGCTTCGGCATTAATGGCACTGTCCTTACTTGGTTCCCTCCCTACTTCTAACATCGAGCTCAACAAATTAAAATTCAAAAAAGCCTCTCTAAACCTACTCGTGTCTCTCTAGGTGTCCCTGAGGGATCCATCCTTTCCCCCGCCCTCTTCAACCTCTTCATGGAACCCCTTACCATCATACTTAAACAAGCAAAAATCAACTACCACCTTTACGCTGATGACACCCAACTGTAGTATAAAATCAGATCACATGCCGATATCTTTCACCTTAACTCTACACTAACCAAGATCCAAGCCTGGTTCCATAATAACCATCTTAAACTCAACCGTAACAAGACAGAGATCATCTTCTTCTCGCCCAAAAGCAACCCGCTCCCCATCCAAGCATGGATCGCGGACCTTAACACCCTAAACTGCTCTCACTCCCTCGCTGATTCTGTCAAATCACTCGGTATCACAATCACCAATCAACTCACACTCAACTCCCATGTAAAAAACTCAGCAAAAAGTGCACTCTTCACACTCTGCCACCTAAAAAAAATCAAACCTTTTATACCAGACAACGACTTCAAACTAATTATCCAATCTCTCGTCCTATCCAAAATTGATTATGGAAATGCCCTTCTCTCTGGTACTCCCAAAATCCACCTCACCCCCATCAAATCCGTCCTCAATCTCGCAGCTAGACTAACAACTAACAGTCAACGTTTTTAACATATCTCCCCTACCCTCAAGACCCTCAAATGGCTCTCCATTGAAGGAAGATCCTCTTACAAAATTGCCTGATTAACACACAAAGCCCTCCATCAGGACACTCCAACATACCTCTCGACAAAACTCAAAAAAGCTGGCAGCACCAGATAGTTGAGAAGCTCCACCACCCTTCTTCTCATTCCACCTCTTCTCAAAAAAATCTCAACAAATCCCGCTCCTTCTCTGGCAAGGCCCCCACCATTTGGAACGCCCTCCCCAAAGACCTCCAATGCAACCCCTCCTATGACAGATTCAAGAGAGACCTTAAAATTCACCTCCTCACCAAATTCTTGAGGTAACTTAGAGCCTAAGTCCCCCCTCATCATACCACCGCCCCACCGGGAGACTGTCTTACTTGTCCTCCCTACTTTATTATATAGTTTACTCGTAACAACGACCAACTGATCATAGCTATTTGCTCTCTATTACGATTTATGCACGATGATCATTATGTTATTCCATTTATACTTTTATTCTCATTTGATGTTTGTTGTTATTTGTCTCAAATTGTTTATTTTATGTTCTCCTCTCATCTCCAGTGTGAAAGCAAATGAGAAGGCACATAATCCACTCTGATTCCAGTAATATGGTTAGAGATGCCGTTTACATAGCTTTATAATTCTGGCATAAGAAATGCTTTGCTAGGAGTTAGAGATTCCAGTAACATTGGAAAAATGAGTTCCTTTCACCACATGCCATTTGCCACATGTTTGAGAATGTTGTTTCAAAAATTTTATATTTGATTCAGGTTTACATTTGACAGCCTTCTCTTTGTGAGACGGTTTGAATCTTTGGTGGATGTTTCTGGTGGTTTCCATCCATATGTTTTTCTTACAGATGTGTAGTGGACTGCTCGTCTGTATGAATTAACAAGCAATGCTTCCTTTTGTTCAGTTAGGCCCCTCACAAGTAGTCTAGCCATGCACATTTTTTAAAGAATATGCAAGAGAGTGTCACTTATCACTAAAGTGCGAGTTACTTACCTTCGGTAACGATGTATCTGGTAGACGATTCTAGCCGCAGATTCCTTAGCGTGGTATCCCAAGGCGTGAGACTGGATCCGGAAAACTTTTCTGCCACAGCATCCCTGCACGCCGGGGGGACGGCACCGCGTGACTCCGCCCCGACGTCGTCAGCGTTCGTGACATCAGCGAGGATACATAAGTCCCACCCCGGCACTCCTACGTCAATTTTCTTCTGAGAACTTTTCCGCCCCACAACGCAGAGCCATCACAAACAAAAACTGTGAGAATACTGGAACAGTGTGCGAAAAAAATTAGCTAAACAGAAAGGGAAGAAACGAATGGTGAGGAACAGCACCATCCAGAATAGTGCCAGGCACTATGGCACCAAAATTCCTGGAAGGAAAGAACAGAGTACAGCTACTGCAAGCAATCCTGCAAACAAATACAACAGCCTCCCTGGGGGCAGAAAGCAGGTGAAAAATTGCACAGCAGACGAAGAAGTCTGCAACTACAACCCAAAACAGAGAAGGGCATCAAGGCCAGAACAGAACAGGAATGACAATTCACCCCCAAACAACACCAGTAGGGAGAGACACCTCCTGAAAAGAGCTAAGGGTCGAGATCCAGCCAAGAGACCTCAACCCCAAGGACTGCAGAGGAGTCATAAGTGCAATCAACGAAAGGAAGAAGAGCATGAGCAGACCCCACACTGGAGACCAGGGTACAGGGGCGCAGAAGCACCCATGAAATCATCAACCAATCCCCAGATGGGAAGAAATGGAGCAAACAACAAGACTAGCATCCCCCTAGGGAGGGAGTTAGAAAAGGCACTAGCAGAAGACAACCACCCGGAGGCAGGCGAGTGCAGAAGACCAAAGAAGGGTCCTCGCCGAACGGGGAGGGAGGGAGAGTCGTTAAGGAATCTGAGGCTAGAATCGTCTCTACCAGATACATCGTTATCGAAGGTAAGTAACTCCTACATCTGACAGAGACTACTAGCCGCAGATTCCATAACATAGAATAGATACTCTAGCCATGCCCATGGGGAAGGAGGGTCTGCAAAAGTACCTCTCCAGCTCAGGCAAACACAAGACCCCAACAGGGGACAAATCAGAGGGACAGGGGAAATAGCCCAGTCCTCCCCAACAGGGGATGAGGCACAGGGACAGGGGAAAGAGCCCAGTCCCCCCTCAAGCAGAAGAGAACCTCAGCATCGTGGAAGAACACCAGCCCAACAGGCGACGTGTTATAACGACAAAAGAGGCAGCCCAGCCCTCACCAAGCAGGAGAAAGCAAGGGCAATACGAAAGGAGGCCAGCAGTCAATGTACCAGGGACCTCCATCGGAAGACCAAGAGGTACAGGCAACGCAGAGGAGTACCGAGGAAGAAGAGCAACCCAGAGACTACAAGGAGAAGGGGTAGAAACGAAGACAAGACTCCTCCACCGGGAACACACCCAGTGAAGAGGGCAGCCGAATCCATCACAGCTGGAAGTCAACAGACCAGACAGAACAGCGCCTCAGTAATAAGGCAGGTGGAGAAGAAAAACATAGTCCCACATGGCTCCTGCAAAACAAGAAGCAGGGGCGCTAGGCCTCACTCCAAGGCCCCTGGCTGTAGACCAGAAGAGCAGGCGGGGGCAGTTGGACATTGACAAGCGCCACAAAACTAAACGTCCAGACCACATCGTCCAGGCGGGTGTAGCTGGGCACCAACAAGCGACCACCCGGAAAATAAGAGGATAAACAAGTAGGACGGGCCCAGCCTTCAACACAGGAAACCATCCTCCCTGGAACACCTGACAGAGGACCAGGCCGAAACGGCGGACAGGAGGGTGAAAACACCACAGCACAACACCGAAGACGGCATACCAAGCCAGTCATTTCACGCATCAAGTACCTAAAAAGACAGAACTGAAGCAGCGCCAGCTACGCCCAGGTAATGACTAAGAAACCGCACTTGCAGAATACAACGACACCAGGAAAGGCAAGACCCCGCAAGGAGAGTCCACACCTTCCCAGCGAAAGACAGAGCTATACAATAGCTACAAGTACCCCACAGGGGGTATGACACGTCCCGAAAAATGTATGGGAACCACTTTTAGACAAGAAATCCCGCATCAGAGAACAATACTATAAACCTGCGGCAGAAAACACAGAAGGCTTAATAAGCAGCCAAAAAGTATACTCCAGCCAAAAAAAGGGGGGGCCGAAGCAGCAGCCAACTGAAGAAGTGGGCCAAACAAGGGACCCCAAGGGCACAGCAAACCACACAGAAAGTGTAAAGGACACTCCAACCCCAGATTCCAGGAGCAAGTGGGATAACATACCCCACCAAGACCCGGAGGATCAACAAACCAACCTACTGAGGAGGAGGAGGATGGAGGCACGCAAGAAGACACTGAATGGCAGAGTCTGCATGAGTATTGAACAGAAGGACCCCGTCAAAGGGCAGATCAACCAGACGCTCTCTAATATTTTCAGGAAAGACCGCATCACGCAGCCAAGCATGGCGACAGAGAGCCACAGAGGTGTCCATAGCACAGCCAAGAGCATCAGCAACATCCAAGTCCGCACGAAGAATAAATGCGGCCAACTCTCTACCATCCAACATATGGCCCCGCAGATCAGCACGGGCACTCTCATGGAAGACATGAGAAAGAAGAGACTCAACAGAGTCCCAAAGACTAGAAGTAGCCCTGGTTAACACACACAAAGTGTTAAGCGCCCGCAAGTCAGCGCTGGAAGAGGAGAAGACATTGTGCCCCCAGGAATCCAACGACCGGGCCTCCCGAGATTGAAGGAACAACACTACAGGCAAACACGGAAAGGCATTCCGCAGAAGAGAGCTTACAGTAGAGAGGTGGAAGGAAAGACAGACAGGGTCATGCGGAGCAGGGCGGTGGCGATGCAGAAGTGCCTGAGGCCCGGATCGCCCGTGGCAGGGCGCCCCCTGTTAGAGAATTGTGGAGTGACGCTTCAAAAGGAAGGAACAACTCCTGTCCACCAGAGCCCAGGTGGAAAACCTCCAAAAGGTTGTCCATAGGAAACGGAGTGACAGGCTCACCCATCCGCAGAATACCAGCAGCTGTGGAAATAGCCCGAACAGAGGCAACTCTGGCCACAGTAGGGCGTAGCGGAGGAGAAAGTAATTCCCCCGTGGGCGATGGCTGCAGACTAAGCCGTCCATCCCCCAGTCCAGGGGGGAGCGGCCAGCCCCGGAATAGAGGAGGATCCACAGATGAATCGGGAATCTGAGGGGCCTCAGGGGAAGCCAGAGAGGCGAGTGGAAAAGCCAGCCGCGAGCCACAGAAAGAAATGTTCGAGGATTTAGGCAGTGGGGACGGCAAGAAGCCCACCCTGGAATATGCCGGTGAAAAGGCATAAATGAGGCGCCCGGTCTCCGGGGAGGAACACACCAACAGATGACAGACCTCTGGAGAAGAAGGGGTCTCAGGAGACTAATCATGGACCCGACGCCGGCGCGGTTCCGTGGAGTCCGCCATCGGCGCCTGATCGGCGTCGACAGTCGCTGGAGTGGGGATTCGCTCCGCCGGGTCGACTTCTGTCAGCACGTGCTCTCTGGGAGAATGGGGCGGAGTTGATGCCGGAACGGCGAAGGAGCGGTGCCAAAAAGGCGCCAGCTCGGCCTCAGAGGGGGCAGCCGCCCGGGTCGAGGACCCAAAGGGACTTTGGAAAGTGCCCCAGGTTCCGGCTGTAGGAGAGTAGGGTCTGCAATCCTATGGTCACCCCAGATTTTTGCTTTTTGCTTCACTGGTTTACGACTTTCCCTGGCTGTGGGCCTGCTAATCAGACCCACAGCCTAGCTGTTCTCTCTCTAAATTGACATCCATGTACTTTAGGTGCATTTACCAATTGGTATTGGGACCCCTTATCAGCCCCTGCACAGTGTACCTTAGGTACCCAGGGCATAGGTGAACCCAAGGCCTACCAGGGGCTGAAGCATGTATTATGCCACCCCTGGCTGGCCATCTAAACAGACACAACTGACTGGTAAGACAGCTGGGGCAAGGTGGTGTAATCACCCTTTGCTGTAGATCTAGTATACCTATATCTAACCCCAAAATGGACACATATATTCCTATCAGTCACTCCAATGGCAGGCCTTATCAATCCTGAAGGCAGAGTGCTTGGAATTATGTGAGATGGTGCTCTAGCATGAGCTGAGCGTGTCTGCAGCTTGCGGAACCAAGTCCTTATAGCTGTTCCATGATAACGCTTTACCATATACTCTCAAGTGCATTATAATCCTCGCGGTTATTGCTAACTTTGGTATAGCATTATCAAAACATGTAGAGTAAGGTGTCATACGAATTGGAATACTACCCCCTCGCCAGTTCTGGCGACAGGGGTAGCATTCCACCCTTTTAGAGGGACACGACATGTATGTAACTGTGAACCCCGGTTAAAGTTAACTTGAGCCTCAGCATCACAAAATGGATGCTGCCACCACAGACACAAGTCTGACCTCCTGCTGCTGGGAGTCCTTCCAGCGAGGGAGGCCTGGACAAAGGGTTTCCTGTCTTGGGAGGTGCTAGCACCACCCCAGACAGGATTTTGTGGATTGAGGTAGGGAGGCCTGAAAGGAATGAGCCATGCCTGGGGCACACAAGGTGTCCCTGTGCATACCCCGGTTCAAACCAGTTGCTGGGGCACTCCAGCCCCAGCTCTGGCGCGAAACCGGACAAAGGATAGGGGGTGTAACCACTCCCCTTCCTGGTCCCACCCATGGGAGGGACCTAGTCACTAGTGCAGCCCCCTTTAGCAGGATAAAGGTAGGAGCTGGTCCCATTCCAAGTTAGATTATCCTGAACAACTTTACAAGAAGAAACTCTGGACTTCGACGTTCTGCTCCACAGAAGACTGAAGAATCTCCCTTGTGGGCAAGGAGTGTCCACCCTGCAACTGCAGGCACCATCAAGCGTCCTAGCGGTCTACTTTGTTGTCCTTCCTGCCGGATCCAGACTTCAGAGCCCGACGAGACCCGGACTCCCAGACCTCTCCAACTTCTACCCACATCTGCAGCACAGCTGAGACCCGTGGGTGCGACGAGTCCCGTGGGACCGGCCATCTTGTAGAGACTGCACTTCGCTTCCAGCACGACTTCTGAGGCATCCTCGAGAAAGTGCTTTGGGGATTGAGAAGCCCCAGCCCCGAGCAGCTCCTGCACCAAAGACCAGCCCTCCAGCATCCACGAGATCTGCGTGGGGCCCTTTTGCTTGATTGCTGCTCGACGCGTTGTCTGGTTACTTGCCGGCTGGCTAGTGACCTCCTAGACGACGATCCACGAAATCTACACTGCTGGTCTGGTTGCTCCAGACTGGCCCTTGCTCCCTTCCAAAAGAGGAGCAGCCTGGACCCTCCTGGTCCACTCCAGACGCCGTTTCCACTCACCGCGTGGGTTGCATTTGCCAAGGCCTGTTGACTCCAAATCCGGATCAGACACCGCCGACAGCGAGAGCCTGCGTGGGACAGCTTGTGCCTCCATCCTGGTAGTCTAAAACACCTCCTGGTCCACGTGGCTGAAGAGACAAGCGTCCACTCTTCACCTGATCGCGACGACAGCATCTGGTTCCACACCGGTCACTGGCTAGTGACTTTGAACACTGTCCCCTCTGCTTTCAGGTCCTCTTCTTCCTCGATCCACCCGTGGATCGCACCGGACATCTTCCTCCTGGTCGCCTGCAGCATCTTTCTTCAAGGCTCCATAGACTTCGACGCGGAAACCCGACACACTTTGACACCTATGCACCCGCAGCCCGTGGGTGAGGTAACAAGAGCATTTCGGTGCTCAAGGGTAGATTGACTCTCCTAGTGTCCAGGTATCCTGTCGTTTTAGTCGTAACTAGTAGGAACTGTCTTTTACTTACCTCTTCGTAATTTGTTCTGCCCATTGACTTTGTTCCGCATCTCGCGTGTGAGTTCACACTCTGCACAAGCGTCCCGTGGGCCTCCTGATACTTACCTAAGGTTAGGGTAGGGTAGTCCCAGCGAACCTACAGCCTCTGGGCATCTTCATTTTCTAAATCGTTCTACTTATACCATTTACTTAGTATATGGTTTGCCGTGCCCCTAGGGCACCATTGTAATTTGTGCGACTTATTGTGTTTTTCTTAAAGAGTATTGTTATGTGTTTAGCCCTCTGATCTCATAAAGAGTTCAGAGGTGTTTGTTATTAATAAATATATTGTTTATTTTCATAACAACCTGTGTGGTGTCCTTTCATCTGGTATTCAAGGGGTTATATGTGGTAAAACAGCTGGCTTCACATGCCAAAAGAGTTTAGCCTAAGACTGCTTTGTCCATGCTACCATTAGGATAGCTGGTCTATAAGGTTGACTTACAACCAATCACCATAAGGGTTGTTTGGACTGATACAAGGTGATCACTAGAACTAGTGAGCATCATATATCAGGCCAACTTTTCACATTGGTGTGCAGCGGTTGGGATTTGAGCTTGCTGTTGTTTTTACCAAATATAATCCTGAAATATCATTTAAAAGATCACATAAGGTACCATAGGTACATATAACAAGCTTAGAAATACTCTGAGTTCTACTGAACCAGCTGTTGTAGTAGAAGGGGCCTAGCACACCCTGACTACAACTCTTAGCAAGGGATCAGAAGGAAAACCCATAGTGTAGGTAAGTGCACCACTTACACCTCACTAGAAAGCATGTCTACCACAGGAGAGATCTCAGTGGCTCCCCTTGTGGTTAGTGACCCTCCACAGGTCCTTTCCAGATATGCAGCCCTCAGCTTCCAGGAGATGAGACAATTGTGTACCTCCAGGAAACTGAAAGAGGGTTCTAACCCTACCACTCCTTTTCTGTTAGGTCTCTTAGAGACATATGATGCTAGAAGGGCTTCTAAGACAGGCCCCTCTGATCCAGCAGATGGGAGCATGCCCATCTTAGAAGGTGACCCAGATTCTAACCTCCCTGAAACGGAGAATGTAGATAGTAGGGAAGAAGGGGACTTATCTGAGGATGAGGCAGACAATGGCCAACCCTTAGTCAGCAGACTTACAAGGGCCAACTTAGACCTACATAGGGAAGGAACTGGGGGGGGGGGGGAAGCCCAGTGCCATCCACAAGCAGGCCTAACCTTGGGATTAGAAGAGATAGGTCTCACTCTAGGGACTCCAACAGATCTGTTCACTCCCATGCCTCTCATGCATCTGCTCAGAGGAGGATGACTTCCCCTCAGAGGAGAGAGCATGAGGCAAAGATGAAGGAAGTTAATCTAAGGATCCAAAGGGAAGAACTTGTCCTTGCCAAGGAGAAACTTGCTTTTGCCAGAGAGCAACAATTGAGTGGGGTAGCACCCACTGGTGGCAGCAATATCCCTAGGGATAAAGACAGGAGTTTTGATAATAGACACCTGAGTAAAATAGTGCCCTCCTATAAAACAGGAGATGATATTCACAAATGGATAACTTCTCTGGAGAGGGCCTGCAAAGTACAGCAGGTACCCCAGAGTCAGTGGGCAGCTATATTGTGGCTCTCCTTTGAAGGTAAAGGTAGAAATAAGCTCCTCACTGTTAGAGATGAGGATGCTAATGATTACCAAGTCCTGAAAACTGCACTGATTGATGGGTTTGGCTTAACAACTGAACAGTACAGGTTGATGTTCAGAGACACCCAGAAAACTCAGGCTCAGGATTGGACTGACTTTGTTGAGTGTGCCACTAAGGCTTTAGAAGGCTGGTTACTGGGTAGTAGAGTTACTGATTACACAGGATTGTACAATCTTATTATGAGAGAACAAATCTTAAATAATTGTCAGAACCAGTTGTTGCATCAGCACCTGATTGACTGAGATCTGACCTCTCCCCAAGAATTGGGAAAGAAGGCAGACAGATGGGTCAGAACCAGGGTCAAGCAGCAGAACCAGAACCAGGATGGTGGCCAAAAGAAAGCAGACCAAAAGGGTAGTAATCAGAATCCACAAGATGACCAGAAGTCTTCAACAGGGCCCCAACAATCTAAGGAGGGTGGGTCCCAGAATTCCCAAAAGAAGAAGACTGATGTCCCAAAGAAACCATGGTGCCAATACTGTAAAAGTAAAACTCACTGGTTTAGTGAGTGCACCAAGAAAGGCCAAGCTCCTACCACTACTGTCCCTAAGACACCTGCACCCCCTAGTACAGTTAGTAGTGGTAGTGTACCCCCCAAGGCTATAGTAGGGTTAACCCTGGGAACCGAGGTGGGTTCTGACTTAGTCAGAATACCTACTCAGGCTGTTCTTGTTTGTACCGGGGACATGGATATGACCCTACTGTAAGTCCCAGTACTCTGGGCAAATACAGGCAAACTCCTTTAATCAATGGAAAAATGGCTCAGGCCTACAGGGACACATGTGCCAGTGTCACTATGGTGACACCAACCTTTGTGGACCCTGATCAGATCATGCTAGTTCAGACTACCTAGTGACCAATGCTAGCAACGTCACTACCAATCACAGTATGGCAGTTGTTAACTTCTCCTGGGGAGGGGTAACTGGCCTCAAAAGGGTTGTAGTTAGTTCAGACCTCCCAGTAGAGTGTCTCTTGGGCAATGATTTGGAATCCTCCCTGTGGTCAGATGTGGAGTACAGGACTCATGTAGAAATGTTAGGTCTCTCCTCACATGTCCTTGCTGCGACTAGGTCACAGGCCAAGAAATGCCCAGCTGAACAAGTGCTGGATCCTGGAAGAATGGACCAGACACTACCCAAGAGGAAGAGCAGTAGGGTTAAGGCAGAACCTTCCCCCCTGCCTCAGGTTGAGGATCAGCCCTCTCAGGAGGCTGACCCAAAGACCCCAGAAGGAACTGTCCTAGAAGAGCTTGAACCTAACAGGTTGAGTTTCTTGGGACAGGGGGACCTTCCAGGGCAGACTTGAGACAGGCACAGTTAGACTGTTCCTCCCTTGAACCCCTCAGACAGCAGGCTGCTGCTGAGGCTGCAGGGAATGCTACAGGTGCCCACACGGTATACTGGGATGAAGGACTCCTATACTCTGAGGCAAGAGACCCCAAGACTGGTGCTACCAGGAGGCTGGTCATCCCCTTGTCTCTTAGAGGTTTCCTTCTCACCTTAGCCCATGAGATTCCCCTTGCAGGACACTTAGGCCAGAACAAGACTTGGGACAGGCTCGCCCCTCACTTTCACTGGCCTCACATGTCTGAAGATACCAAAGAGTTTTGTCGCTCATGTGTCACCTGTCAAGCCAGTGGCAAATCAGGTGGCACAACAAAGGCCCCCCTTATACCACTACCTGTGGTGGGGTGCCCTTTGAGAGAGTGGGGATAGACATTGTTGGACCAATGGACCCCCCAACAGCATCTGGGCACAGATTTATACTGGTGGTGGTGGATCATGCCACCAGGTATCCAGAAGCTATTCCCCTTAGGACCACTACAACTCCTGTTGTGGCCAGGGCCCTGCTTGGAGTTTTCTCCAGAGTGGGGTTTCCTAAGGAGGTTGTCTCTGACAGAGGTGCCAACTTCATGTCAGGATACTTGACTGCAATGTGGAAGGAGTGTGGTGTAAATTACAAATTTACCACACCCTATCACCCACAGTGCAATGGGCTTGTGGAGAGATTCAACAAGACCCTAAAAGGGATGATAAAAGGGTTACCTGAAAAGCTTAGGCGAAGATGGGACATCCTTTTACCCTGCCTCCTGTTTGCTTACAGAGAGGTCCCACAGAAGGGGGTTGGCTACAGCCCTTTTGAGCTTCTGTTTGGCATCCTGTAAGAGGACCCCTATGTCTTGTAAAGGAAGGATGGGAGTTACCTCTCAAAAAGCCTAAACTTGACATAGTGGACTATGTACTTGGTCTCCGCTCCAGGATGGCAGAGTACATGGAGAAGGCATCCAAAAAACTTGAGGCCAGCCAAGAACTTCAAAAAGCTTGGCATGACCAAAAGGCTGTCCTGACTGTTTATCATCCAGGACAGAAGGTGTGGGTGCTGGAGCCAGTGGCCCCAGCAGCTCTCCAAGACAAATGGTCTGGACCCCATACCATCATTGAGCAAAAGGGAGAGGTCACCTACCTGGTGGACCTTGGAACTCCCAGGAGCCCCCACAGGGTGCTTCATGTAAACAGGCTCAAGGCATTTGTCGACAGGGAGGACATGGGCTTGCTCATGGCCACAGATGAGGGGCAGGAGGAAAAGAGTGACCCTCTCCCAGACCTGCTCACTCAGAACCCTGATGATGGGTCAGTTGATGGTGTGGTCTTTTCTGACAGCCTCTCTGAGCATCAACAAAAGGATTGCAAACAGGTTCTTCAATCCTTTAGACAAATGTTCTCACTGACACCCAGTCAGACAAACTGGTGCACCCATGAGGTGGACACTGGTGACAGTCTGCCTGTCAAGAGTAAAATATACAGGCAACCTGACCACGTCAGGGACTGCATAAAGAAAGAAGTGCAAAAGATGTTGGAATTGGGAGTCATTGAACCCTCAGAGAGCCCTTGGGCTAGTCCTGTAGTTCTAGTGCCAAAACCTCACACCCAGGATGGTAAGAGAGAGATGAGGTTTTGTGTAGACTACAGGGGTCTCAATGCTGTCACTAAGACAGATGCCCATCCAATACCTAGGGCAGATGAACTCATAGATAAATTGGCTTCCGTCACATTCTAGAGTACATTTGACCTAACAGCTGGTTATTGGCAAATCAGGTTAGCTGAGGATGCCAAGGCCAAAACAGCATTTTCTACCCCAGGAGGTCATTACCAATTTGTGGTGATGCCCGTTGGTTTGAAAAATGCACCTGCCACTTTTCAAAGGCTGGTGAACCAAGTTCTCACTGGGTTGGATGACTTTTGTGCAGCATATCTAGATGATATTGCTGTCTTCAGCTCCACCTGGGAGGATCACCTGATCCACCTGAGGAAAGTTTTGGAGAAGGCAGGCCTCACTATCAAGGCCACCAAGTGCCAGATAGGGCAGAGTCAGGTTGTGTACCTGGGCCACCTTGTAGGTGGAGGCCAGGTTCAACCCTTGGAGAGCAAGATACAGGCCATAAAGGACTGGGCTCCTCCAACCACCCAGACACAGGTCAGAGCTTTCTTGGGCCTGTCTGGTTATTATAGGAAGTTTGTCAAAAATTATGGGTCCATTGTGACACCACTCAATGACTTGACAAGCAAGAAAATGCCAAAGAAAGTTCAGTGGACAGTTAGCTGTCAGAAGGCATTCGACGACCTAAAGCAGGCCATGTGTACTGCACCTATTCTCAAGAGTCCTGACTACTCCAGAACCTTCATTGTCCAAACAGATGCATCTGAGTTGGGTGTGGGAGCTGTTCGATCTCAACTGAATATTGATGGTCATGACCAGCCCATTGCTTTTATAAGTAGAAGGCTGACCCCTAGAGAGAAACGTTGGTCAGCTATTGAGAGGGAGGCCTTTGCTGTGGTTTGGGCCCTGAAGAAGTTGAGGCCATACTTGTTTGGAACTCACTTCAAGATTCAGACCGACCATAAGCCCCTCTTGTGGCTAAATCAGATGAAGGGTGAAAACCCCAAACTTCTTAGGTGGTCCATTTCCCTACAGGGGATGGACTTTACAGTGGAGCACCGCCCAGGAACTGACCATGGTAATGCAGATGGTCTCTCCAGGTATTTCCACTTAGAACAGGAAGACTCACCTGGTCAAGGTTAGTTTGATGTCCCTAAGTTTGGGGGGGGGGGGTTATGTAGGAGAGTAGGGTCTGCAATCCTATGGTCACCCCAGATTTTTGCTTTTTGCTTCACTGGTTTACGACTTTCCCTGGCTGTGGGCCTGCTAATCAGACCCACAGACTAGCTGTTCTCTCTCTAAATTGACATCCATGTACTTTAGGTGCATTTACCAATTGGTAATGGGACCCCTTATCAGCCCCTGTACAGTGTACCTTAGGTACCCAGGGCATAGGTGAACCCAAGGCCTACCAGGGGCTGAAGCATGTATTATGCCACCCCTGGCTGACCATCTAAACAGACACAACTGGCTGGTAAGACAGCTGGGACAAGGTGGGTGGTGTAATCACCCTTTGCTGTAGATATAGTATACCTATATCTAACCCCAAAATGGACACATATATTCCTATCAGTCACTCCAATGGCAGGCCTTATCAATCCTGAAGGCAGAGTGCTTAGAATTATGTGAGATGGTGCTCTAGCATGAGCTGAGCCTGTCTGCAGCTTGCGGAACCAAGTCCTTATAGCTGTTCCATGATAACGCTATACCATATACTCTCAAGTGCATTATAATCCTCGCGGTTATTGCTAACTTTGGTATAGCATTATCAAAACATGTCGAGTAAGGTGTCATACGAATTGGAATACTACCCCCTCGCCAGTTCTGGCGACGGGGGTAGCATTCCACCCTTTTAGAGGGACACGACATGTATGTAACTGTGAACCCCGGTTAAAGTTAAATCGAGCCTCAGCATCACAAAATGGATGCTGCCACCACAGACAAGTCTGACCTCCTGCTGCTGGGAGTCCTTCCAGCGAGGGAGGCCTGGACAAAGGGTTTCCTGCCTTGGGAGGTGCTAGCACCACCCCAGACAAGATTTTGTGTATTGAGGTAGGGAGGCCTGAAAGGAATGAGCCATGCCTGGGGCACACAAGGTGTCCCTGTGCATACCTCGGTTCAAACCAGTTGCTGGGGCACTCCAGCCCCAGCTCTGGCGCGAAACCGGACAAAGGATAGGGGGTGTAACCACCCCCCTTCCTGGTCCCACCCATGGGAGGGACGTAGTCACTAGTAAAGCCCCCTTTAGCAGAATAAAGGTAGGAGCTGGTCCCATTCCAAGTTAGATTATCCTGAACAACTTTACAAGAAGAAACTCTGGACTTCGACGTTCTGCTCCACAGAAGACTGAAGAATCTCCCTTGTGGGCAAGGAGTTTCCACCCCTGCAACTGCAGGCACCATCAAGCGTCCTCTCCGACCTCTACCCACATCTGCAGCACAGCTGAGACCCGTGGGTGCGACGAGACCCGTGGGACCGGCCATCTTGAAGAGACTGCACTTCGCTTCCAGCACGACTTCTGAGGCATCCTCGAGAAAGTGCTTTGGGGATTGAGAAGCCCCAGCCCCGAGCAGCTCCTGCACCAAAGACCAGCCCTCCAGCATCCACGAGATCTGCGTGGAGCCCTTTTGCTTGATTGCTGCTCGACGCGTTGTCTGGTCACTTGCCGGCTGGCTAGTGACCTCCTAGACGACGATCCACGAAATCTACACTGCTGGTCTGCTTGCTCCAGACTGGCCCTTGCTCCCTTCCAAAAGAGGAGCACCCTGGACCCTCCTGGTCCACTCCAGACGCCGTTTCCACTCACCACGTGGGTTGCCTTTGCCAAGGCCTGTTGACTCCAAATTGGGATCCGACACCACCGACAGCGAGAGCCTGCGTGGGACAGCTCGTGCCTCCATCCTGGTCGTCGAAGACACCTCCTGGTCCACGTGGCTGCAGAGACAAGCGTCCACTCTTCACCTGATCGCGACGACAGCATCTGGTTCCCTCCTGGTTCCACACCGGTCATTGGCTAGTGACTTTGAACACTGTCCCCTCTGCTTTCAGGTCCTCTTCTTCCTCGATCCACCTGTGGATCGCACCGGACATCTTCCTCCTGGTCGCCTGCAGCATCTTTCTTCAAGGCTCCATAGACTTCGACGCGGAAACCCGACACACTTTGACACCTATGCACCCGCAGCCTGTGGGTGAGGTAACAAGAGCATTTCGGTGCTCAAGGGTAGATTGACTCTCCTAGTGTCCAGGTATCCTGTCGTTTTAGTCGTAACTAGTAGGAACTGTCTTTTACTTACCTTTTCGTAATTTGTTCTGCCCATTGACTTTGTTCCGCATCTCGCGTGTGAGTTCACACTCTGCACACGTGTCCCGTGGGCCTCCTGATACTTACCTAAGGTTAGGGTAGGGTAGTCCCAGCGAACCTACAACCTCTGGGCATCTTCATTTTCTAAATCGTTCTACTTATACCATTTACTTAGTATATGGTTTGCCGTGCCCCTAGGGCACCATTGTAATTTGTGCGACTTATTGTGTTATTCTCAAAGAGTATTGTTATATGCTTAGCCCTCTGATCTCATAAAGAGTTCAGAGGTGTTTGTTATTAATAAATATATTGTTTATTTTCATAACAACCTGTGTGGTGTCCTTTCATCTGGTATTCAAGGGGTTATATGTGGTAAAACAGCTGGCTTCACATGCCAAAAGAATTTAGCCTAAGACTGCTTTGTCCATGCTACCATTAGGATAGCTGGTCTATAAGGGTGACTTACAACCAATCACCATAAGGGTTGTTTGGACTGATACAAGGTGATCACTAGAACTAGTGAGCATCATATATCAGGCCAACTTCTCACACCGGCCTCCCCCCGCGACTCCACCGGAGCAGGGGAGGAAGGCTCCCGGTGCTGAAACTGTGCCGGCTCGACCTCTGGCGAGGCAGTCGCCTGCTCAGAGAACCCAGGGGACTCGGGGGAAAACCCAGAGCGGCGGCGATCTCCTGCGACACCACAGGGAGCCATGTAGGGATTTGCAGCGACTACATCACCCTCCTATGACCTGAAGCCAAAACTTTCAGCGCCAGGGCTGCCGGCGACTCCGCAGAAGTCCCCGCGCGAGGCAAGGGATCTGCGAACGTCTCAGAAGGTGGAGGAAGGGCCAAAGAAGCCTGCAGAGCCGCAGCATAGACTGTGATTTGGGCCCTAGTCGCCTCTGCGCCGGGAAACAGCGGGTAGGAAGGCGACAGGTGGGGGCGCATGTCTCTGGGGGAGCCGGGGCCCACCGCGGAAGGAGGACAGGGCCTCAGAGACAAACTGAAGGACTTACCAGCCAGTGAGCCACGCCCCTGGCGAGAGACGATGTTGCAGACGAAACCGGCGCCTCCTCGCCTCCGAGATAGGCGACGGGCACTGGGATGATCTGGACAAGCGCGCCAACAGCAACCTTATCCAGCGCTCCCGTCGCGATTTAGGATTAAGGTCCTGGCAGGCGTCTCAGCTCTTCGAGTTGTGGTGCTCACCTAGGCACCACATGCAAATCAGGTGAGTGTCCGTAGCACATTTATAAATTGTATGCAGCAATTATATGTTAGATTGATAGTCTTTCAATTTGTTCAATTGTTTGTATGATTGCTTAATACAAACTGTGTTATCTTGCATTGGCTTTCTCGGTAATTTTATGCTGCATGTTAAGCACGGACTTTCGGTCCCTGTATTGATTCATTTGTTGTGAACTTTTTGATTAAATGTTTAGATAATTGTTTATACTTTCACACAGCTGTGCACCTGGTATACTAGTGGTTTTCCTCTAGTTTATTTTCGAGTGTCCGTCGCCGACATGGGATGTGCACAGGAGGTACACGTCTTGAAGCTCGAAGGCATTCGCACACTGTTTCCACTAACACCAAGCATGAAAAAGAAGATAAGGCCTGAAAACGGTCCAGGACACAATCCCGATCCGCGTTGCATGCGGAAAAGGGAAAAAACTGATGTAGGCGCTCCGGGGTGGGACTTACGTATCCTCGCTGACGTCACAAACGCAGACGACGTCAGGGTGGAGTCACGTGGTGCCGTCCCCCGGGCGCGCAGGGATGCTGTGGCATAAAAGTTTTTCGGATCCAGTCTCACGCCTGGCGATAATTCTACCTCAAGGAATCTGCACTTATAGTTTTGCCAAACAGTCTCCATATGCAATACATTAAGATTGTGCTCGAATCCCAGCAGTGCAAAAGAAAAACCAAGGAAGGAGCGGTACAACTGCAATATAATAATTTGATTCTCCCCTGCACATATTACTTTTTCGGAACTGTATACCTTTAATCTGTTCTCTTCTAGCGTTGTGCTCTTTCACGGCGAGCTGGAGATGTCTACACGCTTTCTCCAGTTTACTTTTCAGTTCTTGACACTCAGACCTTGATTTCTCAAGTTCGCGGAGACAGTGTTCACAACAGTTAGCCTGAGACTCGAGGTTAGATTTTGAGCCACTGTAATCTGTAGAATGATAAAAAGGAAACAAATTATATGAAGAACACCAGCTGTGCATACATAACCTATAGTGAACGCATTATTTCACAAGATAAGATATTGAGGAATAGATGTATGTGGCTTTCGAAAATTAAAATGAGAAAGCATATGGCATAATTATTTGGAACACAACATTTCGACTACAAAGAACAAATATGCAGGGAAATTCGTCTGAACTGGACAAATGTGTGTGAAGTGAGATATTTCTAGAGAAAGCGACAGATTCTAGGAGCTCAAATAAAAACTATTTTGAAATGTGTAAGGAAACACCTCAATTTGTATGGTCACCCTCACTGTTTTGGACAGATGCTGTTGGTTTTTCAACTCTGAGAGAGCACGGAGGCCTGCTAACCAGATCTCAGTGCCCTGAACCATAAATGTGTATGTTTTTGATGGGTTTGGTAGGAAGCTGGCTTCTTATGTAGCGGTGCCAATGTAAGGGCCCACAATGCAAAAAGTCCAGTTGACCCTTATGGTGTACAGGGTTTACTTTAATAATCCCAAGCGCTTTATTTGTGGCAGTATGGTTGAGCAATTTAGGCTCATCAGAGAGGAGTGTAAAGCATGTGTTGTACAGACACATTCAATAAAAGGTTCACACACTCAATAAGAAATCTGTGACCCAATTACACAAATAAAATAGATTTTTATATGAAGTGAGACACCAAGATCTTTAGAATAACTTAAGTCTTTCGAAAATATTGATTTTAAAAGAAAAGAGAAAAATAACTTGAATAACGGTTTTGAGGCATGAGCCTCGAACGCTACAATGTTATTCTATGGGGGGTGGGGAGGGAGGAGGACACACATAGCAAACAGGCACTTGCAATCGGCTTTCAGAAGTCCCCTTTGGGACCTAAGGTACTAGAGGGCCAAGGTCCAATCTACCACCAGAAGTTTCCTTATTCCAGACCTGGTGTGTCCGGGTGCAGAGGTGCTGGTCGGGATGGTGGCCTTGAGCGCTACACCGATAAAGTCAGGGGGACTTGAAACAAAGAGGCTGCAATGGGTAACTTGGGGACAAGTCCGGCTGAGCCCAAAAGGGGGCTACAGTCGTGGGGACTCCCTAGGCCAAGGGGATGCAGTCAGAAGGAGTAGTTTCTGTCCTGTAACTCCAGTACTGTAGTAGGGGTATCTCTGTTATAGTCATAATCTAGTGAATAGACCCGCCCATGTGCGTGGACCCCGGAGCAATCAAAAATAATCTCTTAAATTGTCAAAAATTGCAGAACTGCATTGACACTTAAGAGATAATTTAAAGACAGATAATGCAGCCTATATCCACAGGCTACACTGTCCAGTAGTTCAACTAGAAATTCCACCAAAATCCACAAACAGCACAGCCTGTCCAGGGTTTTCTAAGAGAAACACCTTGCCTTTAACCGCAAAACCCTCTGGAATGATAGAGAGGAAGAAGTGGACAGACAAGCCCCTTAGGCTGCCATTATGTGGCTCAGAACAGGGTACTGTGCCTTTAAGAGAACTTTCCAGAAGTCTCACAGTATCCCAGAATGCACTGCAGGTCCCTTTTACTTTGTTATTTTTGATGGCGTAACACGCCAGACCTGTAGCATTTCTTACATGAATATCTCTCTCCACCGGGGAGGAGGGCGGGCGCTTATGACTATAACAGAGATACCCCTACTACAGAACTGGAGTTACAGGACAGAAACTACTCCTTCTGTAGTAGGGGATCTCTGTGTATAGTCAATCTAGTGAATAGAATGGCAAGCCCATCCCCACACCAAAGCGGCGGTGGAGAAAAGAGAAATAACACCACTACTGTGCAAACAGATTTCGCAGCGAAGCCTGCCCAACCTGAGCGTCTGCCCTGGCATCAGTGTCCAGGCAGTAATGCTTAGCAAAGGTATGGACCGACTTCCAAGTGGCCGCCTTGCAGATTTCTGCAATTGGAACATTACGGAGCAAAGCAGTCGTGGCAGCTTTGCCCCTGGTGGAATGAGCCTTAGGTTTACCCCCCCAAGGTCTTATTAGCCTTTTGGTAACACAATTGTATACAGGACACAATCCACCTCGAGATGGACTGTTTAGAGGTAGCAAGACCCGTCCTGACTGATCCATAATTGATAAACAATTGGTCTGACCTACGAATATCCTTGGCTTTATCCAGATAAAATTTCAACACCCTCCTAACATCCAGGGAATGCAGGGAAATTTCCGCTGGAGAGGAAGGATTCTGAAAAAACGTAGGTAAAGTTATGGTCTGGTTAACATGAAAATCAGATATAACCTTTGGAAGAACTTTAGTGGGAGTACGCATAACAACCTTAGCAGCATGAAATAACAGTATAAGGTTCTTGGCAACACAACACCTGAATTTCACTCACTCTGCGGGCCGATGTAATGGCCACGAGGAACGCCGCCTTCCAGGACAGGTGCTGCAACGAAGCCTTATGAATAGGTTCAAAAGGCTCCTTCATCAATCTGGACAGCACCACATTCAATTCCCATGAAGGCGAAGGAAGCCAGACAGGAGAGAACACTTTCTTCAAGCCTTCCAAAAAATCTTTGATCACAGGGATCTGAAAGAAGGAAGTCTGTGAAGGGCATTTCCTGTAGGCAGTCAGCGCAGCAAGATGAACCTTAATGGAATGGACACCAAGGCCAGACTGCGCCAGATGTAGAAGATACGGAAGGATGACATCTTCCTTACACGTCGTTAGGTCATAGTTCTTGGACTTGCACCAGATGCAAAACCTCTTCCACTTGTAAGCATAAGAAGTCCTAGTGGAAGGGCGCTTAACCTCCTTCAGTATGTCCATGCAATCTTCAGGTAGATTCAAATGGCCATATTGCACTATCTCAGGAGCCATGCCGCCAAACTCAAAGACGAGAGGTTGGGGTGCAACATCTGCCCCCCGAACTTCGTGAGAAGGTCCGGCCTGCACGGCAGCCGCATGTGAGGAAAGAGAGACCGGTGAAGCAGGTCCGTGAACCACGACTGCCTGGGCCACCCCGGGGCAATCAGGATCATCCGCGCCCTGGACTGGGACAGCTTGATGAGCACCGCCGAAATCAGGGGAATGGGTGGAAGTGTACAGAAAGCTGTTCGACCAGTTAATCCATAACGCATTCCCCAGCGTCCCAGGCTGGTAGTAACTGGAGGCGAAGTCTCGGCATTTGCTGTTTTCGGCGGTGGCGAACAGATCTACGTCTGGAGTCCCCCACCTTGCGAAGACTTCTCCTAGTACTTCGTCGTTTATGACCCATTCGTGGTTTTCCTGAATCAGTCTGCCCAGTGCGTCAGCCTGAACATTCTGCACACCTGGTAGATGGGTAGCCGCTATCATCGTCAGTCCTCTGGCTAGAAGCCAGTGCCAGATCGCCTGCGCCTCCTGCGACAGAGTGCGCGATCTCGACCCCCCCTGCTTGTTGAGGTAATACATCGTGGTTGTATTTTCCATCTGAACAAGCAGAGAGTTGGTCCGGAAGGACGGATGAAAGGCCTTCAGTGCCAAGAGAACAGCTGTTAGTTCCAGGAAATTGATGTGGTATGTGGACTCAGTCGGGGACCACGTCCCTTGAATCTGCAAGTCTCCGGAGTGCGCCCCCCAGCCGTGGAGAGACACATCCGTCACGATAGTCTGCGTGGGAATGTCCTTGTGGAAGGGAACCCCTCAGAGGAGATTCTCCGCCGAACACCACCACTTCAGATACTGAAGAGCATGCAGAGACAGTCGTATACTGTCGTCCCAAGATCCTTTCCTCTGATCCCACTGATCCTCCAAGCACTCCTGCAATGTTCTCATGTGCAGCCGTGCGTGTGGTGTGAGGAAGATACAAGAGGCCATCGATCCCAGTAGAGAAGACACCGTCCTCACTGTTGAAGATGGAGCGGTCATAAGAGCCTGAGCCTTCCGAAGGAGTGATAATCGTCTCTCCTCCGAAGGAGACACGCTTGCTGACAGCGTATTGATGGAGGCTCCCAAGTACTGTATGCACTGGACCGGAGTCGGGACAGACTTTGACATGTTGATGAGCAACCCCAACTTGTTCAAGAGAACACACGTCTTCTGGAAGTGCTTTTGAGCTTCCGAGAAGGAGGAGGCCTTGATCAACCAATCGTCCAGGTACGGGTAGACAAACACCTCGTTCTTCCTCAGGTGTGCCGCTACCACTGCCATGCACTTCGAAAATGTTCTGGGCGCAGACTTCAGCCCGAATGGCAATACTGTGTATTGATAATGATTGGCGCCGACTTGGAATCGCAGGAACTTCCTGTGTTTGTGTGCAATGGGCACATGGAAGTACGCATCCTGTAGGTCTATAGCACATAGCCAGTCTCCCCGTTGCAGCTGAGGATAAATCTGATGCAACGACAGCATGCAAAACTTCTCTCTGCGAATCCACTTGTTTGCTTGCCGCAAATCCAGAATGGACCTGAACTCATTCTTGTCCTTCTTGCGAACCAGAAAGAACCGGGAGTACAGACCTCTTCCTCTTCGAGACAGAGGTACGTCTTCTATCGCCCTTTTCCTTAACAGGATATCGGCCTCCGTCTGGAGCTCGCGCAGTTGAAACTGCAAGCTGACCGCTGGAATTGATGGAGGCGGGCTGGTGAACCGAAGACGGTATCCATTGCAAACAATATTCAGCACCCACTTGTCCCGAGTAATTTTTCTCCACTCTGCCAGAAAAAATTGAACGCTTCCCCCCCACCGGAGCGGGTAACGGATGTAGGGGAAGTAACCGCTCAGGGTCGAGACCCAGCTGGGCCTTTGTTCGCTGCTGCGGACTGCTGGCCGCCTCTACCCTTCTGGCGCTTCTGGAAGGGTTTCCGGAACTGCTGCTGCTGTTGTTGCTGCTGTCCCGAAGTCTGTCCTCGCCCTGTCCCGAAGTCTGTCCTCGGCCTTGAGCCCCGAACCGTCTCTGAAACGGGCGGTAGGCCTTCTTCTCTTTGGGCTTTTCCAACCCGACCGCCTTCAGGGTCTCAGCCTCTGCCTTCATGCGGGCCATTTCATCATCCGCATGCTTTCCAAACAGGGTCTCACCCGAGAAAGGCAGATTGGCCACCCGCTGCTGAGCTTCCGGCTTGAGTGACGTAAGCCGAAGCCACGCGCGGCGTCGCTGGTTGACACCATGACAGTACCCGTGTGCAGCCAGAAGAGACGTATCCGCAGCCGCGCTGATGAGCTGGTCGACACCAGCATCCCCTCCTTCAGGATCTCTTGAAAGTCCTCTTTCTTCTCCCGGGGAAGGAACTCAGCGAATTGCTGTAGGGACTCCCATAGGGCACGATCGTACCGCCCTAGTAAAGCCGCAGCACTGGCCGCCTTCATCGCAGTAGAGGCCGTCCCACAGACCTTTCTGCCTGCCGAGTCGATCCATCGGCTCTCCTTATCAGGAGGTACAGTAGAGGACGGGGAGGTGGCATGTTGCTTCCTAGCCGCCGTCACTATGACAGAATCCAGAGTAGGATCCATCCGAAGAAAGGCCGGGTCAGAATCCGGGGCCCTGTACTTCTTAAGGAGCCAGGAGGGAGCGGCCTTCGTCACCGCAGGGGTGAGAAACAACTCCTCTGCAGGCTCTACCAGCCCCGGCACTAGAGGCAGTAAAGGTCGAGACAGGTGTTTTTTATGCAGGGTCTCGAAAATCACGGATGCCGTTGGAGTAGGCACCGTCACCGTGATACCCAATTTAGCTGCACCCCTCATGACATCCTGAAATGTGCGGATGTCGTCCACCGGCGATACTCTCGTTCCCGGGGATTCTGACAAGGTCGGTGAGTAGGTTCTGGTCCCGGAAGAATCCGTGGGGGACCGTGACCGTCGCCTCCTGTGACGCCGTCTCGATCTCGTTGAGGACCTGTGACGACTCCGTGATCTCCCCCTCCGATCGGAACGAGATCGCGATCTCCTTGGCTTCGGGCGCTCAATCGGCTTCACCGGAGTAGGTGACTTTGGCCCGGCAGGGGCCCTCGGCCGAGGGGTACCCTTAGGGGGCGTCGGGAAGCGAGGCAGTGACGCCGTCCTCGGAGGAACCGGAGGAGGCCTGTCAGCCGGAAGCTGAGGTTGAGTATGAGGTGGAAGTGGAGGCGGGGTGGGAGCCCGCGGTGATTCGCCCCTGGGTAATGGAGGAGGGGGCGTAATCGACTTCGGCCTAGTGGGCGTAAACACTTCAGAATACACCGAGCCCGGCGATCTGCCTTCTGTCCTAGGCTGGGGCGTTGAAGAATCCCCTATCGGCATCTGCCGCCTGCTCGACTGACACCTGGCGCCAGAACCCCTTCTGCGCCTCTTTGGCGTCGAAGAACGTCGACCCGATGGCGAGCGTCGGCCCCTTGACGGCGAGCGTCTCCTCCTCGACATCGAACGCCTTCGCCTCGACGGCGATCTTCGTCTTGACGGCGAGCGTCTCCTCGACGCCAAACGCCTCCTCGACGTCGAGGATCCCCTCGACGACGACCTCCTTCTCTTCGCCGACGGCGATGTCGCCTCGACGGCGAGCGCCTACGCCGGGCCACCTCTCGACGTCGATTACTCGACGACGACGCCGAAGGCGACCACGACGAAATCGTCACCGGTGATCTCGACGGCGGTCTATTCAGTTCCCTCGACGCCGAGCGTCGACGCCGCTTCAACCCAGAGCCCTGGGGAGACGGGAAACAGACTGCAGTCATCCCTCTCGACGCCGTAGTCGATGCAATCGACGCCAACGGAGAATGGGGACGCTTGCTGGTCTTCCTGCCCCTAGGGAGCCCCCCAGAGGCCTAAGCATGGGCAGAAGAAGCCCTTCCAGACCCACCTTGTGACGTCAGTCTTCTGTCTTCCAGGCCTTGGAGCCTGATCTTCAATCTATCCCTCAGGGTTCTGCTAGAGAAGCCCTGGCAGATGTCACACTCCTCTGGGACATGAGATGAGGGAAGGCTGATGATGCACACCTCGTGTGGGTCCGACTAGGCCTTTTTCCTCAAGCACTCAGGGCATTTGTCAAATAATGCAGGCATATTGGCAAATAAAGAGTGCACCAAGACAAACACAAGGAAGAAACACCAAAGTACTTCAAGGAAAGTACTCAAAAAACTTGAAAAAAGTGAAAAATCACCAATTAAACCCTTGAAAAGGGAGAGCTCAATGCTCCAGGGTCCTGCTTGCAGGAGCCGGAAAAAAGAACTGAAAGTAAAAGGGACCTGCAGTGCATTCTGGGATCCTGTTCTGAGCCACATAATGGCAGCCTATGGGGCTTGTCTGTCCACTTCTTCCTCTCTATCATTCCAGAGGGTTTTGCTGTTAAAGGCAAGGTTTTTCTCTTAGAAAACCCTGGACAGGCTGTGCTGTTTGTGGATTTTGGTGGAATTTCTAGTTGAACTACTGGACAGTGTAGCCTGTGGATATAGGCTGCATTATCTGTCTTTAAATTCTCTCTTAAGTGTCGATGCAGTTCTGCAATTTTTGACAACTTAAGAGATTATTTTTGATTGCTCTGTGGTCCACGCACATGGGCGGGACTATTCACTAGATTATAACTATACACAGAGATCCCCTACTACAGAAGTCATGAACCCAGGCTGGGGGGCTCGGGTGCAGAGGTGCATGGCTGGCTGGTCACTTGCATTTGAGGCTCTCACGGTTGTCGAGGGAGAAAACCAAAACAGCAGGGCCAATCTGGTTGTGGACCTGGTCTGTCCTGATGTCCCTCGACTCACAGGGACGCTGCCAAGACGGTGGTGTATGGGAAGTACAAATAACAAACTGTGACTGGTGCAATTACCCTGGTCCTCAGAGTATGGGTACTTGGGGGCTCTTGGAGGGTCTAGTGTCTCTGAACTCGGCTAAGAGATGGGACTGACCTCCTAGAACCACGAAGACCTACTCCTGAAGTAGTGCTCCCTCTGTGGGTCCGTTGGTCAGCAACGCAGTGAATAGGGCAGATGCAGACAGTGCCTGCAGAAGCAGGGGGATGGCTACTCCACCCAAAGGGAGATGCTAGCTGGTTGTCGAAGTGATGGACAGTCCTCCAAGTGTTGGGGAGGCTGCACAGCTGCCAGATGAATCAAGTCTTTGCATTTTTTAAGGAGCAAGGCAGTGTTTGGCAGACGTTTCAGTACAGGTCATTGGTTCTGGCGGGGGAAGAGGGGACCTCTAAATTGAGTATTTAAGGGCATTTAGGGGAGTGGTAGTCGCCAAATGACCACCTACCACTAATGTGACCTCACTCCTTATATGACCACTTCCTGTGAGGAGTGGGTATAACCCTGACCGAAAAGTCTCTATTTTCACCAAAGACAAGATGGCAAAACCCTTCGTAGGTTGTTCCCTTCATGGGTGTGACTAGCCTGCGAGTGAAACACGTCTCCCGAATATCTAATTTTCTGCCTGCCCTGGTGCCAAGTGGACCGCAGGAGGAGGTGATCCTCAGGTCTGAGGGGAAGCCGGGGTTGCATGTCAAAGGCTTTGAAGCCTCTGGCCTTGATATGCTAAACTGCAAGTCATCCTACTGAAGGAGGTGAGAACACCTTCTGCAGAGCATTGATCCTGGCCTCAGAGCATAGGCTCTCCCTGGTAGGGGGCAAGAAAACAATCTGCGGTGGCAAGGTGAAAGATAACAGTCAACCAACACACCAAGTGACGAGTAGGACTACAGGGGGTACCTCTAAAGTGCCCTCTGGGTGCCTGTCCCAATAATTTGGATACTGGCATCAGTACATATTTATTAAAATGAGGAGTTGGATATAAAAACAACATTATTTTCAGTGAAGCCATCATGTAGCTGGGTAACCTGTAATGACCAGTGCCCAGGACATGTTCTTACAATGACTTCCTGAACACTTGAAATGCCTAGCAATGGAATTAGGCATCACAGGGGTACATCTGCTCATGCAGATGTTCCCTCACATGTAGTACAGTGCACCCTGCCTTAGGGCTCTAAATGCCTGCTGCAGGGGTGTCTTAAATATAATACATACAGTGTACTTGGGCAGTGCACAAAGGGAGTGGGCAATGTCGTGTTCTTGGAATGGTTTGCAGCCTTTAACTCACCCTGCAATGGCAGTCTGCGTTCAATTTCAGTGTGGGTCTCTTTGGCTGGCACATTACATTCTGCAAGCCTTGGGAACCCTCTTTAGTACCCATGCCCTAGGTACCAGTGATACCATTTAGCATGGACTTATAAGGGTGCTAAAGTCCGTGCGAATTGGGCTACAACTAAGCATCTGCATCGTTTTAGGCAAAGAGCACTGGCACTAAGGCCATGTTAGCAGTAGGGTGACCAATCGTATGTAAATTTAACAGACTGTCTGTAATTCTCACCCCCTATCTGTTGTCCATGATAATATCTTTAACAGACACCATTTGTCAGTAATTTTGACGATTTTTGGTAACAACAAATGAAGTTGTGCCTTCCAGCCAATGATGTTGTGCCTTTTATTCTTCAAATCTACCTAGGAGTGACTTGAAAGCCATAACCCAATCCTAGTGCTTGCTGCTCCAATGTAGGACTGTGCTCATTGGCCACGAGACTTCAGGGCCGATGAGAACATATTTAGGGGGCCCAGCCTTAGATTAGTTTAGCACCTGCAGAGCAAGCTTTCAATTGTTCATTTCGTGTTTTACACTACAGGGTCCGACTCCTGCATTTTTGGGAACCAAGCCAGCAGACTCTCAGACCTTGAAGAACCGGACCACAGAGGTAGCCACGGTCTCCATAACCCCTGCAAACAACTTCTCGAATGCTAGGTAAGTTGAAAAAATTGCTTTTCATGTAATTGTATGTCTGCAAATGATTTCTGCCTGTATATTTATGTCTCTGTTAGTGCCCATATGTCTCTCTGCCTTGTTATCTATCAACCTGTGTTCCTCCCTATTTGTCTTTATAGGTGTGATAAGTTGGCCTGATGTGCAGTGCTCACTATTCTAGTGATCACTATATATCAGTCCAAACAACCCTTATTGATGATTGGTTGTAAGTCAACCTTATAGACCAGCTATCCTAGTAGCATGGATACGAGCAGTCTAAGGCTAAGACTCTAGAGGGCGTGTTAAGCCAGCTGTTTTACCATCACATTACCCCTTGAACACCCAGTGAAAGGACACCACACAAGTGTTATGAAAATAAACAATGTATTTATTAGAATCACAACAACCCTGTACTCTTTATGAGGACAGGGTGCTAGGCACACAACAAAACTCTTACGAAAATACTTAAGTTAGCACGGTATACACAAATGCCCGAGGGGCACGAAAAACCATATACTTTAAAAGTGGAATGCGAAATTACTAGCAGGTAAGTACAGTACTAATAGGCTTTGGAATCGCTAGGACTTGACTATGGAATCGTTAGATTACTTCTAGGAGGCCTAGGGGACTCGGTGCAGAGTGTGCACTCTCACGCGGGATGCGGGACAAAGTCTATGGTAGCTAGTAACGCTAAAGTTAGTGTTCACGGGCGAACCCGACCTGGTAGGGAGAAAACGACCGTGGATCCTGACCCTTGGATAGTGAGGCTATGCTGGGGCACCGAAATGCCGAAGTTACCTAGCCCAGGGGCTGCAGCTGCATAGGTCTCAAAAGACGTCGGGAATCCTCGTTGCCGGACCAGGAGCCTGGAAGAAAGATGCTGGCAGGCGACCAGTGAAGATAGTTCGAAGTGATCCAAGCCTGGATCTGGAAGATGGATGACACCTGAAAGCAGAGGGGACCAAGTTCGTGACTACTAGCCAGTAGGCACCAGGAGGGCACCGGATGGTAGTCACCTCGACTAGGTGAGTGGGCGACGCTGTGCTCTGCAGATCTCACGGACCAGGAGGCGTTGTCGGCGACCAGGATGGAGAGGCGAGCTGTCCCACGATGGATGAAGCTGTCGGCGTCGAAGAACCCAGGATTGGGCAACAAAGCCTTGGCTAATTCAAGCCCACGCGGTGGACTCAAAATGGCGTCTTGAGTGGACCAGGAGGGTCCGGGGTGCTCCTCTTCTGGAAGGGAGCAAGAGCCAGTCTGGAGCAACCAGACTAGCAGCAGTGATGTCGTCGGGCGTCGTTCAGAAGGCCACAAGCCAGCGGGCTAGTAGCCAAACAACGCGGTGAGCAGCAAAAAGCAGAAGGGCCCCACGCCGATCGTGGAGATGCTGGGGGGCTGCTCTTCGGTGCTGGAGCTGCTCAGGGTCGGGGCTTCTCGGACCCCAAAGCACTCGCCAGGAAATTACTCGGCGGGCTTGCTGTGCAGAAGTCGTGCAGTCTTGGCAATAGTCGGTCCCTTGAGGTCTCGTCGCACTCACGGTTCTCAGCTTGGCTGTAGAGGTGAGTAGAGGTCGGAGGTGCCAGGGAAGCCGGGTCTTGTCGAGCTGGGTAGTCGGATTCCGGAGGAAGGACTTACAGCAGACCGCAGTGTTCTTGCGATGGTGCCTGCGGATGCAGGGTGACTACTCCTTAGTCACAAGGGAGAATCTTGAAGAAGGAAATCTTGAAGTCCTTTCGCAGAAAGTCGTGTCTTGATTCCAAAGATGATCTAATTTGGAAGGGGGCCTGCTCCTACCTTTATCTGGGAAAAGGGGGCTGGCACGCGACTAAGTCCTGCCCTATGGGTGGGACCAGGAGGGGGGTGGTTACACCCCTCTCCTTTGGCGGGCTTTCCCCAGGCCAGGGGCTGGAGTGCCCCTGGAACTGGTTTCAGCCGGCCTATGCACAGTGAGCACCGGGGTGCCACTTGCAGTCACCTTCCTCTGTAGCCCTGCCTACCTGGAATACACAAAACCCTGTCTGGGACGGTGCTGGCACCGCCCCTGGCAGGAAACCCTTTGTCCTTGCCTCCTGCTCTGGGAGGACTCCCAGCAGCAGGAGGGCAGACTTGTGTCTCGGTGGCAGCATCCATTTTGTGGATGCTAAGGCTCTGTCTGACTTTAACGAACAAGTTACTTACCTTCGGTAACGATATATCTGTAAGAAACAGTAGTTAGTATTAGATTCCTTACCTTAGAATATCCCCAGGCGTCAGTCTGGATCCGGAAACTTTTGCGTAGCAGTACCCCTGCGCGTCGGTAGGCGTCGTCTGCAGGCGTCCCCTGCGGCTCCGCGTCGTCGGCGTCGTGCGCCGTGATGACGTCGCTGGAGTATATAGACGCCGCCTCCGCGCGCTGACGTCAGTTCTTTGCACACAGCTTTTCCGCGCCAGAACACGCAGAGCCATGTGAGAACCAACACTGGTGCCATTTGAAACTAGGGCCCTGAAAGGGATGTCCTTAACCCTAGGTATCAGTTCGCAGAACGGGGAGGATGGGCGGGGCGGTAAGGAATCTAATACTAACTACTGTTTCTTACAGATATATCGTTACCGAAGGTAAGTAACTTGTTCATCTGAAAGAAACAGGTTAGTATTAGATTCCTTACCTTAGAATAGATACCCCAGCAATACCAACCCCGGTGGTGGGTCTGCGAACCAATACAACCTACACCAGAAAGTCCTGGAGGACCGAACGGCCAAAGAAGCCATCCCTCCGGACTTGACTGTCCAGGCAGTAGTGCCTCGCAAAGGTGTGCAGCGAGGCCCACGTGGCCGCCTGGCAAATGTCCTGCAAAGGGACTCCTCGGCCCAGGGCAGTAGTAGCCGCCGTGGCCCGAGTGGAATGGGCCCTCAGCCCAACAGGAGGCTCCTTCCGAGCCAAAGAGTAGCATGCTTTGATGCACAGGACGACCCACCGAGAGATGGTCCGTTTCTGTACCGCCCTTCCCTTCTTCTCACCCACGTAGCCAACAAACAGTTGGTCATCCACCCGGAACTGGCGTGTGCGATCCATATAGAATGAAAGCGCACGTTTTGGGTCCAGACGATGGAGCCGCTCTTCATCCTTTGAAGGATGCGGAGGCGGGAAGAAAGAGGGCAAGGTGATGGACTGCCCAATGTGAAAAGCAGAGACTACCTTGGGCAGGAAAGAAGGTCTAGTCCGAAGAACCACCTTATCAGGATGAACAGACAAGAAAGGAGGTTGAATAGAAAGAGCCTGGAGCTCACTCACTCTCCTGGCAGAGGTGATGGCTACCAGGAAGGCCGTCTTTAAGGTGAGAAGACGGAGAGGACAGGAATGAAGGGGCTCAAAGGGAGCGCACATCAGGAAAGTCAAAACCAGGTTCAAGTCCCACTGAGGCATCACGAACGGAGTTGGAGGATACATGTGCGTGATGCCCTTCAAGAATCTCAACACAATAGGGGACTTGAACAAAGATGGCTGATCAGGTAGCCTCAAGAAGGCGGAAAGGGCAGAAAGATAGCCCTTGATAGTGCCCAGAGCAGAGCCCTGCTGGGCAAGGGAAAGGAGGAAGAGGAGAACCTCAGACAGAGGGGCAGAAAGGGGATCCACAGCCTTCGCTGTGCACCATGCCACAAATCTGTTCCACCGGCAGGCGTATACCGACTTTGTGGAGGGACGCCTGGCTGCCAGAATGACATCACAGACTTCAGGAGGCAAGTCAAATGGCCTCAACTGTCGCCGCTCAATCTCCACGCATGGAGGTGGAGACTGGACAGGTTCGGGTGGAGGACCGTCCCCTGCTGCTGCGACAGAAGGTCCTCCTGAAGGGGCAGGCGGATCGAGGGACCGACTGTCATGCTGAGTAGCTCGGGATACCAGTACCTCCGAGCCCAGTCCGGAGCCACAAGGATAACTTGGGCCCGGTCGCGCCTGATCTTCTTCAGCACTCTGGGCAGAAGTGGTATAGGCGGAAAGGCGTACAACAGACCGCAACTCCACTCGCGCCGAAAGGCGTCGCCGAGCGAGTGCCGTCTTGGAAACTCCAACGCGCAGAACTGATGACATTGCGCGTTCTCTTCTGTGGCGAATAGATCTAACCAAGGCTCTCCCCATTGCTGAAAGAGGCCTCTCGCCACATCCGAGTTCAGACGCCATTCGTGATCCACCGAGCACCGACGGCTGAGTTCGTCCGCCCTGGCGTTCAGAGAACCTGCCAGGTGTTGAACCGTCAGAGTCACGCCCTGACGTTCCAGCCATTGCCAGAGGCGCAGAGCCTCTTGGCAAAGGGTCCACGACCCCACACCGCCCTGTTTGTTGCAGTACCACATGGCGGTGGTGTTGTCCGTGAACACCTGCACTACACTCCCGTTGACAAAGGGGAGGAATGCCTTCAGTGCTAGGCGAATCGCCCGCAGCTCCAACATGTTGATATGGAGCCGGGACTCCGCCGGAGACCAGAGGCCTCTGATCTCCGCCTCTCCCAAGTGGCCACCCCAGCCTTGGAGGGACGCGTCCGTCACAACCACGTGCTCCGGTTGGGGAAGGGAGAGGGATCTGCCCCTGACCCAATCGCGGTCCGTAAGCCACCACTGCAACTGTCTCGCAGTGCCCTCCGAGATCAGGACATGGTCGGATAGGTTGCCCTGATGCTGGGCCCACTGAAACTTCAGGTCCCACTGCAGAGCCCGCATCCGCCATCTGGCGTGATGCACCAGAAGGATGCAGGAGGCCATCAGCCCCAGAAGCCGCAGCGTCAACCTGACCGAAACCCGGGATAACGGCTGAAAGATGGGAATCAGAGCCTGAATATCCCGGACCCGCCGTTCCGGAGGATAAACCCGAAACTGCGCCGAGTCGAGAACCGCTCCGATGAAAAGGAGCTTTTGAGAGGGACACAGGTGTGATTTCGGCACATTGATGGAAAACCCCAGCTCGTGCAGGAGGTCTGCCGTCATCTGAAGGTGGTGGACGACTGTCTGGGGCGAGCCCGCCTTCAACAGCCAGTCGTCGAGGTAGGGGAAGACTGAAACCCCTAACCGGCGCAGATGAGCTGCGACCACCGCCATCACTTTCGTGAACACCCGTGGGGCGCTGGTAAGGCCGAATGGGAGCACGATAAACTGAAAGTGCTCGTGGCCTACCGTGAACCGCAGGTAACGCCGGTGGGCCGGCAGGACGGGGATGTGAAAGTACGCATCCTGCAAGTCCAACGCTACCATCCAGTCTTGTGGGTCTAGAGCAGCCAAGACCTGAGCCAAAGTCAACATCTTGAACTTCTCCTTCCGGAGGAAGCCGTTGACGTTCCGTAGATCCAAGATAGGACGTAGGCCTCCCTTGTCCTTCTTGGGTACCAGAAAGTAGTGGGAGTAGCAACCACACCCTACTTCTGGCCCAGGAACGCGCTCGATGGCCCCCTTGGCCAAGAGGGCCGTAACTTCCTCCTGCAGAAGTGTCAAGTGGTCCCCCGACACACGGTGGTTCTGCGGTGGCATGGCTGGAGGAGTGGACTCGAAGGGGAGGGCATAGCCCCTTCGGACAAGCTGCAGCACCCACCTGTCCGATGTTATCGCGCGCCAGCGGGAGTGGTGATGGCGAACCCTGCCACCCACTGGCGTCACGTGAGCCCGAAAGCTCGGACTAGGAAGGCTTGGATGCCGCAGCGGAGGGAGGCGTGGACTGACCACGACGCTGGCCTCTACCGCCACCACGGCGGAAACCACGGGCGCCACCGCGCTGGGGAGCGCTCTGCGCCGCGTGGCTGGCAGCACGTGTGGGACCTCCCCTCCCTTGGCCACGAAAGGGCCGAAACGAACCCGTCTGCTGGCGCTGGGTCGAGAGACCCAAGGACTTGGCCGTGACCCTGGAGTCCTTGAAGCGCTCCAGCGCGTGGTCCGCTTTGTCACCAAACAGGCGACTGCCATCAAATGGCATGTCCATAAGTGTATTTTGGACGTCTGGTGAGAAGTTGGCAGATCTCAGCCAGGCATGGCGACGAATCGCCACCGTAGTGGACATGGCCCGTCCCAGTGAGTCCGTGGTGTCCAGACCACAACGGATCGAGTACCGCGCCGCATCCCGGCCTTCAACCAAGGCCCGGGTGAGCTTGTCCCGCACTTCCTGGGGGCATTGCGGCAAACACTCCTCGACCGTATCCCACAGGGAGTGGGTGTAGCGGCCCAAGAGGCACGCGGTGTTACAAGACCGCAGTCCAGCGCTCAAAGAGGAAAACACTTTTTTTCCAAATTGGTCGTACCTCTTTGACTCCCGGTCGGGCGGAGCCGACGGAAATGCGGACTGTGAAGTGGAGGCCTGGATCACCAGACTCTCCGGGGAGGGATGGGTGGACAGGAAGGCAGGGTCGTCCGAGCAGGGACGGTGACGCCTGGCAACGTTCCGGTCAACCGGCGCACCAGAAGCGGGCCTGGACCAGGTGCCCAGAAGGACATCCGTCAGGGCCTCATTAAACGGCAGCAGAGGCTCCTGGGGGCATGACTGCGGTTTAAAAACTTCCGTCAGAATATTCGGTTTGACCTTCGCGACGGGGAGCTCAAGGTGTAAGGCCTTGGCAGCCCTCATCAGGACCACCGAATAGGCAGCACCCGCCTCGGACGCCACAGGGGACGGAGAGACAAACCCAGGGTTGGGCGACTCGTCCAGGCCACTGGCATCACCCAGATCACCTACCCAGTCCACATCGTACTGGCAGGCACGGGATAGAGGGTCCTCAGACCCCTCCCAACCCTCTCCATACTCCTCCTCGTCATACCCATATTCTGGGTCGACGATATAGACATCGGGGTCAACGGGCCCCATCGGCGTCGGGTCCGGCGTCGGCCGACGCCGGTCCGGCTCCGAGTCCGGAGTCGGGGAGGAAAGGGGGGTGGCGCCGCGCGGCGTCGGTGCCGGGGACCCGACGCCGGCCGGAGCCGACGGCGGAGTCGCTGCACCACGCGGGGGCGGTACCACGGGTTGGCCCACAGGAACCGACGCCGGAGAGGCCGGGAGACCAGCCGGCGACGAACCAGAGGGAACCAGCGGCGCCGGGGCCGGAGCCACCGGCGGCGCCGGGGCAGGAGCACCCGAACCGCTCGGGCCCCCAGACGGGACCGACGGGCCCGCAGGCGCCGAAGGCCCCGCCGGAGAAGACCTCGCCCTCATAGCAATGAGGAAGGCCTCGATCTCCTCACGCGACGCGCCTTCCCCAGGGACCGACAGGTGTGGGGTAGACGGCGTCGGCGACCCATGCGGGACCGCGGGGGTGGGGTCACCCGAGCCCCCGGCCGCAGCACGCGGGCGTCGGGGGGAGTCGGGGGTGCGATGGCGACGCCCCGACTTCTTGTGCTTACCTGACGAGCCGGAGGAATGGTGGCGACTCCCGGAGCGCCCATGGCGGCTCCGCGACCGTTCCCTCGACCGCTCCCTCGACCTCCGACCGGACCGGGACCGCTCTCGACGCGGGGCCGACAACCGGAGCTCGAGAAGCTTGCGGGACCGCTCCCGCCTAGCTTTTCCAGTCAAGGCCCGACAGTCGACGCAGGACTCCACGTCGTGGTCCGCGCCCAGACACCGGAGGCAGAGTCGATGGTGGTCGGTGACCGACATCAGGCGGTCGCACTCGTCACAACTCTTGAAACCGGGCATCCTATCCGTAAAGATCAATCAGTTAACAAAAAACTTGGTCAAAAGACCGGAGTACTGCTCTTCGGATCTGCGCTAACTGGCGCGGAAAAAAGAAGAACTGACGTCAGCGCGCGGAGGCGGCGTCTATATACTCCAGCGACGTCATCACGGCGCACGACGCCGACGACGCGGAGCCGCAGGGGACGCCTGCAGACGACGCCTACCGACGCGCAGGGGTACTGCTACGCAAAAGTTTCCGGATCCAGACTGACGCCTGGGGATATTCTAAGGTAAGGAATCTAATACTAACCTGTTTCTTTCAGATCGGGGTTACAGGTTACATACATGTCGTGTCCCTCTAGAAGGGTGGAATGCTAACCCCGTCGCCAGAATTGGCGAGGGGTTAGTATTCCAATTCGTATGACACCTTACTCGACATGTTTTGATAAAGCGATGCCAGAGTTGGCATATAACCGCGAGGATTATAATGCACTTAAGAGTATATGGTATGCGATATCATGGAAACGGCTAAGGGATGGATCCCGAAAGCCGCAGACAGGCTCAGCTCATGCCAGAGCACCATCTCACACGATTCCAAGCACTCAGCCTTCAGGATTGTTAAGGCCTGCCATAGGAGTGACTGATGGGAGATCTGTGTGTCCATTTTAGGGTTAGATATAGGTATACTATATCTAAAGCAAAGGGGTGATTACACCACCTTGCCCCAGCTGTCAAGCAGCCAGTTGTGTCAGATTTGGATGGCCAGCCAGGGGTGGCATAATACATGCTGCAGCCCCTGGCAGCCCTGGGTACACCTATGCCCTGGGTACCTAAGGTACACTGTACAGGGACTGACAAGGTGACTCAGTATCCAATTAGATATGTACCTAAGGTACATGGAATCCATTTTACAGAGAGAGCAGTAGGCCTGGGGTCCTGAATAGCAGGGCCCCAGGTCAACTAAGTCAGAAAACCAGCAAAACACCAGGCAAAAAGTTGGGGGCAACCATAGTCAGGGATCTACCTTCCTACAATAGGTTTCTGTCTATCTGTAGCCTAATTGTCTGTACACTATTACGGACGGTTTGTCACCCTGGGCTGCTGGTAGGTGAAGTGCACCGCCTCAGAACCGTCTGTGCACTGGGGTTAACCCCATGTCCTCGGTCTGTGTGGGAGGAGGAAGAGATACAGAAGGTGCCCCTTTACCTCATCTTTATGTTAACAGCTCTTTTCACATTCTCTCCCTGTAAGTGCAGCCAAACCTCGTAAGGTTTTATTACCCCGTGCAAAGAACTTCTCGAACACCACCATTTTGCCTTTCTTTCTGCCTTGCCTGCTGTCTACCTACCTTCCTTTACAGAGCTTATTAAGCAGTATTAGCTTTGAGATCTCGAAAGAAAATACCAAGGCGCATGAAACTGCCATAGTAATGCTATCTGTATCACCCCTCGTTATACTGTTTGGATTACGTTGGGCTGTAAAGCAAAGTGTGATTTCATGCACTTTCTGCTTCTTATGGTAATATGTCTGATAGTTGCTGCTTAAGTGATACAATAATCAATAAAGCACACACCATTTCTTCTTACACAACATACTGGCTATTTGTTGGGGTTGTTCTCCAACTGGAACACAAAGCGATGAATGGCCACTCTCCTCCTTTGTTAGGGTTTCTAGGAATCTGTAAATATTACACGGTCTTGTTACTCCCTACGAATAAACACTGCTCCTGTTATGGTGCTTTCACACAAAGTTCTGTAAATGGAAATGGCTCACACACGTGTAACATACTCCCAGCAGCGGTCAGAGGAACCTGTTTAACAGCACATTAGGGAAATACTCAATAGGTTCTGAAAATATTCCTGTACTGTTTTCTGGCACAGCTTTGAATGTCCCCACGCAAGCAAGTGTGGGAGAGTGAGAGGAGTTATGAAGAGAGAAATCCATAGCATCCTTTCTTACAGTGGTATCCTACATCTACATAGAATTCGCTTCCATGAACCCAGATGGCATATATTTTTCTTTATCTTGAAAATATCCCACAGACCCCAATTTATTATGGTGGTGCTTCACTGTGTGGAAGAGCCTTGCTTGTTTTGCAAATTCCCAACAAATCTACTCCAAAGGGAATAATGAGAGGGAGTAGTAGCATTAATAATTTAATGTCTGTGGGAAACCCCAATACATCAACTTTGGAGGGGGCACTACAGAGCTTTTGTGCCATCGCATTGTTGTAGTCATTTTCCTCGGGATTTGCCCGTTTAGGAAGGAGACTCAAAATATGTTATTTAAGAAATATTGAATCACCGTCTTAATATGTTCGTATTACATCCCACTCCAATGACGGATTAGTCACCTCAATAATACATCCTCAATTTCTACCACTAAATATGCATAAGGCATATCTGAAATTAATTCAAGATAGGTGAAAATCTTTTTATTAGACCCCTTCAGCCCACCCGCAGTTACAAGATAAAAACAAATTCCCAAACTACAGCGTTGCGGATTTGCCCTGTTCTTGTCGGTTTGCATGCTTTGGTGCCCTCCAATGTGCAGAACAGACAAAGTGTCTTCAGCAGGTAGAAACCCCCGTGTTCTGCACCCTCTCCATTTGCTCTGAAGTACACTTGTGGTGCACACTGGACGCTAAAACCAGGTTCTGCGGAGTGAAGTACTTTTTCATATGCTGGGATTCATGAAATGTCATGAGTGTAAAGTGAGAGAACTCCCTGTAGCTTCTGGAAGAGAAATCGGTAGGATACCAATGCATTTCCACAAACAATTTGTATTTTTGTATTTAATATACATACAATGCACAACGTGTTCAAGGCAAGTAGGAATAAAACGTGAGGAATAACATTAAAATACATTTACACAAATGAGAAAATATCATCAATGTACAAATACCAAATAAAACCATAGAACTCCCTTTGCTAAATGTGCTCTTGGCACTCATAAATGCTATAAAGATGTATGTTGGTAGTAATAATGCAAAGTTGGGTAGATTGGGTCACTGCCCTAGCAGATTGTTTACCGGCCTTTACTAATTTTCGCTACTACTGGATATCTCTCCATCTGCTGGGTCTGCAGCCCATGACATCACCTATACCAGTGCATGCTACCAGTGCATACTTACTTAGTTGTATTATGCAATGGATGCAAAAGTAACTTTTTGTATAAGGTTAAACATGAAGGAGGCTATTTATCTACCTTTCCTGAATCCTGAACTGCATGATAAGGAGCTCTCCTTCATTATATCCACTGTGTGTTAATGTTGCTCTTTCATGGCTTCCCATGCCACAGGTTTTATGTTGCCTTATATAGTTGGTGGGGCGACTATGCTGATGTCCAAAGGTTTACTCTTATTTATTTTATTTTATTTTGAAAGTTTTATATAGCGCGGACAAGATCTTTGCAGATATCAGAGCGCTTTACACAGCAGGAGTACATGAGCGAGCATAGTCAGATAGATAAATCAGAATCATGTAAATCAATAATACAGGTAATACAAATAAACAACGGGGTCAAACAGGTAGTACAGATCGGTGCAGAGTCTATAAAAGAGTCCGAAGTAATAGTTCAGGTGTATTTTGCCATGAGGATAGCTTTTACTTCTTTCTTAAAGAGTGTAGTGGAAGAGATGAGCCTAGTTTCGGGAGGGAGTGAGTTCCAGATCCTGGGTGCCATTCCTGAGAAGGAGCGTTTATAGGTTTTTTCCTTCCGGAATCTACGAGGTTTCAGCAAAAGATTGTTTGTGCCTCTAGTGTTTCTAGCACCGCCAGAGATTGTCAGCTTCTGAGTGAGGTAGCCGGGAGAGTTCAGGTGTACCGCCTTGTGTTTCATGCAGGCGATTTTCAGATGTATTCTGGCTTCAAAAGGCAGCCAGTTCAGGGATTTAAAGTCAGGAGAGATATGAGAGTGCTTTTTTGACCCAGTGATGAGTCTCGCTGCAGCGTTTAGAGCAGCTCTTAGGGGTGCAGTAGTAGTTAGGGGGAGTCCGCAGAGGGTGACGCTGCCATATTCGATTCGGGGGATGACTAGTGCTTGTACTGCGGTTTGGAAGTCTTTGGCTGGGAGGAAAGGTTTAAGTTTCCTCAGGGTATTGATTTGGAAGTTCGCTCCCTTAGTTGCCTTGCTGATATGTTGCTGCATGCTGTCTTATTGTTCACTGTAGGGCTTATATATGGGGAATTGGCATAGGGCAGAACCAAAAGTCAAATGTGAAAGGGCAGGAATGCACCGTATTTGTGTAATCGGTATATTTTTTTCCTTTCCCCCTATACTGGCGCACCTTCCTGCACAAAAGCAATCCCGAGAGACGTTCATCTCTTTCTATGAGTGCAGGACACATGGAAAGAGGAAAAAACAAGGAGAAATAAAAATATTTCTCCTTGTTATGCCTGCTCTAGGGAGGCATAAGGTGTTGGCGCTTTCCCAGGTTTGTGTGATTAAGTAAATCTGGAGCAGCACCAAAACCCATGTGTGTTGCGCGGGAAAACCTACAGCAAAGCAATGGAACACATCCCTGACACAGAGTAAGTTAATGCAGCAACTTGCACTGCATTGTCTTACTCCATATCTAGGAGACAAACTATCACACATACATCCCAAGCTTTATGAGTTTCCGTTGAGAAGGTGAATGGGCAATATAGATGCCTTTACATTTTGTTTTCAGCTTGTCACAAGTGCTATGTGTTCAAGAATGGAGGATAAATGTCAGGCTGCCTCTGGACAACTTTCAGTTTATTCCTTTAACATGTGGATTGGTGTTTACAAAATTCTTTAACTTTGCAGTCAAAGACATAATAGAACAAGCATTTGCAATGCAATGCAATAGGTCTCGCATTTAAGAGATTTTGAGGTATTGGCATTGTAAATGACAATGCCTTTTAGTTATGTGTTTAAAAAACCTGCACTAATAATAATAATAATAATCATAATAATAATAATAAACCCTTCATAAAGCGCCTGGTTACCCAAAAACAGTGTGTCCCCGCGCTAACTACTGCAAAATCACTCAGAGGAAAGAGCAGGGGTTAGCCAGACAAGGAAAAAAGAACAGGTGAGGGTTAGGTACGTGGAAAGAGAAAGGTTTTCAGTTTTCCCCGAAATCTGATCTCGGAGGGCTCCATCCGGAGCTCGAGCGGGAGCTCGTTCCAACACTTGGCAGCCAAGTATCTGAACGAACAGCCACCCATCCTGGCTCTGGTGATTTTAGGGAGTTTGAACATCATCATTCCCGAGGATCTCAGGTTCCTAATGGGGCGATGTATTGTGAGAAGACTTTGTAAATAGCCCGGGCCAGTGCCATGGGCAATTCGATGGGCGAAGCAGAGGGATTTAAATTTAATACGCTCCTTGATAGGGAGCCAATGAAGTTTGGACAGAGCGGATTTCCCTGAGGCTCTGCGGGGGAGTTTGAGCACAAGGCGCGCAGCGGCGTTCTGAGCACACTGGAGTTGGTGAAGTCCTTTTTTGCTCAGACCTAAAAGCAGGGCATTCCCATAATCCAGATGGGGGGTCACTAAAGCGTGGACGGTGGTCTTCCTGGAATCCTTGGGAAGGAGGTCTAAGACCTTCCGAAGAACTTTCAATACGCTGAAGCACCTAGCTGTTACTTTACTAACATGAGACTTGTATGAAAGGTCTGAGTCCAGTAATATGCCCAAGTTACGCACCGAAGCCACAGGACGGGAGAAACTGCCTAGTTCCGCCGGCCACCACATGTGAGACCATGCTGAAGGTGATTTCCCTACCACCAGCAGCTCGGTTTTGTCGCCATTAAGGCGAAGACAGTTGCTATTCATCCAGGCTGCCACAGATGAAAGACAGTTGGAGAAGTTGATAGCGTCTTCTCTGCGGTCGGGCGTAAGTTTGAACATCAATTGGGTGTCGTCAGCGTAGCTGACAATGCCTACCCCAAATGTCTCGACTATGCGAGCCAGGGGTTCCATATAGATATTGAACAAAGTGGGACTCAAACTCGAGCCCTGAGGAACCCCATGGCTTGCCTTCCTGAGAGAAGATTTAAAGGGGGGGCAATGCAGCTGAAAGCTCCTATTGACCAAGAAGGACTCTATCCAAGCAAGGGCTTGTCCCTTTACTCCCATGTCAGATAGCCGAGACAGCAACGTTGAGTGCAGCACGGTGTCAAAGGCTGCACTTAGGTCTAATAGGACCAGCGCTGCTGTCTCTCCCTCGTCCACTATGCTCCTTAGATTTTCGGTGGAAAAAAGTAGGGCAGACTCGGTAGAGTATCCAGCTCTAAAACACGATTGAGTAGGGTGAAGGAGAGAATGTTCCTCCAGATGCCTCATGAGCTGCTTATTCACTACTTTTTCCACAATCTTTGCACAAAAGGGGAGGAGGGAAATAGGGCGTAGATTTTGAAAATGGGAGATGTGGATGTTGGCCTTCTTTTTAAGGGGGATTACCTGGGCGGTTTTCCAAGCCTCTAATACCTGACATTCTTGAAAGGAGAGTGACACCATAAGACTGATGTGGTGAATTATTGTGGTCTCCATGACTCCTTTACAGCGCGCCGGTGAACAGACATCGCTCGGTGAGCCAGACTGTATGCTATTTGCGATGCTCAATAGCTCTTGCTTCTCCGGAGTAGTAAAGCAAGTGAGACCAGAAACCCCCGTATATCTGTTTTTGGCTGCTGCAAGTTTACTTGAATAGGTCTCATCCTTTGTAAAGGTAGTGTGGATTTTATCGATCTTGTTTACGAAAAAATCCGCAATGGAGTTGCACAGTTCTTTCGAGTAAGTGTCTTGAGCTTCCAATCTGGTAGGGACCGTGAGTTCTTTGTAGATAGTAAAAAGTTCTTTGGTGGGGTTGTCCGCTGAGTCAATTCTGCTTTTAAGGTGGCGACTTTTTTCAGATCTCACCAATTTGTGATATTTATTCAATTCACTTTTGTACAGTGATTTATCCTCCAGAGTATAGTGTTTTCTCCAGCTGCGCTCAAGAGTCTTGCATCTGGCTCTGGCAATTTTAGGTTTTTCCGAGAACCAGGGTGTGGTTTTAGACTGCCTAGCAGGTGGCTTGGAAGTCCAAGGCGCTATCTCATCTAGAGCAGTGGACATCCAGTTTTCATAATTCTGCCAGGCTTCCTGAAGAGAGTTACTTTGCGGAGGAGGATTTTTTTGTAGAGCACAACAAAATGCATCTTGGTTAAAGTTTTTCCAGTTCCTCCGTTTCAGGGAGGGGGGTTTACAAAGTCTATTTTCTATAGAGGTGTTAGCAACCAGAAATGGGATAATAGAGTGATCTGACCAGATTATTCTAACCGGAGGGAAGACAGTAATACCCTCCCAGTTAGCGAAGATGGGGTCTAAAAGATGGCCATGCTGGTGTGAGGGGGCAGTGGATTGAAGATTCAGCCCCAGTGATGCCAGTCCTGCAGCCACTTCCTGTGCCTCCTTGCAATCCCCATCATCAAAATGCAGGTTTAGATCACCTAAGACGATGAATTTTTTATATCTGCGAGCTGGCTGAGTGATATAGTCTAAAAGCAGACTACCAAACTGACCAGCCGCTCCCGGCGGGCGATACACAAATAAACCATTGATTATATTTCTAGGCCCTATTTTAATGGTGAATAGGCCACTTTCACTTTGAGATAAAGTAGCTTTTATTAAGGTACATTCCAACTCCGACTTATGAATAAGGGCTAGCCCTCCCCCTCTTTGTTTATGTCTATCTAAACGAAGTAGGCAATAGCCAGGAGGGGTGGCCTCGAGCGCTTCAGGAGACGAATCTTCGTCCATCCACGTCTCGGTGAGAAAAAGCACGTCGGGATTATTTATAGATAACAGGTCATGTATTTCGAGTTTGTGTTTTTTCAACGACCTGCAGTTTAATAGTATCATATTTGGTTGGGATGTTGCCTGTATGTTGTCCTTCGAGCGTTTAAGGGTCTGAGCACAGGAATGACATGATGAGGGGAGTAAATCAGCTTGAAGGTCATTGTCATTTACAATATCAATAGGTCTAAGTTTTGAAAATGCGAGACCTATTGCATTACAAATGCTTATTTTAGATTGTTTTATATAGCGCAGAGAAGGCCTCCAGGGCGCCGGCCCTGAACAGAAGAGATTTTACCAAAGGCAGAAGCAAGACCATGACACTGAAAAAAGCAATTTACAGGCAGGATGGAATCATGCTTGTCAATTTTATTTTACTTTTGTGCAGCTTATGTTCGCGCTTGTGTTATAAGCGTGCTGCTGCCTTGCCTTAGACTTCCCAGCGCTTGTAAGCGCTTTGCCTGCTCCCTCTCCCCTGCTTGGGATTTTAGACCGCCCTCGGCTGAGTGTTGACGCCGAGGGCTGGGATCTCATTCCGGCTGCCATCTAGGGGGTAGGATTCTCCGCCCTCGCGCTCTAGTAGCGCTATAAAAGGGAACTGCAACATCGTGCATGTGATTAACTACTGCTACCTTACCTTTCCCTCCTGAGGCGGAAGCCGGGAGGTCTCTCTTCTATTCTTTGGCAATTTTAAACGAGTGTGTTGTGACTTTCATGCTTGTCAATTTTATTTTACTTTTGTGCAGCTTATGTTCGCGCTTGTGTTATAAGCGTGCTGCTGCCTTGCCTTAGACTTCCCAGCGCTTGTAAGCGCTTCGCCTGCTCCCTCTCCCCTGCTTGGGATTTTAGACCGCCCTCGGCTGAGTGTTGACGCCGAGGGCTGGGATCTCATTCCGGCTGCCATCTTGGGGGTAGGATTCTCCGCCCTCACGCTCTAGTAGCGCTATAAAAAGCTCCCTTCTCTCTCCGCGCAGCGGACGCGTACTGTGGACGCGCCGGACCTGCGCCGGAGTCGCGCCAGAGTCTTGCCCGTCTGCGCCCGTCAGCGTCCCGGAGGCGTTTGGCGTGGCAGGGACTTCTGGCCATTATGCTTTCCTACTCCGCGCAGGAGCTCTATTCCCTGCGAGCCGTGGATGCTGCCTGTCACTCAGTATTCCCAGGCCGTTATAGGGGTAAATATAAGTGCCCTGTTTGTAAATGGCATCCCACCAGCAACCTCCGTTCCACCTGTCCTATTAAGGATTGCAGCATTAAACATCTCTGCCTACTCCTTAATACGAGGTCGCTGCATAGACACACTCAGGAGATCTTTGATCTCCTCTCTACGACCAGTCCAACTTGTCTGATGCTCACTGAGACTTGGCTCAACGAGTCCTCCCATCCGGACATAATGGCAGCCATTCCCTCTGACTATATTATCCATCGACAAGATAGAGACAAGGGAAGGGGGGGAGGAGTCGCCCTAGTTGTGAAAAAATCTTTCTCGTGCACCATTGCGCACACTAACACAATTGCAGGGGCCGACTCTCTCGCCTTTACCCTCTCCTTATCACCCCAGCAAGCGGTGAAGGGTCTTGTCGTTTACAGACCTCCAGGCCCTGTGGGATCGTTTTTTGATGATCTCCAGCAGGCTCTGTCTGTCCTTGCTCTAAGATCTGAGCAGTGTCTATTGGCTGGAGATTTTAATTTCCACATGGATGATCCTCAAGACCAAGATGCTATCAAGCTGTTGGATATTACATCTACTCTGGGCCTGTCCCCCTATCTCTCCGGCCCGACCCATGACAAAGGTCATACGCTTGATCAGGTCTTCTCCACTTCACCTATTATGGCTGTTATACTTCTGCCGGTATTTTGGTCTGACCATTGTCTCGTCCATTTCGAAATATCTGCCACTGTGAAATCAACGGTCAGCGCTATAAGGCTACAGGGCAGCAGCCACAGGGCGTTCCATCGGGTGACACCAGATCTGCTTGCTCAGGCTCTGGTGGATCATCCCCTGTCCTACATAGGTGATCTGGATAATGACCTTGAGAGTCTGCATTCCTGGCTCCAAGCTAGATTAATCGACCTTGCCCCATTACAGCCACCTAGATCTGCTACCCAACGGATCTCGGCCCCTTGGTTTACGGAGGAATTGGCCCACTCCCGTAGACAATGTAAAGTTGCCGAACGGGCATGGAGAGCCCATTATGATTCTGAAGCTAAACAGATCTATAAATCTATGATGAAATCCTATCATGATTTAATTCTTCAGGGCAAGAAGTGCTACTTGGCCAAAAGAATTGAGGAAGCAGCAAACTCCTGCAAGGAGATCTTTTCAATTGTTCGAGAATTTACCACCCCGCGCTTACCCTCAGCTCAGGACGCCCCTGACGAGACCTGGGCTAACACCATTGCTAATTTTTTCACCACCAAAATTAGGCAAATACAGGACTCCTTTCCTCCTAGACCAATCGACGATCCTCAGATTTTGCCGATCGAGACAGTTCCTCTGTCGACTTCGGGCCCAGTCTTGTCAGACTTCCCGCCCCTTACGGTATCCGCATCCCTAGCTTTGATGAGGAACCTTAAATCGGGCACACCGCGCGATCCGTGTCCAGCAAAATTTCTAGCTAGAATGGCAGATGTTGTCAACCCCTTAGCCAATCCCATTCTTAACCTCTCCCTGAGTCAGGGAGCTTTGCCTCTTCCTTGGAAACAGGCTATGGTTATTCCTCTCATTAAGAAGCCCAACCTGGACCCAGAAGTGCCATCCAATTACAGGCCGATCTCGCTCCTTCCAGCACTTACCAAGATCTTGGAGAAACACGTTCACAGCGTGCTCTCCAATTTCTTGGAGTCGAACGAGCTGCTCCATGAGTCCCAATCGGGCTTTCGATCGAACCTAAGCACCGAGACGGCGCTCCTGGAAGTCTCTGAGATTGTGAAGGAGGTGCTGGACACCGGAGGCAGGGTGATGTTAGTCATGTTAGACCTGTCGGCGGCGTTCGACACCGTCCCCCATGAGGATCTCCTCACTAGGCTACATGACATCGGTCTAGGGGGGACGGTGCTCAACTGGTTTCGCTCCTTCCTAGCCAACCGCCGACAGACGATCTGGGTCCCGTCTGGATCTGCCGAAATGCCGCCATTGGGAGTCGGAGTTCCTCAGGGCTCAGTATTGAGCCCTACTCTATTTAACATCCTCATGACCCCTCTGGCGACATTGGCGGAATCCTATGGGGCCCGGATCGTCTCTTATGCTGACGACACCCAGCTTCTGTTCACCTGCGGCAAGAGCGAAGATTTCGATGGGGAAAGTATCCGTGAGTGCCTTGGGGCTGTTTTTAATTGGTTCCAACTTAACAGCTTTAAGTGCAACTCGGATAAATCCGAGATACTTTTCTTCGGATGCCCATCGGAACCGGAATGGCATGGTTGGTGGCCCGCTGACATGTTCCCCCCAGCTCAGTCATCTAAATGGGCTAAGAACCTGGGAGTTAAAATTGATAATGAGCTTTCGCTCAAATCCCAGGTTGCTACTCTTACAGGAACGTGTTTCGGGATCCTCAGGATGCTTCGAAAGTTCTTTCCCCTACTTTCCGAGGAACATCGCAGGATAACTGTTCAGGCACTTATTGGATCCAGATTGGATTATGCAAATGTTCTGTATCTGGGTCTGCCAGAATATCTGTTACAGCGCATGCAGGTGACCCAGAACGCTGCAGCACGAGCGATTTTTGGCCTGCATCGCCGGACTAGTGCCTCAAACTTACTTCTATCCCTCCATTGGCTTCCTATACGGAAGAGGATAATGTTTAAGGCTATGACCTTAGCCCATAAAGCCCTGCATGCCAATGGTGCAAAATACCTCCAGAAGAGGCTGGTTTTCTACCGGCCTGCACGACCCTTAAGATCGGAGTCATTGGCTCTGGCGGTGGTACCACGTATAAAGAGGGCCCGACTGGGCGGTCGGTCCTTTAGATTCCTTGCCCCCCAGCTATGGAACTCCCTACCACTGTCTCTGCGGGCCACATCTAACTTGCTCGTCTTTAGGAAGGGTCTAAAGACTTGGTTGTTCTCTGGTTAGTGTACCTCTCCCTTCTTTTGGTTTCTGTTTTTACTGTTATGTTCTCTAGTCTCTCTCAAGGTCTGGAGCACAAAGCGCCGGGACACTCCTTTGGAGTAGCCGTTGCGCTATAAAAGTCCCATATAACATAACATAACATAACAATAAAGTGTAGTCCACAAGTAGTATTTTTAGAACAAAAACAGATGTGTTTAAATTGAGAGGCACAATACAGCTATAACTATAAACAAGTATGAAAAAATCACCCAGAACTGAAATGTTGATTTTGACATGCCCTTAAGTGTTTTCAAACTGCAAATTGTTAGAAATGGGGTTTTTGGTTGGCTAGGCCAATGCGCCTTAGCCAGGCAGAAACCACCACTCTAGTCAGGGCAAGGGAGTTACACGCTGAAGATAACCCCTGCTCACCCCCCTTGGCAGCTTGGTACGAGCAGTCAGGCTTATCCCAGAGCAATGTGTGAAGCATTTGCACAACACACACACACACAGCAGCAACACACTAGGCACACTACAAAAGAAACTCCACACAATAGCCTTTGTATTATCCAAAACACATTAGAATCATAATCACACATATACACTGTGCCAACTGGCACTAGGCAATATTCACAGGGGACTGTTGGTGTCTAAATGCCGCCATAACTGGGATGCAATATCTCATCCCTGGGCATCACTTCTCCTGTTGTTCTAATGATAGCCCCGTCCATGGATGGATTATCATTACATTGACATAAATGGGTGCACACATGATTCTGTAACTTATGCTGCACTGTGCAGCTAAACCCATGAACCTGCGGGATGCAGCGTGCACTAACACTGAAAAGACCAAGCACAAATACTCAAATGATGCATGCACAGCTTTATTCTAGGCACTCGAGTGCTAATATTATGTTGCATTCTTGTTGCGTCAACAAATGCAGCTGAAGTGTTTATTCCACTCATACTTTTTGTACCACTGTGCCATCGTTATATATTTCAGGGAATTTATGGCCATCACAATTCAGCAGTCCGCACAGGGACGTTTTTCATTGGCTTGTTTTAAAACGTACTTTCAAGCAGAGAAGAAACGCATTGTACTACGACAAGAGTATATTTACGGTTCATACACGAAAGAAGAGTCGAACTAGCTAACAAAACATTCTCTTCTTTATGTCTCCAAGCACTGATTTTTATAACCAGACTATAACTAGGCAAAGGGATCGCTCACACTCTACAGGCAGAATAGACTGTTAGACCAGGTATTTTAGGCGCTGGTGTGAAAGGCTACGGATAGACGACGTTTTACCGAAACGTAATACTCCAGCGCAGAGTGAAGAGTAAAATTCTATTCTCACGTTGGCCGGCTGAATGCTAAAATAAGCACTGCATCCCTTTACAAGAAGACTAAAGGAGGACAAGGCCAGTGAAAAAACGGCGAAGCAAGCCGAGCCCCCATCACAAGAATGACAAGGGGATACAACAAAGAAAATGAACTTAAAGCGGGAGCCATACTGAAACATGAAGGGCGGGGCCTCATTGTGAAGGGCGGGGCCTCATTGCCCCCACCCAGCACAGCTTAGTGTCCTGTTGATGTACATTTACAGTGACAAGAGAGCCTGAGCAGAGAGAACTGCGGTCTCAAAGCTAAACAAGTAACCAGGACACAAGGCCTAAAATGAGAACATGTGTCTGGCTTCATGGGGGCAAAGAGTGACTGACACATGCTTTTTCCAGGAAGTGAAACCTCGAAGGCCGTGGACGCTCTAGGTCAAAAGAGAGCAGCCAGAGAGGAGCTGTTCTGGGGTGTGACTAAACAGACAGAGACAAAGGACAAACAAACAAGCAACACGGGCACAGATCAATCAGTGAGGAGGGAGGGAGTTTGGGGACACGCAAGCAAAACCGAGAAATCCTCTCTTTGAAGTCAGAGTAGAAAATAAACATGAGCTCGAAAACAGCATCTGTCATCTGACCTAAGCCATTGAATGCACAACAAATGTGACTAGAGAACAAGATTTAAAGGCCTGTTTGCAAAAACGGAGAGATTGGTTGAAAGCAGCACCAATCCTGTGAATTGCTTTTCAAGAAAGAAGAAAGGAGTTCTTGAACAGATGTTAAGAGGATGACCAGTGTATTTATATTGTACGTAGTCCCTGCTCTCAGGGGACGGCTTATCACAGGAAGAGGCATGACAAATGCATGCCATAGACAAATGGGGAGAAAGAATATGAGAGTGACAATGGAGCCGACAAATGGGGAGAAAGAATATGAGAGTGACAATGGAGCCAGCAAATGGGAAGTCTAGGGTGAGCTGTAAGCCCAGTATATACTAAAGTATACAAGAAGTATGTACTAAAGTATATACAAGAGGTCTTGAATGCTCGGCCTAAAAATGGATTAACAATTTTGCTGTGGTGGTAAAGGACATGTGAAAACAAATGATGTAAGCTGTCAATTCTTTTGTAACACACAACAACTTTTAAATGCCTTTAAATTAACTTTTTAACCTAAAGTTAACTTATTTTGACTTGTATTTATGTTTGTCTATTTACTTACTTACATACTATTTTGCGACCTCATTTGTAGTGTCTGTTAAACATACCCTTTGCCCCGAATTTTTACCTTCCATCCTTAATTTTTGTCCTGAAGTTTGACCATTTGGCCTGAATTTTTACACCAGCCGTCCTGAATTTTCACCTATATCAGTTGGTTACCCTAGTTAGCAGGGACCAGTGCACTTCCAATCAAAAGCACCAGTACCAGTACCAGTGAGCAAAAAACGTGGGGGTGATCATGTCAAAAAGAGGCCCTTTTCTACAGGCTTATAAATAATTGGCACAAGCTAACTTCCAAGTCCCTAGTTTATGGTGCCAAATGTACCTCGGCCCTATAGGTTAGATTGTCCCCTCAGAGACAGCGGCACGCATTGTGCCACCCGAGTGGGATAAGCTAAATCAAGGCTCCCAGTCTGCCACTGCAGACTGGAAGAGCAGTTTGAAACCACTAACTTGACTTTGCCATTTTAATAACTTGAATCGCTCAAAACTCCCTCCTCAATGTGAATAATACACTCTTCTAGAAGGTCTATAAAGTGCTATGGCAGAGTGCAGCATATTAGAAAAGTAGAATATGTGTTTAACATGTTCTGGCAGTAAAAACACACAATTGTAATTTTTACTGGGCGAGAGACTGGAAGCCTCTTTGGCGAATACAGAGTTACAGGCTGAACACCACAGCTATGCTAACTTCTGAATGTCACTACCAAAGTTGCTACTTCAAGGTATTAAACAACGTGTTACATTAAGCCAAACTGTATGCTCAAGTCGGGTCACAAGCAACTTTTTGAAAACAATTTTCTCAGTGGCCATTTGCTTAGGTTGACCACGAGACACCCTTCTGCCCGCCTGAGGAGGTGTCAATTGCTCCAAGGACAGGTAACAATAGAGGCCTGCCACTGGAGGAGATATTACGTCGTCCTGGCAGGAAGGCACATGGGGTGTTGAACCCAAAAGGTAAGCATCAAAGGGGAAGCCACCTTTGTTGGTCAAATGATGAACACTCTGGAGAGGGGCTGCTCTTTAGTTTGGGTAGCAAGTTAGCATCGGGGACAGAGAGAGGGAAACACTGCTCAAATCATTTTTGCCATGGCAGGGTAGCCCATGGGTAGCCACACTTCTAGGGTGCTACCGAGCTCCATACACCAAGAGGAGGGTCGAGACATCCTGGGAATGGGTAGAATAGAGCACTCTGGGTAGCTAGATGCCACACTTCACAGGAACTTGTCATCAGGTGGGAGGGAACCTAGCAGCATATTGGCTAATGTTCGGGACCTCTCCAAGGGAACTTTCTGGGCATAAAAGGACACCCATGGCACGCAGAAATCAGATCTCACTTAACTGGATAAGAGGATTGAAGAAGGACTGCTCTGCTAACCTTGGAAGTGGCGAAGAAGAGGTTGCACCAAAGTTAGAGTGCACCTGCTGCTCCTTAAGCTAGTGAAGGGAAGGACTAGGTCTTTTGTGTCTTACTCATGGAGAATTCATCCCTCAAACCCAGGCAGAAATCAGTTGGTTGCCTTCCTGTTCACAGCATAGGGCCACAAAAGCTGAAGAAGCCTGCTGGAGCGAGTTGGTGGCCAAGATCACAGGATCGTCACTCCTTGACGGTGTGCAGCCCAAGAGACCAGGACCTGATGCTCAAAAGCTACAACGGCATCTGGTGGACCTGCGAGAGTTGTTGGAGTATAGTTTAGTTACCCAGAAGAGGTATTATCGTCAAAAGCAGGAAACTGCTGCACCGGGTGACTAGTAGTACAGTGACAACTGGACTTCTGCTGACCCTGAGAGTACTTCAAGTGGTTCGACCCATGGGTTCAGAATCACCTCACCAGGACCGTGGAGTAGCCCCAGGAAGAACCCCATCCCCTGAAAAGCATCTTCAGTATCTTATATCCCTTGCTTCAGGACCACTCCTTAGAAGGCAATGGCAAGGGGCCACAGACATACAATTGGACTAAGACATACTTCCTGTAGGAGGTAACTGTTTCTTTGGACTTTGCATGTCCTCTTGTCTGGCTTCGCCCAAAGTAATACATTCCAATCTGACAAAGTTTTTCTTGAAAAGGGTTTTCTGGGTCAAATTTGATGAATTTGCCAATGCTTGTTAACGGGTAAAGCAAAAAGCCCCTATTTATTATTTCTTGTAAAATCTATAGCTCTGGAACCCTCCTGTGGTTCTTTTTCATTTTAGTGTCCATATATTCTTAAAAATATCATCTATATTTATAAATTGGTGTTGGATTTCTGGAGTGCTGAGTTTTTCGCCTTAAACTGTATTGGTGCTGTTTAAATACTTTATTCATGTTTCTTGGTGTAAGCCTGACTGCTCAGAGCTACAGCTACTCAGGGTTGAGCGAAGGATTAACAAACAAAACCGGATTGGTCTTAAAGGGGTTGATAGTGTATTACATGGCGAGTTCACACAACCACGCCATATAATACACCCCATTTCCTCACAAAATGAATTACTTATGATTATGAAGAGAGTTTGAGGGTTTCCCTCCTGTCCTGCAGTGAGTGTTAGAAATGGGGTTTCTAATTCCTCAAGGTATATATATATGCACCAACAGAGACAAAGAAAATGTAGGGGGTGGAGACCTTCCCTAGCCAAAGGGCTGGCTGTACGCGACCTCACAGTGCAGCAACCACACTGGGATCCCTTTCCGGTGGTCAGATCCCTTTCATCGAGTGTCGGCGACTTCCTTTTCCCGGCCAGCCCAGCCTCCCTGTAGGACACCAACTGAGTTTCTTCGCTTTTCCTGCACGTTCTGCCCCATTGGCCCCTGCGCAGCCTTCCTGGCTGACGCTAGGCCAGTGCTCCTCTCCGCTGGAGCGCTCCTCATGCCACGTACTGCACAGTATGGGGCCACTCCAGCAGAGCCCCTGCTGTATGTTTCCTTTGGTACACATAGTGCAGCGCTGCGAGGACTAGCACCATTATTTATAGAATGGCGTTCAAAACGCGCTGATCAGGGAGCAGAGACAGATGCATTCTTCCAACATGCTGAAATGAATCGCTCACCACACACTTCCAGGAAGGAGAAGCCACTATAGGCGGTCTTACCCCACATACCTCAGGGGCAGCGCGCCTCAAACATCTTCTCCAGCTCTCTTTCCAGGCATGTTACTTGTAGATCAAGCCAGGATCTTTTTCTGTAGTCTTTCATCTCCCCTGAGACTTCAGGAGACCAGAACACACAAGCCATTGGAGATTCTTCCCACCTAGGTGCCACAGCAGGGCAAAAAGAGTCAGTCCACTTCCTCCACCATAGACAGAAGCAGCAACTGCAGACAAACGCATCCCTCACACAGAAAAGGCAGTGCTCCTCACACAGTTCTTCTGCTCTTCTTCTTGGCAGAGGTGTCTTGTTTCTTGAAGTGATCTAAAGTCCTGGGGTTTAAGGTGCAATACGTATACCCCATTTTGTCATTTCTCTGTTTGTGGCAGGGTTTCTGAGCGCAGTCCAAACCAGTTCTGTACTACCTGGTCTAGAATGACCACAGAGAGTGGAGACAGCATTGTGCAAAGGAGACACAGCCTATTCAGGTGCCAGGGAAGCTCCTCCAATTACTCGATATGCAGACCAGGTCTATTCAGCCTAGCGATCAGTCACCCAGGCAAGGCAGGACACACCTCAACCCCCCTTTGTGACTGTCTAGGGTGAATGCACATCCCCAGCTCCTGTCACTCCAAAACTAGATGCAGACTACACAAACAAGTAGAGGCACACCTAATGGTAAAGCAAGAAAATGCCCACTTTCTAAAAGTGGCTTTTTGTTTGAAGTCAGTATTATTTTAAAGCAAAAATAGAACATAGGTCCACATGCACACAGCGTTAAGCCTACAACCCATTTTGGGCCGGCCGCGTTATTTTCAAGTGCGTCTCGGCGTAGAGAAATGCAGTATTTAGGCTAAGTGAGACACATCATGTCGCCTACAACCCCTGCTGGGTCGGCAAGATGATCTATTTCATGTAGCGATATGCACGTGTTGTGGGGATTCCCAGGACCTGTTGAAATCCAATAACATTCAGAACGAGGGCTAGAGGTCCATACTAAGCAAGTAGTGATAGATGTATAGAAAAGGATCAAAAAAGAAAAGGTGAGAGAGAAGAGAGGAGTTTAAAGCTGCGCTTGTGGGAGGATGGGCGGACAGGAAGTGGCATGTGATAGTGGCAGATATGGTGAACAGAGATCTTGGCGCTTGCTGAAGGGATTGGTAGGGACGACTGGTCTAATTATGTGAGGAGTCTGTTCGGGTCTGATGGAAGTATGGCGTCCTCAAAGAGTCGCAGCGCTCTGAGCTTAGAATATAAACGGCGCGCATGCTCTATTTTACAGAGGTATTGAACTAATGGTCGCCAGACAGAGTTGAAGTGAGTGTCTCGTGCATGTAGTCATGCCGTGAAGAGTTCCATAGTGATCACATGCCAGAAGCGCACAAACCAAGCAGCAATCATGGGAGTCTCCGCTTTCTTCCAGTATAGTGCTATAAGTTGTTTAGCCGCCCCAAGCATGTGAAGTGCAATGATCCAGTTGCTGCGAGTGAGCGCTTTTAGGTTCTCCGGCTTAAGGCCCAGAAGGATCATGGTTGGAGATTCAGGCAGGGGGAAGCCCAGTACTTCTTTAATATGACGAAGGACTTTCTTCCAGAGCAGTGTTAGGAGTGAGCAGCCCCAGCAAATGTGAATAAAGTCGCCAGATGCGGTCAGACACCTCCAGCAGAAGGGGGATGTGGTGGCGAACATTTTGTGCAGTCGAACGGGCGTGTAATTACCATTGTGTCAGAATTTTGTATGCATTTTCCCTCTGTGGGATGCCACGATGAACCCTAGGAATGTCGCACCAAAGACGGTTCCATTGTGAAGGTGTGATTTCCCCATCCGACGCCAGCTGCCATTGCCGTTGATATGGATGTGTGGTTAGCACTGGAGGGTGTTGCATGATCTGGTATGTCCTTGATATAAGGCCTTTCGAGTCGGACTAGCTGCTCAAAGGGAGTGAATGGCCGGACAGCAGCCTGCTGTATTGCTGGTGATAATACCCAATGTCGCAGCTGCGCATACTGTATTCCCGCTCCCATTGGGAGACAACATTTTTTCCTGCACTAGGCGAATGTCTTAAAGGTGCCCCCCTCGTACAGATCAACAATCACTCTACAATCTCCCTGTAGCCATTTGGCGAATGTTTGGGAATGGAGGGCTGGAGGGAATAATGGGTTGCCAGCAATGGGGGTATGTGGGGAGGGAAAGGTTGTCAGCCCCTTACGCACGGATATCTTGTCCCATATGTCTAGGACATTCTTAGTAGGGACTGCAACATAGGCGCCACAGGAACGTGCCACGCGGTGAAGCCGCGTAGTGTCCCAGATGGTACGTCCCATTACCATCCTGTCCATATGAAACCACACCTTCTCGCTTTCGGTGGTTGTCCATTCGAGACAAAGCGGAGGTGCAAGGCCCAGTAGTATTCCAGGAGATAGGGACACGCCAGCCCTCTCCCCCAGTCTCGCGGCAGCATGAGGACTTTAAGGGAACACCGCGGTCTACGCCCACCCCATATAAAGTTGGTGATGTCTTGTTGGAGGCCCTGTATCTGGTGTTGTGGTTTAGGAGTGGGGAGACACTGGAATAGGTGAACAAGTTACTTACCTTCGGTAACGATATATCTGTAAGAAACAGTAGTTAGTATTAGATTCCTTACCTTAGAATATCCCCAGGCGTCAGTCTGGATCCGGAAACTTTTGCGTAGCAGTACCCCTGCGCGTCGGTAGGCGTCGTCTGCAGGCGTCCCCTGCGGCTCCGCGTCGTCGGCGTCGTGCGCCGTGATTACGTCGCTGGAGTATATAGACGCCGCCTCCGCGCGCTGACGTCAGTTCTTTGCACACAGCTTTTCCGCGCCAGAACACGCAGAGCCATGTGAGAACTAACACTGGTGCCATTTGAAACTAGGGCCCTGAAAGGGATGTCCTTAACCCTAGGTATCAGTTCGCAGAACGGGGAGGATGGGCGGGGCGGTAAGGAATCTAATACTAACTACTGTTTCTTACAGATATATCGTTACCGAAGGTAAGTAACTTGTTCATCTGAAAGAAACAGGTTAGTATTAGATTCCTTACCTTAGAATAGATACCCCAGCAATACCAACCCCGGTGGTGGGTCTGCGAACCAATACAATCCTACACCAGAAAATCCTGGAGGACCGAACGGCCAAAGAAGCCGTCCCTCCGGACTTGACTGTCCAGGCAGTAGTGCCTCGCAAAGGTGTGCAGCGAGGCCCACGTAGCCGCCTGGCAAATGTCCTGCAAAGGGACTCCCCGGCCCAGGGCAGTAGTAGCCGCCGTGGCCCGAGTGGAATGGGCCCTCAGCCCAACAGGAGGCTCCTTCCGAGCCAAAGAGTAGCAAGCTTTGATGCACAGGACGACCCACCGAGAGATGGTTCGTTTCTGTACCGCCCTTCCCTTCTTCTCACCCACGTAGCCAACAAACAGTTGGTCATCCACCCGGAACTGGCGTGTGTGATCCATATAAAATGAAAGCGCACGTTTTGGGTCCAGACGATGGAGCCGCTCTTCATCTTTTGAAGGATGCGGAGGCGGGAAGAAGGAGGGTAAGGTGATGGACTGCCCAATGTGAAAAGCAGAAACCACTTTGGGCAGGAAAGAAGGTCTAGTCCTAAGAACCACCTTGTCAGGATGAACGGACAAGAAAGGAGGCTTAATAGAAAGAGCCTGGAGCTCACTCACTCTCCTGGCAGAGGTGATGGCAACCAGGAAGGCCGTCTTCAAAGTGAGAAGACGGAGAGGACAGGAATGAAGCGGCTCAAAGGGAGCACACATCAAGAATGTCAGAACCAGGTTCAAGTCCCACTGAGGCATCACGAACGGAGCAGGTGGATACATGTGCGTGATGCCTTTCAAGAATCTCAGTACAATAGGAGACTTGAATAAAGATGGCTGATCAGGAAGCCTTAAGAAGGCGGAAAGGGCAGAAAGATAGCCCTTGATAGTGCCCAGAGCAGAGCCCTGCTGGGCAAGAGAAAGAAGGAAGAGGAGAACCTCGGAAAGAGGGGCAGAAAGGGGATCCACAGCCTTTGCTGTGCACCATGCCACAAATCTGTTCCACCGGCAGGCGTATACCGACTTTGTGGAGGGACGCCTGGCTGCCAGAATCACATCACAGACTTCAGGAGGCAAGTCAAATGGCCTCAACTGTCGCCGCTCAATCTCCAAGCATGGAGGTGGAGACTGGACAGGTTCGGGTGGAGGACCGTCCCCTGCTGCTGCGACAGAAGGTCCTCCTGAAGGGGCAGGCGGATCGAGGGACCGACTGACATGCTGAGTAGCTCGGGATACCAGTACCTTCGAGCCCAGTCCGGAGCCACAAGGATAACTTGGGCCCGGTCGCGCCTGATCTTCTTCAGCACTCTGGGCAGAAGTGGTATAGGCGGAAAGGCGTACAACAGACCGCAACTCCACTCGCGCCGAAAGGCGTCGCCGAGCGAGTGCCGTCTTGGAAACTCCAACGCGCAGAACTGATGACATTGCGCGTTCTCTTCTGTGGCGAATAGATCTAACCAAGGCTCTCCCCATTGCAGAAAGAGGCCTCTCGCCACGTCCGAGTTCAGACGCCATTCGTGATCCACCGAGCACCGACGGCTGAGTTCGTCCGCCCTGGCGTTCAGAGAACCTGCCAGGTGTTGAACCGTCAGAGTCACGCCCTGACGTTCCAGCTATTGCCAGAGGCGCAGAGCCTCCTGGCAAAGGGTCCACGACCCCACTACGCCCTGCTTGTTGCAGTACCACATGGCGGTGGTGTTGTCCGTGAACACCTGCACTACACTCCCGTTGACAAAGGGGAGGAATGCCTTCAGTGCTAGGCGAATCGCCCGTAGCTCCAACATGTTGATATGGAGCCGGGACTCCGCCGGAGACCAGATGCCTCTGATCTCCGCCTCTCCCAAGTGGCCACCCCAGCCCTGGAGGGACGCGTCCGTCACAACCACGTGCTCCGGTTGGGGAAGGGAGAGGGATCTGCCTCTGACCCAATCGCGGTCCGTAAGCCACCACTGCAACTGTCTCGCAGTGCCCTCCGAGATCAGGACATGGTCGGAAAGGTTGCCCTGATGCTGGGCCCACTGAAACTTCAGGTCCCACTGCAGAGCCCGCATCCGCCATCTGGCGTGATGCACCAGAAGGATGCAGGAGGCCATCAGCCCCAGAAGCCGCAGCGTCAACCTGACCGAAACCCGGGACAACGGCTGAAAGATGGGAATCAGAGCCTGAATATCCCGGACCCGCCGTTCCGGAGGATAAACCCGAAACTGCGCCGAGTCGAGAACCGCTCCGATGAAAAGGAGCTTTTGAGAGGGACACAGGTGTGATTTCGGCACATTGATGGAAAACCCCAGCTCGTGCAGGAGGTCTGCCGTCATCTGAAGGTGGTGGACGACTGTCTGGGGCGAGCCCGCCTTCAACAACCAGTCGTCGAGGTAGGGGAAGACTGAAACCCCTAACCGGCGCAGATGAGCTGCGACCACCGCCATCACTTTCGTGAACACCCGTGGGGCGCTGGTAAGGCCGAATGGGAGCACGATAAACTGAAAGTGCTCGTGGCCTACCGTGAACCGCAGGTAACGCCGGTGGGCCGGCAGGACGGGGATGTGAAAATACGCATCCTGCAAGTCCAACGCTACCATCCAGTCTTGTGGGTCTAGAGCAGCCAAGACTTGAGCCAAAGTCAACATCTTGAACTTCTCCTTCTGGAGGAAGCCGTTGACGTCCCGTAGGTCCAAGATAGGACGAAGGCCCCCTTTGTCCTTCTTGGGTACCAGAAAGTAGTGGGAGTAGCAACCACACCCTACTTCTGGCCCAGGAACGCGCTCGATGGCCCCCTTGGCCAAGAGGGCCGTAACTTCCTCCTGCAGAAGTGTCAAGCGGTCCCCCGACACACGGTGGTTCTGCGGTGGCATGGCTGGAGGAGTGGACTCGAAGGGGAGGGAGTAGCCCCTTCGGACGAGCTGCAGCACCCACCTGTCCAACGTAATCGTGCGCCAGCGGGAGTGGTGATGGCGAACCCTGCCACCCACTGGCGTCACATGGGCCCGAAAGCTCGGACTAGGAAGATTTGGAGGCTGCTGCGGGGGGAGGTGTGGACTGACCTCGCCGCTGGCCGCTACCGCCACCCCGGCGGAATCCACGGCCGCCACCGCGCTGAGGAGCGGTCTGCGGTGCGTGGCTGGCAGCACGTGTGGGACCGCCCCTTCCGTGGCCACGAAAGGAGCGAAACGAACCCGTCTGCTGGCGCTGGGTCGAAAGACCCAAGGACTTGGCCGTGACCCTGGAGTCCTTGAAGCGCTCAAGCGCGTTGTCCGCTTTGTCACCGAACAGGCGACTGCCATCGAAAGGCATGTCCATGAGGGCATTCTGGACATCCGGCGAGAAGTTGGCGGATCTCAGCCAAGCATGGCGACGAATCGCCACCGTCGTGGACATAGCCCGTCCCAGCGAGTCGGTCGTGTCAAGACCACACCGTATGGAGCACCTCGCCGCGTCCCGGCCTTCAATCAAGGCCTGGTTGAGCTTGTCCCGCACCTCCTGCGGGCATTGCGGCATACACTCCGCGACCGTATCCCACAAAGAGTGGGTGTAGCGGCCTAAGAGGCATGCGGTATTGCAAGACCGCAGTCCTGCACTCAAAGACGAAAAGACCTTCTTGCCAAATTGGTCATAACGCTTAGATTCCCGATCGGGCGGGGCCGTCGGGAATGCGGACTGGGAAGTGGAGGCTTGGATCACCAGACTCTCCGGGGAGGGATGGGTGGAGAGGAAGGCAGGGTCGTGCGAACACGGACGGTGACGCCTGGCAACGTTTCGGTCAACAGGTGAACCGGAAGCGGGCCTGGACCAGGTGCCCAAAAGGACATCCGTCAGGGCGTCATTAAACGGCAGCAGAGGCTCCTGTGGGCATGACTGCGGTTTAAATACCTCGGTGAGGATGTTAGGCTTCACCTTAGCGACGGGGAGCTCAAGGCGCAAGGCCTTGGCAGCCCTCAACAGTACCACCGAATAGGCAGCCCCAGCCTCCGACGCCACAGTGGGAGGCGAGACAAACCCAGGGTTAGGCGACTCGTCCAGACCACTGGCCTCACCTAAGTCACCCACCCAGTCCACGTCGTACTGGCATGCTCGCGACAAAGGGTCCTCAGACCCCTCCCAACCCTCTCCATAATCGTCCTCATCGCCATAGTTCGAGTCGACGATATAGACGGGCTCCTCGGAGCCAAGGGGCCCCAACGGCGATGCCGGTCCGACTCCGCGTCAGGAGTCAGAGAGGGAATGGGGGTGGCGCCGCGCGGCGCCGGCGCCCCGACCGGAACAGACGGCGGAGTCGCGGTGCCGCGCGGAGGCGGCACCACGGGTTGCCCCGATGGAATCGGCGCCGGAGAGGCCGGATGACCAGCCGGCGACGACCCTGAAGGGCCCAGCGGCGCCGGGGCCGGAGCCGCCGGCGGCGTCGGGGCCGGAGCACCCGGCGGCGTCGGGGCAGGTGCACCTGAACCGCTCGGGCCCCCAGACGGGACCAACGGCCCCGCAGGCGCCGTAGGCCCCGCCGGAGGAGACATCGCCCTCATAGCCATGAGGAACTCCTCAATCTCCTCGCGCGACGCGCCTTCCCCAGGGACCGACGGGTATGGGGCAGACGGCGTCGGCGACCCACGCGGGGCCGCGGGGGTGGGGCCACCCGAACCCCCGGCCGCATCCCGCGGGCGTCGGGGGGAGTCGGGGGTACGATGACGACGCCCCGACTTCTTGCGCTTACCTGAGGAACCGGAGGAATGGTGGCGACTCCCGGAGCGCCCATGGCGGCTCCGCGATCGTTCTCTCGACCGCTCCCTCGACCTCCGACCGGACCGGGACCGCTCTCGACGCGGGGCCGACACCCGGAGCTCGAGCAGCTTGCGGGACCGCTCCCGCCTAGCTTTACCTGTCAAGGCCCGGCAGTCGACGCAGGACTCCACGTCGTGGTCCGCACCCAGACACCGGAGGCAGAGTCGATGGTGGTCGGTGACCGAAATCAGGCGGTCGCACCCGTCGCAACTTTTAAAACCGGGCATCCTACCGGCACCTGAAGATAGAGTTAGATGTAACAAAAAACTTGGTCAAAAGACCGGAGTACTGCTCTTCGGATCTGCGCTAACTGGCGCGGAAAAAAGAAGAACTGACGTCAGCGCGCGGAGGTGGCGTCTATATACTCCAGCGACGTCATCACGGCGCACGACGCCAACGCGGAGCCGCAGGGGACGCCTGCAGACGACGCCTACCGACGCGCAGGGGTACTGCTACGCAAAAGTTTCCGGATCCAGACTGACGCCTGGGGATATTCTAAGGTAAGGAATCTAATACTAACCTGTTTCTTTCAGATACAACATTTTAGGGAGTATCGACATGTTAACGGCATTAAGCCTGCCCAGCCAAGAGATAATTAGGGATTTCCACCTCCGCAGGTCCTCCAAGACAGTTTTTTTACATTCCCGACAGTTTACCTGTGTCCACGTGTCTAATGAAGGGGTTAATTGGAGCCCTAGATATCGGATATGATCCGGGGCCCACTGATAAGGAGCAAGTGCCTTTAATGCCGGTATTTCCTCTTCTGGAATCGTAAGCTTTAAAGCCCAAGACTTGCCATGGTTAATTTTAAGGCCTGAGGCTCTCTCAAAGGACTGTAACAGGGTGTGGAGCGCCGGGAGAGATGTATGTGGGCGCAATAGCGTGAGGATAAGGTCATCCGCGAATAGCTCTACTTTGTTCTGATGGCCCCCAAAAGTGAGACCGTGTATGTCCGCATTCTGCCTGATCAGTTCCGCTGGAGGCTCTACCACCAGGGAAAATAGCAGAGGGGACAGGGGGCAACCCTGCCGCGTACCCCTATGTATGGAAAAGGGTTCTGTGAGCTGTCCATTAACCCGAACCCTCACTTGTGGAGAGTGATAGGGGGCCATGATCACAGAGATCATATTAGGTCCTAAGCCGACCTTGTGCAACACCGCGCGAAGGAAGCTCCAGTCTACCCGGTCAAACCCCTTCTCTGCGTCAAGCGACAGAAGGCAGGCCAGTATATTGCAATGATGCGCTTTCCCTACCAGGTGCTCAATTCTATGCACACTGTCCGCCCCTTGTCTATTGCAAAGGAAGCCAACCTGATCAGGCTCCACAAGGCCAGGCATGTGAGGCTCCAGGCGTTTTGCCAGTATTTTGGTGTAAATTTTAAGGTCTGTGTTTAGCAGTGCTATGGGGCGGTAAGATGCGCAGAGTGTGGGATCTTTTCCTGGCTTGGGGATGAGAGCTATTTCTGCCATACCCATTTCGGACGATGGTCCGTCCGTATCCGAGAAAGAGTTATATAATCACAGTAAGTATGGCTGGAGTTGCACTAGGAACATACGATAGAAGGCCATCGGCAAGCCGTCCGGGCCAGGCGTCTACCCTAGGGGGGGGTCTCTCAATGCTGCCGTCACCTCCTCTGCCAGGAGAGGGCCGTCCAATAGTTTGGCATGGTGTGGATGTATTGGGGTCCAGGGACACTTCTTTAGGACATCATCTATATGCGTTTGGGAGGACTCATCTGCAGTATAGAGGGCCATATAATAGGACCTAAAGGCCTCACACTTAGCTCTTTCCGTGGTGATCCTCCCCTCCCCCCCACCCCCCGGCAACTGGATGTTCGCTATGTGGACCTTCGATGCTCTCACCCTCAGACGTTTCGCCAGTAATCTGCCCACTTTATTCCCCCCCCTTCAAAATACTGTTGTTTGAGGGCAAGTAGGGTCCGAACTGCTTTATTGGTGCACAAGGAGCGAAGCTGACCCCGGAGGTTCGCAAGCCTCCGCCGGCATGCAAGTGTTGGACGTTCCTGATCCTGCTTCTCCAGTCTCTTAATGTCCTTGGAGAGACCATCTTTCAAGCAACGGGCTTCCCGCACCTGTGCAATCGCTATCGACGTGATGTGGACGCGAATCGTTGCCTTAAAGGCATCCCACACCACCGGGAATGGGGTTTCAGGCAGATCATTACTCGCAAAGTAAGAGTCAATGGCAGTCCTCAGCGTTTCCACATTGGCTGGGTCCCTCAGAATATGCGGCGGCAGGTGCCACCGCGGTAGACAGATGTGGCAAGCAGCCGAATCCTGCATGAGGAGCTCAACATGGGCTTGGTCGGATATTGAAATGTCTGATATAGATGCCGCTATTGTGTCCCCTATAAGGGCGTGCGAAACAAACAAATAATCAATACGCGAGTACGAGCGAAGAACATGCGAGTAGTACAAGTAATCCCGCACCTCGGGGGAGTGGTATCGCCAGGAATCGATCAGGCACAGGACAGCTATCTACTTCCGGAGAGCAGAGGAAATGGCTCCAGACCCGTTTGAGGAGGCTTCATTACGGTCCAGCGTAGGATCCCACACCAAGTTAAAATCTCCTCCAGAATCAGAGAGGGATCGCCCTGTGGAACCTGTTCCCGCAGTAAGATTCGGAGAGAAGAATCCTGCATCTGGTTTGACGTGTAGACATTACACAATGTAAAGGAGCGTCTCCCCACCTCCACTCCTGCTTGGATGAAGTGCCCCTCTGGGCTGCGGAAGACTTTAGTTTCCCCCTGTCTGATGCCATTTCTGCATAAGATAGCCACCCCAGCCGTTTTGGAATCCGCTGTGGTCCAGAATTGGAGAGAATATTTAGGGTGCGCCATGCGGGGGTTGTCCACCTTAAACAGGTGGGTTTCTTGAAGGAAGATTATGTCTGGGATGTGTTGTAGTACGTAGCGCCACAGTTGCTGTCTCTTGTTGGGGGAGTTAAGCTCCTTAACATTAAGGGATAGTACCTTTAAAGGGTCAGGCAGAGTCATAGGTCTTTCCAGTCACCGATACGGCCAGCACACCATCATAAAAACATATCAGGACTGTTAGACCTGACACCTTTGGGGTGGTTCTTCCCCCATCTTTTTGCCTCTGACTCATGTATTTTTGATGCTGTGCTGGATTTCGTTTTTGCTGGTTTAGATGCTTTGGACACTCTGCCACTGCTGATCAGTGTCAGAGTGTAAGTGCTCCCTCTGTAAATTGCCATATTGATTAAATATACCTGATTGGCATATTTGCATCACCATGAAGTCCCTAGTAAAGTGCATTATGTGTGCCAGGGCTGGTGATGACAGATGATACTAGTGGGCCTGCAGCGCAGATTGCGCCACCCACATGAGTAGCCCTAAAAAAGGTGACTCAGGCCTGCCAGCGCAGGGCCTGTGTGCAGTTAGTGACTGCCTGTCCCCCTGGCCAGTGTCACCACTGGCTGGGCCTAACCCTTCCCTGTCTGTGCACATCAGTCACCCCTATGGAAGGCTCACGGTACCCCCCTGGGCAGGGTGCAGTGTATGGATAAGGTAGAGCATGTACTAGTGCAGGTCACATGCTCTGGTAGTGGGCAGCAGCCATTTTGTGTGCTCACTGCTGTAAGGTTATCTTGCTCCATAGAGTAACATGGAGGAGGCTGGTCCCATGGGATACCAGCCTATCTCCCCATAGGAACAAGATGGGACATGAGTGAAAGATATGCCTGAACTCAGAATTTAAAGACATCTTTTAGTGAAGGTTGTTTTTAAATCCTGTGTTGGAGAATAGCACTTTTAGAAAGTGGCTGTTCTCTTGTCTAAACCTTTCTGTGTGCCTGGGTTTGTGGAATGCCTGTCTGGTCTGGGTGTGACGGGGGCTGCAGAACCCCCGGAGGAGGGGGTCGGAGTCCGCCCGGGGATCAAAGGCCACATCTGCTGCCAGGGAGGTGGGAGGAGATAGCGCCTGACAGTGCCGGGCTGTGCTTGCCTGCCCACCATGCTGGCTCTCCCTCCTGCCGGCCAACTGACACCTCTGACCCTGAAGCTGACAGGAAGAGGAAAACCAGAAACACCTCAGTGCTCCGCAACCCCCAGAACTGGTTTGGACCGGGCCCAGGGCTCCCTTGCACAAAGACTTCAAAGGACTTCAAAGACATTGAGGGGTATAAGGAAAGGACCCCTGACTACAGAAGTTTAGATTCCAAGATTCTACACTCAAGAAGGAACCTCTGCTGGACGAAGGACTGCTGGAGAACTAAAGGAAGATTGCCTTGCTGTGTGCTTTAAGGGCTGACCTGTTCTGCTGTGCAACTGAAAGCTGAGGAGGAGAAAGGGACTTTGCTGTGTGCTGTGACCCTGCCAACTTGAAACTGCCAGGACTTTGCTGTGTGCTGTGTCCGCAACTTGAATCTCCAAGGGCCTGAGAAGAGCTGGCCTCCTGTTGGGAACCCAGGGTTAAAGGTTCCTAAAGCTTTGCCAAGGATTACTGCAAGATCGTGTTGTTTTGGACCTGGAGCGTGTGGTGCTCAACTGCTGAGTGTAAGAAGGGATCGTTGTGCTCATCGGCACATTCCCGAAGTGACGTCCTGATCGGAGCTGCGGGGCCGAAGAACGAAGCCGCCGCGCTCCCATTGGTTGGAGGAGCCGAGCCCCCTCACCAACGCCGCGACGGGATAGGCCCGTGCGGCGCAGCGTCATCAGTGTTGTTGGGCCGTGATTGGCCGGAGGAGCGGAGCGTCATTGCTTGCCTGTCCCGGGAGCCGCACTGCCATTGGCTGACTCCCGGGTGCTGCTGGAGGCTCGCCCCATTTGCCGCGACAGGATTGGTCCCCGTCATCGGGACCTCTTCGAGTGCCGTCTGATCACCGCCGGGACCGGGGAAGACTGACCAGACCTCGCCGAGGGAATCCAGCGAGTGCTCCCAGCCCCGGCCTGCCGTCTCTGCTCCCCGCTGCTCCCTGAAGGACTGAGAGAGGGCGGAGAGCTTCCTGAGACCGGCCGGGCCAGAGCGCGAGTGAGCGCTGGAAGGCGGGGAGCGTCTGAGGCCTGACGAAGTGCCGGACGAGGGGAAGGGAAACCCCCCCTGCATTCCGGTGAGGCGCGCTTGTAGCGCATAGGGCCCCTGACGTTAGGGGCGGATTCTTTTGGCGACTTTAAGAAGCTGGCATTGTTTTCACAGTGCTTGAGGCCCATTGCTTTGCGGGCTGGGAATAATTCTGGCATTGCGCAATATGCTCGTTTTTAGAGCTAATTGAATATAAATCAGTGGCATTATTTTTAATTACTGATTAAAGAGACTTGAGACATTTTTCATAAGAACTTCCTAACAATTTAACTGCAACCATTAAGAAGAAGTGCAACATTTTTATAATGAAGTAATTATCGTGCAACTGCTTGATTTCCCTTGCTGAAACTAGATAAAGATAAAGTTATATATTTTTATAAAATATACTTACCTGTGTGGTCTCAGTTTGTGGTGGATTGGGGATTATTGTTGTGTTAAGTGCAAATGTTATCCACATTGCCTCTGTTTAGCCTAGACTGCTCGTGCCAAGCTACCTAGAGGGTGAGCAGGGGTTATCTCAGAGGGCTATTCCTTCACCCTGACTAGAAGCAAGGGTCCCTATTTGGTCTAAGGTACTTACCTCTGCCAACTAGAGACCCCCAGTTCTAACATTGTTGGACAGCGGTGCGGATTTTGAACTAATAATTGCACTTGACCGACAGTGATTTCTTGTACATCACTAGTCTAGTTTGGCAGCACAGGTTGCGCAAGATTTTTTTTCTTTTTTGGTGAAACCTTTTAGTTGAAGAGGTTAGGAAGCATCATGTCTCGGAAAGCGCCAAGCGTGAATGGAGAAGTGGAAGTGGAATTTGAAATCCAGGAGTTGTTCACCTATAACAAGGAGCAACTGGGAAAATTGTGCAAACGGCTTGAATGCCCAGTAAGGGGCAGCGCAAACAAGGAAGAGCTAAGGAAAGCTCTGAGGGCCTGGTGGGAGGCCAAACATGGTGATCCAGAAGCTGCTACTGGAGAGGGAGGCACACAGGAGAATGCTTTTTTGTCCAGTGAATTGCCAGTGGGGAAGCCAGCGTCTAGGACCGGCAGCAACCACTCCGGTAGGATTATGTCTCCAGAGGAAGTGGAGGAGAATCAGAGAGCTAGGGCCCATGAGATTGAGCTTTTTAAGCTCAGAGCGCAAGCAGATGAGAAGAGACTGCGCCTTGAAGCTGAGAAAGAGGCGCAGGAGAGAGAGGCGCAGGAGAGAAGGAATGCTCTCGCTTTGGAGGAGAAGAAACTCCAATTGGCTCATGAGTTGAGCATGAAGGAGCTGGACATTAAATTCAGAAAGGCGGAGTCCAGTTCTAATGGTGGCAGCGCACAACCAGTACAGGCGGGTAAGGTATACATACCAAAGGATCTGGTACAGAATTATCAGAGGGGTGAGGATATCTATGCGTGGTTCAGAGCGTATGAACTTGCCTTAAGGATGAATGTAGTGCCTGAGAAGAATTGGGGGGCAGGATTGTGGAAGCATTTTGAGGCCTCTGGGAGGGATGTTTTGGCACCCTTAGAAGCAGCGGATGCTTTATCCGACCCCGCTATGAAGGAGGCTTTGTGCCTCAGGTATGGGCTCACTTCAGAACAGTACCGCCAGAAGTTTAGGAACTTCAAGAAGCTTGATTCAAGTACTTGGGTGGAGTGTGTGAATATGTACACGCGTGCACTGGAAGGTTGGATAAAGGGCAGCAAAGTTACTGATTATGTGGGGTTGTGTCACTTGATTAGTTGGGAGCACTTAAGTAGTTTATGTGTTCCAGAGCTGCGCCAGCATCTTTTGGATAGCAAGTTAACTGACCCCAGTGAGCTTGCTAAAGAGGCGGACCGCTGGACTAGCACCAGGGTCCACAAGGGGGTGGTAATTACCCCGGCCAAAGGTGGACAGGGTCCCCAGCAGAAGAGTGGGGGGGACATGGGTAATCAAAAGGAGTCTTCTAAAGGGCCCCAAAATGGTTCCCAGGAGAAGGTGTCTCAACCCCCCAAGCCTAAGAAGTCCTGGCCCCCTAAGGGCACGCAGGACAGAAGGGCCCCACTTACTTGCTATTCATGTAGGGAGGTGGGGCACATTGCCCCCAAATGTCCAAAGAAGAAATCAGCACCCACTGGTGCTCCAGCTCCAGCTCCGGCGTTAGCCAGTGTAGCTTTGGGAGGGGATTTGAGTTCTAGTGGGGAGAAGGGGTTAGCATTGATGACCCTTGTCTCTCTAGGAGACTAAGAGATGGCCCAGGAAACTTTGCTGCCCCAAAACACTAAGAAATACGGGCAGAAGGTGACCATCAATGGACAGGAAATAGAGGCTCTGAGAGACACAGGGGCCAGCGTGACATCTGTCAGGTGTCGGTGGGTGTCTGAAGAGCAAATTGTTCCCAAGGTACTCCGGCCTGTGGTGGCATCTGACAGTTCAGTGCGCTACTGCAGGTTGGCAAATGTTCCATTTGAATGGGGAGGGGTCTCCGGTATTTTGGAAATTGTTGTAAGTGATGCCTTGCCGGTAGATTGTCTATTAGGTAATGACCTGGAGAGCTCCCCATGGAAAGAGGTGGAGCACAGGACTCACTTGGAGATGTTGGGTTTGCCTGCGTGGATCTGTGTGTCCACCCGTGCAATGACAGCCAGAGAGGGCGGTCTAGCAGAGCTGGAGCCTGGAACAATGGCCCAGGGACCTGCCAAGAGAGGAAGGGGTAGAGGGCGCGGGAAACCAGCCCCCACTGTTCCCACGGTCCAGGAGGAAGCAGACCCTGAGGGGGATGCCCTGGAACCTACAGGGGAGCAGGTGGCCGAACTGGGGAAATTGCCTGAGCTGTCCCAGTGGCAGCAAGAGGGTGGTCCCTCCAGGGAGGAATTCTGCCAGGCTCAGAAGGAGTGCCCTTCTCTCATTGGTGTGCGGCAGCAGGCTGCAGACCAGGCCGCAGGCCTGGGGTCCAAGGAGCATTTGATCTACTGGGAGGATGACTTACTTTATAGTGAGCCTAAGTTCGCTGAGCCCGGTGCAGCCCGTGTGCTGGTAGTACCGGAACGCTTCAGGAACTTCTTACTGGGTCTGGCTCATGACGTGCCTCTCGCAGGACATCTGGGGCAAGACAAGACCTATCACAGGCTTGTCACCCATTTCTACTGGCCCCAGATGAAGAAGCACGTCTCTGCCTTTTGTAAATCTTGCCAAACTTGTCAGGCCAGTGGCAAGAGCGGAGGGAAGTGCGTGGCACCCCTCCAACCCTTTCCTGTGGTGAGCACCCCTTTTGAGCGGGTGGGCATTGACATCGTGGGGCCCCTGGACCCCAAGACAACCCTAGGCAACAGGTTTATCCTGGTCTTGGTGGACCATGCCACTCGGTACCCGGAAGCCATCCCGCTCAGGACAGTCACAGCCCCAGTGGTGGGCCGTGCCCTGATGGGAATCTTTTCCCGGGTGGGATTTCCCAGGGAGGTGGTCTCAGACAGAGGGACAAACTTCATTTCTAGGTATATGAAGTCCCTGTGGAGTGAGTGTGGGGTGACATACAAATTCACCACTCCTTACCACCCTCAAGGAAATGGGTTGGTTGAGAGATTCAACCGCACATTGAAGGGCATGATTATGTGCCTGGAAGAGCCCATGAGGCGGAAATGGGACGTCTTGTTACCATGCCTGTTGTTTGCCTACAGGGAGGTGCCTCAGAAATCCTTGGGGTTCAGTCCCTTTGAGTTGCTGTATGGCCACCCTGTCAGAGGGCCTCTTACTCTGGTGAAGGAGGGGTGGGAGAAATCCCGTGGGAAAACCCCTCAGGATGTGTTCAGCTATGTGCTGGCCATTCGCAACCAGACCAAACGCTTCAGGAAGCTCGCTCAAGAGAACCTGGAGGCTAGCCAGGAGGAAATGAAGAGGTGGTATGACCAGAACACTTCTCTGGTTGAGTTCCACCCTGGTCAGAAAGTGTGGGTGATGGCGCCAGTGGAGCCTTGTGCGCTCCGTGACAAGTGGTCTGGGCCATATGAGGTGGTGGAGCGCAAGAGCGAGGTTACCTATTTGGTTAACCTGAAGACTCCCAGGCAGCCCCGGAGAGTGCTACATGTGAACCGCCTCAAACCCCACTTTGAGAGGTCAGAAGTGACTATGCTCATGGCTACAGATGCTGGAGGGGAGGAGGATAGTGATCCTCTCCCTGACCTCCTGGCAGTCAAGGAGCAAGACGGGTCAGTGGATGGTGTGGTCCTCTCCCCCACCCTGACCCCAGAGCAGCAGGAGGACTGTCGCCAAGTCTTGGGTCAGTTCGCCCCCCTGTTCTCCCTGACCCCAGGTGTCACCAAGTGGTGCGTCCACGATGTGGACACTGGAGACAGTCTGCCTGTGAAACAGAAGTTTTACAGAGTGGCTGACAAGGTCAGAGCCAGCATCAAGGAAGAAGTTTCCAAGATGTTGGCGCTAGGGGTTATTGAGCCCTCCAGCAGCCCCTGGGCTAGCCCAGTGGTCTTAGTGCCTAAGAAAGCTGCTACCCCCGGTGGCACCCCAGAACTTCGGTTCTGCGTGGACTACCGTGGGCTCAATGCGGTCACAAAGACTGACGCGCACCCCATCCCCAGAGCTGATGAGCTGGTGGATCGGTTGGGAGCTGCCCAGTACCTGAGCACTTTTGATTTGACTTCAGGGTACTGGCAGATTGCCTTAACCGAGGGGGCCAAGGAGAGGTCAGCATTTTCCACACCAGAGGGGTACTTCCAGTTCCGTGTCATGCCCTTTGGGTTGAAAAATGCCCCCGCCACATTTCAGAGATTGGTCAACAAGGTACTGGCGGGGCTGGAGCAATTCAGCGCAGCCTACCTGGATGACATTGCTGGGTTCAGCTCCACTTGGGAGGAACACCTGCAACACCTCACTGAAGTGTTGAAGGCTCTGCAGAAGGCAGGCCTCACTATCAAGGCCAGTAAATGCCAGATAGGGCAGGGATCTGTGGTGTACTTGGGACACCAGGTAGGGAGCGGCCAGGTGGCGCCCCTACAGGCAAAGATTGATACCATTCTGGCTTGGGAGCCCCCCAAGACCCAGACTGAGGTGAGAGCCTTTCTAGGTCTCACCTGGTATTACAGACGGATTGTCAAAGGGTATGGCACCATTGTGGCCGCTTTGACAGAGCTGACATCTAGAAATCAGCCCAGGAAAGTGAATTGGACTGAGGCCTGTCAAACTGCTTTTGACACCCTCAAAACTGCCATGTGCACAGCACCGGTGCTTAAGGCACCGGACTTTTCCAGTGAGTTCATTGTGCAAACTGACGCTTCAGAGCAAGGCGTGGGAGCAGTACTCTCACAGATCAATGATGAGGGCGGAGACCAACCAGTGGCTTTCATTAGCAGGAGGCTAATCCCCAGGGAACAGAAATGGAGTGCCATTGAAAGAGAAGCTTTCGCTGTGGTCTGGGCTCTGAAGAAGCTGAGGCCCTACCTGTTTGGGACTCACTTCCGTGTTCAGACCGACCACAGGCCCCTCCGGTGGTTAATGCAGATAAGGGGTGAGAATCCAAAATTGTTGAGGTGGTCCATTTCCCTACAGGGGATGGACTTTACGGTGGAGCACCGCCCTGGTACAGAACACGCCAATGCTGACGGTCTGTCCAGATTCTTCCGCCTTAGTGATGAGGACTCCCAAGAGGTTGGGTAGTTCTCCCCACTTTCAGCTGGAGGGGACACGTGTTAGACCTGACACCTTTGGCGTGGTTCTTCCCCCATCTTTTTGCCTCTGACTCATGTATTTTTGATGCTGTGCTGGATTTCGTTTTTGCTGGTTTAGATGCTTTGGACACTCTGCCACTGCTGATCAGTGTCAGAGTGTAAGTGCTCCCTCTGTAAATTGCCATATTGATTAAATATACCTGATTGGCATATTTGCATCACCATGAAGTCCCTAGTAAAGTGCATTATGTGTGCCAGGGCTGGTGATGACAGATGCTACTAGTGGGCCTGCAGCGCAGATTGCGCCACCCACATGAGTGGCCCTAAAAAAGGTGACTCAGGCCTGCCAGCGCAGGGCCTGTGTGCAGTTAGTGACTGCCTGTCCCCCTGGCCAGTGTCACCACTGGCTGGGCCTAACCCTTCCCTGTCTGTGCACATCAGTCACCCCTATGGAAGGCTCAAGGTACCCCCCTGGGCAGGGTGCAGTGTATGGATAAGGTAGAGCATGTACTAGTGCAGGTCACATGCTCTGGTAGTGGGCAGCAGCCATTTTGTGTGCTCACTGCTTTAAGGTTATCTTGCTCCATAGAGTAACATGGAGGAGGCTGGTCCCATGGGATACCAGCCTATCTCCCCATAGGAACAAGATGGGACATGAGTGAAAGATATGCCTGAACTCAGAATTTAAAGACATCTTTTAGTGAAGGTTGTTTTTAAATCCTGTGTTGGAGAATAGCACTTTTAGAAAGTGGCTGTTCTCTTGTCTAAACCTTTCTGTGTGCCTGGGTTTGTGGAATGCCTGTCTGGTCTGGGTGTGACAGGGGCTGCAGAACCCCCGGAGGAGGGGGTCGGAGTCCGCCCGGGGATCAAAGGCCACATCTGCTGCCAGGGAGGTGGGAGGAGATAGCGCCTGACAGTGCCGGGCTGTGCTTGCCTGCCCACCATGCTGGCTCTCCCTCCTGCCGGCCAACTGACACCTCTGACCCTGAAGCTGACAGGAAGAGGAAAACCAGAAACACCTCAGTGCTCCGCAACCCCCAGAACTGGTTTAGACCGGGCCCAGGGCTCCCTTGCACAAAGACTTCAAAGGACTTCAAAGACATTGAGGGGTATAAGAAAGGACCCCTGACTACAGAAGTTTAGATTCCAAGATTCTACACTAAAGAAGGAACCTCTGCTGGAAGAAGGACTGCTGGAGAACTAAAGGAAGATTGCCTTGCTGTGTGCTCTAAGGGCTGACCTGTTCTGCTGTGCAACTGAAAGCTGAGGAGGAGAAAGGGACTTTGCTGTGTGCTGTGACCCTGCCTACTTGAAACTGCCAGGACTTTGCTGTGTGCTGTGTCCGCAACTTGAATCTCCAAGGGCCTGAGAAGAGCTGGCCTCCTGTTGGGAACCCAGGGTTAAAGGTTCCTAAAGCTTTGCCAAGAATTACTGCAAGATCGTGTTGTTTTGGACCTGGAGCGTGTGGTGCTCAACTGCTGAGTGTAAGAAGGGATCGTTGTGCTCATCGGCACATTCCCGGCGAGGGTCGGAGGTCTGTGGTGCCTCCCCTCGCGGAATTCACTCAAGAGCGGTTGTGAGGCTAAGAGGGCGGTCTGTCCGTGACCCGCGCCCTCTAAAATCATCTGCCGCCTGATCACCGCCGCTGCCCGGGGCCAGAAAAACCTCTTCCCGAAGTGCCGTCCTGATCGGAGCTGCGGGGCCGAAGAACGAAGCCGCCGCGCTCCCATTGGTTGGAGGAGCCGAGCCCCCTCACCAACGCCGCGACGGGATAGGCCCGTGCGGCGCAGCGTCAACAGTGTTGTTGGGCCGTGATTGGCTGGAGGAGCGGAGCGTCATTGCTTGCCTGTCCCGGGAGCCGCACTGCCATTGGCTGACTCCCGGATGCTGCTGGAGGCTCGCCCCATTTGCCGCGACAGGATTGGTCCCTGTCATCGGGACCTCTTCGAGTGCCGTCTGATCACCGCCGGGACCGGGGAAGACTGACCCGACCTCGCCGAGGGAATCCAGCGAGTGCTCCCAGCCCCGGCCTGCCGTCTCTGCTCCCCGAAGGACTGAGAGCGGGCGGAGAGCTTCCTGAGACCGGCCGGGCCAGAGCGCGAGTGAGCGCTGGAAGGCGGGGAGCGTCTGAGGCCTGACGAAGTGCCGGACGAGGGGAAGGGAAACCCCCCCCCAGCATTCCGGTGAGGCGCGCTTGTAGCGCATAGGGCCCCTGACGTTAGGGGCTGATTCTTTTGGCGACTTTAAGAAGCTGGCATTGTTTTCACAGCGCTTGAGGCCCATTGCTTTGCGGGCTGGGAATAATTCTGGCATTGCGCAATATGCTCGTTTTTAGAGCTAATTGAATATAAATCAGTGGCATTATTTTTAATTACTGATTAAAGAGACTTGAGACATTTTTCATAAGAACTTCCTAACAATTTAACTGCAACCATTAAGAAGAAGTGCAACATTTTTATAATGAAGTAATTATCGTGCAACTGCTTGATTTCCCTTGCTGAAACTAGATAAAGATAAAGTTATATATTTTTATAAAATATACTTACCTGTGTGGTCTCAGTTTGTGGTGGATTGGGGATTATTGTTGTGTTAAGTGCAAATGTTATCCACATTGCCTCTGTTTAGCCTAGACTGCTCGTGCCAAGCTACCTAGAGGGTGAGCAGGGGTTATCTAAGAGGGCTATTCCTTCACCCTGACTAGAAGCAAGGGTCCCTATTTGGTCTAAGGTACTTACCTCTGCCAACTAGAGACCCCCAGTTCTAACAAGGACACAGAAAGGAGGGTGCAGAGGTGGGCCCTCCCTATGCACACAGGTCCACCATAACCTCGTAGTCTCCCACCCGCCACACCCCAGTGAGAGTAAGAAGAAGGAAGAATCAGCCAAGTAGGAAAAGAGAAGAAGAAGAGGTAAACAACCAACATTGGCCAACCGGGCCACATAGTTCTGTTCCAGTCAAGGGCCAGGGTGCACCCTAAGGTTTGGGCGAACCCAGAGACGTCACGCTGCACTCAAGTTCATCCAGGTGGGAAGCTCCGGCATTTGCTACATTGCGAGAAGGGAGTTGGGGTAGCGCCCAAAGTGCAGCGTTGGACATTGAAACCTACCAAGTGGGAGTCATGCCTCCCAAGATAAACTTAGAGTTCGTTATGGGCACGTAAGCTGTTCATCAAGGGGTAGGGGGGTCCGAGCGCGCTTCTGATTTGTCCCCTTCCAAGGATTTGATATGTTTGATAATGTCCTGTTTAGCCTGTGAAGCCTTTTGGTCATCCAGAGGCGGTGAGCGTCTGCGCCGACGCACGGTGGAACAGGACGGCTTGGCAGGTACTCATGCAGGAGGCCGGAGACCAGTGGGGCTGGCAGAGCGTGATGTTGGAAGTCTGAGTAGTTGAGCCACTTCTTGATAGGATCGTACCACTCGTTTGGACTCCCAAGTAAAGAGAAGGGCGAAGGGATGGCCCCACTGATAGGAGATGCCCAGGCTCCGTAGTTTGTCTGTCACAGGCTTGAAGTCACGACGGTGTCGCAGGGAGTTAGGTGCTAGGTCTTGGAATATCTGTATCTTGTGCCCATCATATGTTAGATCCTGCTTGGCTCTCGCCGCCTGGAGAATAGCTTCTTTTTCTGTGAAGTTGAGATGTCCGGAAGTAGGCCCGGCCGATCCGCGGGCCCGGAGACACGATGAGCTGGGTCCAAAGCCGGCGGGGAGGCGTCGTCATCTCCCCAAACCTCATGGAGGAGCTGTGCCACATAGATCATGATGTCCTTCCCTTCTGCCCCAAGAGGGACCCCCCGGATACGGAGGTTGTTCCGGCAGCTGCGGTTTTCCAGGTCTCTTGCTTTAGCTGCAACTCAATGTGTTGCTATTGATCTTCCGTGCTGGCGTCCACTGTCTTTTCAAGCCCATCTACTTGCTCGCCCAGGTCTGTGACTTCTTTCCTAAGCTCCCGAACACAGAAGTGTACATCAGTGCGCAGTAAGCCGATTTTGGTTTTCAATTCAGACATGAAGGAGGCCATGAATGCTTGTGTTACTGGGGGAGAATCTCCTCCAGCCTGTGGGGTTGCTTCCGTGGAGCCAGATGAGCCAGCCCTGCCCCACAGCTCCATCACCGTGGTGTCCTTGGAGGCTGGCACCGTAGCGTCCTTGCCTCTGTTAGTGCGTGTCATCTTTGTGACTTAGGTGGCCCTCCAAGGCGCCGATATCGAGGGGCAACAAGGATCCGTTCGAAACCCTCCAAGGCCGCTCAGCTGCCAAATGGTATCCCCTTGCTTCCTCCGTGCACGTCGCTGGCAGAGAAAGCAGTCGCTGGAACGTCGGCCGCCCGGCCCTCTCTGGCAGCTCGTGGAGTCCAGTCACGAAGTGGGCATCAGTATCCAGATCAAGTTCGCGTCTTGCAGTCGTCTCAGACCCGCCCGAGCCTCAGAGGGCCCAATGGAGGGTGGCCCGACCCGCGCTAACCAAGGTCCCGCACCAGGGCCCCACAAGCGTCCTAGGACGTCGTGGTCAGCACTGGCCGAGGAGGCTTCAAAAGAGTCACCCGGCGAGGTCCTAGTGAAGCAGCTTCGTAAAGGTGACCAGGCGGTGGGTCCAGTGTTGCGTCCAGGGGTCAGCTTTCTAGAGCAGCGACATATGCATCCGACACCGGCCGATAAAGTCTCACATGTGCCTCCACACGAGGCTGTTCACAGGTGTGTGAGAGAACTACCCTCAGAGAGCGGTGCGCCTTTCTCGCAGTGGAAGCGCAGGATCTGTGGGTTGCCTGAGCAGCGCAGAATCTACAATGGGCGATCCTGTCCCTGCACTCGCCGATGGACCTCCAGGCCAGGTAGTTGCCGGGCAACGCTATGCTATGCTTTCTTCTCGGCGATAGCATGCAGATTAGGCCTCTCAAGGACAGCGCAGGGTCGCCTTGATGCCTTGACACCCGACAGACAGGTTGAGTTTTTTTTGGTTTTTTATCACACCTAGTCAAGAAGTTCTAGGTGGTGCAACTGTTTTATTTTAGTCTTTTTATCTTTTTTTAGGAAAACTTTGTACATTAACTTTCATATGTCACCAAAGGAACAGTCATCAAACATTAATAAACATATACAGACATTTGAACGTGAATATACACAAAATTAATACTGTACATTACAATATACACCAAATACACATTTATACAATGCCTCCAATTATTTCATTACTAAGGCACCAGTCCTTCAAATTAAATGCAAATAGACAGGCGGACAAAACAGTTCATTGACAGTGCCTGCCTGTCTTACTAAGCCAGGGACTAGAATGCTGTCAGGGGTCACACTGCTAGGGGTAAAGATATAATAGTTTTTTGTAACCCTAGAGGCACCCTTCTTTTCTTTCCCAAGCTAGGGGTCAACGCGTTTCGAACCACCGTGCAGTTCAGGGGTTCTCCTCATGACACGGACTGGAGGTGGCCATAACTGTAAAGGATAATAATGGGATTTGGTGTCAGTGTTAAAAGTCTTACTAACAATTAGACTAAACTCTCAGACTCTCCTGTAGGTACTAAAGATACTTATGTGTAGCATCACAGACCACTGTTGTACGGAGTTGCCAACCGAGTGTAGGGATTTCTGTAAACAGACAGATAAAAAGGCACAATGGCACAATCTGTCACCAGAGTTCTTACATCACCGTGCTTCAATGATTACTACTACTCACCCACTTAATAGAGCCTACCTTCGAAAATTGTCGAGGTGCAGAAATGGGGGGAGGGGCGCAGGCCGCTCTTCGGCACCGGAATCACTATTCGGGCGTGCTTCTCGATAAAATTAATTAAATCGTTATCTGTTAAAGAGGGGAAAATGCCAAGAGTTAAGTGGCTGCCCCGTCTAGCATAACTGTATAATACGCATATCACCCAGTATTCCACGCTCGTAACTCCCCGCTTACTTGTTGATACAGCTGCTCTCCCCGTTCGTTCTCACTTGGCGTCTGACGTGGAGACGCCGCGAGCATGGTTAAGTCTTTTAAAGGGGCCACACATGATTAGAAGTGTGTGAAGCACAGCAAAGCACGATGGTATTCGTAGTGCATCTTTTCAACAAAGCTACCTCGAGCTGGCACAGCCGTCACAACTGTTAGTCGCAGACATGTCCAAACATTGGAATAGCGTGAGCCTGTTATAGGTTACTCCAATCATGTCCATACATGGAATAGCATGGTCCGGTTATAAATTACTCAATTCAGACAGTTCGTTCAGCCCGGACAGGGCTGTGTCAAATTTCAGAATCAGATACGCTTCTTTCTGTGACAAGCGTATGTCTGGGTCCCCGCCGCCGGAGGTTTTTATCATGGCCAGCACAGTCCATTTAAGATCATTCACCGAATGACTTTGTTGTAGAAAGTGAGACACCAGAGGGGCTGTCAGTACTTTGTTATTAATCCGTGACCGATGCTGGATGATCCTCTGTCGCACCTCCTGTGTCGTCTTGCCAATGTAGACCTTTTTACACGGACATTGGATAGCATATACTACATACTTTGTCTTACAGTTGGTGAATTTGTCATGGCGCCAGAACTTCTTTCCGTCCGTGAATAAAGAGCCTTCCATGGTGATACTGCACACGGAACAGGTACCACATTTGTGGTGTCCTTTTACCGGGCCAAGTCTGAAGAGAGTACCCTGAATATCTCTTTTCCTTGGTGGGCGTGTACATGTAATTTGCTGCCCAATACTCCGATTCTTTTTGAGTACAAACAGGGGAGTACCCACATCGGGCATGACTTCCTTCACTAAGTGCCAACAATTTCGAATAATTTTCTGCATAGGATGCGTATGTGGTCCGAACGTTGACACACACACCATCCGTTGTGTTGGTGTCTCACAGGCTCTGAATAAGGGATGTCTGCCATCTTGGATACCATTCGGGTTTTGGACCCTATAGGGTGGGTGATTAATATACACCTGGCAGTGGCTATAACAATTACAATTCACTTCTGCCTTCCAATAGATATCGACGGAATTCAGTTGAGCCCAGAGTGGTCCTATAGATCCATGAAGTAACCCATACAGCCATAGACTATACCTCATGTTTGGAATAGGTAGGTATGATGTGGTATTTAATATGTATGTTGAGGTATGTGAATTCCAGCAGATTAGAATAAGTATTCCCCCTTTTGGCTTTTAATCAGTATGTGTGAGGTTTGTGAGCTATGATGTATGCTTTAGTTTGTTTTTAATAAATGGACCCCTCAGACAATTATTTACAACACTCTGATTAAATGGATTAATGTAATGTGTACACATATTGAAAAATAGTTTTGAATATGTTTTGGTAAATATATATACACAGATGTTGACATGTATGCTTTTAAGTTTTATTTCTTATACAGTATAAGAGAGACAAATATTACTTGTGTCTTGAGGAAGGTGGTTTTTAACAATCAAACACCACCGAAACACGTTGATGCTTTTGTCGAAACACACGGTTATATCCAAGGAACGTGTTCGTGCCCAACATGAGATCTTGAACGCATTGTTGAAATGGATTCCATGTGGAATAACCAAATTATGATGTGGTGATTGTGTTCACACTTTTATTTTTGTGTCTCTCGGATAAAATATATGTCGTATTTTGTTTTTTAAAATTTATGATTGTAACTTTGATCAATTTGCATGATTGTCTTAGCCATAGAAAGATAGGAAAAAGTTTTTAATAAATATATTTTTGTCATAAAATCTTGTTGTTTATCATTATGTGTATTATAATTGTTGGATAGGGTCCATTATTATTTGGTGTGGTTGGATTGTGTTTCCACTGTACAACTGGATTTTGGGATGTGCCTGAGATTATAGGCAATTTGAGATAACCTTTGGGTAGTCCCAAGAGAGTCCTTACTCTGATTTACCTGTGGTACCCTGTCTCTTGGGCAGTGGGGTCGCTCCCTTTTTTTTATAAACATGCAAAGAGAAAGGTACTGTTCACGAGTCTATCCACGCTTTACCTGGCCCGCACTAACGCGGTCAGCTGGAACTGAATTTTTCTTGTTTTCAGCATCGTGGTAGCCCGGGACGGAGCTACCGACTCGGAAGACCTGTGTTTTTCAGCTACTTCTGCAATTTAAAGGTTATCTTGCAAAGTAACTATTTTTACAGTATTGTATTGTGGAATGTTGCCGTATTTGGTCTTGTTTGGTTTAGATAAAGATTACTGATTTTTCTAAACCAGTGTGGCGTCCATTTGTAGTGTTTTCACTGTATTACTGTATATGTGCACAAATGCTTTACACATTGCCTCTGAGATAAGCCTGTCTTCTCATGCCAAGCTAGCAAGGGGGTGAGAAGGGGTTATTTTAGAAGTGTACCCCACTTACCCTGACTAGGAACAAGGGTCCCTACTTTGACAAAGGTACCTAACTCTGCCAACTAGAGACCCCCATTTCTAACAACCTACTTATAGTTTTACTACATTGAGATTTCAAGCAAGGCATGATGGGTTCGAGAAAGCATAAAACAGCCCTGAATTGAAAACCTTCAGTTTGATATGGAGAAAATATAAAACCGGTTTGTGTACCATAACACCCACATTCTCTAATTAGATAATTAAGCATGGCTGACGACAGCAGTCAGTACAAAAGAACAATATATCTGTAAGGCAAGTGAAGACATGGCTATTCACTCAATAATGCACAGGTAGTGCCTCTCTGTCTGCCCAGCGCCGAGACACCATTCGTGGTATTTGTTCGCGCTTTAGAAATTTATAAATAAATAAATAAATAAATAAGAGACATATATTAGTTATGGATTCCTCACTTTAGAATTATCCCCAGGCGTCTGACTGGGTCCGAAGAATTTTTCTTCAGCAGTTCGCCTGCATGTCGGTAGGTGGCGTCGGTCGACTCTGCGTTAGTCGTTGGCGTTGTGGTCGCTGGAATGATGTTGCGGTATCTAGACGCCGCCCCTGCGTGCTGACGTGCAATAGAATTGAGGTGGCATGGACAGAGGGGTAGTCTCGAAGTTGAGGGAGTAGCCCCTTCGGATTATCTGCAAAACCTACCTGTCCAACGTGATGTTGAGCCAGTGGGGGAGGAGATGACGAATCCTGCCGCCCACTGGCGAATGTTGGCCCTGAAAGGTCTGACTAGGAGGGCTTGGAGGCTTCTGCAGATGGTGCGCTGGTGGACTGGCCCGCCCGTTGGCCCCAGACCGATGAGGGTGGGTCCCACACAGAGGCTGGACAGCTTGTGCAGGCCTGTGGCACTGGATGGAATGTGGCGGGGCACCCCTTCCGTAGCCACGAAAGGGGCTAAAAGTAGACTACGCGGGGCTAGAGGTCGAATCGAGACCCAAGGACCTGGCCGTAGCTCTGGAGTCTTTAAAGCGCTCGAGCGTGTGCTCTGCTTTGTTGCCAAACAAGCAACGGCCATCAAAGGGCATGTCCAAAAGTGTAGCTTGGACATCACCCAAAAAGCCAGTGAACCTCAGCCAGGCGTAGCATCTCAGGGCTACTGATGTTGAAATTGTCCTGCCCAGCGATTCGGCGGTGTGCAGCCCACATCGTATGGCGAACTTCGCTGCGTTTCTCCCTTCGGCATCTGCACGAGAGAGCACGGGCCTCCTCCGGACACTGTGGCAGCACCTGCGCGACCGTGTCCCACACAGAATGAGAGCTACGGCCCAAGGGACATGCAGTTTTCACCGACCGCAGTACTAAGCTGTAGGAAGAAAAACTTTTTCTTCCCAAGATGGTCCAGCTTCTTGGATTCCCTATCAGGTGGTGCGGTAGGGAATGCGCTCTTGGAAGTTGAGGTTTGGACCGCCAAGCTCTCGGGGGTGGGGTGTTGGGAGAGGAAAATGGGATCATGAGAGAAAAATGGGGTCGCCTGGGGCCGGGCGGTGGCGTTGGACAATCATCCTATCCACAGGAGTCCCTGTGTTGGGCTTGGACCAAGTGCCCTCATCCTCCTGGACCTATCAGCGGCCTTTGACACAGTCTGCCACCGCACCCTATCAGCACGCCTCCATGACGCCGGAATTCAAGAGAAGGTCCTGGCCTGGACCACATCCTTCCTCTCCGGCAGAACCCAGAGCGTCCGCCTCCCACCCTTCCGCTGAAAATCCACCGTTTTGGCCACTATAGGAGTGGAAGGGTATGCTCAGACATGAGTCCCTTGCTCACTGCACCATCAGGATTCAAGCAAGCCGGGCCGAAGACGGCTGCAATGCCAGAAACCGGTCCCCGGAAGCTTCTTTCCTTTCCAGTAAAGAATTGGCTTGGTAGTTTGGTCTGCCTGTTCCCATGATGCACTGGGCCAGGGACAGACTAATTTGCATGTAGCCAGGTTCTGAACTGGGATGGTGCAGTGAGCTAAAAAAGGGTGATGGATCAAGCCCTGATCTTTTGACTGGGTATGAGTGTTCTGCGTAATTCAGATGCTCTGTCCATCACCACCCCCTTTTCTGAATCGTTTGGGCCACTATAGGAGTGGACGGGTATGCTCAGACATGAGTCCCTTGCTCACTGCACCATCAGGATTCAAGCAAGCCGGGCCGAAGACGGCTGCAATGCCAGAAACCGGTCCCCGGTAGCTTGTTTCCTTTCCAGTAAAGAATTGGCTTGGTAGTTTGGTCTGCCCTGTTCCCATGATGCACTGGGCCAGGGACAGACTAATTTGCATGTAGCCAGGTTCTGAACTGGGATGGTGCAGTGAGCTAAAAACGGTGATGGATCAAGCCCAGATCTTTTGACTGGGTATGAGTGTTCTGCTTAATTCAGATGCTCTGTCCATCACCACCCCCTTTTCTGAATCGTTTTGGCCACTATAGGAGTGGAAGGGTATGCTCAGATATGAGTCCCTTGCTCACTGCACCATCAGGATTCAAGCAAGCCGGGCCGAAGACGGCTGCAACGCCAGAAACCGGTCCCCGGTAGCTTGTTTCCTTTCCAGTAAAGAACTGGCTTGGTAGTTTGGTCTGCCCTGTTCCCATGATGCACTGGGCCAGGGACAGACTAATTTGCATGTAGCCAGGTTCTGAACTGGGATGGTGCAGTGAGCTAAAAAACGGTGATGGATCAAGCCCTGATCTTTTGACTGGGTATGAGTGTTCTGCTTAATTCAAATGCTCTGTCCATCACCACCCCCTTTTCTGAATCGTTTTGGCCACTATAGGAGTGGAAGGGTATGCTCAGACATGAGTCCCTTGCTCACTGCACCATCAGGATTCAAGCAAGCCGGGCCGAAGACGGCAGCAATGCCAGAAACCGGTCCCCGGTAGCTTGTTTCCTTTCCAGTAAAGAATTGGCTTGGTAGTTTGGTCTGCCCTGTTCCCATGATGCACTGGGCCAGGGACAGACTAATTTGCATGTGCCAGGTTCTGAACTGGGATGGTGCAGTGAGCTAAAAAACGGTGATGGATCAAGCCCTGATCTTTTGACTGGGTATGAGTGTTCTGCTTAATTCAGATGCTCTGTCCATCACCACCCCCTTTTCTGAATCGAAAATCCACCGAGTTCATCTGCGGCGTCCCACAGGGATCCTCCCTCAGCCTGACGCTGTTCAATATCTACATGGCACCACTCGCCCACGTCGCACGACAACATAACCTCAACATCATCTCCTACGCCGACGACACCCAGCTGATCTTATCCCTCATCGAAGACCCCCCCACCGCCAAAGCCAACCTCCACAGAGGAATGAAGGCAGTAGCCGACTGGATGAAGGACAGCAGACTGAAGCTGAACTCAGACAAGACGGAGGTGCTCATCCTCGGACCCACCCCATCAGCCTGGGACGACTCCTGGTGGCCCACATCGATAGGCGCAGCCCCGGAAACCACAGACCACGCACGCAACCTAGGGATCATCCTCGACTCCACCCTCTCCATGACCAGGCAAGTCAACGCCGTCTCCGCGTCCTGCTTCAACACCCTCCGAATGCTCCGCAGACTCTTCAAATGGATCCCCACCGACACTAGAAAAACCGTCACCCAGGTCCTCATCACCAGCAGACTAGACTACGGGAACGCCCTCTACTCAGGAACTACAAACAAGCTCCTGAGACGACTACAACGAATCCAGAATGCCTCGGCTCGAATGATCCTCGACGTCCCCCGCCGCAGCCCCATCACACCCCACCTGAGAGGCCTGCACTGGTTCCCTGTCAAAACGAGGATCACCTTCAAACTTCTCATCCACGCACACAAAGCACTACACAACACCGGACCCACCTACCTCAACAACCGACTCAGCTTCCACAACCCCACCCGAAGCCTCCGCTCAGCCAACCTGGCCCTCGCCACAGTCCCTCGGATCTGGAAAACCACAGCCGGCGGAAGATCCTTCTCCTACCTCGCCGCCAAGACCTGGAACACTCTCCCAACCAACCTACGACAGACTCAGGACCTACTGGCCTTCAGAAGACTCCCCAAGACCTGGCTCTTCGACCAGTAGCACCTCCCCCCTCACCCCCCAGCGCCTTGAGACCCTCACAGGTTAGTAGCGTGCTTTATAAATGTAATGATTGATTGATTGATGTCCCTAAGGGCCTCATTGAACAGCAGCAGGGGCTCGAAGAGACCACTGCCAGATGAAGCACTTCCGTCAGGAGGTGAGTCCTGACTGCCACCGTAGGAAGCTCAAGGTTTAAGGCCTCAGCCGCCCTATGCTACACCCCTGAGTATGATGCACCCACCTCCGTAGCCACGGTAGGGGGAGATAGCATGCTAAGGTCTGGTGAGGTGTTCAGACAACTAGCCTCATCCAACTCCTCTCTCCAGTCTATTTCTTCTAACTCGTCTGCCACAGGGTCCGCAGACCCCTCCCAGTCCTCCTCACCCGCCTCTGGTAACCACTCAGGGCAATAGGGAACACCAGAGGAAAACAGGGGTACAAAAATACCGTTCGGCGCCAGTACCAATGTCGGTCCGGCTCCATATCCACATCAAGAAGGAGGCTGGGCTCGATGTCGGTTGGGGACACAACCGGCGTCGGAGGGGGCAGAGGTGTTGCCAATAGATTCGGCGCCGGGGGAGGTGTCATAAGGTCGACCAGCGCTGATGGGAGCCGAAGCCGCTGCATCAAAGGCCTAGAACCACCAGCTGAGTCCGCGGGCCCCGAAGGTTCGCAGGAAGAGTCGGGTTGCCCAAAGATGGAGTGGAGGGCTTTGTAAAAGCTACAAAGTTCGGCAGGGCTCGACCCGGCTCCTGGAAAGGGAGGGAGACTCGAGCCGACCCAACAGGCTCCACCCGTGGAGCCGTGCGACTACCTTCCGCAACCCACGTTGCGTCGGCCAACGGACGGGAAGAACACGAAGAGTGGGGATGCTTCTTCGCCTTCTTTTTGTGCTTCGACTAACCCGAAGATGCAAACTTAGACGAGGAGTGTTGGTGATGGCTCCGAGACCGGTCCCGCAACCTCCCTCTCGACCGGGACCTCGAGTGGTGCTGAGCTGACTACCGGGCCTCCAGAAGCTTTCGGGACCGCTCCCACAAGGACTTCGGGACATGGCCGGCAGTCGGAGCACAACTTTGGGTCATGGTCGCGCTCCAGACACTATAGGCACACCAGATGGGGGTCTGTCACCGACATCAGCTTGTGGCAGGAGCCACAAGGCCTGAAACTGGTCCGCCAAGATGACATCCCTATGCACCAGGAGTTGTGATGACTCGAAAAGATGTCAATAAAAAGTCACAAAAAGAGAGTCAAAAAGTGACTTGAGGTACCGCTCTCTCCAGATATGCCCTGGCTGGCGAGGAAAAAGAAAGAACTGACGTCGGTGTGCAGGGGCGGCATCCAAGTAGACACCATGACGTCATTCCGGCGACCACGACACTAACGATGAAGGCGGAGTCCACCGACACCACCTACCGGCGCGCAGGGGTATTGCTGAAGAAAAGTTCTCCAGAACCAGTCTAACGCCTGGAATCTGAAGCTGATCGAATGACGAACAGAGATCCCCCAACATACAGTTTTAAGCACTTAATTCTGCACATCACCCTATTTTCTTACACTGGTGGATATTAGGAAAAAAATATTTAAAAAGTACTTACGAGATACACATGTGGTATGAAGTCAATAACAAACAGTGCACAGTTGGGGAAAGGGCAAGGACTCTGAGCTGTAGAAAATCCAAAAATGAGCAGAGAAGATGGGAGAGGTACTCCATCACTGCTGTCACTTTGAATATACATATAGGTACTAGTCCTTAATGTGAAAGCTTTTGCATGGCATGAGAATGGTCTAAGTAGCCTTAGCATAATGGCAATCACTAATAGATTAATGCAGTCAATCTGTAACTAGCAAATATATACTCTTTCACAGTACCTATTTTAGTGTTACAGTGGATTCAAATGATATAAAGAAAATCCTGGGTTTGATAACCAAACTACCTTGGAAAAATAGGAATATCTAACACCAATGTAGGAACACACAAGTATAATCTTATTATAATATCAAGGGGATGTGGGTTTGCAGGGAGTAAATTAGGCATACTTGCTATAGGCCTTATAAAAGTGATCATTGTTGGACACAAGATGAAATTGGAACATGAAAGGAAAAAATAACTCAGGGGTTTCTGAGGAAGCGAACTCCAGGTTGAAAACTCTGAATGACGCAAGGAAGATGGCAGCGAGACAGAATACTGATCAGGCGTATTTGCTGAAAAAATGAAAAGGAGACATATCTGGAAAAGGATTTTCCCAAGCCCAATGCAGCCATCACAAAATCAAGCACTCTACAAGTACTCACCCCAGTCAGCTAAAAAGAAAATATCAGACAAGCAACACACATGACTGCAGAGCGCATAGCTCCATAAAACAGTTGGCAAACTTGCAGATCAAAATTTCAGGGCCATATCACCTCCATTGCCCACCAGCAGTGTTCAAGGGTGTTCAGTGATGACTGGAAAAGAGTTAGCAGGTAATCAAAAATGTAGAATTCAGGATTGGTGGGACAGAATAACCCAAGAGAGTAAGACAAATGAAGTAGCAGGTGAGCAGGAAAGTGAGAGCACGCAACTTACTTCCCTTGCAAAATTAGAAGACTAATGCAGTTGTATATTAAGAGTAAAGTCCATTGCACTAATCAGCCCATGCTGGCAAGGTGGCACACTATTGGTAAGAAACTCTACAGGAATAAAAGGTTAGGAGATTTGAAAGAACATATCTGTGCAGTACGGAGGTAGTGTTGTCACTGAGCAGCAAGAATACCACACTACAGACTGAACACTGCAAAGCATGTTCCCATCAACTGAAGAATTGTTAATTGTTTAAAATAGCAGAGTTGTTTTAAGAAATGAAGGAATGAATGAGGAAGATGTGCATAATCTAGACCGAAGTGGGCAGATGTACAACAGATGTACAACAGTAACCATCTTGAGAGGAAGGAATGATCACAATCTTGGGAGCAAGGAGCAATCACATTTGACACACAGAAGTCAGTAAAAAAAGAAAAATATTCTGAGAAAAAAAGATCAAGTATACATACTAAAAACGTAATACTTTCACAAAAAGGAGAAGATAAAGAGTCAAAGGCCATTCCACAGGAAGACAATGGTTAAACAGTCCACAACATCCACACAAATTGTTAGAGCCAGCATTTCTCGAATGACAAAATAATCCATTAAATTCATGTTAAGTCACAGCTCTTTGAGATCATCTGCAGAAGAGGGCTCAAGAAGCAAGAAGCACCAAGTAGTGCCACAAAAAATAGGTCAAAGGGGATGCTTGGGAATAGTTATCTCTGCAATTTCTAAACACATATGAAATACCACTCATCAGCCATAACCTGTTACAATTAAATGTAGAAAAGGAAGCAGAGTTGCTGTTTTGTTTACGATAAGGATAAAGAGAGCAAGGAGTAAGGTGTGCCTAGGGGCACACACGTCTGGTTTCAAAAGCTTGTATATGTGTGATTGTAAATAAAATCTGAAAACTCTGATAAAATCTTTAGAAAAAGTGCAGACCGGGATCTTCAGCCCAGTGACATAATCTGTGTTCCACCTTATGTCTAAAATAGAAAGCTAGCCAATGGATGAGACGTCTCAAATTGTTTCCCTGAAAAAGTTAATATGGGACATCATTTTTAACATTGCTTTTTAACAAAACAATACAAAAAAAGGCAATCTTGAAAGAAGTAAAGTACCAATGTTCAATGGATCAGAGATCTTCATTTGATGTGTGTAAGATTTGTGTTCTGTTTCATCAGCGTGAGATGTTCTGTGATAGTCCCTTGCTCCAGTTCTTTGATCGTGGGGATGTACTCCATTTTTCTGAAAACAAGAACATAAGATGAACAAGGCTGTACATTATTTTTGCAAACAATAATAGAAAATATGCTAATTATCTTTACCCGTGCTTTTCCCCTTCCTTATGGTGTTCAGGCTCTCAACCTTTGTATGTTTCCTGAAGCCTCCTGTGAAATTCTGGCATTTCTGGCATTTCACCCAAATTTAACACATTTGGTAGCAATCTAAAAACTGATGGCATTTGGTAGCCCAAAAAGATAAGTAGGAACACTGATCCAAAGGTACAGACCCTGTGCCTGGAGACAGAAGGACTTATATCACCCTGTAGCTGCACCACCTTTGCACTTAGCAATGTCAGATTATCCACTCTGCCTCTTTAATGCCATGCAAGTGTAAGCTGATGTGCCAACATCAGGTCTTATTTTACCCTCCATCCTTCAAGTCTGACTTTTCCTTTCTTCCACCTCTTGTCCGATCAATCTTTTATTAGTGTATCCTCTTATCTACCTGCACCTGATCCTCCTCAACTATCTGCTGCAAAGTGGCAAATAATAAAACACTCTACACTCATTGTCTCTGTTCCCCGCAGCTCCGGAGAAGCTTCATAACTCTGAAACTTCTGTTGCTCTCAGACTACTCCAGCATCTGTTGGTATGATTTAACCAGGGCTCCTCTGGTCCTTTAAGCTTCTTACTAGAACAGCCACTTTATCAGGGCCATTGGTTGCTGTTTGCCAACCACCCCCCTCCCAGTATTAACTAAAGATTGGATTCAAACTATGTGTGAATGGGTGGGTACATCTACTATGCTGAAAATAAAAACAATACTTACCTTTGTATCACTCTTTGTAGTTGATACTCTTACTAAAGATTCTTTACCTTGTGAATATTCTCAAGCACCAGACTGGATCCGGAAGATTTTTCAGCACAGCCCCTGTGTGCCAGTAGGTGGTATTGTGCGGCTCTACTCCGGAATTGAATAGTGGGTCCATACATGGAGCACGCATTTGAGCTGGCATCAATTTCTTTCTCAGTATTGTCCACGCCATCGGACACAGAGCTCTAGTAATCAATTGCGCCAGCATGTAGATCTCTAGAATTGGGATCATTTTGGATGTAAAAGAGTCCATTTTGCAGAATAGGACGGTGGGATTGTGGTGCAGAATCTGCAGTTAGAGTATCCACCAGAAGGATTACGTTATTTACCTGTAAGCATCTGTTCTTGGCATGTAGTGCTGTAGATCACATGCTTTGCATACTACTGCCATCTAGTTCTGAGTCTAGATGTGTGCAAGTTGTTTTTCTTGGAAGAACTCTGTTGAGTCACAAGGTACAGTGACTCCTCCTCTTGATAATCCACATGAACATCAACTCCATTGTTAGATTGTTTTACCGCAGGCGGGTGAGAATGGAATGTAAAGTAAGTGGTTGTTAATGACGCCCATGAAAGAAAAAAAAACGAAACAAACACAGACCATTCCGGACCCAACCACTAGATTGTGGACTAATGCACCGCATGTGAATCCGGAAAAGGATTCATGCTGCAAAAGTGTAAGTAAAGAGATGTAAATGCATATGAATACAGTAAAGTAACTGCAATGACCACAAGTGCACGGGGAGGAGTGTGGGCACATGTGAATCTACAGCACTACATACAGATGCTTAGTGGGTAAGAAACATAGTCCGTTTGAGGGATGTGTGGCTGTAGATACACATGCTTTGCATAGACTGTATAGCAGTGCCCTCCAAAGCGGTGGCTAACCTGAGGGTGTTGCAGTTGTTTGAAAGAGTGTACGAGGTACTGCCTGACCTACATTAGCTTGTAGGCATGTTAAAGCATTCACACAATGTTTATTGAAAGTGTGTAATGTAGACTTTGTAGCTGCTTTGCATATATCAGCTAGTGGGGATGTTGCCCAGGAAAGCTATAGAAGCCCCTATCTTGCGAGTAGTGTGTGCTTCAGGGGTGTAGGTAAAGTGCTTTTGGCTTTAATGTAACATGTCTGAATGCATTTATCTATCCACTTGGCAATACCTTATTTAGATATGGGCTTTCCTTTATGAGGGGGCGCAGCAATAAAGAGCTGTTTTTGCAGAAGTCTTTACTGTGGTCAATGTAGGACATAAGGGCACTCTTAACACCTAATGGCTCCTTAAAGCAGGATATGGTTGCCTGTAATTGACGTGCTGCCTTGATTCAGAACGCTTTTATTTCCTCGTAAGCACACTTTGGTGTATCTTGGGAGGTGCCTGGCTCCAGCTAAGTGGACGAGATGCTGAAAGGGCGATTTCAATATTTTTATTCATTTTGTGGTTTAGATTTTCCTCTTTATTTTCACGTGGTTTTATTTTCCAGTATGGCTTGCTCGCACGGGGGCCTACGAATCGCACAGGTTGGCTGGAACCCAGTTCCTTGCACTTTTGATTTATTCCATCCTGTTTAATTCTTGTGCACTCAGCGCTAATTGGCCACGCCCTTCTCATTTGAGAGACTACTTAATTCAAGTTAGAGCACGTCTGCGCAGCTCCTTAGAGCAGGTTTCGGTCGCTTGCAATTGACCGCGCAGATTTGATTCAAAATGCTTTGATTTCCCTGTAAGCACATTTTGGTGAATTTAGGGTGGTGTCTGGCTCCTGCGACATGGGCGCCATATTGAAATGGCGATTCAAGTATTTTATGGTTTAGATTTCTCCTCTTAATTTTAACTTGGTTTTATTTTCCAGAACAGCTCGCTCGCAGGGACCACGCGTTTATTGCACTTTTGATTTCTTTCGCCTGGTTGCGCCAATTTGCCACAACCTCCTCCCATATGGAGCAGCAGATACACGCCACTGGCGCGCCAAAGGCAAGCCCGTCTGCCCCAGAAAAATCGACAACAACTCGCTATTCAAACTTTGAATTAATGGCACTTAACGGCAAAGGTAGGTTCTTGGATTGCCTCAGTATTCCCGGTCAAAAACTTTACAGATCTTATGCTCCGCTTACTACTCACAATTGTTTTTGGAGACTCACACTAAAACCATCCCATTAGGACCGGTTACTTCTACAAACTCTGTTAAAGAAAGCATTAAGCCTTTGAATTGTGCACTTACCAACATCAGATCGATCGTCAAGCATAGCTTAGATCGTGCTGATCTTATAGACCACCAACACTTGGACATATTGTTTGTTACTGAGACCTGGACAGACGCTGCTTCAGGCCTTCACTCAACAGAAGACACCCCTGTCCCTTAAAAAGGGAGGGGGTCTGGCAATTATACACCGTGACTCGTTTACCACCTCCTTCTTAGCCACACCTCCATTTGTGAAGCTTGTCATTCAATATTCAACCTACTCAGCATCACTGTTTTAAGGGGATATTATTATATCGTCCCCCAGGTCCAAGGTCACCTTTTATTGGCAATGTTGGCTCTCTGTTGGAAGCAGGCTATGTTCCAGTAATTTCACTCTGTTGGGCGTTTTTCATTTCCCACCTCGTTGGGAAGCACCTTTTTTTCTACCTCTGACATTGTTGCCTCTGTAAGAGCCACTATAGTAACCACTGAGAGAGGAGTGATGACCCTGGCCACATTGGTATGAGGGGGAGTCATCAGAGGAGGTACTTTTGGAACCCGGTTTGTAGGTGGAGCGGCAAAAGGAGCCACGAAGACCAGGTGTCTGAAGAGCACCCATAGATTTGGCAGTGTCTATCTTTTTTCATCTTTTCAAGGGCCAGGTCTACTTGGGGAGCAAAAAGGTGATCTCTGTTACAAGGGACATTTAATAGACTTTGTTGGACATCTGACTTAAATCCAGATATGCAATGTCAGACGTGGCACCGCAATAAGATGCTAGTATTCATACCCCTAGCAGCAGTCTCAGCCGAATCCAAGGCACACTGTATAGATGTGTTGAAGATGAGCTTGCCTTCGGAGACAGGCTCGTAATCCCTTTTCCTGTGCTCATGTTGGAGATACTGGAGGAGTTTCTCCATCTCGTCCCAGTGGGTATTGTCATACGTAGCAAGCAAACCCACTGAATTGGCAATACGCCAGTGGTTGGCAGATTGAGCTACCACCTTTTTACCGGAGGTGTCAATGAGCTTGCTCTACTTGCCAAGAGGTGGGACATCAGTGGCAGCTTGGGAATTGGCCCGCTTGAGAGCGTTAGTGGCGAAAAGCGAGTCAGTAGGTATCTGTCCCCGGGATAGATGGGAGTCGGATGGAGAGGCTTTATCTTTTTTATCCATCCTGGGAGTTATGATTCTGACTCTAGAAGAGTCTCTATAGTGGTCTTCCGTATGGCGTAACATACCCTTAAGCATAGGGAAGTGTTGGGTGGCCTTATGTGTGGTCCTATTCTAGAGGTTCCTTGTGTAGCTCACCCACATGAAAAGTAGCGGCTATACCAAAAACTCCTGGTACGATGTGGAATCATCAGGAGGAGATGGACAAGCGGGGTATAGGTCTGGTTCGGTGTCCCCTGGAGGCTCTACATCATATATGGTCCAGGGTGAGGGTGGTGGTGTACCAAAAGTGTCATCCCATTCCCCATGTCCACCTGTGTAAGCGCGTGGAGACCCTTGAGGTGTTATATCTAGGGGATCTCCATCGGAGTATGTGGGAGAAGGTGAATGTGGTGGTGGAGGCAGTAAAGGACCGGTACCTTTGTCCACTTTCTTCTTCTGTTTGGCCGGGACCGGTGTATCAATAGCCTCTTCGAAGGAGAGTTTTATCTTCGATGGTGGTGGGCTAGAATCGAAGGTTTAGCCGGAATGCACCCTGTGTGGGGCTGGATATGTATCTGTTTGTGGCCAGCATTACATTTTTCTTGCAATCTGTAGAGTATAGGTTCCACAGGCTTGCCTTGATCCGATTTTGAAGCTGGTTTCGGAGCCAGTTTCAAAGTTGAGGTGCGTTTCTATTTTGCAGCCAAAGGTCCGGTAAGAGCCAAAGATGGGGCTGGTTGCCTCAGTATCTAATGTTGACTCGGCACTGAATTGGACAATGTTGAAGACTTTGACTGGTGTTTCGGTGCCGAGGGCGGGCACCCAAATCAGTTTTCTGGTACTGATCATGGCCCGAAGTCAGTGTTCGTCCGAAGGCCTTTTGTTCAGTAAAGATTGAATAACTCTTAGGTTGTTTGAGATGGGGCGAAGGGTGGGCTGCCGTATTCACGAATTGTTGAGCCAGCAAAATGTCCTTGATCTCCATTTCGAGATTGAGGTCGGAGCCGGAATTGCCCTCAATGGAGAACACCTCTTTCTCCGCCACAGATAGTCTGAGGATTTCAACCGCCTCTTCCTCAACACCTTGTTGTAGGGACTGTCTTCAATACTGCTCCGCTGCTTTTCGCGTCGATGTGCCTGATGGGATCTTAGAGTCTTTTTCAAGTGGAACGATCGGCAGGCCTCGCAACACTCTTCCCTGTGTTCTGGTGACAAACACAGGTTACAGACCTGATGGAGATCATTCCAGGGTTATTTTGCATGGCAGTTCGGGAAGAAACAGAAGGGTGTCCGATTAATCACCATTAGGACATCCTCTGGCGAAAACAATACCGATGAGGGTGAGCACGAACCAAACAAAGCACTGTAACGGTCTCAACCAGGAGCGCAGGCACATACATCTGAAGATGGAAAGAAAACAATCTAACAATGGAGTTGATGCCCATGCGCCTTATTACAAGAGGGGGAGTCACTCTACTTTGTGACTAGAAAAACTTCTTTGAGAAAAAACAACTTGCACACATCCGGAAAAACACTAGATGGCAGGTGTATGCAAAGCCTGAGTATCAAAAGCCACACATGCCTCGAACAGAGCATTTCTGAAGATAAATAACTTTTTTCTCTGATGGATGCTTCAAATCGCAAACTCCTCACCTTGTAAAATGATACCAAAGCAGTACCTGCCAATGTGGTGGGTCTATGGAATGGCTCTGACTAAAATGTCTTGCAGGACCAAAAGACTAAACTGCCCTTACTGTTGGACATGGCTATAATTAAAATAGTGCTTTGTTTAAGTGGGCATTTATGCCTACTTCGCAGCCTAGCAGATATCCGGGACAGGTACTTCACATGCCAGCGCAATGGTAGCAGTCTTGGTCCTGGTGGAATGGGCTCTCAGCCCGTCCAGAGTCTGCTCCTCTGCCATCGCGCAGCAGATCCTAATACAGAGAACTATCCATCTGGAAAAGGTCTGTTTCTACACCATTTTTTGTCCCAGAGAACCCCACAAAGAGCTGAGAACTCTCTATGGGTCCAAACAATGTAACGTATATTCAGGGATGAGGCGGGGCAAAGAATGTTGGAAAAGTGATGGATTTTCCGACATGGAAAGCTGATACAACCTTTGAAAGAAAGGGCGCCTTGGTCTCGACCACCAGCTTCTCAGGGAAGAAAGTGGTATAAAGAGGCTGAACTGACAAAACCTTGAAGTTCACTCATGCAACAAGCCGATGTTATCATATGGAGAAAAAACGTTTTCAGAGTCAGCAGATGAAAGGGACAACTGTGCTGCGGCTCAAAAGAGGTGCACATAAGGAAAGTAAGGGCCAGTGTGAGGCCCCACTGTGACATCACAAAAGCTATCAGGAGAAACAAATGGACCAAACCTTTAGGGAAACACATTACAATGGTTGATTTTGAGTGGTATTGTCAGGAAGCCTCAAGAAAGCAGACAGGGCTGACAAATAAACTTTAACTGTACCAACTACAAGTCCTTGGAGGACCAAACACTTAACAAAAAGTATAACATCCAACTTTTTGGCTTGTATTGGGTGCATTGAACTGTTACTACACATAGCCACAAACCCGCCCCAGTATAAACTGACATCGTGGAATTACTTCTGCCTTTTAGGTTAACATCCAGTACCTCAAGAGGGAGAGTAAAAGCAGTCAACTGCTGCTGCTCAATCTTCAAGCATGAAAGCATACATTGTGCAGGCCTGGGTGCAAGAACCAGCCTTGCTGCTACGACAGAATCTCCTCCTTTAACAGCAGCTTGATCAGAGAAAAGATGCCCATGTCCAGATGTTTCAAGGAACCACACTCTCGTGGCCCAATCTGGAACTACTGGGTTGATTTGGTACTTGTCGATCTTCTTGAGAACTCAGGAGAGGTAGCGGTGGGAAGCCATACAAAGATCTTGTGGTCCACTCTAGGCGGAATGAGTCTCAGAGAGACAGCCTTCTTGAGAATTCTAAAGTATACATTTTTTGACACTACACATCCTCTGCACTGGTGAAGAGGTAGAGGAAGGGCTCTCCCCATTTGGGGAAGCTGTCCTATATCACCTCCAGATGTAGTTGCCATTCTTGATAAGCTAGGTGGTTTACTAGCCAGGAAATGCACTGATGATTCAGCTAATTCCAGGAGCCAAGAGCTTCTAGGCACAGAACCCAAAACCCCATATCACTGTGCCTGTTGCAGTATCACATTCCAATGGTGTTCCACCTTCCTCTTGAAGGATGGCAGGGAGGCCTTCAATGCTAAGTGGATGTATTGCAGCTTCAGTCAGTCGATGAGGAGGCGGGTCTGTTGAATGATTTTACTTACCTGTTTACAGGAAATATCCCTGTGTAGTATCCAGGTGTACTACACTGTGTAAGAAAACTAATCTCAAAAGTCAGTTACCTGTAATTTTACAAAAAATCCCATTCAAAGTCAATGTACTGTATTCTGAAAAGCATTGCATTATCAGTAACACTATTGTGATCACATCAAAGTACATTTACCATTGCAATTCCAACTGTGTTACCACGGTATATTTACTGCAAAGTATTTATCACTTACCTATGCCAGGCTTGCTTGGTTCTAGGAAATAAATTAACTAAAAGAATATTTTTACGTAAAAACAAATGGGCTGAAGTTCAGTCTGTGAGTATGTGAAATAATTTGTTGACTGAGTGTGTACAACAAATGCTTAACACTGTCCTCTGATAAAGCCTTACTGCTCGACCACACTACCACACATAGAGAGTGAGGTGCTATCTACTTTACCTTTGCCTACCTTTTGAGTTCCACTGGACTCTGTGCACACTATGCCTCACTTTGGTATTATTATATACAAAGCCAGCTTCCTACAGGGCCTCTGCCCTAGACCAAAGTCCTCTAACTCCACTTATCTCAGGTTACATCCCCAACCCATTAGTGTATTACCTGTTACCACCATCAACTCTAGGTGGGGAAGGGCAAAGGGTCTTCCACTGGTCCAATTGCAGTCTTCTGCAGTGGTTGAAATATCAGTATCATAGCCTGCTTTGAGGTTGTTGCTGGGGGGGGGACTGTGGGCTGGGAAGTTAATTGCCCTAGCTTTCCTGGACATTTGCCTGCTGGACCCCCTTCCACATTATTGAAAGGACAGACTGGACTATTAAGCCGGGAAGTGCAGCCTGACTCGCTACTGGAAAGCAGAGACCGGCCGCCTGATCACACCCGCTGGTGATCGGCGCTCCTCTGCCTTCTCGCGACCCCAGGACACTCACCCGATTGTAGCCTACCGATGCCGGATCCGTCCTCAACGTCCTCCTTGCAAATCACGACTGCTACAGGCCAGACTACCACTGAAGGAGAGAAGACTTTTCCACCGGAGCTGCTTGATTCCCGCCGCCTCTGACCCAGCGCCTGACTCCAAAATGGCGGCCCGCGAGGACGCCGCCTGACCGGAGCCGTTTGCCACCCTTCGAGGTACTGACTGTTGTGGGGACGCTATACAGGGGGGCGATGGGATGTTCTTTTCCACCATTTAAATGGAGACAACTGGGCCGCTTGTCCTGTCTCGACAGCCTACGCGTCTGACTCTAAAATGGCGGCCCGCGAGGACTCCTCTTGACCCGAGCCTCACCGGAGCCACCTGCCACCCCTCCCGAGGCACCGGCTGCTGCGGAAATGCACACCATGGGCGAGGGGATGCCCTCTCCTCCATCTAGGCAGAGGCACCTGGTCTGCTTGCCCTGCTTCGACCACCACCTACACGCCTGACCTCAAATTGGTGGACTATGAGGACTCCTCCAGAACGGAGCCTCCCCCAAACACCATTCCCACGGTGCTAGCTTCTGAGGGGTCATCTGTTATGCAGAGACTGGATGTCTGCAAATACCCAGGCGGAATCCACTCGGGCTGCAGGACCTTCAGTATCCATCTCCTCCGAGCCTGACCTCAAAATTGGTGGAGCGTGAGGTCTTCCCCTGACCGGAGCCTCACCTCGGTCGCCTGGACTGTCCTACTGGAATCTCATGGTTCGCCACCCCGGCGCCTGCCCGGAAAGGACGAACCTCAGGGACTCTCCGGCCCGAGCTCACCAGTTACATCGTCACACAAGACTCTCCGGACTCTGCCGCCCAGGATCAGCCTCCCCCTGTGAAGTTAAGCCCCCGCACCTCAAGCCTAGCCAAGTGACCCCACGGCCAGTGAACTCCAGATACAATGCCCCACAGGATTCCAAATCACATGTTCAGATGAGTCACGCCGAAGTGAAGCCCTGACGGCCCGACGCCAGCCCTCCGACGCCACCCAAGCTCTATAACGCAGCTAAATCAGGCACCTCCCCTACACTACCACCACGATGGCCCGGGACCTGCCGCCCCCTCCTCCACCAGTCCCACTCACCCACCTGAAACCTCACAGCCGGAACTCCTTCAACATCATTTCCCCCCCCTCCTCTCTACAAAACTGAGACGCACTTTCAAGCAGAAACTCATCTGCAAACATAAAGAAACCCTAATCATAGACATCTACCACTCGGCCTCCAATGGACCGATGAAGATGGACTTGATATTCCACACCGAGAGACCGGAATACTGGGTATCCACGATCAGAACGCGACTGTTTATCACCAAAGAACAAGTTACTTACCTTCGGTAACGATATATCTGTAAGAAACAGTAGTTAGTATTAGATTCCTTACCTTAGAATATCCCCAGGCGTCAGTCTGGATCCGGAAACTTTTGCGTAGCAGTACCCATGCGCGTCGGTAGGCGTCGTCTGCAGGCGTCCCCTGCGGCTCCGCGTCGTGATGACGTCGCTGGAGTATATAGACGCCGCCTCCGCGCGCTGACGTCAGTTCTTTGCACACAGCTTTTCCGCGCCAGAACACGCAGAGCCATGGAAGAACCAACACTGGTGCCATGCGAAACTAGGGCCCTGAAGGGGATGACCTTAACCCTATGTATCAGTTCGCAGAACGGGGAGGACGGGTGGGGCGGTAAGGAATCTAATACTAACTACTGTTTCTTACAGATATATCGTTACCGAAGGTAAGTAACTCGTTCATCTGAAAGAAACAGGTTAGTATTAGATTCCTTACCTTAGAATAGATACCCCAGCAATACCAACCCCGGTGGTGGGTCTGCGAACCAATACAGCTTACACCAGAAAGTCCTGGAGGACAGAACGGCCAAAAAAGCCATCCCTCCGGACTTGACTGTCCAGGCAGTAGTGCCTTGCAAACGTGTGCAGCGAGGCCCACGTAGCCGCCTGACAAATGTCCTGCAAGGGGACTCCCCGGCCCAGGGCAGTAGTAGCCGCCGTGGCCCGAGTGGAATGGGCCCTCAGCCCAACAGGAGGCTCCTTCCGAGCCAAAGAGTAGCACGCTTTGATGCACAGGACGACCCACCGAGAGATGGTCCGTTTATGCACCGCCCTGCCCTTCTTCGCACCCACGTAGCCAACAAACAGTTGGTCATCCACCCGGAACTGGCGAGTGCGATCCATATAAAATGAAAGCGCACGTTTTGGGTCCAGACGATGGAGCCGCTCTTCATCCTTTGAAGGATGCGGTGGCGGGAAGAAGGAGGGTAAGGTGATGGACTGCCCGATGTGAAAAGCAGAGACTACTTTGGGCAGGAAAGAAGGTCTAGTTCTCAGAACCACCTTGTCTGGATGAATGGACATGAAAGGAGGTTTGACAGAAAGAGCCTGGAGCTCACTCACTCTCCTGGCAGAGGTGATGGCAACCAGGAAGGCCGTCTTTAAAGTCAGGAGACGGAGAGGACAGGAATGAAGTGGCTCAAAGGGAGCACACATCAAGAAGGTCAGAACCAGGTTCAAGTCCCACTGAGGCATCACAAACGGAACAGGTGGATACAAGTGCGTGATGCCCTTCAAGAATCTCGTTACAATAGGGGACTTGAACAAAGAAGGTTGATCAGGCAGCCTTAGAAAGGCCGAAAGGGCAGAAAGGTAGCCCTTGACAGTGCCCAGAGCAGAGCCCTGCTGGGCAAGAGAGAGAAGAAAGAGGAGAACCTCGGAGAGAGGGGCAGAAAGAGGGTCCACAGCCTTTGCTGTGCACCATGCCACAAATCTGTTCCACCGGCAGGCGTATACCGACTTTGTGGAGGGACGCCTGGCTGCCAGAATCACATCACAAACTTCAGGAGGCAAGTCAAATGGCCTCAACTGTCGCCGCTCAATCTCCACGCATGGAGGTGGAGACTGGACAGGTTCGGGTGGAGGACCGTCCCCTGCTGCTGCGACAGAAGGTCCTCCAGAAGGGGCAGGCGGATCGAGGGACCGACTGACATGCTGAGTAGCTCGGGATACCAGTACCTTCGAGCCCAGTCCGGAGCCACAAGGATAACTTGGGCCCGGTCGCGCCTGATCTTCTTCAGCACTCTGGGCAGAAGTGGTATAGGCGGAAAGTCATACAATAGACCGCAACTCCACTCGCGCCGAAAGGCGTCGCCGTGCGAGTGCCGTCTTGGAAACTCCAACGCGCAGAACTGATGACATTGCGCGTTCTCTTCCGTGGCGAACAGATCTAACCAAGGCTCTCCCCATTGCAGAAAGAGGCCTTTCGCCACGTCCGAGTTCAGACGCCATTCGTGATCCACCGAGCACCGACGGCTGAGTTCGTCCGCCCTGGCGTTCAGAGAACCTGCCAGGTGTTGAACCGTCAGAGTCACGCTCTGACGTTCCAGCCATTGCCAGAGACGCAGAGCCTCCTGGCAAAGGGTCCACGACCCCACTCCGCCCTGCTTGTTGCAGTACCACATGGCGGTGGTGTTGTCCGTGAACACCTGCACTACACTCCCGTTGACAAAGGGGAGGAATGCCTTCAGTGCTAGACGGATCGCACGCAGCTCCAACAGGTTTATATGGAGCCGGGACTCCGCCGGAGACCAGATGCCTCTGATCTCCGCCTCTCCCAAGTGGCCTCCCCAGCCCTGGAGGGAAGCGTCAGTCACAACCACGTGCTCCGGGTGGGGAAGGGAGACGGATCTGCCTCTGACCCAATCGCGGTCCGTAAGCCACCACCGCAGTTGTCTCGCAGTGCCCTCCGAGATCAAGACATGGTCGGACAAGTTGCCCTGATGCTGGGCCCACTGCAGAGCCCGCATCCGCCACCGGGCGTGATGCACCAGAAGGATGCAGGAAGCCATCAGCCCCAGCAGCCGCAGCGTCAACCTGACCGAAACCCGGGATAACGGCTGAAAGATGGGAATCAAAGCCTGTATATCCCGGACTCGCCGTTCCGGAGGATAAACCCGAAACTGCGCCGAGTCGAGAACCGCTCCGATGAAAAGGAGCTTTTGAGAGGGACACAGGTGTGATTTCGGCACATTGATGGAAAACCCCAGCTCGTGCAGGAGGTCTGCCGTCATCTGAAGGTGGTGGACGACTGTCTGGGGCAAGCCCGCCTTCAACAACCAGTCGTCCAGGTAGGGGAAGACTGAAACCCCCAACCGGCGCAGATGGGCTGCGACCACCGCCATCACCTTCGTGAACACCCGTGGGGCGCTGGTAAGGCCGAATGGGAGCACGATAAACTGAGAGTGCTCGTGGCCTACCGTGAACCGCAGGTAACGCCGGCAGGACGGGGATGTGAAAATACGCATCCTGCAAGTCCAACGCTACCATCCAGTCTTGCGGGTCTAGAGCAGCCAAGACCTGAGCCAAAGTCAACATCTTGAACTTCTCCTTCCGGAGGAAGCCGTTGACGTTCCGTAGATCCAAGATAGGACGTAGGCCCCCTTTGTCCTTCTTGGGTACCAGAAAGTAGTGGGAATAGCAACCACACCCTACTTCTGGCCCAGTAACACGCTCGACGGCCCCCTTGGCCAAGAGGGCCGTAACTTCCTCCTGCAGAAGTGTCAAGTGGTCCCCCGACACACGGTGGTTCTGCGGTGGCATGGCTGGAGGAGTGGTCTCGAAGGGGAGGGAGTAGCCCCTTCGGACGAGCTGCAGCACCCACCTGTCCGATGTGATAGTGCGCCAGCGGGAGTGGTGATGGCGAACCCTGCCACCCACTGGCGTCACATGGGCCTGAAAGCATGGACTAGGAGGATTTGGAGGCCGATGCTGCGGGAGCAGGTGTGGTCTGACCTCGCCGTTGTCCCCGACTGCCTCCACGGCGGACTCCACGGCCGCCACCGCGTTGAGAAATGTGTTGCGGCGCGTGGCTGGCAGCACGTGTGGGACCGCCCCTTCCTTGGCCACGAAAGGAGCGAAACGAACCCGTTTGCTGGCACTGGGTCGAGAGACCCAAGGACTTGGCCGTGACCCTGGAGTACTTGAAGCGCTCCAGCGCGTGGTCCGCTTTGTCGCCAAACAGGCGACTGCCATCGAACGGCATGTCCATCAAGGCATTCTGGACATCTGCCGAAAAGTTGGCGGACCTCAGCCAGGCGTGACGACGAATCGCCACCGTCGTGGACATCGCTCTGCCCAGCGAGTCGGTCGTATCAAGACCACACCTGATGGAGTATTTTGCTGCGTCTCGGCCTTCAATCATAGCCTTGCCGAGCTAAGCCCGTACCTCCTGCGGGCATTCCGGCAGCAGGTCCGCGACCGTATCCCACAGAGAGTGGGAGTAGCGGCCCAAGAGGCATGCGGTGTTGCAAGACCGCAGTCCCAAACTCAGGGACGAGAAGACCTTTTTTCCATACTGGTCGTACCTCTTGGATTCCCGGTCGGGCGGGGCCGACGGGAATGCGGTCTGGGAAGTCGAGGCCTGGATCACCAGACTCTCAGGGGTGGGATGGGTGGACAGGAATTTGGGGTGATCCGGACACGGACGGTGGCGTCTGGCCACGTTCCTATCAACAGGCGAACCTGAAGCGGGCCTGGACCACGTGCCCAAAAGAACGTCAGATAAGGCTTCGTTAAACGGCAGCAGTGGCTCCTGTGGGCATGACTGCGGTTTGAAGACCTCAGTGAGGATGTTAGGCCTCACGGCCGCGACGGGGAGCTCAAGGTGTAAGGCCTTGGCCGCCCTCATCAACACCACTGAATAAGCAGCCCCCTCCTCCGAAGCCACGGTAGGAGGCGAGACAAAACCAGGGTTAGGAGAGTCGTCCAGACCACTGGCGTCACCCAAATCACCTGTCCAGTTCACATTGTACTGACACTCGCGTGACAGAGGGTCCTCAGACCCCTCCCAACCCTCTCCGTAATCTACATCTTCACCATATTCGGAATCAACAATGTAGACCGGCTCCCCGGGGTCCACAGGCCCCATCGGCGTCGGACTCGGCGTCGGGCGACGCCGGTCCGACTCCGCGTCTGGAGTCAGAGAGGGTACGGGGGCGGCGCCGCCCGGAGCCGGCGCCTGAGCACCGGCGCCGCGCGGGGGCGGCGTCGGGGGCAACCCCGATGGAATCGGCGCCAGAGAGGCCGGTAGACCAGCCGGCGTCGACCCCGAGGGACCCTGCGGCGCCGGGGTCGGAGCCGTCGGCGGCGCCGGGGCCGGAGCACCCGGCGGCGTCGAGGCAGGAGCACCCGAACCGCTAGGGCCCCCGGACGGGAGCACAAGGCCCGAAGGCGCCGTAGGCCCCGCCGGAGGAGACAGTGCCCTCATGGCCATGAGGAACTCCTCTATCTCCCCGGGCGTCGCGCCTTGCCCAGGGACCGTAGGGTATGGAGCAGGCCGCGCCGGCGACTCACGCGGTATCAGACCTCGTTCTAAATCTATCTCCTTGGTCTGCAAGGGGTTGGTTAGACCTGCTGCTCCCACCGTTTTAGCCCTCTGGAGTTGGCGGCAGCGTCTGGCCAAATCGTGGTCCTATTAGAATAGTGGGTTCCTGGTTGTGCCTTTTAGCGCAGTCAGTCAGCGCTCTAGCAGTTAGCGACAAACCGCCATTTTGTGTGCGCGAGAATTTATCTCTGCGCACTTCAACTGTTGTTTTTCCGGCGGCTGGTCGCGCTTCTCTGCGTGCCTATAAGCCCGCGTTTCTGACGGGGTTATTTCAACCCCCATTTGTTTCCTGAGCACCTTGGTTCAAGAAGAGGTTTTCCCTCTTCTTTGAGGTCAAGTTCTGTGATTCTGAGTTCCCGCTTTTCTCCGCAAGTGAACTAGTAGCGGCTCCCTGAAAGTTCCTCGGCAGCCGTCCTATCATCATTTCCAGTTCTGTACTTTGAGTTGGAGGAAGAAAATTCTTGTTTCCTGTGCCCAGAGGTCTAAAGGTATTCGGTAGGATGGTTTCCTACATGACTGAGTTCCTGTAATTCCGAAGACCACTGGGAGGAGTATTCTGTATTATTTGAGAGCGAGTTCGTTTTACTTATTTGGGTATCTTCCAGATTCCATTCCCTCTGTTCAGTACATTCACAAGAACTGAGAGAGACATTGTCTGGAACATTACAGAGTCCTGAGTTACAGACTTCAGAAACACTTTCCATGAACTTACTGAACCTTACAAGTCATAGGATGGTGTATTCACTGCACTAAGATTTCCTGCCAAAGAGTGAGTCCGCTAGCAGAGTTCTTCCCCAGGCTTCAGGTCTACAAGTATATAGGGGTACTATATGATATGCATATTATTATTACCAATGTATACCATCTTTAATACCATCTTAATATCATCGAAATTTCATGGTCATCTTTCAAGGCTTATCAAGTCAGGGTCAAGCAGCGCACTCATTCTCCTTGGACATTATTTACAGAGAGCAGCTAAATCCACACAGTACACAGGTAGGATTCTAGTTGGGAGGAATTAGTTCTGTGCCACAGTATTATTTGGAACTGTATTAATGTTGTGCTCAATCTTGTAGGTGAGACCAGACCAGAAATACTGAAGAGTCTTGGTGACACCCGTGTGGCAGTCTCTCTTTTTCATTCCACTTCCCCTTTCCCTTACTCTTCTGGGCTTAGAGAAATCTGGGTCCAGGGGAGTGGGGGAGTTGGGAAACATTCTGCTGGGAACCTCTCCTTCATGCCATCTGCTTCTACGGAAATTCAAGGAATTCAGGTACACTTTGTGACAGATTGAAGTGCCCTGTAATTCTTCCGTCCGAGCAAGATGGCTGAAGGCCTTGATGTGAAGGCGTTAGCATCTGTACTAGAAGGGTTACAGAAGCAATTGAGTGAAACCAGGGAAGAGGTTAGGAAATCCAATTTAGAGGCAGGCTATGTTCGTCAGAGATTAGATCAGCTGTCTGCGAGTCCCAGTCCGAACTTTGGGGGGTTAAAAGCTCCAACCTTTGATCCATCCCCTACCTCCTCCTCAAATTTAACTACACAGGTGGTACATGCCATGTCTCCGACCATCCCGTTGGCGGCCCCAGAGAGGTTTCAGGGAGATCCCCATAAGGCGCAAATATTTATGACCCAGTGCTCTTTGCATTTCCTTTGCAAGCCAATTCTATTCAAGGAGGACCAGTCCAAAGTGGCTTTCGTGCTTTCTTACCTGAGTGGTGACGCAGCTGCATGGTCCATGCCCTTGGTAACCTCGAACAGTCCAGTCTTGTACAAATTCGAAGACTTTAAAGCGGAATTTTTGCGAATCTTCGATAGAAGAACCATTTCCCAGACCACCGACAATGAACTCTTAGATTTGAAACCGGGGAATAAAGAATTGGTGGCTTATCTGGCGCAGTTTAATAAATTAATTGTAGAGACTAATTGGCCATCAGAAAAAAGGGCAGCAATCTTCTACAGAGGACTTAAGGATGAGCTTAAGGATGGTCTTGCTCAAATTCCCAAGAGACCTACGGATGTTTCTGAACTCATAGATTTAGTGCTCCAGATAGACCAAAGGCAATCTGAGCGGCGGAGTGAGAAGCGCAAGGATTTCAAACCATTTCCTCCTCGTCTGGATCGGGTGCGTGCAGAACCTGTCAAGATTGGTGAAGGCATCCCTGGAGAAGAGCCCATGCAAATTGGAACGGTGAGGGGCCCTCTCACGATGGAGGAAAGAGAGAAACGTCGAATAGGAAAACTCTGCATGTATTGCGGTCTGTCTGGTCATTTTGTTAGGGAATGTCCAAAAAGATCAAAGTCTAAGCAATGGGTAAAAGACAAATCCCACCAGTAGATGGAGTTGCTCTGGTGGGAGGTTCGCAAGAGACAACTCCCAAATCTCAATCTTTAGCAAACACACTGCAGTCAGCGGCACCCCACTTGATTTTGTCTTGTAGGATCCAATTTGGGAATTCTTCGGAGGATGATGTCGCAACTATGCTAGACTCTGGGGCAACCGGAAACTTCTGTGATATCCGTTTTGCGAAATCTTTGGGAATCCAATTCGAGAAAAAACCCCGCCCAGAACCGGTGCGGGCAGTCGATGGAACTAATCTATCTTCTGGACCTATCGTTTTTGACACTGAGAAGATCACAGTTTTGGGACCGGGAGAGCATCGAAGTTATGTTCATTTCAACTTAATTGACGCTCCACAGTTTCAGATGATTTTGGGATTACCGTGGCTCACCGAGCACAATCCTCACATTGATTGGGCGAGTCGAACGGTGGAAATGAATTTCCTTTTTTGCTCAGAGCATTGTTTTCATTCACAATCTGAAAAGATTCAGACTTCCATGCCATTGGGATTCGTTGATCATGCTCAAATGATTTGTGCAGTGGAGATACCAGAAATTCCCACCGAATACCAAGACTTAAGAGAGGTGTTCAATGAAAAGGAGGCGAATAAATTGCCACCCCATAGAGAATACGACTGTCGAATCGAGTTGGAGCCTGGAGCCTCTTTACCATGTAGTCGGATCTATGCTTTATCTGAACCAGAAAACCTCCATTTGAAAGAGTACATTGAGCAAAATTTGGCATGTGGTTTCATTCGACCATCTCAGTCACCAGTGTCTTCTCCACTCTTCTTCATTCCAAAGAAGGATGGCTCTCTGAGGACTTGCATAGATTATAGAGCCTTGAATTTGGTTACTAAGAAGAACCGTTATCCATTGCCCCTCATCTCAGAACTTTTAGATCAAGTGAAGGATGCTCGCATCTACACCAAGTTGGATTTGAGGGGGGCTTACCACTTAGTTCGTATGGCCGAAGGAGAGGAATGGAAGACGGCCTTCCGAACTCGGTTGGGGTTATTCGAATACCAAGTAATGCCATTTGGTTTATGCAATGCCCCCGCAGCCTTCCAACATTTTGTAAATGATATCCTGCGAGAGTTTTTGGATCGTTTTGCAGTGGTTTACATTGATGACATCCTCATTTTCTCTGACAATCAAGAAGATCATGTGGGTCATGTTCGAGCAATTTTGGAACGACTACTGGAACACCATCTATTTGTGAAATTGGAAAAATGCGTTTTTCATTCCACCAAGGTGGAATTTTTGGGGTTTATTCTTTCTCCAGAAGGCGTATACATGGATGATTCTAAGCTACAAGCAATTCGTTCCTGGCCAGCTCCAAAGTCTGTAAAGGAAATCCAGAGTTTTTTGGGATTTGCAAATTTTTAACGACGGTTTATTCAAAAATTTTCCGAAAAGGTTAGTCCCATTACTAAATTGTTAAAGAAAGATGCCCGTTTTGATTGGAATGAGGACTCGGAAGAAGCTTTTCAGTCCTTAAAATCAGCCTTTGTCTCCGCACCAATTTTGCAGCATCCCGATATGAAGGAACCTTTTTTCATTGAAGCCGATGCTTCCAATCTGGCCATTGGGGGGATTTTGTCTCAACGCCATAAACAGACAGGTCAGCTGCATCCAGTGGCCTATCACTCAAGAAAATTATCTTCCGCAGAAATAAATTACTCAATTGCTGACAAGGAGTTGTTGGCCGTGAAGGATGCGTTTCAGGTCTGGAGACATTATCTATTGGGAGCAAGGCACGTGGTGACTGTTTTTACGGATCATCGAAATCTGCAATTTTTGAAATCGGCACGAACCCTTACACCCCGTCAGTTACGTTGGTCGCTTTTCTTTGCAGATTTTGACTCTGTGTTGACTTATAACCCTGGATTTGCTAACGGAAAAGCTGATGCTCTTTCTCGTCTCAGCACGGAAGGAGAGGCGGAAAAGACCACGGAGGGTTACATCATTCCTCAAGATAGAGTGGTGGCCATTGTGGAAATTGGAGATTTGATCAGAGAAGAGTTCTGCAAAGAGGAATTTTCTAATTGGATCATGGAAGGTCAGGATCGGGAGGTACGAGATGGGACGCCATTCGTGCAAGGACAAATGTTTGTTCCAAGTGAAACCCTGCAAAAGGAAGTCATTCAACGGCTCCATGATCATCCCTTAGCTGGACATAAGGGAGCAGACAAGACTTTGGAACTAGTAAAGAGGATTTTTTTTTGGCCAGGGATGGACACTCAGGTGAGACAGTACGTAGCCACTTGTGAGCCATGTGTTAAGGGAAAAAGTTCTAGACAGTCCCCTCAGGGGTTGCTTCTACCCTTACCTACAGCCCCATCTCCTTGGCATACCATCCTAATGGATTTTATTGTGGAATTACCTTCTAGTCAGGGGTACTCAGTCATTTGGGTAGTGGTAGACCAATTCACCAAGATGAGTCACTTTATTCCCTTGAAGGCCTTACCCACTGCTCCACAATTGGCCTCTTTGTTTGTCCAACACATAGTTAGGCTACATGGAGTCCCAAAGGTAGTGATTTCGGACAGGGGACCACAATTTATTTCTCGATTCTGGAGGTCATTTTTGAAAGGGTTGGGAGTAGATTCCCGTCTGTCTACCAGTTTCCACCCCGAGACTGATGGCCAGACAGAAAGAGTGAATCAGGATTTGGAGCAGTATCTTCGCTTGTACTTAATGGATCAGGAGGGAGAGTGGCCTGATTTGTTGAGCACTGCGGAGTTTGCCTATAATAATTCTGTTCATTCCGCTACAGGTATCTCCCCATTCTTCTTGAATTCTGGTCGACATCCAAATATGATCCTGGGTAGGGAGGAGGTAGAGGTCCCAGCCGCTGAGGAAGTGATTCAGAACCTACAGAAGACATTTCAGTTGGCTTCTCAGAATCTTTCCAAAGCAAAACTTGGATATAAGAAACAAGCAGACAAACGAAGGAGAGAGAGTCCAAAATATAAGGCTGGGGATTTGGTTTGGATTTCTACCCGACATATGAGATTAGTTGGAAATAGGAAGTTTCAACCTAGGTTTGTAGGTCCATTCCCAGTTGAGCGTATGATCAATCCAGTCTGTGTCAGGGTCACTTTACCTAAGTCTATGAAAATTCACCCCACATTTCATGTCTCCTTAATCAAACAGAGCCCCCCAATGTTGAGACAAACTCGCCCCCCCGTTCCTGTGCAAGTTCATTCGGCTGAAGAATTTGAGGTGAAAAGAATCCTGGACTCTAAGAAGAGAAGAGGCAGTCTTTTCTATTTAGTGGATTGGAAAGGTTTTGGCCCAGAAGAGCGATCTTGGGAACCCAGTTCTAATGTCCATGCCTCCAAGCTGGTTGCCGAATTTCACAAGACTTATCCACAGAAACCCAGGGAGGGGTCTTTGGGCGGGGGTACTGTCAGACCTCGTTCTAAATCTATCTCCTTGGTCTGCAAGGGGTTGGTTAGACCTGCTGCTCCCACCGTTTTAGCCCTCTGGAGTTGGCGGCAGCGTCTGGCCAAATCGTGGTCCTATTAGAATAGTGGGTTCCTGGTTTTGCCTTTTAGCGCAGTCAGTCAGCGCTCTAGCAGTTAGCGACAAACCGCCATTTTGTGTGCGCGAGAATTTATCTCTGCGCACTTCAACTGTTGTTTTTCCGGCGGCTGGTCGCGCTTCTCTGCGTGCCTATAAGCCCGCGTTTCTGACGGGGTTATTTCAACCCCCATTTGTTTCCTGAGCACCTCGGTTCAAGAAGAGGTTTTCCCTCTTCTTTGAGGTCAAGTTCTGTGATTCTGAGTTCCCGCTTTTCTCCGCAAGTGAACTAGTAGCGGCTCCCTGAAAGTTCCTCGGCAGCCGTCCTATCATCATTTCCAGTTCTGTACTTTGAGTTGGAGGAAGAAAATTCTTGTTTCCTGTGCCCAGAGGTCTAAAGGTATTCGGTAGGATGGTTTCCTACATGACTGAGTTCCTGTAATTCCGAAGACCACTGGGAGGAGTATTCTGTATTATTTGAGAGCGAGTTTGTTTTACTTATTTGGGTATCTTCCAGATTCCATTCCCTCTGTTCAGTACATTCACAAGAACTGAGAGAGACATTGTCTGGAACATTACAGAGTCCTGAGTTACAGACTTCAGAAACACTTTCCATGAACTTACAAGTCATAGGATGGTGTATTCACTGCACTAAGATTTCCTGCCAAAGAGTGAGTCCGCTAGCAGAGTTCTTCCCCAGGCTTCAGGTCTACAAGTATATAGGGGTACTATATGATATGCATATTATTATTACCAATGTATACCATCTTTAATACCATCTTAATATCATCGAAATTTCATGGTCATCTTTCAAGGCTTATCAAGTCAGGGTCAAGCAGCGCACTCATTCTCCTTGGACATTATTTACAGAGAGCAGCTAAATCCACACAGTACACAGGTAGGATTCTAGTTGGGAGGAATTAGTTCTGTGCCACAGTATTATTTGGAACTGTATTAATGTTGTGCTCAATCTTGTAGGTGAGACCAGACCAGAAATACTGAAGAGTCTTGGTGACACCCGTGTGGCAGTCTCTCTTTTTCATTCCACTTCCCCTTTCCCTTACTCTTCTGGGCTTAGAGAAATCTGGGTCCAGGGGAGTGGGGGAGTTGGGAAATATTCTGCTGGGAACCTCTCCTTCATGCCATCTGCTTCTATTGAAATTCAAGGAATTCAGGTACACTTTGTGACACGCGGAGCCGCGGGGCCACCCGAACCCCCGGCCGCATCGGGGGGGAGTCGGGGGTACGATGACGACGCCCCGACTTCTTGTGTTTCCTACCTGAGGTACCAGAGAAATGGCGACGACTTCCGGAGCGCTCGTGGCGGCTCCGCGACCGCTCCCTCGACCGCTCCCTCGACCTCCGGCCGGACCGGGACCGCTCTCGACGCGGGCAGACACCCGCAGCTCGAGTAGCTTGCGGGACCGCTCCCGCCTAGCTTTACTCGTCAGGGCCCGGCAGTCGACACAGTCGTCCACGGCGTGGTCGGGGCCCAGGCACCGGAGGCAGAGTCGGTGATGATCTGTGACCGACATCGTGCGGTCACAGCCGTCACAGTTCTTAAAACCGGGCATCCTACCGGCACCGTAAGAAGAATCAAGGATTCACAAAACTTTGGTCAAAAGACCGGAGTACTGCACTTCTCGGATCTGCGCTAACTGGCGCGGAAAAAAGAAGAACTGACGTCAGCGCGCGGAGGCGGCGTCTATATACTCCAGCGACGTCATCACGGCGCACGACGCCGACGACGGATGCGGAGCCGCAGGGGACGCCTGCAGACGACGCCTACAGACGCGCAGGGGTACTGCTACGCAAAAGTTTCCGGATCCAGACTGACGCCTGGGGATATTCTAAGGTAAGGAATCTAATACTAACCTGTTTCTTTCAGATACAACTTCCACTCCCCATAGCTGCAAATTAACCACTATACTTCCATTCAGATCAGTTGGTAGAGGCTATACAACCGTGACCATCTACATCAATGGCACAGTCCTCATCCAAGCTAACAATGAGAACCTGGAAGCTTTCGACTCCTTATTTCCCGCACTAAGGTCAGCCCTCCCAACCCTACTTCACCACGCCCCAACCCCTTCACCGACCACTCCCATAGCTAACAGAGTAGACCCCGATACTCTCTTCCGCGATCCCATCACTGCCCGACATGCTCCCCCCCTCCCTGCCACTTGACAACCCCTGCCCACGGCCAACCACCCTCAACAGGAAACTCCAATCTCACCCCCAACCCCTCCTCCCAACCACCACACCTCCCCCCGCCACTGCCTCCCACCGCCCCTACAGCAATCACGTCCCCGTCAACCGGCAGCCCCCGACCAACGGGCTCCCTCCCCACGAGTCTCATCACAGCTCTCAGACCCCCCCATGTCTAAACCTCTCCCTACCCCTCCCCCGTCCTCTACCCTGATCCCTATCCCCCAACCCATCCTCTTGAACCATAACACGCTCGCGCCACCCCTGATGCCCACAACCCCGCCCTTGATACCATAGCAAAGCGGCTCGCGGCCCTTGAAAACCAGGTTGACACTATCACCCAAGGCTTAATGGAAATCCTCTCCAACCTTGGTACAGCCTGTAAACCCCCGAAATCCCCTCCCTGGATCCCCTCTCCGCCAACGCTAACATCACTCAGGGACGCACAGAATTCCCTAGTTCCCAGCCTATCGATCCCCCCCACAGGTTTCAACCGAAGGCTTGAGAGTTTTTCAGCAATAGCCCTAGCAACTGCTAGGTTGCGCTGTCTGACTCCACAACAGCCTAACGACGCCCCAAAAGTGACGGACCGGAGCCTGATATGGACTACACCTCTGTGTGCTGACCAGTTTCTGTACTGTTCTTTTTCCACGCTTTAAGGCAGTCAAATTGCACATGAAAGTGTGCCTAAAACGAACTTGGGACCTTTCAACAGGTACAGGAGTGCACTCCACAGAAGTAATTGGAAGAGGCCAGGGTGGAATCTGTGGCTAGACACAGTATACACCAGAAAAAACAATACCAAAGGTTAGAACATTGTTCTTTGGATGGATACCTCCTCTTTAGAACTGAAACCCAAGTACTGCCTCCAAAAGGAAGACAATTTACAAAGTTGGTTTAAACCACGGCCAAAGTGAGTCTCACTGCAGACCCAGTTTTCAAAGCAGTAGTGTTTGGTAAATGCATGCACTGACACCCATGTTGCCACTTGACAGATGTCCAAGACAGGATTTGACCTAGCTAATGCCATCGTAGCAACCTTAGGTTTAATAGAATGAGCCCGCATGCCTTTCAGGAGCACCTTCTTGGCTGCAGCACAGCATATTTGTATGCACAGAATGAGCCAACTTGACAGAGATGAGCAAGTCTTCTTCTGAAATGTATTTCCCTTTCTAGCATGAGCACCCCAAAATGAGCTGATTGTCCACAGGATACTTCTTTGTGCATTCAAAATAGGAGCCTAAAGTTCTCTTAGGATCAAGATGGACGTATCACAGACACAAAAACTGATAGGGTTATGAATTGTCCCATGTAAAAGCACAATACCTCTTTAGGCATCCCATTGCTAAGATTGAAGGTCTTCCTGGAAGGATAGCCACATTGGATGGAAAATGCTCAGGCTCAAGAGATCTGGTTATCGTAATCTAAAGACCAATTTGAAGCTATCACGATGATTTGAGCTTGGTCTGCTGTGACCTTCTTCAGAATCGAATGCAGGATAGTTAATGGTGGCAAATCAGTCAGTCAGTCAAATAATCTTTATTCTGCTTATCAAAAGCCATACAAGCACACAATAAAAGCAATTTACACATAAAAACTTCAAGCTTATAAAAAAAGTTAAAAACATGATCTTAAAAGAATCAACAGCCCTATGTAAAAAAAACAGCCAAAGTTCAATTAACACAATACATTACAGTGGGACATATCAGTTTCTAATTCTTAGGGCACAACATACAAAATTTACTACTGCAACACAAAAATCTAGATTAGACAATTTCAGCAATCAAATAAATGCCTCTCTATGGGATCTGATCTTGGACAGACGAAAAATTGGTGTAAAAAAAGCTCCAGGGGGTAGGAAAGTGCTTTGCTTGGAAGTGTTATCACAAGGGGCAGCTTGGCAAAGTTGTACTCCAATCAACATTCCTGGAAAAAGCCACTAATAAATGTTATGAATTAAAAAGGAATCTTAAACAATATAACCTACATGTCATGATAAAAGTTAACGTTAAATAATATTCGCAACCCAATGATGTTTTAATTAGGTTATAGTTGGCGCAAATACAGAGTTGATCCACATTTGCCTTGTGAGGACTACCTGCCTTACCCTGAATATCTTTTTTACCTGAGGCATCACATTTTGCTTTATAGTTCTCGGATTAAAACATAGCTCTTAGAAACCTAGGTCTATAAAACCCTCTTTAATATAATTAATCCAAAAGATCACCAGAGCATAATCCTGGGAGAGAGAATCATTCCACACAACTCTTAAAAGAGAAGCCCCCATTTTCCCCCAGATTCTGATCCAAAGTAAATAGAGGAGTTCCAGTGTGATTTTATCTTCCACAGAAAACGAATAGTTTATTACCTGTTGGTGTAGTTTTGCAGCTTGAAGATCTTTCTGGGTTCACTATGCTGTGCATTACTCCACAGTCTAGTGGTTGGGTCCAGAATCGTAGTCTTTTCTTTCTTTCGTAGCCCAGGTGGGCATCAACATCTCACCTTTTGGTATACTTCCTGTGACGTCGGCACGCTTCCCGCGGAAGCTCCCACCTTTGGGCGCCATCTTCAGATTCTTTTTTCTTGTTTTTGTGTTCTGTTTGTGAATTCTTTGGCAATGTTTTCTAGTTCTTCCTCCAAGTAAATGATTTTTCCGCTTTGTCTTTTAAGGTGTCTGTTTGTATATTGTCCTCTTTATTTCCACCTCCTTCTCCTGCCTCATCTTTCTGGCAGAGGTGGGTGGGTTCGCTAGTGAATCCAGAAAGATCTTCAAGCTGCAAAACTACACCTGTAGTGTAGTTCCTATTATCCCAATAGGCTCTGTGCATTGGAATAATACCTTCAATAGTATAGACCTAGGACGGAGGTTAACTAGGTCTTCTACTGACGATATTAGACTTAAAGTTTTTGGTTTTGCCAGCTAGCTCAGAGTTCACTAGAAACTTTCTCGAATAGGCAAGGAGGAGTTTAACCTCCCTGGATAGACAAGAAGGGATTTCGTTTCTGACAACCATAGAACATGACAACTTTGCTCTCCCCTAAAGACAACTTATTTTACTCAGTCAGTTCAGTGCATTCTTAGTTTCACCAGATTGTAGAGAAAAGGAAGAGACGGGCGTGTTCAATAAAAGATGTTATTTATTGATCAGTCTCTTTTCTCGTACAAGAGAAATGAATCGATATTATTGCGATACTTATGGTTAAGTAAAGTGCATACAATAAAAGCAGGAGTATAAAATAATAGTGCAGAAGCATTGATATGGTTTCTAAGCCATATGATATTTAAAACTGATAAAATAGATGCATACATATATACATTTGACTAATCGTACTCAACTGGTGCTTCTAACCACGCCTACCCCAGTGTACCTGACCTAAGCCTAATACGTGGGCGGGAGTAGATAAGTAGCAGTTTAAGTTAAGTTTGTTTTGCCAAGTGACTGACTCAAGAATTCTCTGCAAGGGGTTATTCAGTTCTGTAACTGAGATCTAGAATGGTTGAGGGCTGGTATCTCTCGTCTCTGGTCTTGATATTCCAGCTGCCTGCGAGGGCTGCTTGGAAGCGCCGGAGCTGGATTTCTCGGCAGGAGAAAAGCAGCGTCTCGTTCTCAGCGCGTCAGGAAGGCGGGGCAGCGCCAGTGGGGTCCGCTCTGTGCTGGCCTCTTCGGCAAGTCTCGCTGCTCCGATCTCGTCACCACCGCGTGTGTTTGCTTAAGGCAATGTCGGTAATATTTATACCTGTAAGGTGCCGAGATTGACGTAAGGATGGACATGGATACGTCAATAAGGATGTCATATGAACGGGCTCGTTCGCACATTCTTTTGCTGAAGTTCTCGGTGAAATCAAAACAATGGCCGCAGGGATTTTCCCAGGTTGTCATAGGTTTGATTTGTTTTGAGAACTCCGTATGCCTTATCAGGGGCTGGAGGAATAGTGCTTGCCTAATTAGATGGCAAGCGTTATGACCTAATCAGATAACGCGTTCCTGTGCCGTGGTGTGGCTTAATCAGATAACGTTTTTTTGTACCGTGGGATGGCTGCTAGTTAATTATTAACCAGAACAGGGTCAGGAATAGGGGGATCGATACAGAACCTATAGGAATACATCACACCCACTCCATGCAGACTATGTCCATATTTACAAATCTAGGCATAGTAAATATACAGTAGTGTATGTGTATACCGTACCACCCCAAAATACATCATATGCATTTTGAAATTATGTAATACACGAGAAAGAAGTAAGCATAAGCATTATATGCACTCAAGCAGTAGAAAAATGCTAAATTAATCACGCATATTCATACATCATTATTAATAAAATATTGAAAAATAACACATGAAATGGCTCTTAATACAGAAGAAAAAAATTGCGAGACCATTTCATCACAAAACAAAATATTTATGAACATGCCAGAGGGCAGCTAATGTCTCTAAAGTTCCTAAAATAGAAATTTAGTTCCCTAAGAATAGTTTCTACTTTAAGCAGAAGATAAGTGTCCCGAAAAACTGCAAAAGAGTTTGGGGCCGCTGAAAAAATTATGTTCCGCTGTCCGTAAACTGGAGAAAAATTTGTTCACAATACTTTATTATCAAAGTTGAAGGCCAAATTCAGGGTGTTGGGAACGCCGTGTGCTAGCTTGCTCAAAAGCCATTATTTCTGCTCTGGTGAGAACATCATATCATTTAGACTCTCGAAAAAGCTGTCAACAGCTTCCTGTGAAAGTTCCATTAACTCGGAAAAGGATGTTACCATGCATTCATGAGCATGATTGCCTTCATTGATGTTTCGATCAGCATAGCTGACAGAAGGTCGTACCTGATCGATGCTGCTTTCATCTTGAACCTCACTACCCCTCAATCGTAGTGGTGAAGTCTCCACGAATGCCGTCATCAGGATTGGTAGCCGCTGGGGACAGCACAATGCATGAGCCGTAACCGGACCCAACAAAGTTTCTGCATCCATTGGCGCATCCGATTGTAGCGTCAGACAGGTGTCCAACACGCATTCTTCTCCGCATAGCAAGCACCTTAATACAGGTAAAACACAGCTTTGCCACATTGGTCTAAATGAAAGAAACCAAGTCATGTTCAGGTCTCTAAGCCGGGACAGTCCAAGGATTTTAGATATCCGGTCCCGGTATCCAATGGCTAGGATTGTTTCTTCCCTTGTCGCAGGTGTTTTGTCTGTGACACGGTTTGCCATAGCGAAATAACAGAATCAAAAATAGGATTCCTGCCACTAGTCCCAAAAGGAGAGGAAGTCCACCAAAGATGGAATGGACAAATCCATTATAATTATACAAAATACAAAGTCCGGAAAAATACCCAGAATGGCTTTAAATGGTGTTAAAGCCCCCGAAAACACTGTCTTAAATACATTTGAGACTCCACTGGTATCAGAAATATTTAAGATTTCGTTCAGGATTTCTGGGAAATGTATGGGGGAATTAGTTGATAACAATGAATGAATCTCTGCCGTTGTCCTTGCAACTTGGAGATCATACGTTTCTTTTTATGACGTGAGCCTGGTCGGCGTCTGAAGGAGCACTGTTTTCATTCTGCTTCAACTCGAATGGAAGCAATTTTCAAATTCGGCCATAACCTTGCCTCCCTGTCTGGCATTGCGCTGGGGAACAATACTCGTTCACAGCACATGACCTTCGCAGTCGTACTTATGAGATAAGGTATTCCGGGCACCAAGCTACAACATCTGCGGTCTACAATTATAATGTAACTCCCGTTCGATAGTCTCCTAAAGAATGGTTCTATTTGTGTCGCAGGTGTGCCTAGCTGGTGACATGAAAGGTTATTTGAGGACCCTTCACAGGCTCCGTGTAAACTAATACCATTACACAGAAGTGTACCGCTTAGTGACATGGCACAATTATTGCCACTAAGAAACACTTTCCGGCCTTTATTACTGACACATGCATGTGAATAGGGCAAGTTCCATGTTGACTTAATGTACCCTTTACCCAATTTTTCGTACATGCCAGCCTGTATATATTTTTGGCAGTATTGAAACCTGAAAGTAGATATTGGAATATTAATTATTCCATGTATTATCCATTCACTGACAGGTCGTTCTGACATTGTCAATGGTAATCTCTCGAGTTTCTCAATGCTCAGGATTGTATAATCAGCACCCTTCTGTGCCATACTGATTTGTTAATCAGTGAGGTTAAAGATATTGAATAGTGACGTTGTGTTGATTAAACGCCAAGGCACATAGCCTGAACGCAGATTTTGTAACGTCCAGCCAAGTTGTACAATAGAACGCAATTGGGACTGACCGTGTTGTAACAACAGTAAGTCTGGCGATATTATGTCGATTGCTGAAGACACAATGCTGTCCAAAGAGTATATTCTGGAGGACAGAGTCATTAACCCATTGTCCACTACAGAAAGTGATTTTTCCAAATTAATACGGTCAATTTCCCGTATTCTCTCTGACGTTTCAATTTGAGTTCTTTTCCAGGCTTCGTTATAAGCTGCATATATAGAGGCTGCTATGAAGCGTTTTTGACGCTGTTTGCGCGGTCCCATAATGAAATCACGCAAGTCAGCACCATCAGTAAGTAAAGTCAGGTGTTGCTTAATTTCTGCCAGTGTGGATGTTTGTAGCCATTGAAGGCAGAGTTTGCCCACACTGTACGTGGTAATTATCCCTGGGTGTTGTCTTTGGGAATATCTAGGGTCTGGCCTTGTCAATTTGAACCCCTGGATTTTGTTCAGGAATCTGTCTTGACAGTTATTAGTATCTGTGGGCCAGATCAACCACGGTTTCCAATCAGGATGAGTTCTGTTTTGGCTTAATATATGGTTTACGTCTATCTCCTCATCTAAAGATATATTACCGTTCATTGATGGCTTTGGAATAGACGGTTTGTTTAAGTCTTTGATTTTGGCTAGGCCAAGACAGGTAGTTTGTTGAACAGTGTCATTCAAAAATATAATTTGTTCTGGGATCATGCAGGCTCTAAACAATGATTCTATACCTTGTACTTGCCATTCCTTTGTACCCCAAACACTTTTTACCTCAACATTTTTGTCCCAGTAATCAAAACCAAATGTACTCATTTGCTCAAAAAAATGAGTCTGAATATATCAATTTAGTGATTGTAAGCATGGTCTTTGTACCTGTCTTATTTGTTAATTTGAAATAAAATGTTTCTGCATTACTTGTGTTGAACCCTGAAAAATATGAATATTTGTCATAAAAAGTTCTTGAGCTACCTTTTGGAGGGGTTGCACAGTGTTCCCATTGATTATAATTTAAAACATTTCTAGGCTGTGCAGATTTATGCAGATAATGATTACTATAGTGATTATAGCAGAACATTTTATCATAATTAGACGAACCCTGCAAATAATCATGTTTTGTAAATTTAGCAGACATCACTAGGTCAGACATCATATTATTAATGCTTTCAACGTCCCAATCATCAGCAACTGAGCTTGGTTTTACAAAGTCACTCAATGAGATCTTGATTTGATGTGGATACTTCAGGATTTCAACCGGACCATAGATTTCATAATCAGTATTGTCCCATGCTACCCCACCGGGTATAGGATTGGCTGTGAAGTTGACTGAAGAAAGTTCTCTTTTTTCGACGTGTGAAGACGTGTGTGGTTTGAGGACCAAGTTGATTTTCTGGCTTGCTGTGTCCATTTTAGCATATTTTCCCTCAATGAAGTGTCCCAAACATAGTACCATGATGAGCCAAAGTATGAGGATAAGTGCACCTAAGGCCACCCAGAATTCAATCCACGGAGAAATCAGATAGGTTTCTTTCAGATGTTGAAAAAGTTCCTTAGCTTTATCTTTAAAGGTTTTTGTTGATGTTTGTTCCTTTGATTCACTCAGGTCTTCAGATGAATCACTGAAGTTGATGAAGTAACCGGATGCCGTTCTGTCTATTGTTCCTATTGTTTCAGGATTGCTGTTTGCTTTATTAGTGTCTTTTGTTGCAGTAGCATAGTCATTTGTTACTTCATTGTAGATTGGTGTGTCTCTGCTAAATGTTTTTATTTGGGTTTTTAGAGGTTTAAGTTCCATAGCATTGTTGCATAGTCCTTGTTGTTGTTCTGTTGGCATTTCAAATGTGAGTAGCCTCTTAGATTGAACCTCTGTGTTTGTAGCAAACCTTGGTGTTCTACTACTCATCGGGAGTCCACTTGGCCTACTGTTTGTTATCGGCCACATGATTGTGGTTTTATCAGGTCGATTGATACAACTCTGTTCTCCTTTTTACCAGCAAGGGGCGGTAGTACTACTGATCTTGTCCCGTTGATAGACAAGACAGGAACTGCTTTTCTGTAAGAAGGCCCAAATTCCTTCTTTACCGCGATCTTTTCTCTGACTAGATTCCCGACTTTTGGAATCCAGACAGTTCTTGCTGGGACAGGTGGTTTTTCTTCAGTGGTCGTTGGCTGTTGTTTCAACTTTATGTTGCTCAGGTCTTTCCTTGTTTCGTTTAAGTCCTGCAAAATAGCCAAACGATCGTTGATATCAAAGCTTTTTTCTTTAACCACTGAAGTCTGACTGTCAAGATCTAAGACCATCATTCTAGTTCCAAACAATAATTCGTACGGACTGAATCCCCTCAGAGAATTTCTTGGCAGGTTATTTAGACTACGTTGGACACTTATTAGATGTTTGACCCACCCAGCTCCCGAACCCAATACCTTCGCTGTTATAGATTGCTTTATGCCTTTGGTTTTTTCTTTACACCATCCCGTTCCCTCAGGTAGGAAGTGAGAAGAGTCCCGCTATGCTATGCTCATTTGGCCATGTTTTTCATACGCTTTTAGGGCATGAAGGAGGAAAAAAAAAACATTCAGCCAAACGTAGCATGCTTCAAGCGTATATGCCATTATAGACTCGCAAATCTTTTTATAACAGTCCAGACGTCAGCCGAGTGCTGGGGTCTTACATCATAAGTGAAAATTAGTCTTTTTATGTTAATAAAACGCTATTTCGTGATGGGTACTTTCTTATTGTTGTTGTTTTTCTAGAGCGAAGTGCCATGGTAATAGTCCTCCTCGCTCGCCACTGCGATCTCTATTGCAGTCTGGGCAGTTTTTTACTAAAATGTGATGATGCAGGCTCATGCCTGGCCACCAGTACACTGATTGTAATTCTTCCAGAGAATCTTTTTGTTTAAGGTGTCTGAGACCCTCACCCATATGTGCGTCTGCTATTAACAAGCCTCTCCTGTCCGTGTTTGGAATCACTCTATCCCCCACTCCCGTTTTTTTGTACCGTGGGATGGCTGCTAGTTAATTATTAACCAGAACAGGGTCAGGAATAGGGGGATCGATACAGAACCTATAGGAATACATCACACCCACTCCATGCAGACTATGTCCATATTTACAAATCTAGGCATAGTAAATATACAGTAGTGTATGTGTATACCGTACCACCCCAAAATACATCATATGCATTTTGAAATTATGTAATACACGAGAAAGAAGTAAGCATAAGCATTATATGCACTCAAGCAGTAGAAAAATGCTAAATTAATCACGCATATTCATACATCATTATTAATAAAATATTGAAAAATAACACATGAAATGGCTCTTAATACAGAAGAAAAAAATTGCGAGACCATTTCATCACAAAACAAAATATTTATGAACATGCCAGAGGGCAGCTAATGTCTCTAAAGTTCCTAAAATAGAAATTTAGTTCCCTAAGAATAGTTTCTACTTTAAGCAGAAGATAAGTGTCCCGAAAAACTGCAAAAGAGTTTGGGGCCGCTGAAAAAATTATGTTCCGCTGTCCGTAAACTGGAGAAAAATTTGTTCACAATACTTTATTATCAAAGTTGAAGGCCAAATTCAGGGTGTTGGGAACGCCGTGTGCTAGCTTGCTCAAAAGCCATTATTTCTGCTCTGGTGAGAACATCATATCATTTAGACTCTCGAAAAAGCTGTCAACAGCTTCCTGTGAAAGTTCCATTAACTCGGAAAAGGATGTTACCATGCATTCATGAGCATGATTGCCTTCATTGATGTTTCGATCAGCATAGCTGACAGAAGGTCGTACCTGATCGATGCTGCTTTCATCTTGAACCTCACTACCCCTCAATCGTAGTGGTGAAGTCTCCACGAATGCCGTCATCAGGATTGGTAGCCGCTGGGGACAGCACAATGCATGAGCCGTAACCGGACCCAACAAAGTTTCTGCATCCATTGGCGCATCCGATTGTAGCGTCAGACAGGTGTCCAACACGCATTCTTCTCCGCATAGCAAGCACCTTAATACAGGTAAAACACAGCTTTGCCACATTGGTCTAAATGAAAGAAACCAAGTCATGTTCAGGTCTCTAAGCCGGGACAGTCCAAGGATTTTAGATATCCGGTCCCGGTATCCAATGGCTAGGATTGTTTCTTCCCTTGTCGCAGGTGTTTTGTCTGTGACACGGTTTGCCATAGCGAAATAACAGAATCAAAAATAGGATTCCTGCCACTAGTCCCAAAAGGAGAGGAAGTCCACCAAAGATGGAATGGACAAATCCATTATAATTATACAAAATACAAAGTCCGGAAAAATACCCAGAATGGCTTTAAATGGTGTTAAAGCCCCCGAAAACACTGTCTTAAATACATTTGAGACTCCACTGGTATCAGAAATATTTAAGATTTCGTTCAGGATTTCTGGGAAATGTATGGGGGAATTAGTTGATAACAATGAATGAATCTCTGCCGTTGTCCTTGCAACTTGGAGATCATACGTTTCTTTTTATGACGTGAGCCTGGTCGGCGTCTGAAGGAGCACTGTTTTCATTCTGCTTCAACTCGAATGGAAGCAATTTTCAAATTCGGCCATAACCTTGCCTCCCTGTCTGGCATTGCGCTGGGGAACAATACTCGTTCACAGCACATGACCTTCGCAGTCGTACTTATGAGATAAGGTATTCCGGGCACCAAGCTACAACATCTGCGGTCTACAATTATAATGTAACTCCCGTTCGATAGTCTCCTAAAGAATGGTTCTATTTGTGTCGCAGGTGTGCCTAGCTGGTGACATGAAAGGTTATTTGAGGACCCTTCACAGGCTCCGTGTAAACTAATACCATTACACAGAAGTGTACCGCTTAGTGACATGGCACAATTATTGCCACTAAGAAACACTTTCCGGCCTTTATTACTGACACATGCATGTGAATAGGGCAAGTTCCATGTTGACTTAATGTACCCTTTACCCAATTTTTCGTACATGCCAGCCTGTATATATTTTTGGCAGTATTGAAACCTGAAAGTAGATATTGGAATATTAATTATTCCATGTATTATCCATTCACTGACAGGTCGTTCTGACATTGTCAATGGTAATCTCTCGAGTTTCTCAATGCTCAGGATTGTATAATCAGCACCCTTCTGTGCCATACTGATTTGTTAATCAGTGAGGTTAAAGATATTGAATAGTGACGTTGTGTTGATTAAACGCCAAGGCACATAGCCTGAACGCAGATTTTGTAACGTCCAGCCAAGTTGTACAATAGAACGCAATTGGGACTGACCGTGTTGTAACAACAGTAAGTCTGGCGATATTATGTCGATTGCTGAAGACACAATGCTGTCCAAAGAGTATATTCTGGAGGACAGAGTCATTAACCCATTGTCCACTACAGAAAGTGATTTTTCCAAATTAATACGGTCAATTTCCCGTATTCTCTCTGACGTTTCAATTTGAGTTCTTTTCCAGGCTTCGTTATAAGCTGCATATATAGAGGCTGCTATGAAGCGTTTTTGACGCTGTTTGCGCGGTCCCATAATGAAATCACGCAAGTCAGCACCATCAGTAAGTAAAGTCAGGTGTTGCTTAATTTCTGCCAGTGTGGATGTTTGTAGCCATTGAAGGCAGAGTTTGCCCACACTGTACGTGGTAATTATCCCTGGGTGTTGTCTTTGGGAATATCTAGGGTCTGGCCTTGTCAATTTGAACCCCTGGATTTTGTTCAGGAATCTGTCTTGACAGTTATTAGTATCTGTGGGCCAGATCAACCACGGTTTCCAATCAGGATGAGTTCTGTTTTGGCTTAATATATGGTTTACGTCTATCTCCTCATCTAAAGATATATTACCGTTCATTGATGGCTTTGGAATAGACGGTTTGTTTAAGTCTTTGATTTTGGCTAGGCCAAGACAGGTAGTTTGTTGAACAGTGTCATTCAAAAATATAATTTGTTCTGGGATCATGCAGGCTCTAAACAATGATTCTATACCTTGTACTTGCCATTCCTTTGTACCCCAAACACTTTTTACCTCAACATTTTTGTCCCAGTAATCAAAACCAAATGTACTCATTTGCTCAAAAAAATGAGTCTGAATATATCAATTTAGTGATTGTAAGCATGGTCTTTGTACCTGTCTTATTTGTTAATTTGAAATAAAATGTTTCTGCATTACTTGTGTTGAACCCTGAAAAATATGAATATTTGTCATAAAAAGTTCTTGAGCTACCTTTTGGAGGGGTTGCACAGTGTTCCCATTGATTATAATTTAAAACATTTCTAGGCTGTGCAGATTTATGCAGATAATGATTACTATAGTGATTATAGCAGAACATTTTATCATAATTAGACGAACCCTGCAAATAATCATGTTTTGTAAATTTAGCAGACATCACTAGGTCAGACATCATATTATTAATGCTTTCAACGTCCCAATCATCAGCAACTGAGCTTGGTTTTACAAAGTCACTCAATGAGATCTTGATTTGATGTGGATACTTCAGGATTTCAACCGGACCATAGATTTCATAATCAGTATTGTCCCATGCTACCCCACCGGGTATAGGATTGGCTGTGAAGTTGACTGAAGAAAGTTCTCTTTTTTCGACGTGTGAAGACGTGTGTGGTTTGAGGACCAAGTTGATTTTCTGGCTTGCTGTGTCCATTTTAGCATATTTTCCCTCAATGAAGTGTCCCAAACATAGTACCATGATGAGCCAAAGTATGAGGATAAGTGCACCTAAGGCCACCCAGAATTCAATCCACGGAGAAATCAGATAGGTTTCTTTCAGATGTTGAAAAAGTTCCTTAGCTTTATCTTTAAAGGTTTTTGTTGATGTTTGTTCCTTTGATTCACTCAGGTCTTCAGATGAATCACTGAAGTTGATGAAGTAACCGGATGCCGTTCTGTCTATTGTTCCTATTGTTTCAGGATTGCTGTTTGCTTTATTAGTGTCTTTTGTTGCAGTAGCATAGTCATTTGTTACTTCATTGTAGATTGGTGTGTCTCTGCTAAATGTTTTTATTTGGGTTTTTAGAGGTTTAAGTTCCATAGCATTGTTGCATAGTCCTTGTTGTTGTTCTGTTGGCATTTCAAATGTGAGTAGCCTCTTAGATTGAACCTCTGTGTTTGTAGCAAACCTTGGTGTTCTACTACTCATCGGGAGTCCACTTGGCCTACTGTTTGTTATCGGCCACATGATTGTGGTTTTATCAGGTCGATTGATACAACTCTGTTCTCCTTTTTACCAGCAAGGGGCGGTAGTACTACTGATCTTGTCCCGTTGATAGACAAGACAGGAACTGCTTTTCTGTAAGAAGGCCCAAATTCCTTCTTTACCGCGATCTTTTCTCTGACTAGATTCCCGACTTTTGGAATCCAGACAGTTCTTGCTGGGACAGGTGGTTTTTCTTCAGTGGTCGTTGGCTGTTGTTTCAACTTTATGTTGCTCAGGTCTTTCCTTGTTTCGTTTAAGTCCTGCAAAATAGCCAAACGATCGTTGATATCAAAGCTTTTTTCTTTAACCACTGAAGTCTGACTGTCAAGATCTAAGACCATCATTCTAGTTCCAAACAATAATTCGTACGGACTGAATCCCCTCAGAGAATTTCTTGGCAGGTTATTTAGACTACGTTGGACACTTATTAGATGTTTGACCCACCCAGCTCCCGAACCCAATACCTTCGCTGTTATAGATTGCTTTATGCCTTTGGTTTTTTCTTTACACCATCCCGTTCCCTCAGGTAGGAAGTGAGAAGAGTCCCGCTATGCTATGCTCATTTGGCCATGTTTTTCATACGCTTTTAGGGCATGAAGGAGGAAAAAAAAAACATTCAGCCAAACGTAGCATGCTTCAAGCGTATATGCCATTATAGACTCGCAAATCTTTTTATAACAGTCCAGACGTCAGCCGAGTGCTGGGGTCTTACATCATAAGTGAAAATTAGTCTTTTTATGTTAATAAAACGCTATTTCGTGATGGGTACTTTCTTATTGTTGTTGTTTTTCTAGAGCGAAGTGCCATGGTAATAGTCCTCCTCGCTCGCCACTGCGATCTCTATTGCAGTCTGGGCAGTTTTTTACTAAAATGTGATGATGCAGGCTCATGCCTGGCCACCAGTACACTGATTGTAATTCTTCCAGAGAATCTTTTTGTTTAAGGTGTCTGAGACCCTCACCCATATGTGCGTCTGCTATTAACAAGCCTCTCCTGTCCGTGTTTGGAATCACTCTATCCCCCACTCCAGGGATTCGAGCAAAAGGGACTGAGTTTGCATCGATTATGTATGTATAATTGAGTGGATAATTGATCGGTAGCGCTGAGCAGTCGCCTTTTGATGACGTTTTCACCGCCAGCACAGTTTCACCGTCAATGTGTTTTACTGTACGCTTTTTCTTGACTACGGAAGCCGATTCAGTTGCTGCCGTTGTGGCTTTCTCAGCCAATGAATTCCCTGCAACGTGAACGCCATCACGCTGATGACTCAGTGAGTGTATCATGTGAGTCTTTGGTAGTTCTTTCTGTAAAAGAACTACTTGTTCCCAAAGCACTTTTTGCTTTATTGTTGCACCTGTGTCATCTTTGTAACCGTTTTGAATCCATTTCTGTAAATCGTTATTGTATGATTTGACGCAGTAATACGAATCGCACACAATAAGTGTCGGGAATTCGCGATCGGCATTATCTAGCGCCATTTTTAACGCTATTATTTCAGTTTGTTGTTCTGAATTATTTTCCACTGAGTGTGTTTTTGTAAGTAGAGGTCTTAATTTACCTCCGCGCCACACTTCTTTTACAATTTCGCATGTGGCCTTGTAAGCAAGCTCTCCCCAAACTGAGGGTTGAGCATGCCCGTCTGTATGTATTACACAGGCGTACTGTCGTAAAGGCAGAATGTCGATTGGCAGAGGGTATGTCATTTCATATTCTAGATATCTTAATTCCTTTAATTCTGGATCAAAGTAGTATTTTACTCTGTCCGTTGTAATTGAATTCACCCATTGTATCCATTCTGGATTCAACGCTGTTGTTGGTAAATTACATGGGGTTGTTAATGCCTCAAAGGCTGACTCCGCTGTTCTGACTGTGATACGTCTACCGTCAGCGTTGTCTTTTTCTTTTGCTATAGCCGTTTGAACTGCATGAACAATGTTGTCTTTAATACTGAACTTCTTTTCAGCTTCTGTGTACAAGTGTGATTTGTATGCAATTGGTACCTTTTCTCTCTCATTAGAGGTCAGGTATGTGAATCCGCATCTTCCTGGGATGACTCGAATCACAAGATTGCGTGTGTTGTCACGTGTTTCTAATTTTGTTTTAATTAACATGTCTGTTTGTAAAGATCTCAAAATTTCTGTGTGTTTTTTGAGTCCAATTGATTGTTTTAAAATATGGTTTTATTAGATCATAAAGGGGTTTGACCCTTTCTGCGTAATTTGCAATGTATGTTCTTCCGAAATTTAGGAAGCCTAGAATTGATTGTAAGTTTTTTAGTGTTCTAGGAGCTTGGAGTACCGCACATTTCTCTAGGAAATTGTCAGCCAGGCTTTTGCCTTCACTTGATAATTCATATCCTAAAAACAGGACTGTTAGATGGGCAATTCTTGATTTTTTAAAGTTGAATTTGTAACCCTCTGCTGCGAACCCAAGTATTATGGTGTTCACTCTCTTCAAGTGAGTGTCCAAGTCATCATCTGTTAGGTAAATGTCGTCGACATATGATAATGCCTCGTCATCGTATGTTTGTAGTAATTCTGTTACTCTCTTTGAGAATAATCCTGGGCTGTTCTTGTGCCCCTGGGGTAAACGGCAGAAAGTTTTTTGCGAGCCATTTACCGAGAACGCAATCAAATATCTGCTCTCTGGTGCTATATTTTGACAAAAGAATCCATTAGAGATGTCTAATGTTGTTTTGTATTTTTTGCGCACTATGTTATTCATTAGTGCAGCACTATGCGAGTTTTGCACTGCAAAGGTTTAGCAACATGAGTTAAGGTGTCTGTAATCCAAAACTAGACGATATGAGTTGTCTGGTTTGGAGACAGGAAACAAAGGATTGTTCATTTGTGAGGTGCAAGTTTCAATCACCCCCTGGTATTCAAGTTGATCTAGGATCTCTTTTACCTGTTTTTTTAGCTTCTTGCTTAATTGGGTACTGCCTCTGTGCAGTAGGTTGTGATTTTAACTGGATTTTGTGAGGAGGAGAGTCCTCATCCCATCCTACATGATTTTTATATAAAGCAGGAGCTTGAGCTACTGCCCACTTTCTAGCAAGTGTATATTTTTTATGAATTGGAATATGATTTGAGAAGGCAGGCATAATTATTTCTTCGCCATGAGGACACTCCCTGACAAACTCTGGTGGCCAGTCTCGTTCAGCTAGAAGGATGTCATAGCCCTTGGACAGATTATCCCAAACTAGTCCCCTTATTTTTCTAGTCTTATCCCCCTCTATACGCAATGTAATTTCATATATTTTATGAGGTTTGCTAACTCTGGTATCTGCAGTTTCCACCTGAATGTATTCATTCGTGTCCACTGTCTCCAGATGATTCATAAGGACTTTGCGAGCTATGCTCACTTCTGCTGCACTGTCTAGCATTGTCTGAGCCCATTCTCCGTTTTTCAGCTGTGTCCTCAGTATTCTCGGCATTGTTGATTACTTTAATACTGGCTACCTTCTTTTTTGGAAATTGTAACTTTTTATTTGGATGAGCAGGTTCCTTGTCTTTGGACTTGACGTGCTCTTCCCTGTGTTCTGATCGTCCTATTCTTTCCGATTTCTGCGAGGAAGTCTGAAAAGATTGAGAGGGACGTGTATCATTATCTTGATATCTATCAGGTTTCTTTATATTATCCCTATTTCTAAGGTTGTATTTTTTCCCAGAGGGCTCACTTTGGGGAGACCTGCGTCCTTGGTTCGGAGATCTTTCTCTCCGCAGAGGAGACCTTCCTCTGGACTGGAATCTTTTTTCTTTAGGATTGGATTGTTTGTTTCCATCCCAGCTCTTTTTTTGAGTGTTTAAATTATTTTTAATAAATGCCTTTTCAGGACTTTCAATCAGTGGAGGTTTTACGGGTATTCCACCCAGACTATCTCTTCCTAGTTCTTCATAGGATTTCTCTATGATTCTGACAATTTCAGTTGGTTGGTCTGCTATATCTGTCTCTTTTAACCTTTGGCAGATCGCCACGTTTGCTGCTTCTCCCTTTATGTTGGCTAATAATATAGCCGAGACGTGCTTGAAGTCTTTCAGTAATTTCATACCAAGAGTTAAGGTGGGTTCTGGACCATATTCATCTTGAATTTGTTTTAGCACATCTGGTATTACTGACATGGATGGTACACCATGTGTTTTTGTGTATATGGAAGCAAAGACTGTACCCCAAGTGTCACAGTCTTCCACGTGTGGTGCGATCCCCATTGGAAGACAGATAGTCAGAATCCTGTGTTTTTCTACCGGGGTGGTGTCTGGAAACACCGCCTCTATTTGAGTGATTTTTTGTGCTAGCCAGAAGGGTATTTGTTCCCGTTTTGCGGGTACTTTACCCAGACAGGACTGTATGTTCTGTGGTGTAATTTTATTTGTGTTACCCTGATGAGGGGTCAGCTGTGGAATTTTACTTGCTGGTTGGACTGTTGAAGTCCGCATTACATATTGGACTAATTGTCTATGTATTTTTATTAGTTGCTTTAGCTGTATTAAAAGCTCTGCTGCAGGCATTTCTTCAATGTCTGGATGTGGTGTATATCCGGCTAGGACCGGCCACGTTGCTCCTGGTCTACCTAGTGGACCGAGCCTGGTGATGTGATTATTATGTTTTAGGGCGCCTTTAAACAAGAGCAGGTGCTCTTGGAATTTGAGTGGTACTTCCACCTCCTCGAAAGGAGTGTAGGTATCCGGTGGTTCCTCTATTTTATAATAGTGGAACTCTTTTGTTACAGCGTTTGCTGCTGGAAAGTTTATCCATGAATAGAATACCTCTGTCTGCCGATATTCGTGTGCCTCAATTACGAATATGACTGTACCACCTCTCGATGTCAGTCCATTTTCTATAAGTTTTAAGGTTATAGATTTCCTTATGTTGACCGGGATGAGTATTATATCCGGGTCATTTTGTAGAAGTGTATTATCAGCTACTAGGAGTTCAGCTGCTAGTCTAACTGTCTCCCTTTCATCATCACTGTCTACCATTTTACCGACAGGAAGGTTATTCTGTTTGTTTGCAGATCAGGTTTCTATGGAAACAAAGATTAGATGCACAATATTTTGGAACAGTGTATCCTTCAACGTTGACTAAACCAAGAACCATACATAGGAGTCTCCTCCTGCGAGGTTTGGCGGATATGACCTTTCACCCACTCCAGACGTCTTTGGAGTATTTATGGGAAAAAAGGGGTTCTGTGTGAAAAAGCACGACTGAGTTACTCTAATGTCTTGCGTTAGTTTTATCGCCTATCCAAACGGTTGGGCGCCATGTAGTGTAGTTCCTATTATCCCAATAGGCTCTGCGCATTGGAATAATACCTTCAATAGTATAGACCTAGGACGGAGGTTAACTAGGTCTTCTACTGACGATATTAGACTTAAAGTTTTTGGTTTTGCCAGCTAGCTCAGAGTTCACTAGAAACTTTCTCGAATAGGCAAGGAGGAGTTTAACCTCCCTGGATAGACAAGAAGGGATTTAGTTTCTGACAACCATAGAACATGACAACTTTGCTCTCCCCTAATCAAGAGTGTATCTCTAGAGTCGTGTGAAAACAAAAGACAACTTATTTTACTCAGTCAGTTCAGTGCATTCTTAGTTTCACCAGATTGTAGAGAAAAGGAAGAGACGGGCGTGTTCAATAAAAGATGTTATTTATTGATCAGTCTCTTTTCTCGTACAAGAGAAATTAATCGATATTATTGCGATACTTATGGTTAAGTAAAGTGCATACAATAAAAGCAGGAGTATAAAATAATACTGCAGAAGCATTGATATGGTTTCTAAGCCATATGATATTTAAAACTGATAAAATAGATGCATACATATATACATTTGACTAATCGTACTCACCTGGTGCTTCTAACCACGCCTACCCCAGTGTACCTGACCTAAGCCTAATACGTGGGCGGGAGTAGATAAGTAGCAGTTTAAGTTAAGTTTGTTTTGCCAAGTGACTGACTCAAGAATTCTCTGCAAGGGGTTATTCAGTTCTGTACCTGAGATCTAGAATGGTTGAGGGCTGGTATCTCTCGTCTCTGGTCTTGATATTCCAGCTGCCTGCGAGGGCTGCTTGGAAGCGCCGGAGCTGGATTTCTCGGCAGGAGAAAAGCAGCGTCTCGTTCTCAGCGCGTCAGGAAGGCGGGGCTGCGCCAGTGGGGTCCGCTCTGTGCTGGCCTCTTCGGCAAGTCTCGCTGCTCCGATCTCGTCACCACCGCGTGTGTTTGCTTAAGGCAATGTCGGTAATATTTATACCTGTAAGGTGCCGAGATTGACGTAAGGATGGACATGGATACGTCAATAAGGATGTCATATGAACGGGCTCGTTCGCACATTCTTTTGCTGAAGTTCTCGGTGAAATCAAAACAATGGCCGCAGGGATTTTCCCAGGTTGTCATAGGTTTGATTTGTTTTGAGAACTCCGTATGCCTTATCAGGGGCTGGAGGAATAGTGCTTGCCTAATTAGATGGCAAGCGTTATGACCTAATCAGATAACGCGTTCCTGTGCCGTGGTGTGGCTTAATCAGATAACGGTTTTTTGTACCGTGGGATGGCTGCTAGTTAATTATTAACCAGAACAGGGTCAGGAATAGGGGGATCGATACAGAACCTATAGGAATACATCACACACCGACAGGTAAGAAACTATTTGTTTTGCAGCGTGAATCTTTCTGGATTCACTATGCTGTGCATAGACTTTGTAGCAGTTTGTTATGTTTGAGGCGTGGAAGATGAGCGTTGGTTGTTGAATATATGTAGAAGCACCTTCTGTCCTACTTGTGCTTCCTTGTTCATTTGTATATCCACACAGTAGTGCTTAGTGAACGTGTGCACTGAAGCGCATGTTGCCGCCAGGCATATGTCCTGAATGGGTGTGTTAGCCAGGAAGGCTATTGTTGCTCCCTTCTTCCTGGTAGAGTGGGCTCGTGCCCCCTCTGCTAGTTCTTGGCCTGCCTGTTTGTGGCAGAATTGAATAGTTTGTGCGATCCATCGTGCGATGGTTCTCTTTGTTACTGGTCTACCCAGGAAACTGCTTGCGAATGACACAAAGAACTGCTTTGTTTTCCTGTGCTCCTTAGTTCTTTCCATGTAATGCATTACTGCTCTTCTAGCGTCCAGAATGTGCAGTGCCCTCTCTGCGCTTGTGGATGGTTTCTGAAAGAAGCTTGGTATTTGTACTGTCTGGTTCATGTGGAACTTGGACACCACCTTAGGCATGAAGTGTGGGTCCGTTCTCATTACCACCCTGTCATTGTGTATTTGGATGTAGGGTTCTTGTAGTGTTAGAGCTTGTGGCTCGCTTACCCTGCGCAGCGAAGTGATTGCCACCAGAAATGCTGTCTTCATTGTTAGCATTTGTAGTGTGGCCTTACAGATGGGTTTAAAAGGTGCCTTCATAAGTTCTGTTGCACAAGTTACTTACCTTCGGTAACGATATAGCTGTAAGAAACAGTAGTTAGTGTTAGATTCCTTACCTTAGAATATCCCCAGGCGTCAGACTGGATCCGGAAAGTTTTGCGTAGCAGTACCCCTGCGCGTCGGTAGGCGTCGTCTGCGGCTCCGTGTCCGCTGTCGGCGTCGTTGGCGCTGGGATGACATCATCAGAGTACTTAAGACACCGCCCTCGCGCGCTGATGTCAGTTCTTATAGAAAGCTTTTACGCACCAGGAACGCAGACCCATAATAAAAACCGACACTGGTGCCATTAAACTAGGGCCTTCAAAGGGAAGAACCTTAACCCTAGATATCGGTTCGCAGAACGAGGAGGATGGGTGGGGCGTAAGGAATCTAACACTAACTACTGTTTCCTACAGATATATCGTTACCGAAGGTAAGTAACTTGTGCATCTGAAAGAAACAGGTTAGTGTTAGATTCCTTACCTAAGAATAGATACCCCAGCAATACCAACCCCGGTGGTGGGTCTGCGAACCAATGATCACACCAGAAAGTCCTGGAGAACAGAATGGCCGAAAAAGCCATCTCTCCGGACTTGGCTGTCTAGGCAGTAGTGTCTAGCGAACGTGTGCAGCGAGGCCCACGTAGCTGCCTGACAGATGTCCTGCAAGGGGACTCCCCGACCTAGGGCAGTAGTAGCCGCCGTGGCCAGAGTAGAATGGGCCCTCAGCCCAACAGGAGGCTCATTTTTAGCCAAAGAGTAGCATACCTTGATGCACAACACGACCCACCGAGAAATGGTCCGTTTGTGCACCGCCCGTCCCTTCTTAACGTCCACAAAACCAACAAAGAGCTGGTCGTCCACCCGGAACTGGCGTGTGCGGTCAAGATAGAATGAGAGCGCACGTTTTGGGTCCAGACGGTGGAGCCTCTTTTCCTCTTTCGAGGGATGCGGAGGTGGAAAGAAGGTGGGCAAGGTGATGGACTGCCCGATGTGGAAGGCTGTGACTACCTTGGGCAGGAAAGAGGGACGCGTTCTCAAGACAACTTTGTCCGGATGGACAGAAAGAAAAGGAGGTTTGGAAGAAAGAGCCATGAGCTCACTTACTCTCCTGGCAGAGGTGATGGCAACCAGGAAGGCAGTCTTAAGAGTTAGAAGACGAAGAGGGCAATTGTGAAGTGGCTCGAAAGGAGCGTACATCAAATAAGTAAGAACAAGATTCAAGTCCCACTGAGGCATCATGAAAGGAACAGGAGGAAACATGTGAGTGATGCCCTTCAAGAATCTATTTACAACAGGGGACTTGAAAAGAGAAGGCTGATCAGGTAGCCTTAAAAAGGCTGAAATGGCAGAGAGTTAGTCCTTAAGAGTGCCCAAAGCAGAGCCCTGGTGGGCAAGAGAAAGAAGAGGAGAACCTCTGAAAGGGGGGCAGAAAGGGGATCCACAGCCTTTGCTGTGCGCCATGCCACAAATGTGTTCCACCTGCAGGCGTATACCGATTTTGTGGAGGGACGCCTGGCTGCCAGTATCACATCACAGACCTCAGGAGGCAAATCAAATGGCCTCAACTGTCGCCGCTCAATCTGCACGCGTGGAGGTGGAGACTGGACAGGTTCGGGTGGAGGACCGCCCCCTGCTGCTGCTGCGACAGAAGGTCCTCCTGAAGAGGCAGACAAATCGGGGGATCGACTGACATGCTGAGTAGCTTGGGATACCAGTATCTTCGTGCCCAGTCAGGAGCCACAAAGATGACTTGGGCCCGGTCGCGCCTGATCTTCTTCAGCACTCTGGGCAGAAGTGGTATAGGTGGAAAGTCGTACAATAGACCGCAGCTCCACTCGCGACAAAAAGCGTCTCCGAGCGAGTGCCGCCTTGGAAATTACAATGCGCAGAACTGATGACATTGCGCATTCTCTTCGGTGGCGAATAGATCTAACCACGGCTCTTCACATCGCTGAAAGAGACCTTGCGCCACGTCCGAGTACAGACGCCATTCGTGATCCATCATGCACCGGCGGCTGAGTTCCCCAGAAACGGCAGCTTCAACCTGACCGAGACTCGGAATAAAGGCCGAAAGATCGGAATCAGAGCCTGAATATCCCGAACCAGCTGTTCGGGAGGATAAACCCGAAACTGAGCAGAGTCCAGAACCGCTCCGCTGAAGAGGAGCTTCTGAGAGGGACACAGGTGTGAGATTTCGGCACATTGATGGAGAACCCCAGCAAGTGCAAGACGTCGGCTGTAGTCTGGAGGTGGCTGGCGACTGTCTGGGGCGAGCCCGCCTTCAACAACCAGTCGTCAAGATAGGGGAAGACTGACACCCCTAATCTGCACAGATGGGCTGCGACCACCGCCATCACTTTCGTGAACACCCGAGGGGGGCTGGTAAGGCCGAAGGGGAGCACGGTAAACTGAAAGTGCTCGCGGCCTACCGTGAACCGCAGGTAACGCCGGTGGGCCGGCAGGACGGGGATGTGAAAATATGCATCCTGCAAGTCCAACGCTACCATCCAGTCTTCTGGGTCTAGGGCAGCTAAAACCTGAGCCAAAGTCAGCATCTTGAACTTCTCTTTCCGGTGGAAGCCGTTGACGTTCCGCAGGTCAAAGATAGGGTGTAGGCCCCCTTTGCCCTTCTTGGGAACCAGAAAGTAGTGGGAGTAACAACCACACCCTACTTCTGGCCCAGGAACGCGCTCGATTGCCCCCTTGGCCAAGAGGGCTGTAACTTCCTCTTGCAGAAGTTGCAAGTGATTCCCCGACACGCGGTGGTACTGAGTTGGCATGGCTGGAGGGGTCACCTCGAAGGGGAGGGAGTAGCCTCTTTGGACTATTTGCAGCACCCACCTGTCCGATGTGATGGAGCGCCAGTGGAGGAGGTGATGGCGAACCCTGCCCCCCACTGGCGTAGAATGGGCCTGAAAGCTCGGACGAGGAAGGCTTTGAGGCGGATCCTGCGGGGGTGGATGTGGATCTGCGCTTGCTGGCGCGGAAAAAAGAAGAAATGGCGTCAGCTCGCGAGGGCGGCGTCTAAGTACTCCGACGAAGTCATCCTGGCACCAACGACGCTGACGACGGACGCGGAGCCGCAGACGACGCCTATCGACGTGCAGGGGTACTGCTGTGCAAAATTTTCCGGATCCAGTCTGACGCCTGGGGATATTCTAAGGTAAGGAATCTAACACTAACCTGTTTCTTTCAGATAGGACTAGTTTACGGTTCCATGCCGGCGGCGGCATTCTTTTAGGTGGTGCTATCCTTTTTGCACCTTCCAGGAATCTCTTTACTACTTGTGATGTAAAGAAACTTCTTCCTGTCTCTCCTCTTGAGTAGGTCACTATCGCTACTAGGTGTACCCTCAGCGAGGAAGTACTTAGTTTTGCTATCATCAGGTGTGTGACATATCTTAGCACCGTTGATTCGTTGTCATCCTTTTGTGCAGTTTTTTCCTACTGCACCATTTTGTGTATCTGTTCCATTTCGCCGCATAGCACTTTCGTGTTGTAGGTCTCCTTGCCTCCCGTAACACACGCAGGGTGCTCTCTGGTAGTCTTAGGTGTGCGAACTCTATGTCCTCAGGAGCCATGTAGCTAGGCTGAGGCTCTCTGGCTCTGGGTGCAGTACTTCCCAGTTCTGCATGGAGAGTAGGTGTGAGTACCAGGTCAGCCTTGCCCACTGTGGTGCCACCAGTATCAGTGTCATGTTGCTGGTTCTGCACTTGTTGAGTACCCTGGGTATCAGTGGTATCGGAGGAAAAGCGTAAGCAAATGTTTTCGACCAACTTATCTATAGGGCACTCCCCAGGGATCCTGGATGCGAAGTTTTGGCATTTTGCATTCTGGTGTGTTGCAAATAGGTCTATCGTCGGTGTTCCCCACCTTCTGAATAGCCTTTGCATTTCCTGTGTATTGAGCTCCCACTCGTGGGATGCCGATGTCTGTCTGCTGAGCCTGTCCGCTTCCTTATTGTCCTTCCCTGGTAGGTGTATGGCTAGCAGGTCTATTTTGAGTGGGATGGCCCATCTACATATCTCCTGTGCTAGGTTTGATAGCGGGGCTCCCTGCTTGTTGATGTAAACATCGTTGTTGTGTTGTCTGGTTGGATCAACACTCTCTGCTTGTACAGTATTTTCTGGAAGGCCTTCAAGGCGAGGAACACGGTCTTTAGTTCCAAGTAGTTGATGTGTTTGACCGCATCCGCTGGAGTCCACAGACCCCTCACCCTGAGCTTGTTCATATGTGCTCCCCATCCCATCTGGGATGCGTCTGTGGTGATGGTCACCGTTGGGGTTGGTGGTGTTAAAGGCTTCCCTTCTGTTATGTTCTCCTTGTTCCACCACGATATCTCCTCCTGCACTGCGTGCGTTACAACCACTAGATCTTCCCAACTTCCTGTAGCTTGTGACCATTGTTGTTGCAGCCATTCCTGAAATGGTCTCATGTGGAGCCGTACATTTGGGACCAGATGTATGCAGGACGCCATCATGCCCATGATCTTGCTCGCTGTCCTCACTGTCAACGCTCGCCCCTTCTGGTAGAGGCGCGTCTCCTTCAGCAGGGCCAGTGTTCTCTTGTCGTGGGGAACACCTTGCTCTGTATGGTGTTGATCTGTGCTTCCAGGAAGATCTTCACTTGCTCTGGTTCCATTGAGGATTTCCCCCAGTGTACTTGTCACACGCTGTGCGTGTTCCTTGCACGTCCTATGTGAACTTGCCTTTATTAGTCAGTCGTCGAGGTAAGGGTATACATGGATCCCTTCCCTCCGTAGGTGCGCTGCCAATGCTGCGAGGCACTTGGTGAAGACCCTTGGTGCAGATTTTAGTCCGAAGGCTAGGGCTGTGAACTGTTGTTGTTGATGGTAAATCTTAGTAGATGTTTGTGCTGCCTGTTCATTGGGATGTGCAAGTAGGCATCTTTGAGGTCTATGGTGGCCATGAAGTCTCCGTCCAGGATGGGTCTCAGTGTTTCGTCCACCTTTGGTACCAGGAAGTAGGTTGAGTACACTCCCTTGTTCTTTTCTCTGTATGGTACTGGTTCGATGGCCTCCTTTGGAGGAGTTCCTTCGCTTCCTTTTGAAGTAGCTCTAGCTCCTTTCCTGACTGCGCCTTCCTTTTTGGTTTCTTGTTTGGCTGTGTCTTTTCCAGTTCTATGCTGTATCCAAACTGTATGATGTTGAGTATCCATTTGTCTGTGGTTATCTTCTTCCACTCCCGGAAGAAATTACTTTTCCTGCCTCCTACTGGTGTTACATGTTCGTTGATGTTTGGACCGTGTAACCCTCTGTTGGTCTTGTTGTGCTCCACCCTTGGAGGTGTTGCGTGGGTGGGCACGTATTGCGTGACAGAGTCACTTTGATGTGGATTGTTGGCCCCCTCTTCTCGTTTGTCCACGTCCATTCGCCCTCCCGCGAAAGGACTGGCCCCTTGGCTGGTACTGCCAGGTTTGTCTTTGCTGTCCCTGTTGTGTTTAGCTGTCGCCCTGGTGGGACTGCTGGAATGCCTGGTGTGATGTTCCTGGCTGGTTTCCCCCTCTTCCCTTCGGTCTCCGTGTCGGGGTACCCCTTCTCATCCCCCTGAATTGTAAGTCCCCATGGACCTTGCAGTTTCGTTTTCTTTCTTGAGCTGCGTGAGCTTTTCATCTACCGGCGCCCCAAACAGTGTCTCCCCATTGAACGGGGTGGTTAGAATGTTGTGCTGTACCTCTGGCTTGAAGCCTGAGATGCTGAGCCAGGCCTGCCTTCTCTCCGTGATTCCCAACATCATCAGTCTGCTGGACGTATCAGCCCATCCAAGGCTGTTTTTAGGCATGAATTTGCCACATTCTTCCCCTCCTCCACAAGGTGTGAGGCTCTTTGCTGGTACTCGTCTGGGAGGTGCTTGGTCAGCTGTCCGATCTCGTCCAGAATTTGGTACTGGTGCCTGTTCAGCAGAGCGTTTGAGTTTGCCAGGCACCAGTGCATCACTGCATTTCTTTATATCAGTGAAGTCATTAGTGATGTCACTGACCATGTCATGAGTGATGTAATATGTGACGTCATCAGCAGTGCATTGCGGGCGAGTTATAGTTAGCTGAACTAACTATAACGAGGGAATTTCTATGGTTTTGTACGAGTGAACTGTCCAGCTAACTATAACGCCCCTGAAACCTATGTTTTTTGGTGAATTTTAAGTTTTTTTTAAATGCTAATTCTTAACTATAACTTGCCTGAAACCTATGGTTTTTTTCAGTTAATTTCAAAGGTTTTTTAAATGCTAATTTCTAACAATGCCTACAGAGATAGGACAAGTGAAGAAAGAAGCAAAAACACACAGAAAGAAAAAAAAAGAAATGCAGAAAGAAGCAACAGAAGTCCTCAAAGACGAAGAAAAGTGTGAATAAGGAAAACATGCAGAAAGAACAAACAGAAGAACAGAAAGAAGCCTTGTTGCAAAATCATCCTGTACCCTCAACTTTTTCAGACGGATACTGGTGGTAACTGAGTCTGACTAACCAGTCCTAGAGCCACTGCTATGTTAAAAGACACTTAGAATACAGTGAAAACACCTACATACACTAGGGAACACTATGCGTTGGCGTCTCCCTGTGATTAGCATGACCTCCTCTGTAAGCCCCTAGTATATAATAGGGCAGGGGGATTAAAACTACCTCTTAAAACGCACCACAGGTCGTGCTTGCACACGTCACCTCAGGCCCTGTCCACTCCCTTCACCACTGTGCAAACAAGCTCTGTGGCCGTTTAAAGTTGGGAAATTAAGTCCCCTTGAATCCTGAGGGTCCAACTAGCCCACTAGGTACATCCAGAAAGAGCCACAGAGCTGCGATGCAGAGAGATGTAAAATGGGGCACGGCCTAGACCACCTCTCTGCAATGCAGCGCAGTGGTGCTTACTGGAAGCACCTGGTTAGCTAGTTGGCCCATAGGGGCCCTCAGGATTGAAGGGGAATTATTTCCCCAACTTAAAACGCGCCACAGGGCGTGTTTGTACATGTCACCTCAGGCCCTGTCCCCTCGCTTCCCCACTATGTAAACACGCCCTGTGGCCGTTTTAAGTTGGAAGATTAAGTCCCCTTGAATCCTGAGGGTCCCTAGGGTCCAACTAGCCCACTAGGTACCTCCAGTAAACGCCACAGAGCTGCGTTGCAGAGAGATGTAAAAAGGGTCACGGCCTAGACCACCTCTCTGCAATGCAGCGCAGTGGTGCTTACTGGAAGCACCTGGTTAGCTAGTTGGCCCATAGGGGCCCTCAGGATTGAAGGGGAATTATTTCCCCAACTTATAACGCGTCCCCTCCCTTCACCACTGTGTAAACGAGCCCTGTGGCAGTTTTAAGTTGGGAGATTAAGTCTCCTTGAATCATGAGGGTCCAACTAGCCCACTAGGTACCTCCAGTAAGTGCCACATAGCTGTGTTGCAGAGAGGTGTAAACAGGGGCACGGCCTAGACCACCTCTCTGCAACGAAGCGCAGTGGTGCTTAATATGCACCTGGTGGGCTAGTTAGCCCCCAAGATTGAAGGGGAATTATTTCCCCAACTTAAAACGCGCCATAGGGCGTGTTTGCACATGTCACCTCCGGCCCTGTCCCCTCCCTTCCCCACTGTGTAAACATACCCTGTGGCCGTTTTAAGTTGGGAGATTAAGTCCCCTTGAATCATGAGGGTCCCTAGGGGCAAATTATCCCACTCGGTACGTCCAGTAAGCGCCATTGCAGAAAGGTGTAAAAAGGGGCACGGCCTGCATCACCTCTCTGCAGCGCAGTGGTGCTTACTAGAAGCACCTGGTGGGCTAGTTGGCCCCAAGGGTCCCTCAAGATTGAAGGGGAATTATTTCCCCAACGTAAAACGCGCCACAGGGATAGTTTGCACACGTCACCCAGGCCCCGCCCCCTTCCTTCACCACTGTGTAAACACGCCCTGTTCTAATTTGAGAGATTAAGTCCCCTTGAATCCTAAGGATCCCTAGGGTCAAACTAGCCCACTAGGTACCTCCAGTAAGCTCCACAGAGAGGTGTAAAAAGGGGCGTGGCCTCTGAACACCTGTCTGCAACGCAGCTCCCTGGCACATACTGGAGATACCTGTGAGTGGAGTCTTATAATGTGCAACTTAGCCCAAGGGCATCAAGGCGCCTGAGATCGTACAGCTTGTAAATCTTCTTGTGCCGGACTATGAATAGGCCTCTACAAAGAGCCAAGTTTTTAATGCTTTACGAAAAAGCATGCTGGAGGGTTGTCCTGCCAGATCAGGGGGAAGAGTGTTTCACAGCCTGGGCGCCAGGGACGAAAAGGCTCTCCCTCCCCACCTTACTTTGTGAAAGCGGGGGACTGACAGGATGTTTTTATTATAAGAGTGGAGGGTTCTACTGGGGGAGTAAGAATGTAGGAGAGACCTAATGCCCTTTGAACCTGAGCCATACAAGGCTCCATGGTCAAGACAGAGGATCTTAAACGAGATTCTAGACTGGATGGGCAGCCAATGTAGGTTCTTCCTGGCCAAAGAGGCTGAGGAAAGTCTAGGACGATTAGGAACCAGCCTGGCCGCCGCATTTTGCACTATCTGTAAGCGCTGGATAAGATTCTTATTAATGCCTGAATAGAGTGCATTACAGTAATCCAGTCTCGAGGAGACAGGAGCCACAGTGACTTGTTTCCGGGCTTCAGGAGAGAGGTAGTGAGCGATCTTTCTCAAGATCCTGATGATACCACAGCAGGTGGAAACCGTCCTACTGACCTGACGGTCATAGGAGAGCGTGGTATCTATCAGCACACCCAGGTTCCTGGCAGATTGAAAAGTAAGGGGGCAAACACCAAGGGACAAAGGCCACCAGTCACTCGACCAGATATCCTGGTCACCCCCAAAGATCAGAACTTCTGTCTTCTCTCCGTTTAACTTCAAGGAGTTCTGAATCATCCATTGAGAGACTGCATCCATGCAGTTCCTGAAGTTAAGGGCGGAGGTACTCACCGAATGAGAGAGGGAGACCATGATCTGGGTGTCGTCAGCGAATGACAGTACCTCTAACCCAAAAGATCTTACTAACCTGGCGAGTGGGGCCGCATAGATGTTAAAAAGTGTGGGGCTCAGGGAAGATCCCTGGGGACCCCACATTGCACAGGTTTTGAAGGGGAAAGGAATTCACCCAGCTTCACCCTCTGCTCTCTTTGGTTAAGGAAAGAGGTCAGGAGGCTTAAAGCTGCGCCTCCAACACCAATCTCCCTGAGACGAGCGACCAAGACAGAGGGAGACAGGGTGTCGAAGGCTGCCGGAAGGTTGAGCAGGACCAAAAGAGTAGTCTGGCCCATGTCGACCTTCGAGCGGATGTTATTGATGACCACCGTGAGGGCGGACTCAGTGCTGTGAGCTCTGTGAAAACCATGTTGAGATGAGTCCAGCAAGCTGGAGTCATCCAAAAAGGAGCTTAAATGATGGTTGAGATGTGACTCAAGTAATTTTGCTGGTGCGGGTAGCAGAGATATTGAGCGGAAGTTCTTCATAACCCCAGGGTCCAACTAACCATTTTTTAGCAGAGGCTTAACCACCGCCATTTTCCAAGTAAGCGGGAAAGTTCCTTCCATAATTGCTAGGTTCATCACCTTTAAAAGGGGAGGGATAACCACCTCCCTACACTTCTTAAGTATCTTAAGAGGGCAGGGATCCATAGGGGAGCCCAATGTGATTTTATCAAGGAGCAGGTTAATCCTTTCCAGGGTAAGGAGAGGGAAGTTAAGAAGGCTGGGGCAGGGTTCGTTCGGCCGGCAATCTGGAGTAGAGGGGCAATAGGAGAAGGAGCATCCAGTTAGAGGTTAAGTGATTATAATGATGTATAGATATCCACTATTTTAGTGTGAAAAAAGGTGGAGATCTTATCACAAAGCTCCTGAGATCCCACTATGGGGTACGATGTCTGAGGGCCGGAGAGGGAGTCTACGATCTTGAACAGATCTCTGGGAGAGTTGAGGGAGGCCGTCAGGTTAACAAAGTGAGCCTTCTTTTCTTCTAGTATAGCCAGTTTATATTCTTTAAGGAGGCGTTGGTGTATATCTCTCTCCTTGGGATCGAGGTGAGCCCGCCAACACCTCTCCTGTTTTCTACAGCCCTGCCTTAGCAACCTAAGGGAGTCGGAGAACCAGGGAGCCGAAGGTCTCTTTCTGGCAGAGTAGTGCTGTTTAGCAGGGGCCAAGATGTCTACTGCTCCCGAAATGGTGTTGGAAAATTCGAGGGCAGCGGCATTAGTATCCCTCAAAATAGGAGACCTCAATCTGGTCATAAATGGGGCAAGTGACTTATTATTGATCTCCCTATAATTCCTTCTTAATGCCCACTTCCTACGGATGGTGGAGGTGGGGGCGGAATGATAGAATTTAAGCTCCAACGGACGGCCAGATGGTCTGACCACGCCAGAGGGATAGGGGAACTTATCTTAAATCTGGGGTCATTACAAAAAACTCCGTCCAGCGTGTGGCCAGCAGAATGGGTGGGGCTATCCACAAGTTGCATGAGGCCACACAAGGCTAACGTTTCCACCAAGAAAGAAGTATCACTGGAGTTCGAATTTTCAAGGTGATGTTGGGTCTATTAATAAAAGATTCTAAAATCTTCGGTAGTTCATGGCTAAAGGCAGACCTGGGGCCAGGAGGCCTGTAGATCAAGAGGCCGGAGAAAGAAACTGTGGGAGTAGAGTTAAGAGAAAAATACACAGCCTGAAAAGAATCCGTGGAGGTGGAAAGGTGTTTGTTACAACAGATGGAGGAGCTTTTATGTAGTATGCCCAGTCCTCCTTCCCTTCGCCCAATTCTGTCCATCCGAGATAGGGTATAGCCCTCAGGAATAGCGTCGACAAGCTCGGGACCTGAGGATCCCAACGCCCAGGTTTCCGTGATGAATACCCAGGAAGGTTTCCTGGAAGAAACAAAGTCTTTAAAGGCGATGTTATTTCTAATTAAAGATCTTGTATTGATAAGGAAACCCTCTTCAATAACCAGGGAAAGGGAATTAGATATCTCAGTAGTAGGCTTGGTCTTTAAGGTACTCCGTATTTTAGGGAATTGTATTTGTCATTACAGCTACAGCTAGGAGCACGTAGAAGCGCCTCTGGGCGGAATGAGTGGTGGCAGGACTTTCTAGGGGGCTTCAAGGCCAAAAGGTCTTCATAGGAGTAAAGTGCAGCCCCGCGTGACCCTCTGTAGCCAATGAGGGCAGGGACACCAAATGTTTGCCGGCGCCCTCCACAGCAAACGGAAAAACCCATGGTGGACCGTGGCGCTGGCAGGGACATCGTGAGGGAGGTAAGAGACGCGAGGAGATGTGCAAAGGAGCAAAGTTATACACAGTTTTTGTACCTGTTGGGCTAGTTGGCCCTCAAGGACCCTCAGTATTGGAAGAGAATGAATTCCCCAACTTAAACCGTGCCACAAGGTGTGTTTGCACACATGTCAACTCAGGCCCCGCCCCCTCCCTTCACCACTGTGCAAACACGCCCCGTGGCATGTTTTAAGTTGGGGGGATTAACTCCCCTTGAATACTGAGGGTCCCTGGGGTGCAACTAGCCCACCAGCTACCTCCATTAAGCGCCACAGAGCTGCGTTGCAGAGAGGTGTAAAAAGGGGTATGGCCTCAGAACACCTCTTTGCAATGCACAGGGGTGGGGAATTCATATCTCCCGACGACCGAGACATCTAGATTTTTTACAAGGCCAAGAGGTTTTAATTTCTATTTTGTCCGAAGGACAAGTAGAAAGTCCTACAGTAATCCGATACACAGCTGTTGAACTCTGTTGTTCACATCCAGTTAATAAGTAGTTCGGAGCAGTTTATTGGCACTAAAAGGACGAATGCAAAAGCTAGGGCTTGCACTTTCACTTTCCCCAGAGCAGAAGAACATGATGGAGCAAAGCTCAAAGTTGCAGCTACCTCCGACCCCAGCATGTACATACACAGCACTATCAGGCTCTTGTGTGGCTTGTGGGCCCCTTCCTGGTCCTTTTATTTACTTTGCGCATGAGACAAACATCAAGCTTCTGCAGCTCCAGAACACCTGCAGCACTTGGCCCCCGCTCTGACTTGAACTTGTGATCCCTGCCTTTTATTCTGTGCTTCACCCTTGGGCCTCTTACGGCCCCAAGATTCCTCCACGTCCTCACATCCAGGAACTACTGTAAAACACCTTGTTTTCCCTTCTCATGCAGCTCGTGCACCCCACCACCCCCCTTTGCCTTTCCTATACACCTTATGTTTTACCCGGTGCCTATACCTGCTAAACCCCCCCTCCGCCGCCATCTCTGACAGCCCTGACCCCCTTCTCGTGGCCTCTCATATCTTATATCATCCAGGGCGTACATTACATCTCCTTACTTTCCCCATGGGGCTTTCATGCAGGCCTCATGCCCACACCTATTTCTGTACGTGCACCTTCTCCAGGGGGAACCGTAAACACGCAGTTGTAGCAGCTACTGCAGCTGCGGCGTTCTTGATACGTGTCTCATCTGCAGGTTCACAGACAAAGGGTAATTAATGTGAAAGGGTGTGTGAGCGAGCTAAAGGGTGGATGGATAGATGCATGGATTCATGATTGATGTAAGAATGGGGAGTGAAAGGATAGAAGGATTAATGCAAGGGTAAATTAATGGATGGGGTGAACGAGGATGGATGAGTGAAAGGATGGAGAACTGAATGAAATGGTGGAATGATGGCTGAGAGAAAGAGTAGATGGATGGGTGGATGGATGGGTGGATGGATGGATGGGTGGATGGCCGGGTGGAGGATAGGTGAGCGGATGGATGGATAAGTAGGTGGCTCGGTGGAAAGGTTGCTGGGTGGATAAATGGATGGATGAATAGATTGATGGGTGGATAGTGGAGTGAAAAGGCTGATGAGTGAAAGGATAGATGGAGGGGTTGAAAGGGTGGATGGATGAGCAAAAGGACAGATTGATGGTGGGATGGCTGAAAGGGAGGCTGTATATATGAGTGGAAAGGAGGATGGATGGGGTGAAAGGATGGATGGGGTGAAAGGATGAATGGATGGAAGATGAGTGCGAATGTGGATGGATATCTGAGTGAAAAGGAGGATGATGGGGTTAAAGCATGGATGTATGAGTGAAAGGATGGATGGAGGGAGGGATGAATAAAAGGAAGGAGGAATGGATGAGTTTGATGGATAGATTTGGAGATGGAAGGATAAGGTTGGAGAAGGGTGTCACAAATCCCCCATTGTAGCAGCTACAGTGGGGGTGCAGCCCTTAACGGGCCTCTTCTGTCTACAACTCAGCAGACAAAGGCTGATAAGTAATGTGAAAGAGCAGGTGAGTGAGTGAAAGGATGGAAGGATGTGTGGGTGTAAGGGTGGTTGGATGAGTGAGTGTAAGTGTGTCTGACTAGATGAATGGATGAATGAGTGAAAGGATGGATGCAAGGATGGATGAGTGACCGGGATGGTGGATGGACGACGGATGTGATGAAGGAAAGTGTGGATGGATGGGTTATAGGGTGGATGGATTAGTGAGAGGAAAGATGGATGAGTGGAAGGATGGATGGGTGGGCGGAAGGATGGATAAATGGATGGATGAGTAAAAGGGAGGGTGGATGGAAGGAGTGAAAGGGTGGGTGGATGGTTGAGAAAAAGGATGGGTGAGAAAAAGGATGGGTTGGTAGCTGCAATAGATGGATGTATAGGTGTGGAGATGGTTGGGTAGGTTCAGATATGGGTGGGCGGATGGTTGGATGGAAAAACAGAATGGTGAGAGGCTGTTGGATGAAAGAATGAATGGATGACAATGTAAAGGTGAAATGGTAGATATCAGTGGGCGAATGAAAAGATGAATGGGTAGATGCTTGGATGGGAAAGACGAGAGCTTTTCTAGAGAGGGTTGCAATGACTTTCTTCACTTGCTTGGTAGCATAAGAGCTTTGGTTCAAAGTGGGGTGTATTTTAATTTTCTGCTTACGCACTTGGCCTGCACTATGCTCCTTAGTCTACCTCAGCTTATCAGATGAGCGTGGTGCTGTTTGCCAGCACGTTCTTTCTAGACAGCGAGCTGTTTTTGTTCTCAAAAAGCCCACATTGCCACAGTAGTTCCTGGCACTGAACAATACGGCTTTTTGTGCCGATATTCTCTTTGTAAAAGAGCAGAATGCTGTTACACACAGTGAAGCCAGCTGATAGATAGAGATATCATTATAATTAAAACAAAAGTTCTTGGTTAAAGCTCAATTGTTAAAGAAAGTCACGTATGTCCTTGCATTAATGCAGATTTACGTCTTTCATGAATTTCCTTAAGTAGGCCAGGAAATCGTACTCCTAAAAAAGATTTGTGAATTGCACTTTCACATGAGCAAATATGAATGTGTAGTTTTACCACTGCGAAAATGCGTTGAGTGTTTACAAGTTCACTTTTCCTCTAACCACATTTTTCCCAGCCCTCAAAGAAATGTTACTACTGTCAGGAGTACAGTTCCAACCTTTCTCAGTATTGGAAAGGATTAAAGAAGAGCCCTCAAAACATGGAAGTTAGTAGGTTTGCATAGACTTGAAAGAGCATTCTAACCCTGTAAATATTGCTTACTGCTACCTCCAACCCCAGCATGTAGATCTGCAGAAAGGATGCAAAATAAGGGATTTGCTAGTATTCAAATCCATCTATACTATGAGCCGGACATAACCAGGGATATTGTCAGAGCTCTTTTATAATGAGATTGCTGCCATTATTTGACGGTGCACTATATGGCACCAAAGGGACAAGTGGATTTTGTTACAGGGCAAGCAGATTTATGAAGGTACCTGTCCCATGGACAACTATCTATTTTATTAAATTGCACACCCCTGAATGCAGCCCCCTGGCGCATACTGCAGGTTCCTGGTGGGGTAGTTGGCCCCCAGTGACCCCCAGTATTCAAGGGGAATTTGTTCCCCATTTGCAAACGCGCCAGGGGGGCGCGTTGGCAGAGTGCTGAAAGGAGGGGGCGTGGCCTCCGGCACGATGCAGTTATTTTTAAGAAGGGGGGCTGTGTGGCCCCCCTTCTTGTCCTAATATTCTTGGCCCTGGGGACCCCATCCCCCAGGGCCTGCCCCCAATTTATTTTGTTAATCAAAAAATTGGGAAGGGGACCGCGTGCCCCCCCCTCCCCTCCCAAGGCCATAATCTACCCCGGGGACCCCATCCTCAGGGGCATGGCCATTTTTAAAATTCTTTTTGAAGGGGAGCTGCCTTGCCCCCCTCCTTAGGCCATTTATGGACCCCATCCCCCGGACTGGCGTTTTTTAAAATGTATGTATTTATTTTTTTATTTTTATTATTTGAGGAGGGGGCCGTGTGTCCCGCCTCCAGGGCCACTAATAGCCCCGGGGACAACATCCCCCGGGGCTGGCCCTCTCCGTTGGGGAAAATGTGTGGGGGGGTCCCCAATCCACCCACGGTCCCGCCGGCTCCCCGCGTCCCTCGGGAGCCGGCACTGCTTTTCCACATGGGGAGCTGCTACGATGCAGCTACCCGTGTGGAAAAGCAATTTGGTTTGCATTTTGAAAGAAAGAGCAGGTTTCCATGCTCTCTCTTTCAAAATCCAAACCAAGTTTGCTATGGCAGGGTGGGAACTACAGTGTCCCGGGGTGGGCACCCCGTGACACTGCAGGAGCAGGCCCTGGGGGGTGGCGGTCCCCTTGGCCATCAGGAGCTCCAGGAGGAGGGCCGTGCGGCCCCCTCTCAACATTTTCACAGCCCCTGGGGGTGGTGGTCCTGGGGTGTGTGGGGGGGTTCAAGCCCTCCCACACAGGTTTATTTTTTTTATAAAAAAAAGCGGTGGCGGTCCCCGAGGCACATTTTTTTTATTAAAGCCCCGGGGTGGCGGTCCCCAGGGCTTGGATACTCCCCCCCCACATTAAAATGTAATGCCCCAGCGGTGGCGGTCTCCAGGGGGGCGGCTTTGAGCCCCCCGAATATATGTATATTGAAGCCCCAGGGGCGGCGGTCCCTGGGGCTGGGGGGGCTGAGAACCCCCCCATAATTCAGAATAGCCCCATGGGGTGGGGTCCCCGGGGCTGGGGGGCCCAGAGGGGCCACCCATTACATTAAACACATTGCCCCTGGGACTTGGCCCCCCTCCCGGGAGCTAATTAGCAACGAAGCGCAGGAGCCCGTGCTTCGTTCTTTTTCCGCTGCTGGATGCGCGGATACTACGCGCATCCCGCGATTTAAATTTTTAAAAAAACATTTTTGGGCCCTGGGGGTCCTTGTGGGACCCCCTAAGCAGGCCTAGGGGGTCAGGGTGTTTCTACCCTGCCCCCTTTTTGCACTTTGCGCCCTTTTTTGAGTGATTTCTTGTGCCTCAGCTGCCAACACTTCCTGGTTTGGAGTGTTGAAAGCTAATTAACATAAAGCTCGTGCTCGTGAGGGTCCGATTCACCGCGGCCATAGATATCACTATCTTTATTCCTTAATTTCTCAAAAACTACTGAACGGATTTACACCATTTTCAAAAAGGACGCTTTCTGAGCCAAGCAGTACCTTCTTGCCAAATTTGGTGTAATTGCGTTCAGCAGTTTTTGCTATAACAGTGTCTAAAGTTTCCTATGGGAAAATTATTTTTTTTCACCACTATTTTTTTAATTTCTCAGGAACTACTGAACGGATTTACACCATTTAAAAAAAAGGGTCGCTTTCTGAACCAAGGGCTAACTTTTCGCAAAATTTGGTGTAATTCCGTTGCACAAGTTACTACTTGTGTAACGATATATCTGTAAGAGACATTAGTTAGTGATAGATTCCTTAACTTAGAATATCCCCAGGCGTCAGACTGGATCCGGAAAATTTTGCGTAGCAATACCCCTGCGCGCCGGCAGGCGTCGTCCGCGGCTCCGCGTCCATCGTCAGCATCATTAGCGCCGGAATGACGTCGTCGGAGTACTTAGACGCCGCCCATGCGCGCGGACGTCAGTTCTGATACACAGCTTTTCCGCGCCAGATACGCAGAGCCATGATAGAACCAACACTGGTGCCATGAAACTAGGGCCCTGAAAGGGGATGACCTTAACCCTAGATATCGGTTCGCAGAACGGGGAGGATGGGTGGCTCGGTACGGAATCTATCACTAACTAATGTCTCTTACAGATATATCGTTACACGAGTAGTAACTTGTGCATCTGAAAGAGACACGTTAGTGATAGATTCCTTACCTTAGAATAGATACCCCAGCAATACCAACCCCGGTGGTGGGTCTGCGAACCAATAATCACACCAGAAAGTCCTGGAGGACGGAACGGCCAAAGAAGCCATCCCTCCGGACTTGGCTGTCCAGGCAGTAGTGTCGTGCAAACGTGTGCAGCGAGGTCCACGTAGCTGCCTGGCAAATGTCCTGCAAGGGCACTCCTCGGCCCAGGGCAGTTGTAGTCGCCGTGGCCCGAGTGGAATGAGCCCTCAATCCAACAGGGGGCTCCTTCTTGCCCAAGGAGTAACACGCCTGGATACACAAAATGATCCACCGAGAGATGGTCCGCCTGTGCACCGCCTTTCCCTTCTTAGCGCCCACGTAACCAACAAAGAGTTGGTCATCCACCCGGAACTGGCGTGTGCGATCCAGATAGTAAGAGCGCACATTTTGGGTCCAGACGGTGGAGCCTCTCTTCCTCTTTCGAGGGATGCGGAGGCGGAAAGAAGGTGGGCAAGGTAATGGACTGCCCGATGTGGAAGGCCGTGACAACCTTGGGCAGGAAAGAGGGTCTTGTCCGCAACACAACCTTGTCCGGATTGGACAGAGAGGAAAGGAGGTGTGGAAGAAAGAGCCTGGAGCTCACTCACTCTTCTGGCAGAGGTGATGGCAACCAGGAAAGCAGTCTTCAGAGTAAGAAGACGGAGAGGACAGTTATGGAGCGGCTCAAAGGGAGCACACATTAGGTAAGTAAGAACAAGATTCAAGTCCCACTGGGGCATCACGAAAGGAACAGGAGGGAACATGTGTGTGATGCCCTTCAAAAACCTATTTACAATTGGGGACTTGAACAAGGAAGTCTGATCAGGTAGCCTTAAGAAGGCGGAAAGGGCAGAAAGGTACCCCAAGAGAAAGAAGGAAGAGGAGAACCTCAGAATGGGGTGCAGAAAGTGGATCCACAGCCTTTGCTGTGCACCATGCCAAAAATCTGTTCCACCTGCAGGCGTATACCGACTTTGTGGAGGGACGCCTGGCTGCCAGAATGACATTACAGACTTCAGGAGGCAAGTCAAATGGCCTCAACTGCCACCGCTCAATCTCCAAGCTTGTAGGTGGAGACTGGACAGGTTTGGGTGGAGAACCGTCCCCTGCTGCTGCGACAGAAGGTCCTCCCGAAGAGGGAGACAAATCGGGGGATCGACTGACATGCTGAGTAACTCGGGATACCAGTATCTTCGTGCCCAGTCCGGAGCCACAAGGATAACCTGGGCCCGGTCGCGCCTGATCTTCTTCAGCACTTTGGGCAGAAGTGGTATAGGCGGAAAGGCGTACAATAGACCGCAACTACAGTCGCGACGAAAAGAGTCTCAGAGCGAGTGCCGCCTTGGAAATTCCAACGCGCAGAACTGATGACATTGCGCGTTCTCTTCTGTGGCGAATAGATCTAACCAAGGCTCTCCCCACTGCTGAAAGACGCCTTGCGCCACGTCAGAGTTCAGACGCCATTCGTGATCCATCATGCACCGACGGCTGAGTTCGTCCGCCCTGGCATTCAGAGAACCTGCAAGGTGTTGAACCACCAGGGTCACGCCCTGATGTTCCAGCCACTGCCAGAGGCGCAGAGCCTCCTGGCATAGGGTCCAGGACCCCACCCCGCCCTGTTTGTTGCAGTACCACATGGCAGTGGTGTTGTCCGTGAACACCTGCACTACACTCCCCCGGACAGAGGGGAGGAATGCCTTCAGTGCTAGTCGGATCGCCCGCAGCTCCAAAAGGTTGATATGGAGCCGGGACTCCGCCGGAGACCAGAGGCCTCTGATCTCCGCCTCTCCCATGTGGCCTCCCCAGCCCTGGAGGGACGCGTCCGTCACAACTACAGGCTCCGGGTGAGGTAGGGAGAGGGATCTGCCACTGACCCAATAGCGGGCCGTGAGCCACCACTGCAACTGTCTTGCAGTGCCCTCCGAGATCAAGACATGATCGGACAAGTTGCCCTGATGCTGGGCCCACTGAAACTGCTGGGCCCACTGAAACTTCCCGTGGGGCGCTGGTAAGGCCGAAGGGGAACATGGGAAACTGAAAGTGCTCGTGGCCTACCGTGAACCCCAGGTAACGCCGGAGGGCCGGCAGGACGGGGATGTGAAAATAAGCGTCCTGCTGTGGTATATAAATAAATAATACCGGATCTAGGTTTTACTGGACATAGTAATAACAGATAGCTCAATAAATAAGAGTCAAGATTCGAGGTAGTAGGAGTTTGCAGGTTTAATACAGCATAAAGGACAGGAACAGGACAACCTGCACGGGAACAGGATGGCAGCGCTGCCGGGGGCAGGATCAGAATCGGCGTAACATTTAATAACATTGCACAAATATATATACTAAAACAGTTACATTACAATGAATTACAGTAGGCGGAGCAGTGGGTGTAGTCAATAGCAGTCGCGAAAGATAAGGGTGAAAATGGGTGTAACAGAGGCGTATACATAGACATGTGATGCAAACGTAACAGAATATGTCATAAATGGGGCGGAAACATGGAGGGGGCTACCTAAGGAGCCGGGACCTCTAACCTAATGGTGCGCGCAAACTGCCAATGACGTGTTACTAGGAGAAGCTGGGGGCTATGAACTCTGTGCTAGGAGCAGAGACTGAAGTCTGGAGAGTCAGGGCGACATGTACCTAAACAGTATCTAGTATCTAATGTTTAGAGAACATGTTGATAGAATCCAAAAGTTATCGGGGTAAAGGCTAACAGACTCTAAGACTGGAGCATGCATTATTCTACATGTAGTGCGTGATGAAGAATATTAAATGACCATTAAATGCAGTATTTCTCTTACATGGAGACGTAAAGGCTAGACAATGAAGGAAACTATTGATGCGATTCAGTAGCTTAGGAATGCAGAGAAGGAGGGCTGGACTGATAACTAGAATCATAACATACTCTTGGCAGACTCAGAGGCAGAGCCACTGTGAGGCAGGAAGTAAGTGAAGGGTCGAGGATACAGGTGGGGGCTGTATCGCTCCTCAGCGAGGGCTCAGGAGACAGGAGCTGAATCTGGTGTCCGGCCCCTTTTGAGGCCTAGAAACGGGGACTTTACAATGAAATAACGTGCACACTGGGAAACGTGGCAACGTAACTTTACATAGGCCTGATATTCAAAGTATTCACGAGAACTGGAAACTGGCATACTAGAGATGGACACAACTATAATTGCGTCTTTAATCGAACATGGGGAATACATATGCATATTAATCATGCACACATAACATAAGATGGAGGACACGTAGGGACACAGAACATGGCAAAATTTACTTTTCCACATTCCCTCCTTGTCACTACGTTTCCATCAGGAAACATCAATATTCATGATACCATCTATCATTTCATACAGTATCATTTGCTCGTCTCGGATTTTCTTGGAACGGGATTTAGGACGAGACTTGGGACTAGGAACACAAGATGTAGCACAAATGCCGCAAATCGCAGGGCCACATTGTAAACAGAGGCAGCAACTGAATATGATCGCTACTGCAATACCCAGAAATGACAATACTTTCCATCCCCAGGCGGAAATTATATTCCAGAACCAACCGGACCATGTCCAGGTGCCTGGATCTTGGTGTAACATATGGGCAATTTTATGGAGTCTGGTAATAGCTGAATAAACAGACGGTGCGTTATTAGGAATGAAAATGCAGCAACTAGATCCGATGACTCTACATGCCCCGCCCCTATCGGCCAGTATGACGTCAAGGACGAGACGATTCTGGAGCACGACAATTCTCATAAAGGATTGTTCTTCGGTTAAGTTACCTAGAGCAGAAGTAGTCTCAATCACTACTGCTTCAAGTGTTCTGGTTAATCTACGTATCAGTTTACTATTTACAACAGTACCTAAGTAGGGGAAGACACCTTTATTGATATCTATATATTGTTCTAGAGCAGTTTCAGTATAATCGACAATCGGGAGGTCTCTTTTGTGTCTAGTATGTACTAGGTGGGAATTCCTATGGTAGTCGGGTGGGGCTAGAAAAACTGGTGGCAGTAGGAAGGCAATGTAACAGGTTCCCTCCCAATCGAGGGGCAGACGAACATATGCGGTCTGGCCACAAACAAAATAAGAATGACGTGAAGCTTTGAAAATAGATTTCCCACTGTCACTATACTTGACGATAGTAGTACAATCACTATGGCCTACATGTACGGAACCATTATTTCGGACACATAATTCACCTTTGACTGGTAATACTGACATAACAGGTAAGTCTGGAGTAGAATCAGACTGAACATTCAGGACCATAAAATTCGAAGAATAATTACCCAAATTATAAACTTCATTTTCTAGATCTAACCCTGTTCTGTGGGGAAGACCTTGCTTGTCTGGGAAACATGTACTGTTCAGAAAAGACATATCTGTTGAGGATGACGTTAGCGTGGACCATGCTCCACACGAACCATTATGTGAGAATGGATAAGGAAAGAGTGGCAGAACTCCCTTCGGTGTCTGGAAAGGGGGGAGTCGACCACACACCCAACAATTAGTGGCATTGCTGGTCTGGTGTGAATAATGTAACATGCGGATAAAGGAGTTATTACGCATAGCAAGACGATAAGAAAGTTCATGAGGAGGCAGATCACTAAACGTGTGCTCTACTGTAACATTAGCAGACTTATTTACATGGGAAACTGAAAAACACAAATAAAATGCATAACTGGTGCAGGAAATCATAATGCTAAAATATAGCAGAAAACATAAAATAATAGTGCAACTTCTAGAGTTCTCACTAACTCTCTCTCTGTGGGGGTCTATTATATACATGTCAGAAACCGGTCTAACCGTTTCACCTAGGGGAGGACTTAGACAATCAAACTGGCTGACTTATTTTACTAGACCTTAGTTTAAGCTTATACTCCTGTTGCGGAGTTTTCTCTAACAGGGAAGGGTTCGTAGCAATGTCTTTTGCGGGACAGTCCTTAAGAATAGTACTTTGGCAGTCTTTAAGATCCTCGGAAATGTTCTTTGAAACAGGTTTTAATCCAAAAAATCTTTTCACATGTGACAAATGGACCCAGCCCTTCCTGCCTTCCAGCTTGACGGCAGTACGGGTGGCCAGGAGGACCTGTCGGGGTTCCTTCCAGCGAGGCTCCAGCGGACTTGAACGATCAAAATTCCGGACGAGAACCATGGATCCGGGAACGATTTCATGCGGTGCCACCTCGGTATTGTCTGGAAATGCGGCAGCAACCTGTGAACGACAAGAGTTGAGGGCAGACATCAAGGAAGCTAGGTAATCTGTCAGCATATTACTTGAAACATCGGTAATACTTCGGGGTCTAGGTGTACCCCACATGTTAGGGGGGCGGCCGAATACGACCTCATAAGGGGACAGACCTGATCTGGAATGCGCGACCATGCGCATATAAAACAGAGCAACTGGCAGAGCTACTAGCCAGTCCACACCTTTCTCTTTACATACTTTTGCAATTCGGATTTTCAGGGTCTGATTATGTCTCTCTACGAGACCGGCTGCTTCTGGATGGCGTACACAATGGAACTTCCACTGGTACCCTAACAACAGGGAGATATGTTTCATGAGCTCAGATGAGAATGGCTGGCCGTTGTCTGAATACACGACCCTAGGGAGTCCATAACGGGGGAAGAATTCACGAACCAACTGCTTGGCAGTGGTCGCGGCTGTGTAATCTGGGACTGGATATGCCTCTGTCCACCTGGACAAAGCGCATACAACTACAAGGACATACTTGAAACCTCGACATCGCTCCATCTGAATATAATCCATCTGGAGGACTTCAAAAGGGTGGTCAGGGGGCTGGAATCCACCTTGTTCCACCGGGACACTTTTACCTGGATTAAACTGACAACATATCATACAGGTACGGACTTTCTGCTTGGCTGCAGCTCGTAAATGCTTGTTGAACCAAATGTTCTGGATACTATCTAACATAGATTTTTCTCCTAAATGTGCTGGACTATGTGCGGTATTGATAATGACTTGAACCATAGAGTCGGGGAGAAACCATGTGGCTTTACCCTTCGTTACCCATCCCTGATCTGTCTGGACCCCTCCTTGTTCGGACCATTTCTTGATTTCCTCGGGAGTAGCATGTAACTGGATATCTATGACATCTTGAGTGGGGTCCTTAACTGTCATGCATGTAGTCGGATCTGGAGTATGTGTCTGTGTTGGATTAACTGGAATGTCTGGAGTCTGTGCTGTAAGCTTGGCTGTGCGATCTGCTAGATCATTACCTTGAGAAATAATGTCAGTAACTTTCGTATGTGCTTTGCATTTCATGATAGCAATGGATGTCGGTAAGTGTATGGCATCTAACAGAGCTTGAATAAGGAGACCATGCTGAATCTTGGTTCCATGAGAAGTCATGAAACCTCTCTCCTGCCAGAGCACTCCGAAGTCGTGTACAACTCCGAATGCGTAACGTGAATCTGTGTAAACATTAACTTTCAGGTTCTTGGCGTGTATGCAGGCTTGAGTCAGAGCAACTAGCTCTGCTGCTTGAGCAGACAGGGTGTCAATACGGTGTGTTTCAATAACTTCAGTGTCAGTAGTCACTGCATACGCGGCTACTAGTTCTCCTGTACTTGTTCTCATACATGAACCATCCACATAAAGTGTCAGGTCGGGATCTGGTAATGGAATATCTGTCAAGTCTTGTCTTGGCTTAGTCATAATGTTAACTACTTCCACACAGTCGTGTGTGGCAGGATTTGAATTAACTGACGGTAACAGTGTAGCAGGATTTAAAACGTTGCAGCGTCTGATTTCTATGTGTGGCTGGAACAGTGTCAATTCATAACCTGTTAAACGTGCAATTGTCAAGTGCTGAGTCTGGGTTCGGTTTAAAAGAACTTCCACGGAGTGTGGAACTTGTACTGTCAGGGAATGTCCTAATACTATGGAATCACTTTGTCTGATAGCTAGTGCTGTGGCTGCAACTGACTTGAGGCACGCAGGCAGAGCCTGGGCTACTGGATCTAATGTGCTCGAAAAATAAGCACAGGGCTTGTATTGTCCTGCTTGATCTTGTGTGAGAACAGATAATGCTGTACCTTCCCGTTCTGTGACGAAAAGTGTAAAAGGCTTACTGTAGTTCGGTGTTGCTAGAACTGGAGCTTGGCATAGAGCTTTCTTTAACTCATTGAAACTAAGTGTATGTTCAGATGTCCAAGGGAGGACAGTCGATACGGCTGCCTCCTGTGTCGTTAACTGTATCAGTGGCTTAGCTAGAAATGCATACTGAGGAATCCATTGTCTACAGTAAGAAGTAAGGCCGATAAAAGCACGTACCTCCTTCTGGGTCTTGGGCTGAGGAAGACTCGCTATTAACTGGATACGGTCGGGTGTCAACTGCCTACCCCTCTTGGACAGTAAGTGGCCTAAATAGATCACTTGCTGGACACAGAATTGAAGCTTCGAAGGGGACACCTTGTGCCCCATCTCGGCAAGGAAATATAAGACTGTAAGTGATGCTCGCTCGCAAGCACGTTCAGAACGGGCTGTGATCAGTAGATCATCGACATACTGGAGCAGGGCAGTGTCAGTTGGCATGAGAATATTGTCTAGTTGTCTCTTAAGTGCTTGACTGTAAATACTAGGACTTTCTGTGAAACCTTGAGGAGCTCATGTGAACATATAGCTCCTTCCATTTAAACAAAATCCGAAAAGAAACTGGCTGTCTGGATGAATGGGGACACTAAAAAATGCGTTCTTGAGGTCTATGACTGAAAAAAATGAGGCTTCAGAATCAATGGCTGTCAATAGGGAAGAGATATCTGGGACGACTGGGTACTGGGGAATAATACATTTATTGAGTTCCCGTAGGTCAATCACTAATCGATATACTGGGGGTGCATTTGGATCAGTACGTTTCATGACTGGAATGATCGGAGAATTACATACATTGGAGTCAGTTTCTACAACTACTCCTTGAGCCATGAGCTCGTCAATAATTTTGGATAAGGCTGCTACAGCCTCAGGTGGCAATCTGTACTGTCTGATTCGTGGTAACACTACACCTGGTTTGAGAGTCACACGATGGGGTGTGATTTGCATATAACCTACATCAGTTGGACCTTGCGCCCATAGATGCTGCGGAACATTAGACAATCTCGGATCAAAATCTCGTAATACATAGTGACCCTTGAAGTCACGTAGGAACAATCGTATTCCCTCTGGGGAGCAGCATAACTGCACCTAATTCTTTCAGTGTTTTAATGCCTAATAAATTTTCTGGACATGACTTCGTAAGTAACAGATCAGTAGTGCGGGACAATGGACCTACTTCTAGAGTAACTGGCTGAGATATCTAATTTACAATAGGCTTTCCTGAAAATCCAAGGGAAACATTTCTTGAGCCTGAGAGCGGAGCCCCTGGAACTTCGGCGTGACTGATGGTGGTCCTACTTGCCCCTGTATCAATCAAAAACTTTCTGTCTTTCCCTAGTACTTGACTATGAACATAGGGACCCTCTTGATCTACAGGTATCTAGATGAGAGGCAAGCCTACCTCCCTCTCTAGGCTGTTTCATGAATATGGCTGATACTCTGGATACTCGGACTGCGCATACTGGTACATCTGCTGTGTAACATGCTGTGTTGCAGCAATAGGCTGCGGTGCTGGAACTGTCTGTTGTGCATTCTGTGGCTGAGAAGTCTGTAAAACTTGTTCTTGTCTAGGCGGACGTGGTCTTTCTTTAGTCTTACCAGTGGCTATATTATGTTTCAGAACTGCACACTCGTTTATATAATGACCTGGCTGTTTACAATAATTGCATGTCCCTTTAACGGGAACTGTAGGATGACTGGCTTGATTCGGACCCCTCTTCTGACTGTCTTGAGGAACAGATTGTGCAACTAGTACTTTCATTTTCGTGTCTTTCATACGTTTTCTTTCATGATCTTGCTCTTCTCTGATTCTATTCTGGTGATACTGAAGCATCTGTAACATCTGGGACGGGGAATTAGCTTGCCAGGTACTTTCGACTTTCAAAACTCGATTCTTCACTTGTGGACTTGAATTCTCGACTAATTTAGTAACGAAAAGATGAGGGTATGACTCGCTACTTGTCTTGAGGCCACTGTTGATACTAAAACATTTCTCGAATCTAGAATAAAAATCACTAGTGTCTTCATCTTGTTTCTGTTTACAGGCTGAGATTGCATCCCAGTCTTCCTTTTTAGTGGCTAATAATCTTGGCAAAACTTGTATTAACAGTTCTGGTAATTCTTTACATTTCTCTCCTAGACCGGTACCTGGTACTCGTGCCTTATCTTCAGCTTCTAGAACTGCCCAATCGATCTTTTTCTCTCCCACCTCCCAATCTTTTTCCTTGAGTTTTTCATATACCCCTGCGGGCAACAGGACCTTTAGCATTTTAATTATATCTGGATACGTGTATTCTCCCATACGGAGCATGTCTTTTAATTCTCGGTGGAACCCTGCTGGATCTTTGTCATGACAGGGAATTAATTTCTTCATCTCTAAGAGTTCTATCTTTGTAATCGGAGTGTAAACAAACACTCGTTGCATTTCACCATCTGTTGTCCTGACTGGGTGTACTTCTCGTAACGGGTTCTGTCTGTCTATGTAAAAGGGTTTACTTTCTGGGGGTGAGACATGAACAAAATGCGGGTTCAGAAACATACTATATTTGTGGCGCTGTTCTAGAATGACACTAATTAAATCGGTACCTAAACCTTTCCATCTATACTGGAGTAACTCGTTCAGGACATCGTGTAACGGACCTGGATCAGAATGTTGACCCTCATACAGAGTAATGAGGTGCTGGATCATATACATACCTACCAGTCGTTGCTCGGCTGGAGGCAGTTTCAGAAACATTTGTGCCACTATTTCGTCTGGAAAAGTGGTAGAATCAGTAATCCATCGGACCGCTGATCGGACTAGTTCTTGTTCATGCATAGTACTTAACTCGCTATAACCGATTCGTGATTTCAGAATGTGATCGGTAGCTTGAAATACTTGTTCTAGAGAACCTGGTTCTGGTGCCGGATGAGGAACAGTTTTCTTGTAATCTAGACGTGAATGTCGGTCGGAAAGTCTAGTTCTACCTACATACGCTATTCTGGTGAGATTCTCGTCGTCTACCTCTTCAGTAGAAGAGTCATTTTCTTTCTCGCTTACTTGTGCTGCTTTACGTTGTTCGTGTAACTTTATTATTTCTTTACGGATTTTCTTGTGCATACTCTCTATACTACTGATAGTCTTGTGTTTACCCTCGGCTATATTATCACTCCACCTTGTCAGGATTTTCATTTCGGCCTGATCTTTAGTCGGGGAATCCTGTTCTCTTATTAGACAATTAATCAGGAACTTTAATAACATGAGCTGGATCTCAGCTTTCCTTTGAGACATGGCTTCGCCAATACTTTCTGGATCATCCCCTGTACGGATGAAACGATATATTCTGTCTAGATCTCCTTTCATATCTGGTAGGGTGTCTAAATACCCGGTCACCCGTCTTACACGGATGGAATATATTACTGTACTATCATCACCTGCAACTGGATCATAGCGGCATTCAGTAAGAGCTCGTCGGATTTCTGCAACGGACTTAAATTTGGGCGTACGCTGTAACGCACATTCATGTAACTCGGCCAACGTTCTACGTTGGTGCGGTGGCGGGGTACCAGGAGGACCTCCTCCTGCGGCCCCTAAACTGGAATCGTCGACTGATACTCTTCGTACTAGCGCGGCGGGAAATTGTAATGTAGGCTGGACCGGGGGTACCGTAGCAGGTACTGCAAGAGGTGCCCCGGTGTCTGGGGGAGCAGGATTTACATTATTTACAGGAGCTGGCGGAACAGGATTTGCATATTCTGGGACTGTGTCGTCCAAATAGGACGAGATGAAAATATCAGCTGCGGTCGGTTTGTGACGTAGCTTAGTCGGAACTAGTGGTGGCGGAAAATTACTGGATGCCTCCGGGGTCGCTTTTGGCAAGCCCTCGGCAAGAAGAGGATACATACCCTTAATGAGGGCATGCCTCTGTCTATCTGACTGTTCAGTTTTGACTCGTTCACCTATCTCGATTAGTTCCCTTTCTTGGGCTCGTTCTAAGGATTCTCTACTTAGTTCTGACTTTCTGATTTCTTTTTCGGTTCTTTTATGAGATTCTTTGCGCCATAACTCGATGGCATCTTTCTGTGACTGTCTGGCTTTCTTTTTCCATAATGCTTCTTCTACTCGCATGATGCACTCGGCATCCCATGTGCCTGATACAGGCCATCTATACTTTTCTTCTAACTGTTTGGTATACTCTACCCATAAATCTAGATATAATATGGCACTTATGCCATGCTTTTGATACATAAAATGACCTGGACTGTCCCTAGGCGGGACAGGAACTGCTTCTTCTAACAGACCTTTTCTAGTTCTTAACTGACGTAGTCTGGAAAATAACGGCATGACTGAACTGTAATCTAGTCACAATACAATACACAATGAACACGATAATTACTCCACATTCATACCACGACATTAAAATACATGAAGAACATTTAAAATAACAGTTCGAACAGAATACTACCTGGAATACTGAAAACAGAATACATGAATTTTCTCGAGAACAGAACTGACTAGAACAGAAACTAGATGCACTGCTGAAACAGTACGAAACTTACCGGTCTCATAAAGAGACACGTCAGGACCCGCATCCACCGAAGTGGACACTTCGTTTTGGGTCTGTGTACCACCAACCCACGGACCAGAGTCAATTAGATTGACCCTGTCTAGATACTACCCCAGCAATGGTACTCACCGGGCAGCAAGAACGGAAGGCCTCGGACTGGACTGGACTGCTTCGACGCCGGACGGACGAACTTCGGACTTCTGTTACGGGTGGGCCTCCGGATACCTCGGACCTTGGACTCTCGGCTTGGGCTCTGGTCGGGACTCGCCGCGTTCCTCCACCGCCTCGTCTGGATGCTGGACCGCCACTTCCGTCTCCTCCGTGGGCCTGAGGGATACTTGAAGCAGAAATATCTGCACGTGCACGGTATGGTTCCGTCACGGCTGCAGAGGGTCAGGGGGCCGGCGTGGCTTCACCGGCGCGTGGGGAAAGGGCAAGTCCCTATTCGGGCGCCATTATGTGGTATATAAATAAATAATACCGGATCTAGGTTTTACTGGACATAGTAATAACAGATAGCTCAATAAATAAGAGTCAAGATTCGAGGTAGTAGGAGTTTGCAGGTTTAATACAGCATAAAGGACAGGAACAGGACAACCTGCACGGGAACAGGATGGCAGCGCTGCCGGGGGCAGGATCAGAATCGGCGTAACATTTAATAACATTGCACAAATATATATACTAAAACAGTTACATTACAATGAATTACAGTAGGCGGAGCAGTGGGTGTAGTCAATAGCAGTCGCGAAAGATAAGGGTGAAAATGGGTGTAACAGAGGCGTATACATAGACATGTGATGCAAACGTAACAGAATATGTCATAAATGGGGCGGAAACATGGAGGGGGCTACCTAAGGAGCCGGGACCTCTAACCTAATGGTGCGCGCAAACTGACAATGACGTGTTACTAGGAGAAGCTGGGGGCTATGAACTCTGTGCTAGGAGCAGAGACTGAAGTCTGGAGAGTCAGGGCGACATGTACCTAAACAGTATCTAGTATCTAATGTTTAGAGAACATGTTGATAGAATCCAAAAGTTATCGGGGTAAAGGCTAACAGACTCTAAGACTGGAGCATGCATTATTCTACATGTAGTGCGTGATGAAGAATATTAAATGACCATTAAATGCAGTATTTCTCTTACATGGAGACGTAAAGGCTAGACAATGACGGAAACTATTGATGCGATTCAGTAGCTTAGGAATGCAGAGAAGGAGGGCTGGACTGATAACTAGAATCATAACATACTCTTGGCAGACTCAGAGGCAGAGCCAGGCTGAGCCGGGCACTGTGAGGCAGGAAGTAAGTGAAGGGTCGAGGATACAGGTGGGGGCTGTATCGCTCCTCAGCGAGGGCTCAGGAGACAGGAGCTGAATCTGGTGTCCGGGCCCTTTTGAGGCCTAGAAACGGGGACTTTACAATGAAATAACGTGCACACTGGGAAACGTGGCAACGTAACTTTACATAGGCCTGATATTCATAGTATTCACGAGAACTGGAAACTGGCATACTAGAGATGGACACAACTATAATTGCGTCTTTAATCGAACATGGGGAATACATATGCATATTAATCATGCACACATAACATAAGATGGAGGACACGTAGGGACACAGAACATGGCAAAATTTACTTTTCCACACTGCAAGTCCAACGCTACCATCCAGTCTCCAGGGTCCAGGGCAGCTAAGACCTGAGCCAAACTCAGCATCTTGAACTTCTCCTTCCGGAGAAAGCCATTGACGTTCCTTAGGTCCAAGATAGGGCCGTAGGCCCCCTTTGCCCTTCTTGGGTACCAGAAAGTAGTGGGAGTAACAAACACACCCTACTTCTGGCCCAGGAACGCGCTCGATGGTCCCCTTGGCCAAGAGGGCCGTGACTTCCTCTTGCAGAAGTTGCAAGTGATCCCCCGACACGCGGTGGAATTGCAGTGGCATGGCTGGAGGGGTCGCCTCGAAGGGGAGGGAGTAGCCCCTTCGGACGATTTGCAGCACCCACCTGTCCGACGTGACAGTGCGCCAGTGGAAGAGGTGATGGCGAACCCTGCCCCCCCACTGGCGTCACATGGGCCAGAAAACACGGACTAGGAAGGTTTCGAGGCAGGTGCTGCGGAGGGAGGTGTGGACTGGCCTCGCCGTTGTCCCTGACCGCCGCCACTGCGGTTTCCACGGCTGCCACCACGCTGTTGAACATTCTGCAGTGCGTGGCCACGAAAGGAGCGAAAGGGACCCGACTGCTGGCGTGTGGCCGAGAGGCCCAAGGACTTGGCCGTAGCCCTGGAGTCCTTAAAACGCTCAAGCGCATGGTCTGCCTTGTCACCAAAGAGGGGACGGCCATCGAACGGCATGTCCAGAAGAGTGGCCTGGACATCGGCCGAAAAGTTGGCGGACCTCAACCAGGCGTGGCGTCGAACCGCCACCGTCGTTGCCATCGCCCAGCCCAGTGAGTCCGTGGTATCCAGCCCACACCGGATGGAATATCGTGCTGCATCTCGGCCCGCCATACGGGCTTGGGCGAGTTTAGCCCGGACATTGTGGCAGCACGTCCGCGACCGTGTCCCACAGGGTATGGGTGTAGCGGCCCAAGAGGCACGCGGTATTGACAGACCGCAGTCCCAAACTCAGGGATGAAAACACTTTCTTCCCGAATTGTTCATACCTCTTGGATTCCCGATCAGTCGGTCGCACTTGGAACAGGGTTTGAACCCGGGCATCCCTACCGGCACCGTCGGAGTCGAAGACTCGAGTAGAGAAATGATCAAAAATATCAGAAAGTTTAGTCAAAAAATGACTAAGGGGTAGAGCTTCTCCGCATCTGCGCTAGCTGGCGCGGAAAAAAGAAGAACTGACGTCAACGCGCATGGGCGGCGTCTAAGTACTCCGACGACGTCATTCCGGCGCTAACGACGCTGACAATGGACGCGGAGCCGCGGACGACGCCGGCCGGTGCGCAGGGGTATTGCTACGCAAAATTTTCCGGATCCAGTCTGATGCCTGGTGATATTCTAAGGTAAGGAATCTATCACTAACGTGTCTCTTTCAGATCAGCAGTTCAGGCTGTAGCAGTGTCTAAAATTTCCTATGGGAAATAACATGGAGAAAACACGTTTTGGTACCCCCCTTTTTTCTTGGCCCCCGCTTGACGAATCACCCCCAAACTTTCAGGATAGGAGTGGACCGGAGCGCCCCAGATCAGAAACAATTGTGCACTCAGTTACAATGGACGATTTCTCTACTGCAAGAGCTGGGTTTTGTAATCAATCTAAAAAAATCCAGGACGACACCGTCCCAACAGGTGGACTTCTTAGGTTTTCAAATAGACTCGGTGAAATCTCAATTGCTCCTCACTGCAACCAAGATCAAATACATCAAAAGAGAAAAACAAACAACTCTGTCGAGACAGATGGTTTCTTTGAGGTCACTGGCGAGGTTCGTGGGTCTTCCGGCTTCCTCAATTCAGGCATTTTCCCCGGGACTCTCCATTACAGAGCTTTACAACGTCTCAAGATTCACTATCTTCAACAAAAGTACAGTTACAACGACTTGATTGCTCTGTCACAAGACGCTCAAGAAGAACTGCAATGGTGGTTAACACATATGAGGCCTAGATTGGCAAGGCCATTTTCAGAGCATCTCCAGATGTAGTTATCGAATCGGATGCCAATCGCTGGGGCTGGGGCGCAAGATGCGGAGACTTCGTTACAGGCGGCTGATGGTCAAAAGAATTGACATTGCACATCAATTGTCTAGCACTGTTAGTGGGCTTGTTTGCCATCAGGTCGATCTCACCACTGAAGAGCAATTGTTACATCATCCTAAGGATGGACAATGTATCAGTGGTGAGATACATAAATTGCCTAGGAGGGACGAGATCCGGTCTGTTGGTCAACATTACCAGAGAATTCTGGCACTTCTGCCTAGCACAGAAGATCAGGATAGTTGCGAATACATCCCCGGCAAGAACAGCGAGGTAGCAGATTGGAATTCAAGGTTTTTGAGGGACTACAGCGACTGGAGGCTTCATCATATCGTGTTTCAAGAGATCATGACTATTCGAGGCCCATGTCAGCTAGATCTTTTTGCCTCTCGCCTCAACACCCAGCTTCCCCGCTTCTACAGCTGGAGAACGGATCCGATGGCATTGGGAACAGATGTGTTTCTTCATCACTGGGGATCTCAGAAGAATTATGTATTTCCCCCCTTCGCATTAATCTTGAGAGTAGTGGCTCAGGTCCAGCAGCAATCATCCTCATTCGTATTAGTCACACCATTATGGAAGACACAATAGTGGTTTCCGACTCTGCTGGAGTTGTCAGTGGATCTGCCATTTCAACTGCCTGTTTTTCCAGTTTCCGGTTTTCAACTGCCTGTTATTCCAGGAACCAGTGGGCTCCCCGCATCCTCTGGTTCTTCATAATCAGCTAACACTCCTGGTTTGGACGCTCTCAGGAGACATGAACAAATTGAGGGCTTTTCATCGGTGGCTGTCGAGTTCATACAGCAGGCTTGGGCTCCATCCACCCTTAAAAGATATTCTGCAGCATGGAATTGCTGGATGGGTTGGTGCCTTCAACGACAGGTGGATCCCGTGGGATCTGATTTGAAGGAGATTTTGAACTTTTTGTCAGAATGTGCAGATTCAGGTCTATGTTATATATATATATCAGTGAATAATTTAAGGTCGCCTTTATCAGCTGGACATGATCACATAGATGGGAAACCAGTGGGGATCCATCCGATGGTGTTTAAGCTAATAAATGGTATAAGGGTCACTCATCCACCGAAACCCATTTTCACTACACTATGGGATGTGTCTAATATTCTCTCATTATTAGAATTCTGGTCTGACAAAGATTTTATCACTGAAACAATTATCAGCAAAACTCGCTATGTTGTTATGTCTTCTTTCTTGTCGAAGAATTTCCGATGTTGATGACTTGGACCTTGCAGGAAGGATTTTCTCTCCCCAGGGTGTTTCATTCATTATTTCTAGAAGAATTAAAACGTTGTCTCGCTCAGTGGAGTATCCTGCATTTCCTCATAATGATAAGTCATGTGTCTTGAAATATTTAAAAATTTATGAAGAACGTACATCCTTTAAGACCATTACTCTTGTCTATCCAGAAACCCTTTCGCCCAGTTTCGGCTGCCACTTTGGCGCGTTGGGTCAGATGGGTTGTGGCCGAAGCAGGTGTAGATGTTTCCGTATATGGAGCGCATTCAGCGATAGCCTTTATTATGAGATCAGGTTTGATAATATTTTGAAGGCAGCGGATTGGTCATCTGATTCAATGTTTAAAGTATTTTATTATAAACCCATTGCACATGTTTCTACTGTTGCTGTTGGTCAGCTTTGAACCTGCATAATCTGAGCCTCCGGTCCTGCCATAGAATACAAATTTTTCCAGCATTCGTGACAAGAATTTTATATTCTATTAAGCACACGGCGGCATCCGTTGGGACAGGTAAGAATGGTTTACAATGGTCATGTTGTCATATGATGCAAAAGACATGTATTCTTCCCTCCCTTGAATACCAAACTTTTGGTTCTGGGGTTTTTCAAACTTGTTTCTGATTTTAGGAACGGATTCCGAACAGAGCTAAATCTGGAATATCTCTTGGCGACAAAGTCTTCTCTGTCTGTGGATAACGTTGTCTCACCTGGGACCTATTATTGGAGTTTCTCTCTGTTGAGAACCCGATTTGTATCCTGTTTTGATTTACACTGAGGAAAAGACTGCTTGTTGCAAAGAAGGAGGCAGTATGATGGTGCCTCGCTATTTTGTATACTATGGACCTTTTGATTGGTTAATGAAGGAGATGTAGTTCAAAGCCTCATAGGACATGTAGTATGTTATGTGATTTACTGTTTTTTCATTGGCTGCTATTTTGAGTAGTAAAGAATTGAGAAGCATAATCCTCGCCTCTGTGTCCTTAATAGAATCTAAAATTCTTGTTGCGAATGCTGGAAAATTTTGTATTCTCTCCTCAGCTCAACATCCTGTGATTCTGGACAAACCACCTTATCCATCCGTGCCTAGAAGCATGCATAACAGACCCTGGTCCTCATTTAAACCGCTGTAATGGCCTCGGCCACAGATTCACGTTATACAGAACAGCAACAAAATAAACAAAAAGACTGTCAACAGCCCAAGCAAAAGATGGATTTTTACTCGTGCTGAAAAAAAGTCTAATCTACTATTCAAATCATTTGTTCAGTGTTGTTTTTTTTCTTTTAATAAGTATTTGTTCTCTTTAACCAAGGCTACAAGAATTAGGCAGCAGCAGGGAACCAAATGGTAAGTCAACAAAAGGCAAATTGTGATCTACAATGCAGCACAATTCATGGCAATTACTTCATTATTTTGCTCTTTGTACAAAAGTTTAACCTCGTTAGTAGCAGTTTAACACCTATATGGAGCAATCAACAACTGAAAGATGACTAGTTAGTCTTTGCAAAGAGTCTTCCGTGGAGCAACAACACATGTAGCAGATTAATTTTAAAGCTATCTGAGCCATTAACATTAGTTTTTGTTAAAATCCACAAATTATACATCAGATGATGATCATGTGAGAAGTGTGGTAATCCATAATTAGGTTTAAAACACCAGAGCTTCATATTCGCATAATTTATAGTTTCCCCATCTATATTGTGGTCTCTCAGCAAGTTGTTTTCAACATGTGCATTATGATGCTGCCAAGTTGGCATGTCATTTATCAAGGCTGGAGGCATTCTTCTTTCTGATTAAGTGTGTCGCTTAAAAGTAGGACATCAGGTCCCCAGCATGTGCCTGATTTAGAGTTCACTGCTTTGCAGTATCGTGCTTGGAGTATCAGTTAATAAAAATTAAAGTGCGTGTTGCTTTCATACCATTACAAAAAACCAATCATTGCCATAGACAAAGGGCTGGCAGCCAATGTCAGACAAATTGGCTTTGACAGTGCTTGTTGTACTCTGAGCCAGAGTGTGTTTTTATGTTGCCTGGTGGCGGCTTTAGGGTGCCCTACAGAGTACTTGTCACAGAACATGGTATCATATTTGGTGCCGATCTAAATGAGGAAACTATGGAGAAAATATATTGATTAGTAACATCATTAAAAACCAACTGGTTGTTCTGATTTATGAATGCCAAGCGAGTCTGTTAATTAGCTCTCAGGTTAAATCATTGATTTGTACAGGTAAATGGAAACTCTAGAAGTTTAATGGCTCTCAATCTCAGAGACTTGCTAAATGCTTATACAACACTGACTTTCACTCTTGACGAGAAGAAATCAATGTCGGTTGCAAGACACTTGGAAAGAGTATCCCTGATAATAATGGGTCGTTTGGCTGAGCATTCTGACGACCTATCCTCCCTAGTAGAGGGAATGAATAGAAGAAAGCGTAAGTGGGGTGCTTACATATATTAAAGTAAGTTACATCTGCATCAAAATGTCAGTATACTTTACCTCCTAGGCCCAAAAACGAGACAGAATAATGCTGCGAAGTAAAACAAGATACCATCTTCATCCAAAACAGACTTGTACACGTGAGAAATCTTAAATGGTGTATAATAATTGAAAAGGCAAGGAGCACCATGTGTGTCAGATTCTATACGAGATGCGCCTTCCCCAGCTCTGGTTGTTCTGAAACAAAACAGGGTTCAACATCTCTCTCCTGACCATCCTTGATTCTAATGAAGACCACAGATGACATTAAATTGGCCTCTTTATCCTATTATTGCTGGGTGCCTGCTTTTTGCAATCTGATAGAAATAATCAGGTCATATAAACTTGCTCTTTTGACAGAGCAAGTTCAACCCTTGCCTTCTCGAATACTAGATTATAAAACAAAAACAGAAAAAGGGTTCTTATATTGACAAACATCTCCCACGGTGGCACCTCCGAACCCTTCTTCTATTAAATTTACCATCAAGCACCCGTAAGTAGCCACTGGTGAAAAGAAAAAGGGATGGGTGGGAGGCATGTCCTTTAATTAACCAAGAAAGAATAAGATTCTCTCAGAATTCTTAAAGCACAAGTTACTTACCTTCGGTAACGATATCTCTGCAAGAAACAGTAGTTAGTATTAGATTCCTTACCTTAGAATATCCCCAGGCGTCAGTCTGGACCCGGAAACTTTTGCGTAGGAGTACCCCTGCGCATCGGTAGGCGTCGTCTGCGGCTCCGCGTCCGTCGTAAGCAGCGAGGCCCACGTAGCTGCCTGACAGATGTCCGGCAAGGGGACTCCCTGACCCAGGGCAGTAGTAGCCGCTGTGGCCCGAGTGGAATGGCCAGGCAGCCCCACAGGAGGCTCTTTTTTAGCCAGTGAATAACAAGCCTTGATGCACAAAACGACCCATCGAGAAACGGTCCGTTTGTGCACCGCCCGTCCCTTCTTAGCACCCACGTAACCAACAAAGCGTTGGTCATCCCTTCGGAACTGGCATGTGCGATCCAGATAGAATGAGAGCGCACGTTTTGGGTCCAGACGGTGGAGCCTCTCTTCCACTTTTGAGGGATGCGGAGGCGGAAAGAAGGTGGGCAAGGTGATGGACTGCCCGATGTGGAAGGCTGTGACTACCTTGGGCAGAAAAGAGGGTCGCGTCCGCAACACAACTTTGTCCGGATGGACAGAAAGGAAAGGAGGTTGTGTAGAAAGAGCCTGGAGCTTACTGATGGCAACCAGGAATGCAGTCTTAAGAGTGAGGAGACGAAGAGGACAGTTATGTAGTGGCTCGAAGGGAGCGCACATCAGATAAGTCAGAACAAGATTCAAGTCCCACTGAGGCATCATGAAAGGAACAGGGGGAAACATATGAGTGATTCCCTTCAAGAACCTATTTACAACTGGGGACTTGAAAAGAGAGGGCTGATCAGGGAGCCTTAGGAAGGCGGAAATGGCAGAGAGGTAGCCCTTAGGAGTGCCCAGAGCAGAGCCCTGCTGGGCAAGAGAAAGAAGAAAGAGGAGAACCTCAGAAAGGGGGGCAGAGAGTGGATCCACAGCCTTTGCTGAGCACCATGCCACAAATTTGTTCCACCTGCAGGCGTATACCGATTTTGTGGCGGGACGCCTGGCTGCCAGAATCACATCTCAGACTTCAGGAGGCAAGTCAAATGGCCTCAACTGTCGCCGCTCAATCTCCACGCATGGAGGTGGAGGCTGGACAGGTTCGGGTGGAGGACCGTCGCCTGCTGCTGCTGCGACAGAAGGTCCTCATGAAGAGGCAGACGAATCGGGAGATCGACTGACATGCTGAGTAGCTCGGGATACCAGTATCTTCGTGCCCAGTCAGGAGCCACAAGGATGACTTGGGTCCGGTCGCGCCTGATCTTCAGAAATCTGGGCAGAAGTGGTATAGGCGGAAAGGCGTACAACAGACCGCAGCTCCACTCGCGACGAAAAAAGCGTCTCCTAGCGAGTGTCGCCTTGGAAATTCCAAAGCGCAGAGGCCTCTGATCTCCGCCTCTCCCATGTGGCCCCCCCAGCCCAGGAGGGACGCGTCCGTCACAACTACGTGCTCCGTTTGGGATCTGCCGCTGACCCGATCGTGGTCCGTGAGCCAGCACTGCAACTGTCTTGCAGTGCCCTCCGAGCTCAAGACATGGTCGGACAAGTTGCCCTGATCCTGGGCCCACTGAAACTTCAGGTCCCACTGCAGAGCCCGCATCCGCCACCTGGCTTGATGCACCAGAAGGATGCAGGAGGCCATCAGCCCCAGAAGCCGCAGCGTCAACCTGACCGAGACTCGGGATAAAGGCTGAAAGATCAGAATCAGAGCCTGAATATCCCGAACCCGCTGTTCGGGAGGATAAACCCGAAACTGCGCCGAGTCTTGAACCGCTCCAATGAAGAGGAGCTTCTGAGAGGGACACAGGTGTGACTTCGGCACATTGATGGAGAACCCCAGCAGGTGCAGGAGGTCGGCCGTAGTCTGGAGGTGGCTGACGACTGTCTGGGGCGAGCCCTCCTTCAACAACCTGTCGTCGAGATAGGGGAAGACTGAAACCCCTAATCTGCGCAGAAGAGCTGCGACCACCGCCATCACTTTCGTGAACACCCGAGGAGCGCTGGTAAGGCCGAAGGGGAGCACAGTAAACTGAAAGTGCTCGTGGCCTACCGTGAACTGCAGATAGCGCCGGTGGGCCGGCAAGACAGGGATGTGAAAATAAGCGTCCTGCAAGTCCAACGCTACCATCCAGTCTCCTGGGTCTAGGGCAGCTAAGACCTGAGCCAAAGTCAGCATCTTGAACTTCTCCTTCCGGAGGAAGCCGTTGACGTTCCTCAGGTCCAAGATAGGGCGTAGGCCCCCTTTGCCCTTCTTAGGAACCAGTAAGTAGTGGGAGTAACAACCACACCCTACTTCTGGCCCAGGAACGCGCTCAATGCCCCCCTTGGCAAAGAGGGCCGTAACTTCCTCTTGCAGAAGTTGCAAGTGATCCCCCGAAACGCGGTGGTAATGCGGTGGCATGGCTGGAGGGGTCGCCTCGAAGGGGAGGGAGTAGCCCCTTCGGACGATTTGCAGCACCCACCTATCCGATGTGATGTCGCGCCAGTGGAGGAGGTGATGGCGAACCCTGGCTTCCACTGGCGTTAAATGGGCCTGAAAGCTCGGACTAGGAAGGCTTTGAGGCGGATGCTGAGGAGGGTGGATGTGGACTGGCCTCGCTGTTGTCCCCTGGCACCGCCACGGCAGTTACCACGTCCGCCACCGCACTGGATGTTAGTCTGCGGCCCGTGGCTGGCAGGACATGTGAGTGCCCCTTCTTTGGCCACGAAAGGAGCGAAAGGCAGCAGTTTGCTGGCGCGGGGCCGACAGGCCCAAGGACTTGGCCGCAGCCCTGGAGTCCTTAAAGCGCTCAAGCGCACTGTCTGCCTTGTCGCCAAAGAGGCGAGGGCCATCAAACAGCATGTCCATAAGGGTGTTCTGGACATCAGCCGAAAAATTGGCGGACCTCAGCCAGGCGTGGTGGCGAACCGCCACCGTCGTTGCAATCGCCCTGCGAGTCCGTGGTATCCAGCCCACATCGAATGGAATACCGTGCCGCATCTCGCCCCTCCGCAAGGGCTTGGGCGAGTTTACCCCGGGCCTCCTCCGGGCATTGTGGCAGCACGTCTACGACCGTGTCCCACAGAGAGTGAGTATAACGGCCAAAAGGCAAGCGGTGTTGACCGACCGCAACCCCAAACTAAGTGAGGAGAACATTTTCTTTCCGTACTGTTCATACCTTTTGGATTCCCTATCAGGGGGAGCAGTCGGGAATGCGGTGTAGTAATTAGAGGCCTGGATAACCAGGCTCTCGGGGGTGGGGTGGGAGGACAGAAAACAAGGGTCGCCTGGGCCCGGGCGGTGGCGTCTGGCCACGTTCCTATCTACAAGGGGACCTGTAGTGGGTCTGGACCAAGTGCCCAACAGAACATTAGTTAAGGCCTCATTGAATGGCAGTAGAGGCTCCGAAGAGCTTGCCTACGGTTTGAGGACCTCAGTGAGGAGGTTAGTCCTCACGGCCGCGACAGGGAGCTCAAGAGACAAGGCCTTGGCTACCCTCGTCAACACCATACTATAGGCAGCCCCCTCCTCCGTAGCCACGGTAGGAGGGGAGACAAATCCAGTGTCGGGCGAAGTGTCCAAACCACTGGCTTCCCCTAGTTCACCTTCCCAGTCCTGAAAAGACTGGCACTCCCGTGCCCGAGGGTCCTCAGACCCCTCCCAATCCGCCTCGCCCTCCATCTCCTGGTACTCAGGTTCAAATGATGGGGCAATCATAGAAGTATTGCACTTCTCTCGACGTCGAATGCGGCATCGATCGACACCGTTCAGATGTCGGAACCGGATCGAGGGAGGATCGGGGACGACATCCTAGGAGTCGACGCCGGCGGAGGGGTCAATAGGTCGACCAGCGGCGACCCGGATCCGGCAGGGCCCTGCAGCGTCGCGACCGAAGTCGCCGATGGCGCGGGGGCAGAAGCACCCGACGGCGCCGGGCCGAAGCACCTGGCTCGTTTGGGCTCCCAGTCGGGACCGCGGGGCCCGAAGGCGCCGCAGAACCCGACAGAGGAGCGAGCGACCTCATGGCCATGAGGAAGGCATCGATCTCCTCCGGCGTCGCGTTCTGCCCAGGGACCGGCAGGTATGGAGCAGGCCGCGACATCTGCGGCTCCGGCGGAGCCGCCTGGGCGGTGTCGCCTGAACCCCCGGCCCCGTCGCACGAGCGTTGGTGGGAGTCAGAAGAGCGGTGTTGCTTCTTTGACTTCTTGTACCTCTTACCCGAGGACTTGGAGTCCGACGAGTGGTGTCGACTCGCCGAGCTGTGATGACTCCGACCCCGCGATAGGTCCCTTGACCTCCTCCTGGACCGAGACATCGAGCGGTGCGGGGCAGACTGCCAGAGCTCGAGGCGCTTATGGGACCGCTCCCGCCTAGCTTTCGACGTCAAGGCCCGGCAGTCGGGGCACTGTGGTATATAAATAAATAATACCGGATCTATTTTTGAATGAATAAATGAATAACAGATAGCTCAATAAATAAGAGTCAAGATTCGAGGTAGTAGGAGTTTTGCAGGTTTAATACAGCATAAGGACAGGAACAGGACAACCTGCACAGGAATAGGATGGCAGCGCTGCCGGGGGCAGAATCGGGACAAGGACCAGGATAACTTTTTAATAACAGTACATGAGCATATATACATAACGCAAACACATAGCATTACATTGCAATAGGCGTAGCAGTGGGTGGGGTAATAGGCGTCGCGAAAGATAAGGGTGAAAGTAGGTGTAACAGAGGCGTATACATAGACATGTGATGCAAACGTAACAGAATATGTCATGAATGGGGCGGAAACATGGAGGGGGCTACCTAAGGAGCCGGGACCTCTGACCTAATGGTGCGCGCAAACTGGCAATGACGTGTTACTAGGAGAAGCTGGGGGCTTCGAACTCTGTGCTAGGAGCAGAGACTGAAGTCTGGAGAGTCAGGGCGACATGTACCTAAACAGTATCTAGTATCTGATGTTTAGAGAACATGTTGATAGAATCCAAAAGTTATCGGGGTAAAGGCTAACAGACTCTAAGACTGGAGCATGCATTATTCTACATGTAGTGCGTGATGAAGAATATTAAATGACCATTAAATGCAGTATTTCTCTATCATGGAGACGTAAGGGCTAGACAATGACGGAAACTATTGATGCGGTTCAGTAGCTTAGGAATGCAGAGAAGGAGGACTGAACTGATAACTGGAATCATAACATACTCTTGGCAGACTCAGAGGCAGAGCCAGGCTGAGCCGGGCACTGCGAGGCAGGAAGTAAGTGAAGGGTCGAGGATACAGGTGGGGGCTGTATCGCTCCTCAGCGAGGCTTCAGGAGACAGGAGCTGAATCTGGTGTCCAGGCCCTTTTGAGGCCTAGAAACGGGGACTTTACAATGGAATAACGTGTACACTGAGAAACGTGGCAACGTAACTTTACATAGGCCTGATATTCGTAGTATTCACGAGAACTGAAAACTGACATACTAGAGGTGGACACAACTGTAATTGCGTCTTTAATCGAACATAGGGAATACATATGCATATTAATCATGCACAGATAACATATGATGGAGGACGCGTAGGGACACAGAACATGGCAAAATTTACTTTTCCACATTCCCTCCTTGTCACTACGTTTCCATCAGGAAACATCAATATTCATGATACCATCTATCATTTCATACAGTATCATTTGCTCGTCTCGAATTTTCTTGGAACGGGATTTAGAACGGGGCTTGGGACTAGGAATACAAGAGGTAGCACACATGCCGCAAATCGCAGGGCCACATTGTATACAGAGGCAGCAGCTGAATATGATCGCTACTGCAATACCTAGGAAGGACAAGACTTTCCATCCCCAAGCGGAAATTATATTCCAGAACCAACCGGACCATGTCCAGGTGCCTGGATCTTGGTGTAACAGATGGGCAATTTTATGGAGTCTGGTTATAGCTGAGTAAACAGACGGCGCGTTATTAGGAATGAAAATGCAGCAACTAGATCCGATGACTCTACAGGCCCCGCCCCTATCGGCCAGTATGACGTCAAGGACGAGACGATTCTGTAAAACGACAAATCTCATAGCAGATTGCTCTTCGGTTAAGTTACCTAGAGCAGAGGCAGTCTCATTTACTACAGCTTCAAGGGTTCTGGTTAACCTACGGATTAGCTTACTATTCTGGATAGGTCCTATAAAGAAGAAGAAACCTCTATTGAAATCTGTATACTGTTCTAGAGCAGTTTCAGTATAATCGACAATGGGGGACTCCCTTCTATGTCTAAGGTGTACTAGATGTGTGTTTCTATGATAATCAGATGGGGCTAGGAAAACAGGTGGCAGTAGGAAGGCAATGTAACAGGTTCCCTCCCAATCGAGGGGCAGACGAACATATGCGGTCTGACCACAAATAAAATAAGAATGACGTGAAGCTTTGAAAATAGATTTCCCACTGTCACTATATTTGCCAATAGTAGTACAATCACTATGGCCTACATGTACGGAACCATTATTTCTAACACATAATTCGCCTTTTACTGGTAGTACTGAAATAGCAGGTAAGTCTGGAGTGGAATCAGACTGAACATTCAGGACCATAAAATTCGAAGAATAATTACCTAAATTGTAAACTTCGTTTTCTAGATCTAACCCTGTTCTGTGGGGAAGACCTTGCTTGTCTGGGAAACATGTACTGTTAAGAAAAGACATATCTGTTGAGGATGACGTTAACGTGGACCATGCTCCACACGAACCATTATGTGAAAATGGATAAGGAAAGAGTGGCAGAACTCCCTTCGGTATCTGGAAAGGGGGGAGTCGACCACACACCCAACAATTAGTGGCATTGCTGGTCTGGTGTGAATAATGTAACATGCGGATGAAAGAATTATTACGCATAGCGAGACGATAAGAGAGTTCATGAGGAGGCAGATCACTAAACGTGTGCTCTACTGTAGCATTGGCAGACTTATTTACATGAGAAACTGGAAAATACAGATAAAATGCATAACTGGTGCAGGAAATCATAATACTGAGAAATAATATGAAACATAGAAAAACGATACATCGGATTGAGTTTTGACTAACTCTCTCACTATGGGGGTCTATTTTATACATGTCAGAAACCGGTCTAACCGTTTCACCTAGGGGAGGACTTAGACAATCAAACTGGCTGACTTATTTTACTAGACCTTAACTTGAGTTTATACTCCTGTTGCGGAGTTTTCTCTAACAGGGAGGGTGCAGTATCATTGTTCTTTGCGGGACAGTCCTTAAGAATAGTACTTTGGCAGTCCTTTGAATCCTGGGCAATGTTCTTTGAGACTGGCTTCAATCCATAAAATTTCTTTATATGCGAAAGATGCACCCAGCCTTTGCGTCCCTCCAACTTCACGGCTGTACGGGTGGCGAGGAGGACCTGTCGGGGCTCCTTCCAGCGAGGCTCCAGCGGACTTGAGCGGTCGAAATTTCGCACTAGGACCATGGATCCTGGAACGATTTCATGCGGTGCCACCTCGGTATTGTCTGGAAATGCGGCGGCAACCTGTGAACGACAAGAGTTGAGGGCAGACATCAAGGAAGCTAGGTAATCTGTCAGCATATTACTTGAAACATCGGTAATACTTCGGGGTCTAGGAGTACCCCACATGTTAGGGGGGCGGCCGAAAACGACCTCATACGGGGACAGACCTGATCTGGAATGTGCGACCATGCGCATATAGAACAGGGCGACTGGCAGAGCTACTAGCCAGTCCACACCTTTCTCTTGACAAACTTTTGCAATTCGGATTTTCAGGGTCTGATTATGTCTCTCTACGAGACCGGCTGCTTCAGGATGGCGTACACAATGGAACTTCCACTGGTACCCTAACAAAAGGGACACATGCTTCATGAGTTCAGATGAGAATGGTTGGCCGTTGTCAGAATATACGACCCTAGGGAGTCCATAACGGGGGAAGAACTCACGAACCAACTGCTTGGCAGTGGTCGCGGCTGTGTAATCTGGAACTGGATATGCCTCCGTCCACCTGGACAAAGCGCATACAACTACAAGGACATACTTGAAACCTCGACATCGCTCCATCTGAATGTAATCCATCTGGAGGACTTCAAAAGGGTGGTCAGGGGGCTGGATGGAATCCACCTTGTTCCACCGGGACACTTTTACCTGGATTAAACTGGCAACATATCATACAGGTACGGACTTTCTGCTTGGCTGCAGCTCGTAAATGCTTGTTGAACCAAATATTCTGGATACTGTCTAACATTGCTTTTTCTCCTAAATGTGCTGGACTATGTGCGGTATTAATAATGACTTGAACCATAGAGTCGGGGAGAAACCATGTGGCTCTACCCTTCGTTAACCATCCCTGATCTGTCTGGACCCCTCCTTGTTCGGACCATTTCTTGATTTCTTCGGGAGTAGCATGTAACTGGATATCTATGACGTCTTGAGTAGGGTCCTTAACTGTCATACAGGTAGTTGGATCTGGAGTGTATGTCGGTGTCTTATTTACTGGAATGTCTGGTGTCTGAGCTGTAAGCTTGGCTGTGCGATCTGCTAGATCATTACCTTGGGAAATAGTGTCAGTAACTTTCGTATGTGCTTTGCACTTCATGATAGCAATGGATGTCGGTAAATGTATGGCATCTAACAGAGCCTGAATAAGGAGACCATGCTGAATCTTGGTTCCATGAGAAGTCATGAAACCTCGCTCTTGCCAGAGCACTCCAAAGTCGTGTACAACTCCAAATGCGTAACGTGAATCTGTGTAAACATTAACTTTCAGGTTCTTGGCGTGTATGCAGGCTTGAGTCAGAGCAACTAGCTCTGCTGCTTGAGCAGACAGGGTGTCAATAAGGTGTGTCTCAATAACTTCAGTGTCAGTAGTCACTGCATACGCGGCGACTAGTTCTCCTGTACTTATTCTCATACATGAACCATCCACATAAAGTGTCAGGTCTGGATCTGGTAATGGAATATCTGTCAGATCTTGTCTTGGCTTGGTCATGATGTTAACTACTTCCACACAGTCGTGTGTGGCAGAATTCGAAGTAACTGATGGTAACAGTGTAGCAGGATTTAAAACGTTGCAGCGTCTGATTTCTATGTGTGGCTGGAACAGTGTCAATTCATAACCTGTTAAACGTGCAATTGTCAAGTGCTGAGTTTGTGTTCGGTTTAAAAGAACTTCCACGGAGTGTGGAACTTGTACTGTCAGGGAATGTCCTAATACTATGGAATCACTTTGTCTGATAGCTAGTGCTGTGGCTGCAACTGACTTGAGGCACGCAGGCAGAGCCTGGGCTACAGGATCTAATGTGCTCGAAAAATAAGCACAGGGCTTGTACTGTCCTGCTTGATCTTGTGTGAGAACAGATAATGCTGTACCTTCACGTTCAGTGACGAAAAGTGTAAAAGGCTTACTGTAGTTCGGTGTTGCTAGAACTGGAGCTTGACATAGGGCTTTCTTTAACTCATTGAAACTAAGTGTATGTTCAGATGTCCAAGGGAGGACAGTCGATACGGCTGCCTCCTGTGTCGTTAACTGTATCAGTGGCTTGGCTAGAAATGCATACTGAGGAATCCATTGTCTGCAATAAGAAGTAAGGCCAATAAAAGCACGTACCTCCTTCTGGGTCTTGGGCTGAGGAAGACTCGTTATTAACTGGATTCGGTCTGGTGTCAACTGCCTACCCCTCTTGGACAGTAAGTGTCCCAAGTAGACCACTTGCTGGACACAGAATTGAAGCTTAGAAGGGGACACCTTGTGTCCCATCTCGGCTAGAAAATACAAGACTGTAAGGGATGCTCGCTCGCAAGCACATTCAGAACGGGCTGTGATCAGTAGATCATCGACATACTGGAGCAGGGCAGTGTCAGTTGGCATGTGAATGTTGTCTAGTTGTCTCTTGAGTGCTTGACTGTAAATACTAGGACTTTCTGTGAAACCTTGAGGAGCGCGTGTGAACATATAGCTCCTTCCATTTAAACAAAATCCGAAAAGAAACTGGCTGTCTGGATGAATGGGGACACTAAAAAACGCGTTCTTGAGGTCTATGACTGTAAAAAATGAGGCTTCGGAATCAATGGCTGTCAATAGGGAAGAAATATCTGGGACAACTGGGTACTGGGGAATAATACATTTATTAAGTTCTCGGAGATCAATCACTAAACGATATACTGGAGGTGCATTTGGATCAGTACGTTTCATGACTGGAATGATCGGAGAATTGCATACATTGGAGTCAGTTTCTACAACTACTCCTTGAGCCATGAGCTCGTCAATAATTTTGGATAAGGCTGCTACAGCCTCAGGTGGCAATCTGTACTGTCTGATTCGTGGTAACACTACACCTGGCTTGAGAGTCACACGATGGGGTGTGATTTGCATAAAGCCAACATCAGTTGGACCTTGTGCCCATAGATGCTGTGGAACATTGGACAATCTGGGATCAAAATCTCGTAATACATAGTGACCCTTGAAGTCACGTAGGAACAATCGTATTCCCTCTGGGGAACAGCATATAACTGCACCTAATTCTTTCAGTGTTTTAATGCCTAATAGATTTTCTGGACATGACTTAGTAAGTAACAGATCAGTAGTGTGGGACAATGGACCTACTTCTAGAGTAACTGGCTTAGATATTTCATTTACAATAGGTTTTCCTGAAAATCCAAGGGAAACATTTCTAGAGCCTGAGAGCGGAGCCCCTGGAACTTCGGCGTGACTTATAGTGGTCCTACTTGCCCCTGTATCAATCAAAAACTTTCTGTCTTTCCCTAATACTTGACTGTGAACATAGGGACCTTCTTGATCTACAGGTATCTCGATGAGAGGCAAGCCTACCTCCCTCTCTAGGCTGTTTCATGAATATGGCTGATACTCTGGATACTCAGACTGTGCATACTGGTACATCTGCTGTGTAACATGCTGTGTTGCAGCGATAGGCTGCGGAGCTGTAACTGTCTGAGGTGCATTCTGTGGCTGAGAAGTCTGTGAAACTTGTTCTTGTCTAGGCGGACGTGGTCTTTCTTTAGTCTTACCGGTAGCTATGTTGTGTTTCAGAACTGCACACTCGTTTATAAAATGACCTGGCTGTTTACAATAATTGCAGTTTCCTTTAACGGGAGCTGCAGGATGACTGGCTTGATTCGGACCCCTCTTCTGACTGTCTTGAGGAACAGATTGTGCAACTAGTACTTTCATTTTCGTGTCTTTCATACGTTTTCTCTCGTGATCTTGTTCTTCTCTGATTCTATTCTGGTGATATTGGAGCATCTTTAACATCTGGGACGGGGTATTAGCTTGCCAGGTACTTTCGACTTTCAAAACTCGGTTTTTAATTTGTGGGCTTGAGTTCTCGACTAATTTAGTAACAAAAAGATGAGGGTATGACTCGCTACTCGTCTTGAGGCCACTGTTTATGGTAAAACATTTCTCAAATCTGGAATAATAATCACTAATATCTTCGTCTTGTTTCTGTTTACAGGCTGAGATTGCATCCCAGTCTTCTTTACTGGTTGTCAATAACCTGGGCAAAACTTGTATTAATAGTTCAGGTAATTCTTTACATTTATCTCCAAGACCGGTACCTGGTACTCGTGCCTTGTCTTCAGCTTCTAGGACTGCCCAATCGATCTTTTTCTCTCCCACTTCCCAATCTTTTTCCTTGAGTTTCTCATATACCCCTGCGGGCAATAGGACTTTTAACATTTTAATAACGTCTGGATACGTATATTCTCCCATACGGAGCATGTCTTTTAATTCTCGGTGGAACCCTGCTGGATCTTTATCATGACAGGGAATTAACTTTTTCATCTCTAAGAGTTCCATCTTTGTGATAGGGGTGTAAACAAACACTCGTTGCATTTCACCACCGTCTGTCTTAACTGGATGTACTTCTCGTAACGGATTCTGTCTGTCTATGTAAAAGGGTTTACTTTCTGGGGGTGAGGCATGAACAAAATGCGGGTTCAAAAACGTTCTGTATTTGTGGCGCTGTTCTAGAATGACCCTAATCAAATCGGTACCTAAACCTTTCCATTTGTACTGGAGTAACTCGTTCAGGACGTCGTGTAACGGACCTGGATCAGAATGTTGACCCTCATACAATGTAATGAGGTGCTGGATCATATACATACCCGCCAGTCGCTGCTCGGCTGGGGGCAATTTCAGAAACATTTGTGCCACTATTTCGTCTGGAAAAGTGGTAGAATCAGTAATCCATCGGACTGCTGATCGGACTAGTTCTTGTTCATGCATAGTACTTAACTCGCTATAACCGATTCGTGATTTCAGAATGTGATCGGTAGCTTGAAATACTTGTTCCAGAGAACCTTGTTCTGGTGCTGGATGATGAAAAATTGACTTGTGTTCTAGGCGCAAATGGCGATCTGGAAATCTAGATTTTCCTACATACCCTATTCTGTCGGGATTCTCGTCCTCTACCTCTTCTGTAGAAGAGTCATTTTCTTTCTCGCTTACTTGTGCTGCTTTGCGTTGTTCGTGTATCCTTATTATTTCTTTACGAATCTTCTTATACATACTCTCTATACTACTGATGGTTCTATGCTTACCCTCGGCTATATTATCACTCCACCTTGTCAGGACTTTCATTTCGGCTTGATCTTTGGTCGGATAATCTTGTTCCCTTATTAGACAATTAATCAGAAACTTTAATAGCATGAGCTGGACTTCAGCTTTTCTTTGGCACATGACATCACTAATACTTTCTGGATCATTCCCGGTACGGATGAAACGATATATTCTGTCTAGATCTTCTTTCATATCTGGTAGGGTGACTAGATACTCGGTCACTTTTCTCACGCGTAATGAATATAAAACCATATTATCCTCGCCTGGGACTGGATCATAGCCACATTCGGTAAGGGCTTTTCTTATTTCTGCAACAGACTGATATCTGGGCGTACGCTGTGACGCTTGTGCATGTAATTCGGCTAACGTTAAACGCTTGTGTGGCGGCGGGGTTTGAGGAGGACCTCCCCCTGCGGCCCCTAAACTAGAGTCGTCTACTGATGCTCTTCGTCCTGGCAGAGTGGGAAATGGAAATGTAGGCTGGACTTGTATGACGGGCTGGACCGGGGGTACCGTAACAGGTACTCCGGTGTCTGGAGGAGCGGGAAGTGCCTGATTTACAGGGACTGGCGGAGCAGGAACAGGATTTGCATATTCTGGGACTGTGTCGTCCAAATAGGACGAAATGAAAATATCAGCTGCGGTCGGTTTGTGACGTAGCTTGGTCGGAACTAATGGTGGCGGGAAATTACTGGATGCCTCCGGGGTCGCTTTTGGCAAGCCCTCGGCAAGAAGAGGATACATACCCTTAATAAGAGCATGCCTCTGTCTGTCTGACTGTTCGGTTTTGACTCGTTCACCAATCTCGATTAATTCCCTTTCCTGGGCTCGTTCCAAGGATTCTCTACTTAGTTCTGACTTTCTGATTTCTTTTTCGGTTCTTTTATGAGATTCTTTGCGCCATAACTCGATGGCATCTTTCTGTGACTGTCTGGCTTTCTTTTTCCATAATGCTTCTTCTACTCTCATGATGCACTCGGCATCCCATGTACCCGATACGGGCCATCTATACTTTTCCTCTAACTGTTTGGTATACTCTACCCATAAATCTAGATACAATATGGCGCTTATGCCATGCTTCTGATACATAAAATGACCTGGACTGTCCCTAGGCGGGACAGGAACTGCTGCTTCTAGCAGACCTTTTCTGGTTTTTAACTGACGCAGTTTTGAAAAGAGTGGCATGACTGAACTATAATCTGGACACAATACAATACACAATGAACACGAGAATCACTTCGCACTCATACCACGACATTAAAATACATGAATAACATTCAGAATAACAGTTCGAACAGAATACTACCTGGAATACGGAAAACAGAATACATGAATTTTCTCGAGAACAGAACTGACTAGAACAGAAACTAGATGCACTGCTGAAACAGTACGAAACTTACCGGTCTCATAAAGAGACACGTCAGGACCCGCATCCACCGAAGTGGACACTTCGTTTGTGGGTCTGTGTACCACCAACCCACGGACCAGAGTCAATCAGATTGACCCTGTCTAGATACTACCCCAGCAACGGTACTCACCGGGCAGCAAGAACGGAAGGCCTCGGACTGGACTGGACTGCTTCGACGCCGGACGGACGAACTTCGGACTTCTGTTACGGGTGGGCCTCCGGATACCTCGGACCTTGGACTCTCGGCTTGGGCTCTGGTCGGGACTCGCCGCGTTCCTCCACCGCCTCGTCTGGATGCTGGACCGCCACCTCCGTCTCCTCCGTGGGCCTGAGGGATACTTGAAGCAGAAATATCTGCACGTGCACGGTATGGTTCCGTCACGGCTGCAGAGGGTCAGGGGGCCGGCGTGGCTTCACCGGCGCGTGGGGAAAGGGCAAGTCCCTGTTCGGGCGCCATTATGTGGTATATAAATAAATAATACCGGATCTATTTTTGAATGAATAAATGAATAACAGATAGCTCAATAAATAAGAGTCAAGATTCGAGGTAGTAGGAGTTTTGCAGGTTTAATACAGCATAAGGACAGGAACAGGACAACCTGCACAGGAATAGGATGGCAGCGCTGCCGGGGGCAGAATCGGGACAAGGACCAGGATAACTTTTTAATAACAGTACATGAGCATATATACATAACGCAAACACATAGCATTACATTGCAATAGGCGTAGCAGTGGGTGGGGTAATAGGCGTCGCGAAAGATAAGGGTGAAAGTAGGTGTAACAGAGGCGTATACATAGACATGTGATGCAAACGTAACAGAATATGTCATGAATGGGGCGGAAACATGGAGGGGGCTACCTAAGGAGCCGGGACCTCTGACCTAATGGTGCGCGCAAACTGGCAATGACGTGTTACTAGGAGAAGCTGGGGGCTTCGAACTCTGTGCTAGGAGCAGAGACTGAAGTCTGGAGAGTCAGGGCGACATGTACCTAAACAGTATCTAGTATCTGATGTTTAGAGAACATGTTGATAGAATCCAAAAGTTATCGGGGTAAAGGCTAACTGACTCTAAGACTGGAGCATGCATTATTCTACATGTAGTGCGTGATGAAGAATATTAAATGACCATTAAATGCAGTATTTCTCTATCATGGAGACGTAAGGGCTAGACAATGACGGAAACTATTGATGCGGTTCAGTAGCTTAGGAATGCAGAGAAGGAGGACTGAACTGATAACTGGAATCATAACATACTCTTGGCAGACTCAGAGGCAGAGCCAGGCTGAGCCGGGCACTGCGAGGCAGGAAGTAAGTGAAGGGTCGAGGATACAGGTGGGGGCTGTATCGCTCCTCAGCGAGGCTTCAGGAGACAGGAGCTGAATCTGGTGTCCAGGCCCTTTTGAGGCCTAGAAACGGGGACTTTACAATGGAATAACGTGTACACTGAGAAACGTGGCAACGTAACTTTACATAGGCCTGATATTCGTAGTATTCACGAGAACTGGAAACTGACATACTAGAGGTGGACACAACTGTAATTGCGTCTTTAATCGAACATAGGGAATACATATGCATATTAATCATGCACAGATAACATATGATGGAGGACGCGTAGGGACACAGAACATGGCAAAATTTACTTTTCCACAGCACGACTTGTCATCGTGGTCGGCCCCTAAGCAATACAGGCACTGGCGATGGGGGTCGGTAACCGACATCAGTCGGTTAAAGTCGTCACAGGGTTTGAACCCGGGCATTCCTACCGGCACCGATGGAGTTGTTCGACTCGAAAAACAGATCAAAAGGATCGAAAAACTTTAGTCAAAAAATGACTAAAGGGTATCACTTTTTCCGGATCGGCGCTTGCTGTCGCGAAAAAAAGAAGAACTGACGTGAGCGCGCGAGGGCGGTGTCTAAGTACTCCGGCGACGTCATCCCGGCGCCAACGACGGATGCGGAGCCGCAGACGACGCCTACCGACGCGCAGGGGTACTGCTACGCAAAAGTTTCCGGATCCAGGCTGATGCCTGGGGATATTCTAAGGTAAGGAATCTAATACTAACCTGTTTCTTTCAGATGCTTTGATAAGGAAGAGATTGGCACTGATACCATGCACCCTATTACCTGAAAATGTAGATACATCACTATACCCAGTCAACGGAAAGGTATTGAGATAATCCACTTCCACGCTAAACATTGCTTATATTTTTTTGTTTATCGCTCAATGTATTTTTCATTAAAATGATCTTCCCTGTAGAGAAAACCCTGCATACAAGATTTTTTGAGCCACTTTATAACAATTATTCCAAATTCCCATTCATGCTAAGAAATAGGCTCAGAGTAAAGTAAAGGGGAAGGGGGAAAAGCATGAAAAGATAAAGAAAAGGATGAGATAAAATGTACCTTTCTCCAGTGGTGCATGGCATTTTCAAGACTCCTACAAACAATTTCCTGACAGGACTTTTGCAGACATTCCATCAGTTTTTCCTGATACTGGCTGCTGAGCTTCACTGTTGGGGCTTTTTCTTTCAGAGTGGATTTGTCATTTGATCCTTTGACTAAATCTAGGTGAATAAGGTCCAAGAAATACTGGATTGATATTAAAATATCTTCCTCCTGTTGTTGTAGCTTCTTGCTTTCCTCAGTTACCCATTGCTTACGGTTCTGCTCAATTCTTTCCATGATTTCAGTTTTTTTCTGACTGAGCAACTCTTTTTTCTGTCTTTCAAAGTCATCTTTGGCTTGTGCAAGTACCTCATTTATTTTATTTCTATGACTATCTAAAAAGGTTCGATAATCCTTTTCATTTTGTGCACGCATTTTGTTAATTTCCTCTTGCTTTTCTTTGTTCCACTCAGCTCGTGCCTTTGCCAGTTCTGCTTTTAGGCGAGCTGTGTGTTCTTCATTCTTTGATTCTATTTCTCTAGTTAATAAAGTAATCTTCTCCTCCAGTTCCTTTTGTTTCCCATTTATTAAAGGTTTATCGGCATTCAGATGTTCTTGTTTCCACTTTTCTTCAGCCGCCATTACAACCGCCGATATCTGAAAGAATAAAATATGGGTTAACACCAAGCACACCCTTTACCGTACCTGGATACAAAGTTACTTGCCAGCGGTGCCTAAAGTGAAGATCAAGGATAGAATGATTATATAGTGTAAACTATCTTCTGATCCACCTGCACACCACTGACAAGCACCAGTAAGATTGCTCTACTGTGAAGCACTTCAATCTCCACTGCTTCTGAGCTGGGTACTTTTCACAATAATTACTCCCCATCAAGAAATCTCTCAAGCACCAAAAGCAATTCAGTTTCCAGTGCACCTTAATCAAGAGTCCTCGTGGATTATAATTTGTATATTACGTAAGAGAAAATAGTTACAGTTTTCCATGTTAAAGAAGCCATTATAAGCTGTAGTGTTTATATTAGAACACGTTACTAACCTTCAATAGTAAGGAATGGAGAATTCTGGTGTCGGGGTCACTGGTCTCAACAACCAAGTATACGCCTTTGAAAGGGCCAGCAACCGAAAAGACATTGGTACACACTAACCAAAGGAACCCCCTTATGGATAATAGACAGAGAACACTGTGGGGCATACCACCACCAGGTATGCATTCTACTTGTGGCAATTGTAGTGTGTACCCTTACACAAAAAAGATGAAGGAGATAGATCTGGGTCTCAGAACCCGTTGAAAGGACTATCGAACTACAATTCCAAATATGTAATATACATCATAAAGTGCCCTTGTAATCTCCTGCATGTAGGGATGAATAACAGAACAGAGCAGCAACATACATTGTAAACGGGATGCCAAGAAATTGACGCAACACTACATCGAGGAGGGACACAGTGACTGTGATTTGGAATGGTGTGTCATTGAAACAATGAAACAAAATGAGAAAGACATGTCTCGACCACTTCTGTTTGAGCTGAGACGCTGTATATCCATCTCAGGCTGAGATGGATATACAGCGTCGGCTCTGACATCTACAGGCTGAATGATGAAATACCCTGGGATCAATTGAACTCCCAAAAAACAATGATTCTGCATACATTGATAATGGGGACCCCCTTACATGGGCCCACTACTTGACCTGTGGTCGCCCCAACCCAAGGACTAATCTATATGACTATGACCTCTTCAGTGACACATCTCATCTTCACCAACAGCACAACATCTGTTTGACAAGAAACATACACACTGTCTTAATGTACACTTGCCCTGTACATGATGGTTTCCTTTTTCCTTTGCCTTATGGGGTCTGTGCATTTGCATCAAGGATAACAATGCACTATATTCTGTTACCCTAATCACATATGTTTACTTGATCCTTGAAGCAACAGCCAATAACCTATAATAGTCCCTCTATAGACCCACTGAGTGGCCATCCATCTCGCTGCTTTAGGTATTTTTAAATGAGTGCACCCCCAGCCCTTCTTACAACCTATAGATATAAGCACAATAAAGTATTTCTTCTAACCCCTTCACTGCTAGGCAAAACTGACCCAATGTGCCCAGCTGTATATTTTGGGCCCTAGCTCAGCTGGCACCTTGCAAACCTGAGTATTTTGGAAAATTAGACACCCAGAGGAATCCAGGATGGGGTGACTTGTGTGGGTCTCACCAGGTTCGGTCATCCAGAATCCCTTGCAAACTTTAAAATTGGTCTCACATTTCTGTGATGGAAAGTTCTAGAATCTGAGGGGAGCCATAAACTTCACATCACCCAGCATTCCTCTAAGTCGCCCGATAAAAATGGTACCTCCTGAAGCACTGGGCTCTCACACCTGCCATACACGAAGCAGCCACTCACGAAATTTGTATCCTATGTCCAAAATGTAGACTCTATGAAAGGAGTGACCTCATAACTATATAAATATCTTCTTACTGCGACGCATACTTCATGGCCCCGCTACATGTACATGTGGGAAGATATTTTACAACCTGCTATCCCAGACAGGAAATGGTCAGGACTATGGTTAGACATCACAAAATTTAACCATTTTATAGAACTACAGGATCTAATGTGCTCGAAAAATAAGCACAGGGCTTGTACTGTCCTGCTTGATCTTGTGTGAGAACAGATAATGCTGTACCTTCACGTTCAGTGACGAAAAGTGTAAAAGGCTTACTGTAGTTCGGTGTTGCTAGAACTGGAGCTTGACATAGGGCTTTCTTTAACTCATTGAAACTAAGTGTATGTTCAGATGTCCAAGGGAGGACAGTCGATACGGCTGCCTCCTGTGTCGTTAACTGTATCAGTGGCTTGGCTAGAAATGCATACTGAGGAATCCATTGTCTGCAATAAGAAGTAAGGCCAATAAAAGCACGTACCTCCTTCTGGGTCTTGGGCTGAGGAAGACTCGTTATTAACTGGATTCGGTCTGGTGTCAACTGCCTACCCCTCTTGGACAGTAAGTGTCCCAAGTAGACCACTTGCTGGACACAGAATTGAAGCTTAGAAGGGGACACCTTGTGTCCCATCTCGGCTAGAAAATACAAGACTGTAAGGGATGCTCGCTCGCAAGCACATTCAGAACGGGCTGTGATCAGTAGATCATCGACATACTGGAGCAGGGCAGTGTCAGTTGGCATGTGAATGTTGTCTAGTTGTCTCTTGAGTGCTTGACTGTAAATACTAGGACTTTCTGTGAAACCTTGAGGAGCGCGTGTGAACATATAGCTCCTTCCATTTAAACAAAATCCGAAAAGAAACTGGCTGTCTGGATGAATGGGGACACTAAAAAACGCGTTCTTGAGGTCTATGACTGTAAAAAATGAGGCTTCGGAATCAATGGCTGTCAATAGGGAAGAAATATCTGGGACAACTGGGTACTGGGGAATAATACATTTATTAAGTTCTCGGAGATCAATCACTAAACGATATACTGGAGGTGCATTTGGATCAGTACGTTTCATGACTGGAATGATCGGAGAATTGCATACATTGGAGTCAGTTTCTACAACTACTCCTTGAGCCATGAGCTCGTCAATAATTTTGGATAAGGCTGCTACAGCCTCAGGTGGCAATCTGTACTGTCTGATTCGTGGTAACACTACACCTGGCTTGAGAGTCACACGATGGGGTGTGATTTGCATAAAGCCAACATCAGTTGGACCTTGTGCCCATAGATGCTGTGGAACATTGGACAATCTGGGATCAAAATCTCGTAATACATAGTGACCCTTGAAGTCACGTAGGAACAATCGTATTCCCTCTGGGGAACAGCATATAACTGCACCTAATTCTTTCAGTGTTTTAATGCCTAATAGATTTTCTGGACATGACTTAGTAAGTAACAGATCAGTAGTGTGGGACAATGGACCTACTTCTAGAGTAACTGGCTTAGATATTTCATTTACAATAGGTTTTCCTGAAAATCCAAGGGAAACATTTCTAGAGCCTGAGAGCGGAGCCCCTGGAACTTCGGCGTGACTTATAGTGGTCCTACTTGCCCCTGTATCAATCAAAAACTTTCTGTCTTTCCCTAATACTTGACTGTGAACATAGGGACCTTCTTGATCTACAGGTATCTCGATGAGAGGCAAGCCTACCTCCCTCTCTAGGCTGTTTCATGAATATGGCTGATACTCTGGATACTCAGACTGTGCATACTGGTACATCTGCTGTGTAACATGCTGTGTTGCAGCGATAGGCTGCGGAGCTGTAACTGTCTGAGGTGCATTCTGTGGCTGAGAAGTCTGTGAAACTTGTTCTTGTCTAGGCGGACGTGGTCTTTCTTTAGTCTTACCGGTAGCTATGTTGTGTTTCAGAACTGCACACTCGTTTATAAAATGACCTGGCTGTTTACAATAATTGCAGTTTCCTTTAACGGGAGCTGCAGGATGACTGGCTTGATTCGGACCCCTCTTCTGACTGTCTTGAGGAACAGATTGTGCAACTAGTACTTTCATTTTCGTGTCTTTCATACGTTTTCTCTCGTGATCTTGTTCTTCTCTGATTCTATTCTGGTGATATTGGAGCATCTTTAACATCTGGGACGGGGTATTAGCTTGCCAGGTACTTTCGACTTTCAAAACTCGGTTTTTAATTTGTGGGCTTGAGTTCTCGACTAATTTAGTAACAAAAAGATGAGGGTATGACTCGCTACTCGTCTTGAGGCCACTGTTTATGGTAAAACATTTCTCAAATCTGGAATAATAATCACTAATATCTTCGTCTTGTTTCTGTTTACAGGCTGAGATTGCATCCCAGTCTTCTTTACTGGTTGTCAATAACCTGGGCAAAACTTGTATTAATAGTTCAGGTAATTCTTTACATTTATCTCCAAGACCGGTACCTGGTACTCGTGCCTTGTCTTCAGCTTCTAGGACTGCCCAATCGATCTTTTTCTCTCCCACTTCCCAATCTTTTTCCTTGAGTTTCTCATATACCCCTGCGGGCAATAGGACTTTTAACATTTTAATAACGTCTGGATACGTATATTCTCCCATACGGAGCATGTCTTTTAATTCTCGGTGGAACCCTGCTGGATCTTTATCATGACAGGGAATTAACTTTTTCATCTCTAAGAGTTCCATCTTTGTGATAGGGGTGTAAACAAACACTCGTTGCATTTCACCACCGTCTGTCTTAACTGGATGTACTTCTCGTAACGGATTCTGTCTGTCTATGTAAAAGGGTTTACTTTCTGGGGGTGAGGCATGAACAAAATGCGGGTTCAAAAACGTTCTGTATTTGTGGCGCTGTTCTAGAATGACCCTAATCAAATCGGTACCTAAACCTTTCCATTTGTACTGGAGTAACTCGTTCAGGACGTCGTGTAACGGACCTGGATCAGAATGTTGACCCTCATACAATGTAATGAGGTGCTGGATCATATACATACCCGCCAGTCGCTGCTCGGCTGGGGGCAATTTCAGAAACATTTGTGCCACTATTTCGTCTGGAAAAGTGGTAGAATCAGTAATCCATCGGACTGCTGATCGGACTAGTTCTTGTTCATGCATAGTACTTAACTCGCTATAACCGATTCGTGATTTCAGAATGTGATCGGTAGCTTGAAATACTTGTTCCAGAGAACCTTGTTCTGGTGCTGGATGATGAAAAATTGACTTGTGTTCTAGGCGCAAATGGCGATCTGGAAATCTAGATTTTCCTACATACCCTATTCTGTCGGGATTCTCGTCCTCTACCTCTTCTGTAGAAGAGTCATTTTCTTTCTCGCTTACTTGTGCTGCTTTGCGTTGTTCGTGTATCCTTATTATTTCTTTACGAATCTTCTTATACATACTCTCTATACTACTGATGGTTCTATGCTTACCCTCGGCTATATTATCACTCCACCTTGTCAGGACTTTCATTTCGGCTTGATCTTTGGTCGGATAATCTTGTTCCCTTATTAGACAATTAATCAGAAACTTTAATAGCATGAGCTGGACTTCAGCTTTTCTTTGGCACATGACATCACTAATACTTTCTGGATCATTCCCGGTACGGATGAAACGATATATTCTGTCTAGATCTTCTTTCATATCTGGTAGGGTGACTAGATACTCGGTCACTTTTCTCACGCGTAATGAATATAAAACCATATTATCCTCGCCTGGGACTGGATCATAGCCACATTCGGTAAGGGCTTTTCTTATTTCTGCAACAGACTGATATCTGGGCGTACGCTGTGACGCTTGTGCATGTAATTCGGCTAACGTTAAACGCTTGTGTGGCGGCGGGGTTTGAGGAGGACCTCCCCCTGCGGCCCCTAAACTAGAGTCGTCTACTGATGCTCTTCGTCCTGGCAGAGTGGGAAATGGAAATGTAGGCTGGACTTGTATGACGGGCTGGACCGGGGGTACCGTAACAGGTACTCCGGTGTCTGGAGGAGCGGGAAGTGCCTGATTTACAGGGACTGGCGGAGCAGGAACAGGATTTGCATATTCTGGGACTGTGTCGTCCAAATAGGACGAAATGAAAATATCAGCTGCGGTCGGTTTGTGACGTAGCTTGGTCGGAACTAATGGTGGCGGGAAATTACTGGATGCCTCCGGGGTCGCTTTTGGCAAGCCCTCGGCAAGAAGAGGATACATACCCTTAATAAGAGCATGCCTCTGTCTGTCTGACTGTTCGGTTTTGACTCGTTCACCAATCTCGATTAATTCCCTTTCCTGGGCTCGTTCCAAGGATTCTCTACTTAGTTCTGACTTTCTGATTTCTTTTTCGGTTCTTTTATGAGATTCTTTGCGCCATAACTCGATGGCATCTTTCTGTGACTGTCTGGCTTTCTTTTTCCATAATGCTTCTTCTACTCTCATGATGCACTCGGCATCCCATGTACCCGATACGGGCCATCTATACTTTTCCTCTAACTGTTTGGTATACTCTACCCATAAATCTAGATACAATATGGCGCTTATGCCATGCTTCTGATACATAAAATGACCTGGACTGTCCCTAGGCGGGACAGGAACTGCTGCTTCTAGCAGACCTTTTCTGGTTTTTAACTGACGCAGTTTTGAAAAGAGTGGCATGACTGAACTATAATCTGGACACAATACAATACACAATGAACACGAGAATCACTTCGCACTCATACCACGACATTAAAATACATGAATAACATTCAGAATAACAGTTCGAACAGAATACTACCTGGAATACGGAAAACAGAATACATGAATTTTCTCGAGAACAGAACTGACTAGAACAGAAACTAGATGCACTGCTGAAACAGTACGAAACTTACCGGTCTCATAAAGAGACACGTCAGGACCCGCATCCACCGAAGTGGACACTTCGTTTGTGGGTCTGTGTACCACCAACCCACGGACCAGAGTCAATCAGATTGACCCTGTCTAGATACTACCCCAGCAACGGTACTCACCGGGCAGCAAGAACGGAAGGCCTCGGACTGGACTGGACTGCTTCGACGCCGGACGGACGAACTTCGGACTTCTGTTACGGGTGGGCCTCCGGATACCTCGGACCTTGGACTCTCGGCTTGGGCTCTGGTCGGGACTCGCCGCGTTCCTCCACCGCCTCGTCTGGATGCTGGACCGCCACCTCCGTCTCCTCCGTGGGCCTGAGGGATACTTGAAGCAGAAATATCTGCACGTGCACGGTATGGTTCCGTCACGGCTGCAGAGGGTCAGGGGGCCGGCGTGGCTTCACCGGCGCGTGGGGAAAGGGCAAGTCCCTGTTCGGGCGCCATTATGTGGTATATAAATAAATAATACCGGATCTATTTTTGAATGAATAAATGAATAACAGATAGCTCAATAAATAAGAGTCAAGATTCGAGGTAGTAGGAGTTTTGCAGGTTTAATACAGCATAAGGACAGGAACAGGACAACCTGCACAGGAATAGGATGGCAGCGCTGCCGGGGGCAGAATCGGGACAAGGACCAGGATAACTTTTTAATAACAGTACATGAGCATATATACATAACGCAAACACATAGCATTACATTGCAATAGGCGTAGCAGTGGGTGGGGTAATAGGCGTCGCGAAAGATAAGGGTGAAAGTAGGTGTAACAGAGGCGTATACATAGACATGTGATGCAAACGTAACAGAATATGTCATGAATGGGGCGGAAACATGGAGGGGGCTACCTAAGGAGCCGGGACCTCTGACCTAATGGTGCGCGCAAACTGGCAATGACGTGTTACTAGGAGAAGCTGGGGGCTTCGAACTCTGTGCTAGGAGCAGAGACTGAAGTCTGGAGAGTCAGGGCGACATGTACCTAAACAGTATCTAGTATCTGATGTTTAGAGAACATGTTGATAGAATCCAAAAGTTATCGGGGTAAAGGCTAACTGACTCTAAGACTGGAGCATGCATTATTCTACATGTAGTGCGTGATGAAGAATATTAAATGACCATTAAATGCAGTATTTCTCTATCATGGAGACGTAAGGGCTAGACAATGACGGAAACTATTGATGCGGTTCAGTAGCTTAGGAATGCAGAGAAGGAGGACTGAACTGATAACTGGAATCATAACATACTCTTGGCAGACTCAGAGGCAGAGCCAGGCTGAGCCGGGCACTGCGAGGCAGGAAGTAAGTGAAGGGTCGAGGATACAGGTGGGGGCTGTATCGCTCCTCAGCGAGGCTTCAGGAGACAGGAGCTGAATCTGGTGTCCAGGCCCTTTTGAGGCCTAGAAACGGGGACTTTACAATGGAATAACGTGTACACTGAGAAACGTGGCAACGTAACTTTACATAGGCCTGATATTCGTAGTATTCACGAGAACTGGAAACTGACATACTAGAGGTGGACACAACTGTAATTGCGTCTTTAATCGAACATAGGGAATACATATGCATATTAATCATGCACAGATAACATATGATGGAGGACGCGTAGGGACACAGAACATGGCAAAATTTACTTTTCCACAGCACGACTTGTCATCGTGGTCGGCCCCTAAGCAATACAGGCACTGGCGATGGGGGTCGGTAACCGACATCAGTCGGTTAAAGTCGTCACAGGGTTTGAACCCGGGCATTCCTACCGGCACCGATGGAGTTGTTCGACTCGAAAAACAGATCAAAAGGATCGAAAAACTTTAGTCAAAAAATGACTAAAGGGTATCACTTTTTCCGGATCGGCGCTTGCTGTCGCGAAAAAAAGAAGAACTGACGTGAGCGCGCGAGGGCGGTGTCTAAGTACTCCGGCGACGTCATCCCGGCGCCAACGACGGATGCGGAGCCGCAGACGACGCCTACCGACGCGCAGGGGTACTGCTACGCAAAAGTTTCCGGATCCAGGCTGATGCCTGGGGATATTCTAAGGTAAGGAATCTAATACTAACCTGTTTCTTTCAGATGCTTTGATAAGGAAGAGATTGGCACTGATACCATGCACCCTATTACCTGAAAATGTAGATACATCACTATACCCAGTCAACGGAAAGGTATTGAGATAATCCACTTCCACGCTAAACATTGCTTATATTTTTTTGTTTATCGCTCAATGTATTTTTCATTAAAATGATCTTCCCTGTAGAGAAAACCCTGCATACAAGATTTTTTGAGCCACTTTATAACAATTATTCCAAATTCCCATTCATGCTAAGAAATAGGCTCAGAGTAAAGTAAAGGGGAAGGGGGAAAAGCATGAAAAGATAAAGAAAAGGATGAGATAAAATGTACCTTTCTCCAGTGGTGCATGGCATTTTCAAGACTCCTACAAACAATTTCCTGACAGGACTTTTGCAGACATTCCATCAGTTTTTCCTGATACTGGCTGCTGAGCTTCACTGTTGGGGCTTTTTCTTTCAGAGTGGATTTGTCATTTGATCCTTTGACTAAATCTAGGTGAATAAGGTCCAAGAAATACTGGATTGATATTAAAATATCTTCCTCCTGTTGTTGTAGCTTCTTGCTTTCCTCAGTTACCCATTGCTTACGGTTCTGCTCAATTCTTTCCATGATTTCAGTTTTTTTCTGACTGAGCAACTCTTTTTTCTGTCTTTCAAAGTCATCTTTGGCTTGTGCAAGTACCTCATTTATTTTATTTCTATGACTATCTAAAAAGGTTCGATAATCCTTTTCATTTTGTGCACGCATTTTGTTAATTTCCTCTTGCTTTTCTTTGTTCCACTCAGCTCGTGCCTTTGCCAGTTCTGCTTTTAGGCGAGCTGTGTGTTCTTCATTCTTTGATTCTATTTCTCTAGTTAATAAAGTAATCTTCTCCTCCAGTTCCTTTTGTTTCCCATTTATTAAAGGTTTATCGGCATTCAGATGTTCTTGTTTCCACTTTTCTTCAGCCGCCATTACAACCGCCGATATCTGAAAGAATAAAATATGGGTTAACACCAAGCACACCCTTTACCGTACCTGGATACAAAGTTACTTGCCAGCGGTGCCTAAAGTGAAGATCAAGGATAGAATGATTATATAGTGTAAACTATCTTCTGATCCACCTGCACACCACTGACAAGCACCAGTAAGATTGCTCTACTGTGAAGCACTTCAATCTCCACTGCTTCTGAGCTGGGTACTTTTCACAATAATTACTCCCCATCAAGAAATCTCTCAAGCACCAAAAGCAATTCAGTTTCCAGTGCACCTTAATCAAGAGTCCTCGTGGATTATAATTTGTATATTACGTAAGAGAAAATAGTTACAGTTTTCCATGTTAAAGAAGCCATTATAAGCTGTAGTGTTTATATTAGAACACGTTACTAACCTTCAATAGTAAGGAATGGAGAATTCTGGTGTCGGGGTCACTGGTCTCAACAACCAAGTATACGCCTTTGAAAGGGCCAGCAACCGAAAAGACATTGGTACACACTAACCAAAGGAACCCCCTTATGGATAATAGACAGAGAACACTGTGGGGCATACCACCACCAGGTATGCATTCTACTTGTGGCAATTGTAGTGTGTACCCTTACACAAAAAAGATGAAGGAGATAGATCTGGGTCTCAGAACCCGTTGAAAGGACTATCGAACTACAATTCCAAATATGTAATATACATCATAAAGTGCCCTTGTAATCTCCTGCATGTAGGGATGAATAACAGAACAGAGCAGCAACATACATTGTAAACGGGATGCCAAGAAATTGACGCAACACTACATCGAGGAGGGACACAGTGACTGTGATTTGGAATGGTGTGTCATTGAAACAATGAAACAAAATGAGAAAGACATGTCTCGACCACTTCTGTTTGAGCTGAGACGCTGTATATCCATCTCAGGCTGAGATGGATATACAGCGTCGGCTCTGACATCTACAGGCTGAATGATGAAATACCCTGGGATCAATTGAACTCCCAAAAAACAATGATTCTGCATACATTGATAATGGGGACCCCCTTACATGGGCCCACTACTTGACCTGTGGTCGCCCCAACCCAAGGACTAATCTATATGACTATGACCTCTTCAGTGACACATCTCATCTTCACCAACAGCACAACATCTGTTTGACAAGAAACATACACACTGTCTTAATGTACACTTGCCCTGTACATGATGGTTTCCTTTTTCCTTTGCCTTATGGGGTCTGTGCATTTGCATCAAGGATAACAATGCACTATATTCTGTTACCCTAATCACATATGTTTACTTGATCCTTGAAGCAACAGCCAATAACCTATAATAGTCCCTCTATAGACCCACTGAGTGGCCATCCATCTCGCTGCTTTAGGTATTTTTAAATGAGTGCACCCCCAGCCCTTCTTACAACCTATAGATATAAGCACAATAAAGTATTTCTTCTAACCCCTTCACTGCTAGGCAAAACTGACCCAATGTGCCCAGCTGTATATTTTGGGCCCTAGCTCAGCTGGCACCTTGCAAACCTGAGTATTTTGGAAAATTAGACACCCAGAGGAATCCAGGATGGGGTGACTTGTGTGGGTCTCACCAGGTTCGGTCATCCAGAATCCCTTGCAAACTTTAAAATTGGTCTCACATTTCTGTGATGGAAAGTTCTAGAATCTGAGGGGAGCCATAAACTTCACATCACCCAGCATTCCTCTAAGTCGCCCGATAAAAATGGTACCTCCTGAAGCACTGGGCTCTCACACCTGCCATACACGAAGCAGCCACTCACGAAATTTGTATCCTATGTCCAAAATGTAGACTCTATGAAAGGAGTGACCTCATAACTATATAAATATCTTCTTACTGCGACGCATACTTCATGGCCCCGCTACATGTACATGTGGGAAGATATTTTACAACCTGCTATCCCAGACAGGAAATGGTCAGGACTATGGTTAGACATCACAAAATTTAACCATTTTATAGAACTACAGGAAGCCCACCTAAAAACTATGATGGACTAGTTCCTATGTCACGACAAGCTAAAAAAATATTCCCCAATTCATCAGATAGGTGCTGGGAGATTTCCAACATATTTGTGGGATTGCCCAGTGATCCGACCCTTTTGGGAGGAAATTCTTGCACAGATTAATGACATGTTGCGCTACCTGATCCAGACTATGGCAGAAGTTCTCCTGGGCCTTCGTGACCCCTCACTCAAATACCAAACTAAGGCAGACAAGGCCATAATGTGGACTTGCATAGGGGAGGCGAAGGTAGCAATTGCGGCTGCCTGGAAGAAGACAGAGGCCCCCGCTATCTCACTATGGCAATCCAGGCTTTGGGAATTATTATGCCTTGAAAGGATGGCAGACCTATTCAAAGATGACTATAAAAACTTTGAATATAGCTGGGGTCCACTGGTTACCTTCCTCACAAGGGGATTGCCATTAGCAGTCTGCCCTGCATCAATTAAGAGATATGGATCTGTTTCAATTTTAACTTCCGTGAAAGTACACTGCCTTGAACCTAAGTTGTAGTTGAATAGCTGCCAGCAGTATTGGGTTGGATGGGAGGGGGGTTCCCTTTTTCCTTTCTTTGTTCTCTTCCATATACCCTGGGAGTTTCAACTCAGGGATTGTATTTCTTTGATGGACACCTTCTCAGTTGGAAAACTTTGGGTTTACACAGTCACATGAGAAGAAGGGTGAACAACAAGGGGTACCCCAGTACAAAACTGTCCCCTGCTCCAGCATTAAAGGAAACTGTACCTATTCTTATAGATCTCCTTGGGGTATTGGCGCTGGGGTATATGGTTAATAACTATCATCACTCTTTGCTTGCCTATGACTGCCACGCCTTTGCATTTACCCTGATGCTATTCCTGTATATCTGTGATGCATGATGTGACGAAATGTTAATAAACATACTTTTGACAAAAAATAAAATGGTACCTCATTCGTGTGGGTAGGCCAAGTGCCTGTGACAGAAAATGGCCCAAAACGCAATTTGGGCACATCACATTTTTTTACAGAAAATTGACCCTTTTTAGGTTTTGCCTAGCGCGCTAGCAAAATCTTATGTTTTTCTCTGTGGGGTCGGGTATCCGCCCCCTCCTCCCATTGGCTAGCTCCACAAATGGAGGCTAGCCATTGGGAGAAGGCTCTGTCCGTCAATCTCGGACCAGATTCGGGGGCGTTCCCGAGAATTTTTCCCTTTTGGCTATGTCAGCCGAAAGCCTGTTCATGGGAACGCCCCCGAATCTGGTCCGGCATCGACGGCAAATTCCTGTGAACAACGACACATTAGAACTACAGGAGCAGACGCTGTGACGTCACTCTGTAGTCCTGAGTCATCTCACGAGAGAATGGGTAAAGCGCCTCTATTTTGGAAATTCTAACATTGATTCCTGGTCGCTCTACTAAGCGTGGGCATAGACTATACAATATATGTTATCTTTCCGCCACAGTGTCACTATTTTTGGGCATTATTTTGGACGTATGGTAATTAGAACTACACGAGAGGACGTAATGACGTCACTCTGTAGTTTGTAGTTTCTTGCGAGATCGCGGGATACAGGCTTCGAACTATGGAGTTTGATCAGGATACCTTTTTAGTCCGCTACCACAAGGGACGGACCTGATTTGCTACGTGACTGGGAACCTGGGCGGACAAACTGGGTTCTGGAGGGGTGGTTAGGAGGGTGGTCAGAGGGGCTGGTCACGTGAGAGTGGGTGGGCTGAGGCCAGGGCTTGCCACAATCCGAAGGGCCAGGGACAACAAACATGTAGGCAAGGGAGTGGCATTGAGGAACATCTGGCAGCGCGGAGGGTTGAGGCCCAGCGACTCCCAAAACAGATAAGGTTCTTGCGGGTACAATCCGGTGAGGTAAAAAGAGGAAGAGCAGGAGGAGGAATTCCCTGGAAATGGCACGACTTTCTTGCCCGAAGAAGTGTGTGTGGGGGGGGGGGACGGGGTGGGAGGTTCTTGTTTCTAAATAGAGGCAAAGGATTGAATGGTCTGGATACACTCATATTTGCCCCTCGTGCTCATAACATGGAGGCAACTAGGGCAAACCCAGCGCGCAGGAAGAGTGCGTGTACCAAGACTGAATACAAAAAAAGAGGGGGGGTGGGGGTGTTTGTCTCTTTCCCCATCCCATAAACACCTCCAAAGCAGGATCCGCAGGACACTGGAAATGTCCGCCCCCATAGACCGTTGTGTGTCCATTCCCGCACCCCCCTCCCGCTCCCCGTGTGTCCGTTCCCGACGCCTCCCACCCCCCCCCCCCCCCCCCGCTCTCCGTGCGTCTGTTGTTCTTTTTACCTTTGGCTGCAATCATCAGTTCTTCAAAAGAAGCGCAATCGATTTGCAGGGAGAGGATGCGCTCTGAGTGAGCCCTTTTAAACCATTGGCTTTCATGTTTTTCACAGTTTGCCCTTGCTTTAATGGGCTGTTTATCAAGGCATCAATGCCATTTCGTGGATGTTTACATTATCCTGTTTAGGTCTGGGTAATGGGGTTTCAAGCAGTCCCTTTGATGTGATATTATGTGACACTGCAACATTTAATTTGCTAATATACTTTCTGATTTACTTTTTGTTTTTTACGTAGTGTTTGGATTCCTTAGACTATCATAAAGAGCTAGTACTAATCATCCTCGTATGCTCATTTATTTTACTTCGTAGTCATGGTAACCTGCTGCTGGATTTAGTTTTTTTGTTCACAAATAAATATTTGCAAGCACATGCTTTTTTTTAAAGATCCAATTGAATTACTGGCCCTCTGTCACAAGTACCTACTGTTCAATATTTTATGCGGCAGGTCTGTTAACCACTTACGGTATCTTTAGACTTCTTTTCAAAGCACTCTTCTTTGAGAGTCTATTTTGTCTTTGTTAATGCTGTCTGCGCATCAAAGAGGCCCTTTTTATAACTGATAAGGAAAACAACAGTATTAATGAACCATCCTTGTTTTACATGACAAGTTTAAACAGTATGCAGCATTCGGCAAAAAGGTCTGTTTTATTAAACCTGCCAATGCTCTGTTGACCTCACTGCCTATGCTACTTCCCTTGATAACTCATCCGGGCGTCCGAGCAGTGTCCCAGTAATCATTTAATAATAGACTAACTATGGGGTACACTTGTGAGGCATGGCAACCATGAAGCACGCAGATGAACAAGATCGAGTGAGAAAGAGATTGTGAAAATGTTGGCATTATTATAGTAAAACATATATAAAAAGGCAGTTTAAGCAGATAAATGTATCGATCTCTCTCCCTCCCTGCATATCCCCCCCCCCCCAGCACGTCAGGCAGGGGGTTCGGCGCCCAGCAGCACACAGCTTAAGCCCCGCAACCAACCCCCTCCTTTTTTTTTCTCTCTTCAGCCTTGTGGCTCTAACTAACGCAATTCTGCAAGGGGCCACACTTGGGGTGGATCTGCAGGTCACCGAAGTGGCAGAAAATCAATATAAGCAGCCTGTCCCCTCCCTGCCCTTTCCCAGCCTGTCCTCTCCCAGCCTGTCCACTTCCAGCCTGCCCTTTCCCAGCCTGCCATTTCCCAGCCTGTCCTCTCCCAGCCTTTCCACTTCCAGCCTGTCCACTTCCAGCCTGCCCTCTCCCAACCTGCCTTCTCCCAACCTGCCCTCTCCCAGACTGTCCCCTCCCTGCCCTCTCCCAGCCTGCCCTCTCCCAGACTGTCCCCTCCCTGCCCTCTCCCAGCCTGTCCCCTCCCTGCCCTCTCCTAGCCTGTCCTCTCCCTGCCTGTTGTTGTGTCCCGGCGGCAGCAGGCAGCAGCGTGCACTGCGTCCCCGAAGTAACAGCCCTAAAGCAAGCAAGAAGTACGCCCCCCTCCCACCAATCCCTGTTAGGTAGTGGAAACTGTCCAAACTGGGGTGCAGACAGCCCCTCTCACCTTTCGGCCTGGTACCACTGCACCAGCCGCACTACTTCCCTACTGACCGTTCTCCACTTCAGCCCGTCTAAATTACAATTCATGCTTGTGACCCTTTTGCCTGCTTGTGCTTGTTTTCATGACCCTGTTGCCTGCTTGTGCCTCCGTGTGCCCCTGTTGCCTGCTTGTGCCTCCGTGTGCCCCTGTTGCCTGCTTGTGCCTCCGTGTGCCCCTGTTGCCTGCTTGTGCCTCCGTGTGCCCCTGTTGCCTGCTTGTGCCTCCGTGTGCCCCTGTTGCCTGCTTGTGCCTCTGTGTGCCCCTGTTGCCTGCATGTGCCTCTGTGTGCCCCTGTTGCCTGCGTGTGCCTCCGTTTTCATGCCCCTGTTGCCTGCTTGTGCCTCCATGTGCCCCTGTTGCCTGCTTGTGCCTCCATGTGCCCCTGTTGCCTGCTTGTGCCTCCGTGTGCCCCTGTTGCCTGCTTGTGCCTCCGTGTGCCCCTGTTGCCTGCTTGTGCCTCCGTGTGCCCCTGTTGCCTGCTTGTGCCTCCGTGTGCCCCTGTTGCCTGCTTGTGCCTCAGTGTGCCCCTGTTGCCTGCTTGTGCCTCAGTGTGCCCCTGTTGCCTGCTTGTGCCTCCGGGTGCCCCTGTTGCCTGCTTGTGCCTCCGTGTGCCCCTGTTGCCTGCTTGTGCCTCCGTGTGCCCCCGTTGCCTGCTTGTGCCTCCGTGTGCCCCTGTTGCCTGCTTGTGCCTCCGTGTGCCAGTGTTGCCTGATTGTGCCTCCGTGTGCCCCTGTTGCCTGCTTGTGCTGTGTGGGTGTGTGTGGAGGGCTCTGTGTGGCTGTGTGTGTGGGAAGCTTTGTGTGGCTGTGTGTGTAGGAAGCTTTGTGTGGCTGTGTGTGTGGGGGGCTTTGTGTGTGGGGGGGCTCTGTGTGGGTGTGTGTGTGGGAGGGGCTCTGTGTGTGTTTGTGTGTGTCATTTGCGAGGGATAAAGCTAGTGGCATTGTAAATGACAATGCCATTTATTTTTGTTAAAAAAAACAAATAAAAATAATGTCAAGAGCAATGCCAATAGCTCTAACTTTAACAAAGGCAAAACCATTGCATTGTAAATGCTTGTTTTGCAATGTGCCTAGTTGTGGATTTTGGGCCCTGGCTCAGCCGGCACCTAGGCAAACCTAGCAAACCTGTACATTTTTTAAAACTAGGCACCCAGGGGAATTCAGGACGGGGTGACTTGTGTGGCTCTCACCAGGTTCTGTCAACCAGAATCCGGTGCAAACCTCAAAACTTGTCTAAAAACACACATTTTCCTCACATTTCTGTGATGGAAAGTTCTGGAATATGCAGTGAATCGCAAACTTCCATCCCCCCTAAGTCTCCCGATACAAATGCTACCTCACTTGTGCCCACGACAGGAAAGGGCCCAAAACATATTGTGGACAGATCAAAATCATCCATTACAAAACACCCTGGTTTTACAAGGGAGCACCTGCGTTCTTGGACTCAGCATCCCTCTGGGGAAACCTACCAAACCCAGACATTTGAGTCCAGGGAGATGTGGCTTGCATGGATCTCCCAATGTTTTCTTACCCAGAATCCCCTGCAAGCCTCAACTTTAGCCCAAATAAAAATCACATTTTCCTCACATTTCTGTCTGAGGAAAGTTATGGGATCACTGGTCCGGCACAAATTTCCTACCATCCAGCGATCCCCCAGGTCTCTCGATAAAAATGCTATCTCACTTGTGTGGGTAGACCTAGTGCCTGCAACAGGAAACAACCCAAAATGCAATATGGACACGTGCATTTTTTCACCAAAAACTGACCATTTTTTTCCAACGTGCGTAGCTTTAGATTTTGGAACCTAGCTCAGCGGCAACCTGTACATTTTTGAAAAGTAGACACCTAAGTCTATGCAGGGTGGGCTGACTTGCGTGGCTGTCACCACTTTTCTTTCCCAGAATCTCATGCAAACCTCAAATTTTGACCAAAACCCGCCCACATTGTTTCACATTTTTGGGATGCACAGTTCTAGAAACTGTGGATAGCCAAAACCTTCAATCCACCTATCATGCCTCCGAGTCTCCCAATAAAAATGATACCGCACTTGTTGGGTAGGCCACATGCCAGCGTCGGCAAAGGGCCAAAAACATGTAGAGATTGAGGGGGAATAAAAGGGCAGTTTGTTAAAATACGTTTTTAGGCTGATTCTGCTTTGAGCACCCACACAAGTGCAGTATCATATTTATCAGAAGACCGAGGGGGAACGTTGGGTGATAGAAAATTTATTCCGGCATGAACATAACACAGAATACAGAAATGTGAGAAAAATGTGACTTTGTAGCTAAATTTGATGGTAGCTGGGGATTCTGAGTAAGAAAACGATGGGGGATCCACGCAAGCCACATCGCCAAGCAAGCGTCATCCACGCACACCACCAGTCCATGCACACCGCAGGGCAAGCGTCCATTTACTCACACCACCACCAAGCGCCAGTTTACACACACCGCCACCAAGCGCCAGTTTACACACACTGCCACCAAGTGTCAGTTTACACACAGCGCCACCAAGCACCAGTTTACACATAGCACCACCAAGTGCCACTTTACACACAGCACAACAAAGCGACAGTTTACGCACACTGCCACCAAGCGCCAGTTTACGCACAACGCCACCAAGCACCAGTTTAAACAAACAGCCAGCCAAATGACAATAAAAACACAGCCAGCCAAATGCCAGTACACACAGACCAACAGCTGAATTAGAGTGTTTGTGTTCTCTCTCTACCTCTCTCGTTCTCTCTCTCTCTCTCGTTCTCTCTCTCTCTCGTTTTCTCATTCTCTCTCATCTAGTGGATTTCTGAGAGCAGAAACAGGCAAAATGTGTGCCCAAAAAAAGGGGGAGCGACCTTTGCCTATGCGGCCTCTCCCGACATGCCCCATAAACATATCTCCTAGTGGGCTTTCAGCACCCACTTTTCCCCCATGGAATAGTGGCTAATCTCCCCTCGGGTAGATAACGCTTTTTCTGGTGGATACAGTATCTGGATGTGGATTCCTCACCTTTTCGATGACCCCAATTCGCAGCATTCCACCGAGGTAAACTAAGAATATTTGCACAAGAATACAATACACAAACAAATAAGGAAATACCCCGCCATAGATATTTACCAAATCTAAATAACTATGATTTAAATAGGAAATCACATGAAACATATGTATAAAAGAGAATAGTATTTTTTAAGTTTCAGTATGACTGGACAGGCAATGTAGAGTGGGGTGGGTCAGTGAGGTATCCACAGGCAGATACCGTATCCACCAGAATAAGTGTTCCCGAAGATAAGTAACTTGCTTTTCTGATGGTCTGCCTGTGGATTCCTCACCTTTTGAAATGGATTCCCAAACCGTCCCTCCTCACTTGCGAATCCAAGCAATAATGCTTTGCAAAAGTGTGGAGGGATGCCCAAGTTGCCACTTTGGAGGTGTTAACCACAGGGACAGCAATAGCCAAAGCAGAAGAAGAGGATTTAGCCCTGGTAGAATGAGCGGTAATACCTTCAGGAGGCTCCTTCTTGGGCATGGCGTAGCAAATCTTGATGCACAGGATTATCACCTGGACAGCTTTCTTTTGTGGACAGCCTTGCCCTTCATCTTGCCCACATATCCGATGAAAAGTTGGTCATCCAGTCTGAATTCTTTGGTTCTATCCAAGTAGAAGCCCACTGCCCTCTTGGGGTCCAAATGGTGAAGTCTCTCCTCCTCCTTTGAAGGAAGATGGGAAGGGTAGAAAGTAGGAATGGTAATTGACTGCCCCAAGTGGAATGGAGTGACCGCCTTAGGCAGGAAAGCAGCTCCGGTCCTAAGAACCATTTCATCCGCATAGAAATATGTAAACGGAGTCTTGGAACTAAGAGTCTGAACTGCACTTCACTCACCCTCCTAGCCAATGTGATTGCAACTAAAAATATAGTTTTGAATGCGAAAAACCTCAAAGGGCAACTATGCAAGAGTACAAAAGGTGAACCCTTTAAAAACGTAGGAACTAGATTAAGTCCCACTAAAAGGAGTGGGAGGAACACGATTAGTGAGACCCTTAACTATAGGAGACTTAAACAAAGAGGGTTGATATGACAAACAAAGAAATGCTGACAAGACAGATAAGTAACCTTTAACAGTAGCCACAGCGCAACCTTGTGCCACCAAGGCAAGTGAAAAACTTAAAACATCAGATGAATGGGCTTTCGAAGAGGGGTCAATTGACTTCTCTCCATACCATTTCACCAATATAGCCTACCTACCAGCATAGATGGTTTTGGTTGTCTGTCTTCTGGCCGATAAAATAATGGCCAACTCCTCAGGTGGGAGAGAGAAAGAACTCAGTTGCCTGTTCAATCTCCAGTCATGAAGGTGCAGGCTCTGGAGCGGAGGGTGCAGAACCTGACCTTGTGATAGTGAGGGGGGTCTGCCCTGAGAGGGAAACGGAGCAGAGGGTACAAGGAGAGGTAAAGAAGGTCTGTGAACCACACCCTTCACAGCCAATCAGGGGCAATGAATATGACTTGGCCTGGTCTTGTCAAATCTTTCTCAGAACCTGAGCAATTAAGGGAAACGCATAAAGAAACTGCGAGCCCCAATCGATCAGAGACGCATCCCCCAACGCTCCCAGCGTCTCATAAAGGAGACTGCAGAACGATGGGCAGTAAGCGGTCCCGTGAGTGGCAAACAGGTCAAATTGAGGAAAATGTGAAGTACCAGCTCTGAATGGAGACGCCACTTGTTGCCGATTGAGACTGTCCGCACGCACATTCAGTAATCCGGCCAGATTATTTGTGAATACCCAAATCTGATGGTCCTGAGTCTAGGACCAGAGTAAGAGCCTCTCTGCAGAGAAGATACACAAACTCCTCCTGGTTTGTTGATGTACCACATCGCAGTAGTGTTGTCTGTTAAGACATGAACCGACTGACCGTGACGGGAAGGAAGGAAGGCCTTGTGAGCCAAACGTATCGCCTGCAATTCCAAATGATTGATTTGAAACAATCTTGCTTCTCGTTACCAAAGACCTTTGACCTTTCGATCCCCCAGATGAGCTCCCCACGCTAGAGTGCTGAGGCATCCGTTATCACTGTAGCCACGGGAGAAGGAGGATGAAACTTCTTCCCTCTGACAGGTTGCCTGGAACACTCCACCATTGCAGATCCGCTGCAGTGTCTCTGGAGATTCTGACCAATTCCCCGAGTTCTCCAGTGTGTTGAAGCCACTGCCTGCGCAGGCACACTGGAGGGCCCTTATATGCCAGAGTGCATGGTTGACCAAAAGAATGCAGGAAGCAAACAGACCTAGCAGGCAAAAGACCTTAAGGACTTGAATAAACGCTCTATTCTGAAACAGTGACATCATAGCCTGGATGTCCAGAATCCTCTGTGGAGGCGGAAATGAACCACTCACTGTAGTGTCCAGTACCGCACGTATGAACATGTTGCGGTGAGAGGGCGCCAGGTGAGATTTGGGTATATTTATCGAAAATCCCAAATTGAACAACAGCTGCATTGTCAACTGCAAATGACGCAACCCCATCTCTGGTGACATTACTTTGAGCAACCAGTCATTCAGATAGGGAAACACAGGAATCCCTAACCTTCTGAGATGTGTTGTCACCACTGCCATCAATCACCTTTGTGAAGACCCGAGGTGCAGAAGTAAGACCGAACAGAAGGACTGCAAACTGATAATGCTGAGTCACCACCATAAAACAGAGATACTTCCCGTGTGACTTCAGAATGGGAATGTGAAAATATGCATCCTGCAAATTGATCAGCACCATCCAGTTGTCCTTCTCCAGCGCGAGAAGAATCTTTATGAACCCTATTGAAGATATGTCAGTACTTCCTGCTGGAAAAGCAGAAGATGCTCTTCCGAGCAAAGGCCTTGACAGGGAGGGAAAGGAAGGGGAAACTACTGGAAGGGTAGGGCATACCCATTCTCTATGATGTACAAAACCCAGAGGTCTGTAGTGATAAGACCTCTAGTGAGGTAGAAAATAGGTCTCACGTCCTCCCACGGGGCAAGCATGCTCTAAGATGGCAGAGCTAAAGCTGCTATCCTGCAACAACAGGTGGATAGTTGGAGGTGGAGGAGACTTGTTGCTGGGAAGAACCTCGCAGGCGACCTCTGCCCCTTCCCCTGTAGAATTTGCAAACAGGATTTTCCTGCTGCTGTCTCCCACGATAGGACTGTTCCTAGAAAAGTCCTGAAACATGTGGCACTGTCTACAGTCCCTAGACTGGGTCTGAAGCCCTAAGGACCTTGCAGTTGCTGTGCCGTCCTTAAAACGTTGCAGCGCAGAGTCAGCCTTGGCTCCAAACAAACTAACCGCAACAAAGTCCAACAATGTCGCCTGAACATCTGGAGAAAAAACTGATCTCCTCAACCAGGCATGTCGTCTCGGCGCTTCAAAGGACCCCATGGCCCTTGCAACAGAGTTTGCAGTGTCCATCCCAGATTGAATTACTTGGCAAACAGCCATCTGAGCATCTGTCACCAGCTCAGAAAAATGTCCTTGGATCTCTGTAGGTAATTTAGGGATGACCTCTTTAGCTGAATCCATTAGGGTGTGACTATAGCGTCCTAAAAGACAAGCGGACTGTTCCATGCTTTTAGATTCCCTATCAGCAGGTGGGGTTGGAAAATACCCTGCTGATAATCTGGAAGAGCAAGAAGACAACCAGGCTTACCGGTGAAGGATGGGTTGACAAAAAAGCTGGATCCCTGGAAGCCACTTTACACCTTACAGCTACTATACTAGAAACTGCAGCAGAGGGCATTTGCTTGTGCCAGGTTTCCAAAATAGGCTCTGTTAAAGCCTCACTGAAGGGCAACGACGGCGCTGATGCCAAAGATTACGAATGGAGAACCTCAGTGAGTATGTTAGACTTCTGTGTAGCTGAGGGAAGTGGTAACTCCAATAAATCCGCAGCCTTGCGAATTACCTCATGGTAGAAACTCACCTCAGGAGGTGGTAAACCTTTAAGTGACACCAATTCCAGCTCAGGGGAGGATCCATGATTTCTTTTTCTTCAGTTAGAGCATGCTCCTCTGGCATGCTTTCTTTTCCAAAAGTCTGTGTTTTTTTATGAGATCTTACTCTCGGTATTAGCGCCAGTGACTTTGGAACCGGTGCCGCAGAAGCATCCAAGGGAACAGTGAAGGGAGCGGCTTGCGGACGAACCGGCACCGGATCGAGAAGACACCGAGGATGATTCATTCAAAGGGTGTTGCCCCACCGCCAGGAATACACTCCTCCATTATGAGATTTTTCATCCTCGGATTCAGAAAAATAGTGTGCCGTTTGGGGAGTTCTTACGCCTCAGACGTAATTGCACCAATATCACAGATTATGACAACAGGGCAGAAACCATGAAGTTGAAGTTCCTGGCAAGGGGCTACCCTAAAAAAAAATCATACGAGACTCCTTCAAAAGAGCTTGTTTCTACGACCGTCAACATCTACTAGTGGCTACCAAAGAGAAAAAAGGCATTCCATGCTGAATGAGAGAATCAGACAAGCAGTATGTGCAAGTTGGCACATACTTAACGTAAATACACCAAAAGAAGAAATGATTCCGAAACCCATGTTTGCCTACAAACGCAACAAATCAATAAAAGATCATATTGTAAGGTCACGGATGAGTTAAAATATCATCCCTCAACAACTAAATATCACAGCCATGAAACCTGTGACAGGCACATATAAGTGTTCTAACTGTAAATCCTGCACTATGGCCATCCAGGGACCCACCCTACATTTTAACAATCACGTTATCGCCCCAGAAAATTTGAACAATTGCCGAACTACAAATGTAGTATATCTGATTATATGTCCCTGCAATAAGGGTTATGTAGGACAAACAGGGAGAGCACTGAACGTCCGCTTGATAGAACATAGGTCAGCAATAAGAACCAGTAAAACAACTGCCCATATGGTCAACCATAACATGGAGAAAAATCATGCACCAGAGGAGATGCAATGGTACATTCTAGAGCGCATGAACCAGAAGAAAGGCAATGATACAGATAAAATCAGGAAGATGCAAGAGGTATATTGGATTTTTATGTTAGAGACATCCAAGAAAGGCTTAAACCTTGAAATACCTTGGGAGCAGGCCATACAGTAGAAGAGCATCTGAAAATCCCATTGGGTTTGCCAGTCTATTCTTTTTTCAAGATCTCATTCAAGCCTCTTACAGCTCTATCAAGACACTTGTACCATAAGAATATTTGAGAAGCCTGACAAAACTCATAAATCTTTACATACACATACATAGCCATTTTTAGAAATCTTGGCACATTAATATCTCTATCATTGTGGTTACTTTCCCGCTAGACAGCATGCAAGATGGCTGCCACTTGTCACACCATTTGGGGTTAGTTATATTTAGTACCGACACTTGCCCGAATCCAGAATATAACACCATCAAATTATCTCTAGTTATCTAATAGAACAGATATGCGCAAGCTAAAACACAGGATAAATAAAGACTAATATCAGGCTTAAAATAGGGATAAGATAATATCTTGGACCTTAGATTTAGTATCTGTAGAAATATGGCATTTGCACATTCGATCTCCAGGGACCGGGCATTCAATGTAGGATATAAAACAATCAAGCAAAATAATAGTTATATTCACATCCTTCTATAAACTATTAGTATCTGCATCTTTTTACATTTAAAATCTACTGCAGCACAGCACCATAAAGAACTTATCAAGTCCACTCCAATATGGCAACCTAAATATTGCTCCTCGATCCTTCGTTATAGTCAATGTAGTCTCACACCGTCGTCACCACATTTAGCCGATCACGGCGCAGGATATTTAAACCAGGAAGAGAAAGGAGTTACTCTTCCATGCGGAACGAGACGCCGATTATCCACCACCCCCGGAAAGAGGTACGTAGACCAATTCATAAAGACGGCTCGCCAGTTAGCGCAGAGAAATTTGCCGTACGAAGGAACAGATAAGGATAGTTCCATCTCAGACTACAGTCGGGAGGTCTATTAAAAACTTCCTAGAGGTACGTAGACCAATTCATAAAGACGGTCTGCCAGTTAGCGCAGAGCGCGTACGAAGGAATAGATAAGGATAGTTCCATAACAGACTACAGCCGGGAGGTCCATTCATAAGTTCTTAGATATAGAGACGTGCATTCTTCATTGGAAATGGGACATAGCGGATATTCAAATATAAGATAAGGATTTAGCTTATCTCGCTTTACTCTGGGACCTAACTTAGAATACAACAAGGATAGAGGCAATATAATAAAGGAGATAAGCTGCGGTCTTTCAATACAGGAGTTAGTAATATGAACAACGATCATAAAATTGGAGATTACAACTTTAGGGAAAGCATGTCAGCTCGTCATTTAGATCCTCATTATGACATATGTTAATTTCTAGTGGTCCAGCACCAGAACCCATGGACTGAGAGAGAGGGATATAAACCCTCACCAACACAGGAACTACAAAATACGGTGACATCAAGACACAGACACTATAAAACAGGTAATTTGTGCAAAGCCTTAATTCCATTTTACCTGCAATCGGTAATAATAGCAGTAGGTCACCAATTGAATGTGAAAGGAGGTAATAATTTTGTGTTACCCTTTGTTTATAGTTAAAGAGAGCGTAGCAGTCAAGAACCAGAAAGGAACCACCTTAATACTTATTAAAAAAAACAACAAGGTGCTCGGCTGAATTCAGGAATATGATTTATAGATGTTAAATTGAAGCTAAATTCTTAGAAGAGAAAGGTACCCCAGCAAAAACAAGTGTACCCATGTCCACCGTATATGTATTTTCAGCCGTACTACTCGAGAAATCGCGTGAAGTTATGGCAGAAGAAAAGATAAATCTGTGATTAGTTCTCTGGGGGGGAGGAAAAAGAGAAAAACAAGAGGAACCGGCGTATAAGTCTCAAGCATCAGGTAATACAATATGCATAAGACCCCTTTTTCCTCTAGACCTTGGATAATGTTAATAGTCTCAGATTCCAAATAGGAAAACATACTCTCAATAACAGGGCTATATGTAAACTCCACACAATTAGATAAAACAGGTAATTATATGCACATGTCAACAGCCTATATAGAGGTAGATAAACTAATGCAGATACCAAACATGGAAAATATGTTTATTCTAAATCAGTACATATAACTATACCCTCTTTTAACTTATAGGTCCTAACAATATCCTGATCAAGCCAATCGTACATTTATACCGCAGGAAAACCCCACAAGACTAGAGACAACAGGTAATTAGATGTATATCCTTATCGCCTAAATGGAGATAGACCCACTAGCTCTAGTTTAGGCACTCAGTTGAATTTCATCATAAATTACGTAGAACCACCAGTAGTCTTCTGGTTCTCGGACACTTTATCTTTATTTTTATGACTGACAGAGTTCCAACACTGTAAATATTGAGGAATGTTAGAATCGACCATGCAATTTCTTGTAGAATTTTGTACATATATAAATAGAGAATGCACATGTAATTAGTTCCAAATAAGTATGAGTGAATGTTAGATAGTGACCCTATTGAGTTTTAGATTGATGTCCCTGATACATTTCACATTGTTGTAGATATTATCTGTATTATTAAATCCATGTGTTTTCACTCTAGACAATTTATACACAATTTTTATTTCATAGCACTTACTGGTAAAACAGAAATCCTGAGGAAGACAGTGGCCGAAACACGTTGGTGATTTGTTCTGCACATCATTACCAGTAACGTTATCAATTTTTGTCTTTTACATCATTATTATTGAATTGATTATGTGTGTCTCTTGATTATGCTGTATACTACTACTGATTACCTTGTTTAATTTATTTCTTGTTAATAAGGCATCAACTTGTTCAAATGTTGATCAAATAGAAATATTGTACAGACTGAAACATACAGAACAAGTATGATTTTTTATGTGCTAGACTATCAGATGAAATATTGTGTATATTAAATGTATGAATTTGATGAATGATCACTACATAAAGATATATTTTTGATAAAAGAGAAAAAAAGAAAAAAGATCAACAAGATTTCAATAGCTAATCTGATACATTGTCTTATTAGAAGTGTGAACACATGGAACTTTTTTGTATATCCTGCACTGAACCCGGTTTTATTGTTCGTTTTCTAAAAAAGCAACGGTGTTGACAGTCTCGGTCCTGGTGAAGGTTAATTCACTTGAGTCTTGGGCATGAAGGGCATGAAAGGTGCCTGCAGACAATGAGGTGGAAAACATCCAAGAGAATAGGCAAGTGGACCCATGAGGCCCGCAGGCACACCATACGGAGTCGCAGTCCCTTGCAAAAATGCTAAACATAGCATTTAAGAAGTGAGACAGATCCGATCCCGGAGTCGAGAATGCTGAAGACAACAGATCCGGATTAAAGGGCCCTGGAGCCGTACGTGGCGACACCAAATCTGTCTCCGGCTGTGGAGTCTGAATTATTGGCGCCAGTGCTGGAGTCACATGCCTTGGCACCGGTGCAGGAGATACAGACCTCGGAGTCGGTGGAGTAACAACCCATGGTGCCAGAGAAGGAGCCGGAGACCCTACCAGAGAAGGAGTTGGAAACTCATCTCTACGACATCGTCTACAACTCAGAGACACGGACTTTGGATCCTTCAAAGAGCGACGCTGAGACCCATGGCGCCACTTTTTCTTATGCTTCTCGGAAGGCTTCTAAATGTGATGCGTCGTGACTTCGACCAGGTCCGAGATCTTCGACGACCCCCTCTTCTGCTTCTTAGCGTTGGCGATGAACACATTTGCCTCCCTCTACTTCAAGGCCTTCGGATTCATCTGTTTGCACAACAAAAATGCTCCAACGTCATGATCCAAAGACAAGCATCAAAGACAATTATAATGATGAACATCTGACCTCCACATTCCCTACATGGATTGAATCCTGACTTCCTCGGAGGAGACATCTTCAGTAGCTACAAAGTTGCAGTTACAGAATCCAAGAAATCTCTCAGAAATGGAGAGCCTGTAAAGAAAACCGCTATGCGTCGTTGGCGCGGAAAAAAGGAAACTGACATCAGCCGGCCAACGAAGTATTATTAAGGCTCTGATGATATCACAAGGAGTCACGTGCAGAGATGTTCCATTGTGACGTCCTTTCGACATGGGAGAGCTATGGATAAAGGTTTCCATGGAATAGTGCGCATTGGGATAATTCAAAAGGGGCGGAATCCACAGGCAGATGTATGCATCAGAAGCAGGGTGCACTGTATTTAAAGGTAGGGCACATAACAGTTTAAAGTTGGAAATGTGCTTACAGTGGAAAAAGTCCTAAAAGCTATTTTCGCTGTAGCAGGGACAGGTGTTCCACAGGAAAGAATTGGGATACAATATTACGTTTAATAAATGTTATCTCCGTTTAGGAAGAAGCTAAAAATTTAATTTTAGGACTTTTTGAGATGTTGATTACAAGCGCAGTTAACTGTTTAAGTTGAATTTGTAACAAATAGGACTTTTTAAAAAGTTACCTTTGCCCTGCCTGAAGTCCCTGAAAGAGCAATCTGCATTTTGTTCTCTCACTGCTGCCAGCCAGTAATTATATTACAATAGGTGTGAATGAGGTGTGAACTAGCCAACAAGAGAAGGACAAAAGCCCTTTGGTGTGGGGAGGTAATGCTGTGCCCATGACAGGATGGCCCAGGACTTTATTAACTTCGAAGAGGCCAACCCTGTCACAAGCAGATGTAGCTAACACCCACGCCTGCAACCTTCTTTTGTCCATCCCTGCAGCCTGAACAGCCTCCATCTCAGTGGGCCTTTTGTTACAGCACATCACAGCGTCCGATCCTGCTTGAGTGCCAAGACCTCAGTTCTTGGTTTCACAGGTCTGCTGGGTTTAAACATAAAATTTGGGGTGCACTTCAAAGGAGCGAAACCAAAGTGCCATAACAAGCTGTGTGTTATCACTGTCTGGTTGCTGAAAGCTGAGCACTTGACCAGACAACAGTCTCTGAGTTTGTTTGGAGTGCAGATTAGGGTTAGAGGAGGGAGGATACTGGGATTATCATAGTACACTCCATACACACACCAGAACCCAAGTTTAGTGTGGGTAAAGGCAATGGCCATCTTGAAAATTGGCATAGTGGGTAGTGTTAGCTTCAGGAACCTTCACCCCATTGCTTAGGACATCCCCAGCGGTCATTCTTACCCACTAGCTCGTGCCAAGCATAAATGTGGCATCTCCAGACACGTACTTCAGACCACTCCTGGACCTGTGGAAGATCAGAAGAGGACTGAAACGGCTGTCTGAGAGACGAGCCTAGAAGGCTAGACCTGTTCTCTCTTGTGCCTTTAGAAGTTTACTTCTGTGGTGTATTGGGACATAAAGTACTAAAGTCAGAAGGTAAAATCTTTGACCAGGATGAACCTGGTTAGTGTATCTGACCAAGCTCCATCATGGTTAGTGTCAAATTGCCCTATGCCCAGTTCTACCGCGACCACTAACAATCATTGGCATTTTGGTTTCATTTTGTTTAATAAATTTCACTTGATTTATTTCTAATTTGCTTTGGGGTTGTTAATATTTTTCATGTCGACTTTATTACTGTTTTAGTATTTCCTAAATACTTTACGCATTCCCCTCTAAATTAAGTGTGTCTGCTCCGTGCCATACCTGCCATGGAGTGTACTTAGATTAATTTGGTAAATGTAAGGGTTCACCCTGACAAGGATTGCGTTTAGTAGTTGAGGTGGGTACTTATCACCTTCAACTAATAAGCCAATTCCTGACAGCCACAAAGCAAATCTTAGAAACGAGAGGTCCCCTTGATCCATCTCTCCTAAACGGACTAGGACATCAATTGTATGTCACCAATAAGTACAGTTTGAGTACAGGTGTTTTAGCTAGCACTTAACGCACAAGTTACTACTTGTGTAACGATATATCTGTAAGAGACATTAGTTAGTGATAGCTTCCTTACCTTAGAATATCCCCAGGCGTCAGACTGAATCCGGAATTTTTTTGCGTAGCAGTACCCTTGCGCGTCGGTAGGCGTCGTCTGCGGCTCCGCGTCCGTCATCGGCGTCGTGGGCGCCGTGATGACGTCGTCGGAGCACTTAGACGCCGCCTCCGCGTGCTGACGTCAGTTCTTAGACACAGCTTTTCCGCGCCAGAAGCGCTGAGCCATGTTAAAAACCAACACTGGTGCCATTGAAACTAGGGCCCTGAAAGGGGATGACCTTAACCCTAGATATCGGTTCGCAGAACGGGGAGGATGGGTGGGTCGGTAAGGAATCTATCACTAACTAATGTCTCTTACAGATATATCGTTACACAAGTAGTAACTTGTGCATCTGAAAGAGACACGTTAGTGATAGATTCCTTACCTTAGAATAGATACCCCAGCAATACCAACCCCGGTGGTGGGTCTGCGAACCAATGATCACACCAGAAAGTCCTGGAGGACAGAACGGCCAAAGAAGCCATCCCTCCGGACTTGACTGTCCAGGCAATAGTGTCTTGCAAATGTGTGCAGCGAGGCCCACGTAGCTGCCTGGCAAATGTCCTGCAAGGGCACTCCTCGGCCCAGGGCAGTTGTAGTCGCCGTGGCCTGAGTGGAATGAGCCCGTAATCCAACAGGGGGCTCCTTTTTAGCCAAGAAGTAACATGCCTGGATACACAAGATGATCCACCGAGAGATGGTCCGCTTGTGCACCGCCTTTCCCTTCTTAGCGCCCACGTAACCAACAAAGAGTTGGTCATCCACCCGGAACTGGCGTGTGGGATCCAGATAGAAAGAGAGCGCACGTTTTGGGTCCAGACGGTGGAGCCGCTCTTCCTCTTTATAGGGATGCGGAGGCAGAAAGAAGGTAGGCAAGGTGATAGACTGCCTGATGTGGAAGGCCGTGACAACCTTAGGCAGGAAAGATGGCCTAGTCCGCAACACAACCTTGTCCGGATGGACGGAAAGGAAAGGTGGTTTAGATGAAAGAGCCTGGAGCTCACTCACTCTCCTGGCAGAGGTGATGGCAACCAGGAAAGCAGTCTTCAGAGTAAGAAGGCGGAGAGGGCAGTGGTGAAGTGGCTCAAGGGGAGCGCACATCAGAAATGTAAGAACAAGGTTTAAGTCCCACTGAGGCATCACAAACGGAACAGGAGGGAACGTGTGTGTGATGCCCTTCAAAAACCTATTTACAATTGGGGACTTGAACAAAGAAGGTTGATCAGGCAGCCTCAGAAAGGCTGAAAGGGCAGAAAGGTAGCCCTTGATAGTGCCCAGAGCAGAGCCCTTCTGGGCAAGAGAAAGAAGGAAGAGAAGAACCTCAGAAAGAGGGGCAGAAAGTGGATCCACAGCCTTTGCTGTGCACCATGCCACAAACTTATTCCACCTGCAGGCGTATACCGATTTTGTGGAGGGACGCCTGGCTGCCAGAATGACATTACAGACTTCAGGAGGCAAGTCAAATGGCCTCAACTGTCGCCGCTCAATCTCCAAGCATGGAGGTGAAGACTGGACAGGTTCGGGTGGAGGACCGTCCCCTGCTGCTGCGACAGAAGGTCCTCCTGAAGAGGCAGACGAACCGGGGGATTGACTGACATACTGAGTAGCTCGGTATACCAGTACCTTCGTGCCCAGTCCGGAGCCACAAGGATGACTTGTGCCCGGTCGCGCTTGATCTTCTTCAGCACTCTGGGCAGAAGTGGTATAGGCGGAAAGGCGTACAACAGACCGCAACTCCACTTGCGACGAAAAGCGTCGCCGAACGAGTGCCGCCTTGGAAATTCCAACGTGCAGAACCGAGGACATTGCGCGTTCTCTTCTGTGGCGAATAGATCTAAACAAGGCTCTCCCCACTGCTGAAAGAGGCCTTGCGCCACGTCTGAGTTCAGACGCCATTCGTGATCCATCATGCATCGACGGCTGAGTTTGTCCGCCCTGGCGTTCAGAGAACCTGCCAGGTGTTGAACCACCAGGGTCACGCCCTGATGTTCCAGCCACTGCCAGAGGCGCAGAGCCTCCTGGCAAAGGGTCCACGACCCCACCCCGCCCTGTTTGTTGCAGTACCACATGGCGGTGGTGTTGTCCGTGAACACCTGCACTACACTCCCCCGGACAGAGGGGAGGAATGCGTTCAGTGCAAGACGATTCGCCCACAGCTCCAAAAGGTTGACATGGAGCCGGGACTCCGCCGAAGACCAGAGGCCTCTGATCTCCGCCTCTCCCATGTGGCCTCCCCAGCCCTGGAGGGACGCATCCGTCACAACTACGTGCTCCGGTTGGGGAAGGGAGAGGGATCTGCCGCTGACCCAATCGCGGTCCTTGAGCAACTACTGCAGCTGTCTCGGAGTGCCCTCTGAGATCAGGACATGGTCGGAATGGTTGCCCTGATGCTGGGCCCACTGAAACTTCAGGTCCCACTGCAGAGCCCGCATCCGCCACCGGGAGTGATGCACCAGAAGGATGCAGGAAGCCATCAGCTCCAGAAGCCGCAGCGTCAACCTGACCGATACCTGGGATAAAGGCTGAAAGGGTGGAATCAGAGCCTGAATATCCCGAACCCGCTGCTCGGGAGGATAAACCCGAAACTGCGCTGAGTCGAGAAACGCTCCGATGAAGAGGAGCTTCTGAGAGGGGCACAGGTGTGACTTCGGCACATTGATGGAGAACCCCAGCTGGTGCAGGAGGTCTGCCGTCGTCTGGAGGTGGCTGACAACTGTCTGGGGCGAGCCCGCCTTCAACAACCAGACGTCGAGGTAGGGGAAGACTGAAACCCCTAACCTGCGCAGATGAGCCGCGACCACCGCCTTCACCTTTGTGAACACCCGTGGGGCGCTGGTAAGGCCGAAGGGGAGCTCGGTAAACTGAAAGTGCTCGTGGCCAACCGTGAACCGCAGGTAGCGCCGGTGGGCCGGCAGGACGGGGATGTGGAAATAAGCGTCCTGCAAGTCCAATGCTACCATCCAGTCTTCCGGGTCCAGGGCAGCTAGGACCTGAGCCAGTGTCAGCATTTTGAACTTCTCCTTCCGGAGGAAGCCGTTGACGTTCCGTAGGTCCAAGATACGGCATAGGCCCCCTTTGCCCTTCTTGGGTACCAGAAAGTAGTGGGAGTAACAACCACACCCTACTTCTGGCCCAGGAACGCGCTCGATGGCCCCCTTGGCCAAGAGGGCCGTAACTTCCTCCTGCAGAAGCCGCAAATTATCCCCCGATACGCGGTGGTATTGCGGTGGCATGGCTGGAGGGGTCGTCTCTAAGGGGAGGGAGTAGCCCCTTCGGACGATTTGCAGCACCCACCTGTCCGAAGTGACAGTGTGCCAGTGGAGGAGGTGATGGCGAACCCTGCCCCCCACTGGTGACACATGGGTCTGAAAACACGGACTAGGAGGGCTTTGAGGCGGATGCTGCGGGGGAAGGTGTGGAAGGTGTGTACTGACCTCGCCGTTGTCCCCGACCGCCGCCGCGGCGGTTTCCACGCCCGCCACCGCGTTGGGTATTACCCTGCGGCGCGTGGCTGGCAGCACGCGTGGGTACACCCCTTCCGTGGCCACGAAAGGAGTGAAAGGCAGCCGATTACTGGCGCGGGGCCGAGAGGCCCAAAGACTTGGCCGGAGCCCTGGAGTCCTTAAAGCGCTCAAGCGCATGGTCTGCCTTGTCGCCAAAAAGGCTACGGCCATCAAACTGCATGTCCATGAGTGTATTCTGGACATCAGCCGAGAAGTTGGCGGATCTCAACCAGGCGTGGCGACGAATCGCCACCGTCGTTGCCATCGCTCTGCCCAGTGAGTCGGTGGTATCCAGTCCACACCGAATAGAATAACGTGCCGCATCTCGGCCTTCCACAAGGGCTTGGCCGAGTTTAGCCTGTACCTCCAACGGGCATTCTGGCAGCACGTCTGCGACCGTATCCCACAGGGAGTGGGTGTAGCGGCCCAAGAGGCATGCGGTGTTGGAAGACCGTAGTCCCAAACTTAGGGAGGGGAATACCTTCTTGCCGTATTGCTCATACCTCTTGGATTCCCTGTCAGGCGGAGCCGACGGGAATGCGGTCTGGGAATTGGAGGCCTGGGGTCACCAGGCTCTCAGGGGTGGGGTGGGTGGACAGGAAACAAGGGTCGCCCGGGGGCGGGTGGTGGGGCGTCTGGCCACATTCCTATCTACAGGCGAACCTGTAGCGGGCCTGGACCAAGTGCCCAAAAGAACGTCGGTCAAGGCCTCATTAAACGGCAGCAGAGGCTCAGCCGAGCTTGACTGTGGTTTAAGGACCTCAGTGAGGAGGTTAGTCCTCACGGCCGCGACGGGGAGTTTAAGGCTCAAAGCCTTGGCCGCCCGCGTCAGCACCACTCTGTAGGTAGCCCCCTCCTCCGTAGCCACGGTAGGAGGGGAGACAAACCCAGTGTCTGGTGATGTGTCCAGACCACTGGCATCCCCAAGTCCACCTGTCCAGCCCTCCTGGGACTGACACTCCCGTGTCAGAGGGTCCTCAGACCCCTCCCAATCCTCCTCATCACCCATCTCCTGGTACCCAGGGGTGTCAAATGATGGGGCCGGCTCATGAAAGGTGAACTCTCCGAACGGCGTCTGAAGCTGCGCCCAGCGGCGCGGCTCCGGAGCCGGATCGAGGGAGGCCTCGGGGACGGCGCCGCCCGAAGACGGCGCCGGGGGGGGTGACACCTGAGGGACCGGCGCCGGGAGGTCGTTAAATCCACCGGCGACGACCCGGATCCAGTGGGGCCCTGCGGCGCCGGGCCCAAAGGCGCTGGCGGCGCCGAGGCCGAAGCACTAGACGGCGTCGGGCCGGAGCCCTCGACCCGCTAGGGCCCCCAGACGGGTCCGCTGGGCCCGAAGGTGCCGCGGAGCCCGCCGGAGGAGTGAGAGACCTCATGGCCATGAGGAACCGCTCGATCTCCTCCGGCGTTGCGCGCGGCCCAGGGACCGGAGGGTATGGGGCCGGACGCGACGACTGCGACGGAGCCGCGTGGGCGGTGTCACCTGAACCCCCGGCCGCGTCGAGTGAGCGTCGGGGGGAGTCGGAAGAGCGATGACGTCTCTTCGACTTCTTGTGCTTACCTGACGACTTCGACCCTGAGGAGTGATGTCGACTCCCGGAGCTACGATGGCTCCGCTCCCGCGACCGGTCCCTCGACCTCCGTCCGGACCGGGACCTCTCTCGGCGCGGGGCCGACTGCCGGATTTCGAGTCGCTTGCGGGACCGCTCCCGTCTAGCTTTCGAAGTCAGGGCCCGGCAGTCGGAACAGGTCTTGTCGTTGTGGTCGACGCCGAAACAGTGGAGACACCGACGATGAGGGTCGGTGACCGACATCAGTCGGTCGCAATCCTCACAGTGCTTAAAACCTGGCAACCCTACCGGCACCGTTCGGAGTCGAAAACTCGAAAAAGAATGATCAAAAGAGATCAAAAAAGTTTAGTCAAAAAAGACTAAGGTACCACTTTTTCCGGATCTGCGCTGCTGGCGCGGAAAAAAGAACTGACGTCAGCACACGGAGGCGGCGTCTAAGTACTCCGACGACATCATCACGGCGCCCACGACGGACGCGGAGCCGCAGACGACGCCTACCGACGCGCAAGGGTACTGCTACGCAAAAAAATTCCGGATCCAGTCTGACGCCTGGGGATATTCTAAGGTAAGGAATCTATCACTAACGTGTCTCTTTCAGATAGGTAAGTAATCAATGCAATCAAAAGTAAGAGAAAGAATAAAAACAGCAAACCGCAGTGTATGCAACTGCCTTTCAAAAGGCATCCCTACATGAGAATTTCAAATTGTCACAGAGTAATAGCAGTTTGTTAGGCACTGGAAATTTTACATTACCTGATTTGCTACTGTAAGCTTGCTTTCTTGCTCCCATTTCTCTTGTTCTGCTCTTACAGCTGCTTTATACTCTGCAAGGCTAGTTAATTCTTGTAACCACCGAGTGTGGGCATTATTGACAGCTGCTTCTACCTATAAGCAAATTAAAAATAAATTAGACAACTGAATTCTCAATGTTGTGAAATATAAAAATAATAGTTTATGACATTGTAACTGTTGGTTTTAATTTAAGAGAATGTTTTTAAAGTCTAATGCATTGGCCTATCTTCTGATAAAATTCATGTTATAAAAAAAGGAGAATTTAGTGGTCTTAACTCTGGGAACTGAATGGAAATAACTGATTTTACACAGTAAAATAATTTTACAGCAACTGTGGAACTCAGAATTAAAACCTTTTAAGTACAACAGAAAGTTACATGAAGCATTATATACTGAGCACATTACTTACTGTTAATCTTCATCACACTAACGCCAACTCATTATGGTCACAGTCCTTACTGTAATAGGGTAACGTCAGGTTCTTGAGAGAGTCAGTTCTCCTATAACACGTCTTCCCTCCTCGTGCCCCCCTTAGCACTGGTAAAATGTGCCCACCTTTCACCTGGAATATCCTGTTAAGTGTACCACAGAAGTAGTACACGTATGGAAGGCAAACTGTAGATCAACATTATGAGCTTGATGTTCGCTTTAGATAATCTGACTACTTCAGATAAGTCTTACTTATGAAAGTGCATGGCTGGGATTTATAAGTGCTACTTCTTAGACACCTCCCTCTCCCCATCCGCCAACCATGATTTCAGTGCACTGAAATCTTCAAACCACTCTGGAGAAAGACAGAGCAGATGCACCAATGATTTAAAGTTACTCGCCATAGTGATTGTTCCAGGGATAGTCCTACACACTTTCTTCTTTGCTATGACTAGTCATACTAGCTGTCTCTTCATTTGTGGGCTATACTGAGAGAAAAGGAATTGGAGAAATAGCTAGAGACACAAAGAGGGCCTGAGAGCAGAATGAGCCAATCTAGAACCAAGTTTTCAAAAAGGAATTGGTTCTCCATTGGCCAAAAATTAACTTTAGGTCTACTGACCTGCCAGGTATAGGCATTCAGAAAAACAAGCTACTTACCGTTAGTAATGCCTTATCTGGTAGAGTATCTAGGTGCATATTCGTTACCTTTGAATAATCCCCAGGCAACATATTGGATCCGGAAAATCTTGAGCAGTACCTCTGGGTGCCATTAGGTGCAGTCGAGCGGTCTTGCATTGGTGGTGGCGTCCACGTGCCTGTATAGGCGCCTTCGAAGCAAGCGGACTTAAGTTCATGACTATTTCCTTGCCCAAGGCACAAAGCCCCATCAGAAGGTTATTTAACCAGTGTGCAGATTCTAACGCCTACACGGACCTTGTTAGGTGGAAAGTCCAGTTTGCAGAACAGGAAAGATGGAAGGGTCAGGAAGGAACTCCGCAGCTAGATGGTCTATGCAAAATAAGACATTACCGAATGCAAGTAACTTGTTCATTTGATAGAGACTTCTAGCCGCAGATTCCTTACCTTAAAATAGATCAAATAGAAATACCTCCCCAGAGGTGGAACTGCAAATTGTCTCAGACCAAAAAGTCTCAGAGGACCGAACGGGCAAAGTGCCCGTCACGAGGGACCAGACTGTCAAGGCGGTGATGTTTGGTAAATAAGTGCAAGAATGCCCACGTAGCAGCCTAACAGATGTCCAGGACAGAAACTGTGCAAGATAACGCAGTAAAAGCAGCTTGGGTGGAATGAGCCCGCAAGCCCTCAGGGGGCTGCTTCTAAGCTAATGCGTAGGAGATCTTGATTTTGAGTGAAATCCATTTCGAGAAGGTCCGTTTCTGCACTGAATTCCCCTTCTTCACTCGTGTGAACCCTTCGTCCTTGGAGGGTGAGGCGGTGCAGAACATGTCGGCAGGGTGATCTTTTGGCCAATGTGGAAAGGTGTCACCACCTTCTGCAGAAAATAGGCACAGGTAGAGAGAACTTGGGGAAGAAGCTGGTGTAAGGAGAGAGAATAGAAAGAGCTGGTAGCTTGCCGACACTCCTGGCCGATGTGATGGCCGCCAAGAAGACTGTCTTGATTGTCAGAAGTTGTAGGGGGCAGATATGCATGGGTTCAGAGAGAGAGTACATCAAATAGATTTAAACTAAATTAATTTCCCATTGGGGCTTAACAAAAGTTTTGGGAGGAAACATGTGCTGAAGACCTTTCAGAATACATGTCACAACGGGGGACTTAAAAAGGGAGGGTTGGTCCGGAAACAACAAAAAAGCAGAGAAGGCCGAAAGATAGCCCCTTACTGTGCCCAAAGCATAGCCTTCACTTCAGACAAGGGTACAGCGAGTGAGTCAATGTGTTTCTCTGTGCACCAAGTCACAAACTTGCTCCAACAGAAAGCGTATGAAGTTTTTGATGATGGATGCATAGCTGTTATGATGACCTCTTAGACTTTGGGAGGAGGAGCGATGGTCCTATTTTCACAGCCCAATCTCAAAGTACGAAGCTGGAGAGTGTACAGGTTTTGGTGCAGATCCCTCTACTGCTGTAGCGACAGGAGATCGTCGCAGAAAAGCAGCCTGATCAGAGGACAGATGTTCATGCCCAGGATGCCATATTCTCTTTGTCCAATTCAAAGGCACCAGGAGGACTTGGGCCCGGTCAGTTCTGAGCTTTTCCGGAACTCAGGAATGGAGAGATGTGAAGGCGTATAGGATTCCCGTACACGGGCATACACGGAGGCGTCTCAGAGTGAGAGCCTCTATGGAAACTACAGCACGCAGAAGTGCTGGAATTGTGCATTTGCAGAGGTGGTGCATAGATCTAGGCAATGTTCTCCCCAGTCCTGAAAGACACCTTGAGTCACTAAGGGTGCAGGCGCCATTCGTGGTCCGTGGGGAACTGACGGATGAGTTTGTCAGACCTGGTGTTTAGAGATCCCAGCAGGTGCTGCACGACCAGGAAAATCTCTGGACGTTCCAGCCATGTCTAGAAACACATTGCCTCCTGGCACAGAATCAACAATCCCCTGCTTGTTGCCGTAGCACTTGGCAGTAGTGTTGTCCATAAACACCAGGACATGCTCAACTTTGATGGAGGGCAGGAAATGTTTCAATGCCAAGTTATGCGCCCTCAGGAGCAGAGTATGTCCCCTGATCTCCACCTCTCCCAGATAGCCGTCACAGCCCAGACGTGATGCATCGGGCACCATTGTCAAGTATGGGTGGGGAAGGTAGAAGGGTCTGCCGCTGACCTAATCGCGGTCTGTAAGCCACCACTGCAGATCTTTCGCAGTCTCCTTCGAAATCTGGACCATATCAGAGAGATTCCCCTCGCCAACTGGGACTTCAGATCCCACTGCAAAGCCGGCATATGCCATTGAGCATGCTTCACCAGCAGGGTGCAGGAGGCCAACAGATACAGCAGTCTCAAAGTCAGTCTCACCAAAATCCAGGACTAAGGTCAAAACATTTGGATCGCAGTCCTGAATGTCCTGGACTCTGCTCTGGAGGATAGGCGCAGAACTGCACCATGTCCAGAATAGCTACAATGAAAAGGAGCATTTTAGAAGGAGTCCAGTGCATTGTTCCCTTTAATTATTTTTCTCTGTGTGCAGCATTGAAAGGTCTCTGTGCACTGCAGCCAAGACAACACCTCGCTGTTCGAGCAAACGCAGTGTGTGAGCTACCAAGATCACAGATTTGTTTAAAAAGCACTGGCTGACTAATGTGGTAAAACAGCCCCACTCCAGTTCTTCAAATACGGATGAACACTAGCCAGGCAAAACTGTGACTGAGTCTAAACTTAGCATTCACACTTAGAGGTGGGTGAACCACCAAAGCCATCGCTGGATCAGCTCAAGGCCCTCTTGGACACTCCAGAACAAAATGAACCAAGCCTTCTTGTGGCCACTGAATGCCTTCGATACTATGAGCTATGCTCCTAGATGCCCTCCATCTCTACTACAGCAGCAGTGGCGATGTGCTTTGCGGAGGGGCAGTAGTGAACACATGTGCAAGTGCAATAAAAGTGCTTGGTGAGGGTGCGCCTTCTCCATTGCCATCCGCTAGCGCAAGTGGTTGTCAACAATAGGAAGTCCCCTGTTTTCGTTCTTGAAAGAGGCACTCATGAGGGCTGTCCTTTATCACCGCTTCCCTTTTCGTTGGCCCTGGAGCCCTTGGCAACATGGGTCCGTCAGGACTCCGCGATCCGAGGCCCTCGGTGGACCGCATCTCCTTATATGCAGACAACATCCTGCTTTACCTGGCCTCCCCGGCAGCCTCCCTTAACGTAGTCTTGGACATATTCTGCGTATTTGGCAGATTCTCAGAGTACACCATAAACTGGTCTAAGTCAGTGCTCTATGTCCTCCATGGTGACCGGCCCTGGCTTCCCCGGGGCTGCCAGCTAGCGGAATCGGCTGACTGCTTCAAATATTTGGGTACCTGGGTTTCGAAAGACCTCTCCAAGTCTTATGACAATAATCTTTTATCGCTGCTGGCGCGCTTCATAGCTGATGTTCTCCATTGAAAGCCGCTTCCACTGACGCTCTTGGGGCGTTCAGCCCTGTTCAAAATTATGTCCTTGCCTAGATTTTTATACGCATTACAAAACGCTCAATTTTCGGTCCCCGCAGCTTATTTCAGAGACCGCAATGGCGTTGTTCGGGATCTCCTGTGGGAGGGAAGACCACCACGTATCACCACTCATAAACTTGCGCTCGGCTGGTTCGATGTGCGGATAGGGCTCCGGGATGTCAAGAAATATTACTGGGCGGCCCATCTAGCAGCCATTAATCAATGCATCTATCGGCTGTATAACGACCCAGCCTACCAGATTGACCGATGGCTCCTCTTGGGGGGCAGCTTCGATGGCGCGCTCTATGAGCGGCCCATGCGGCCTGTCCTTACCGGCCCGACAGGGCATGCAATGGCTATTTGGAAGGCTGCCAACAAAAGCTTGGGGTGGGAAGGAAACCTCACGCAAGCTGTGCCAATATGGCACAGTCACCAGCTCGGCTGGCTGATCTGGTCTAAAAGTTTTGACAAATGGGACACTATTGGTATATCCTGGATTGGCGACCTATGGAAGTCTGGGGATGTGGTGCCCTTCTCCCGGCTGCATCGGGAGTACGAACTTGCCAAAGCTGAATACTTTCGGTATCTTCAAATTAGACATGCTCTGCTTGCGGTTCTTCCTAGAGGTAGTGTCCTCCCCGCTTGAGGATACAATACTTAATGGTGACCTGCCAGAAAAGGCCATTTCCCTTATTTAAAGAAGCTAATTAACAATATGGCTGTCCCTCTGATCAGCCTGAGGTCTAGATTGGACGACGAGGAGTGGCGGGCAGCGGTGGCTTCTCCTCGCGAGGTGGCCATATCCTCCCGGCTCCAGCTGGTTCAACTTAAACTGCTCCATAGATCCTACCTGTCGGGCCTCTGTTGGTTCGCATGGGATACATTCCGGATGGTTGCTGTGCGAGACAACGTGGGCAAGACGGCACTTTTATTTATACCATCTGGGAATGTAAGGTTATCCTGGGGTATTGGGAACGGGTGGTTGGCCGCATGGAGGAGGCACTGGGGCAGGAGTTTCATTGCAAAATAAAGTTAGCGATGTTAAATATTTGCGACCTGACTGACCTGATCTCTAGGGAGCGACTCTGGGTGACGCTTGGGTTCATGATTGCAAAAAGGAACATCGCCCGGCTTTGGAGGGCTCCAAATGCGCAGACAATTGTGGATTGGTCCAACGATATGGAATGGTGCATGGTGAATGAGAAATCCATCTACGAAGCCAGGGGATGCCCGAACAAGTGGACATATGTCTGGGGTCTGTGGAACACTTATAGGGGAGATCTGTGCACCGCCACGGACCAGAGACAATGTCACGGAGGATCTTGTTGTGTTTAACAAGCTGGTTGTCTGATTATTATCATGTGTGCTCTCGGGATGAGTAGTGACTGTCCACTGTGAGACGACCTGACTGCAAATGTGTTGTTTATGCAATAAAAAAATGTTTAAAAAAATTAGAAAGTGCTTGGAGAGGGACGTTATCTTAATGATTTTACAAACAGTCCCTCTGTAAGCACATTCACAGTACTCTACAGGATCTTGAAACTCAGTCCACCTATACTGCCATCCCCATCCCCAGAGGGTAATAAATATGTAAAGGCCTGTGATGGGATCTCTCTGTCAAAGGCTGCTGCTCCCCCAGCTCTGCACTTCACTTGTGTGTATGTGAAAACGTGCAACCGTTGAATGACTGGAACCTACAGATCTTTGCTTTGTTAATACGTGTAGTTGTCCTCACTCTGGTGAAGTGCCTCTACACAATTGATGGCTTGTGTTCACACCATCTGGGTTGTGGGCACATTCAGGAGACCATGTCTGCGCTCAGTCAGTATTAGGTCTGCGTCCTCGCAACAATTGTCATAAGTGCATATGTAATATGGTTGTATGTCTATTTGTGTACCACCTGGTATGTGGTCAGTTTGTGTAAAAGATGAATTCAGAGATAACTCCAGAGAGCAAGCGTTGGTTGAAGGTGTGTGCCTATACCATTTTGGTTTTTGCATTCTTTAGGTAACCCTACAAATAAAACCACACAGGCTGCTGGTGATACATGCCTTTCTTTGGGGAGATGCAACAAAAAGGCATGCTATGTTTCCTTCAGTCTTTGCCTGACCTGTGCTGCCGCTTTCTCTGTCATGGATTAAGTGTACAAGCAATATAGTGTGTGAGCTGGTGTTTGTATATGTGGGCACATAGGCAGTGTGCTTTGATTTTAAAAAACGAATTATACGTAAAATAGGAGAGAAAAATAATTGCCATCTAGGAGCTGAACTGCATAATGTGAAACAAAGAAACCTGTAATCAACCCAGATTCCCCGCTTGACCGAGCTATGTAATCCTAGGCAACTACTTTTTGATTGTGCCTCATTTTCCTTCATCATATTTAAGATCACCTGAAAATATAATATTTCAGTTTGTGTGCTGTAAAAATGCAAGCCTTATGTTGACATTTTAAATTGTTCCTAAGGTGACAAAGAGATGATTGAGACCCTGTTTGTCACCATCGAGGTCAGAGTTCATGTTTTGCAACCTGCCTCACAGTAGACTAAGAACAGTTTTCAGCAGATATGCTCTACAAAAGAGAGAGACTAAACTTCTTAAAGAAGGGAAAGCTTCATGCTTTCATTCAGAGGCTGCACAAAAAAGAAAATAAAACACTCTGCTGAAAAGAAGCCTTCAAAAGATGGCTGTTCACCAGAGTGAGGTGGGGGATTCCCTTGGTCTGTGGCAGCCTGCGTGCTTCTAGGGGGACCCTGGGTGTTGGGAAAGGTAGGCTGCCTGCAGGTGCATATAGTTAGATAAACATAAGAGGGACCCTGAGAGAATCAATTCAAAGGGAACAACCCACCAGGGGAAAAAACGCACTAAGTAACATGAAAAGGATGTCCCCAATTATAAATAGAACTAGGACAAAAGTTCCAAAATATAGAAAAATCACATAAAAAACATACACTAAGTCCAAAAATACATTTTTCCGAAACGCGCGTCAGCGCTTTTCTTCTGTGTATGTTACAGTTGTTCACTGTTTTATTCTTTTGATGCTTGTAATGTCTAATGTTTTTGAATGTATTTTTGGACTTAGTGTTCGTTTTTTATGTGATTGTTTCTGGGCTGCTGAATTCATATAGTGGGAATCTTTATTTGTATATATTTTTGAATATTGTTATTTATGGGGTGTGTTCTCTCCTTGTATGTTTCATAAATTTAATGTGCTATTTAAATGAGACTAGGTCACTGTGATGTTTTTTGTAAATGAATTTACTTATGTGGTCTGTTTTATATCTTTTCTACTTCTTCCAAAAAAAAACAGAATGACAAAATATTATAATGAAAAATAAATAATGAAACTCAATTGAGCTGTTCTGTGGGTGGAATTTTTCTGTATTGTGGAACTTTTGTCCTATTTCTATTTATAATTGGGGACATCCTTTTCATGTTACTTAGTGCCTGCAGGTGCATAGCCTACAAGGAACTTAGGTCAGGTGTGACTTTGGCATGTTGATAGTGAACCCCAGCAAATGCAGGAGGTCTACTGTAGTCTGGAGGTGGGTATCAACTACCAGCAGCCAGTCGTCTACGAAGGGAACAACTGGTACTACTGACCTCAGCAGATGTACTGCAACCACCACCATCACCTTCGTGAACACCAGTGGGGCACTGGTGAGAACAAAGAAGAACACAGCAAACTGGAAAGGCTCATGGTCCACTGTGAACTGTAGGCAACGCACATAGGCCTGCAGTGAGGGCACAGATCTAGGATAGGACAGACGTATCTGCCCTTCTTTGACACCGGAAATTAACAAGAATAGTAACCACAACCTACTACTGATGCCGCCACCCACTAGAGCCTGCACTAATTGACGCAGCATCGAGATGTGGTCCTATGTTAGCCGATCAGAGGTTGGTAGCAGGACCGGCTTGGTTTCTGTTATGTTATGTGGATTTGTAAGGTGCACTTATCACCAGAGTGGTATCCAGGCGCTGGAGTAAATGAGCAGGCCAATCTGGCTTCCAGTTGAACAGCCAGGCTTTTAGTTTCTTGCAGAACTCGAGTAGGGGTGGGGAGATCCTGATGTGATGTGGAAGGTCATTCTAGGATTTGCTGGCAAAGTAGGATAAAGAGTGCACTCCCTGTAAGGAAATGTCTATTTTTGTATAGTTACCCTGTTAGAATTGGGGGTCTCTGGTTGGCGCAAGTATTCACTTGTGACAAGCAGGGACCCTCTCCTCTAAGTCAGGGTGAAGGATGACCCCTTAGAATTACCCTTGCTCACCCTCTAGGTGCGTGGCGTGAGCAGCCAAGGCTATTCTCCAGGCGTTTCTGAGTTAAGCATTTGTAATAACACACACAGTAAAATGTACCAATCCCCCACAAATGGACACCAGGCTGTGGATATATAAAAATACGTTTCTCTTTATGTAAAAATATATATATGCAGATTGACTTATCACAAGACCATATATAACGTTTTCTTAGGCCACAAGATTGTAATTGGGCAAGCTTTTCTTAGTTACAGTTCAAAAGGGTGTCTTTTCAATTCAACTCACTTCCAAAACAGTTCTCTTAGTTCTAATTACTTGATCAGAAAGGATAATGCCCCAGTTATTTCTTGGCAAGGTTGGCAGTCCGTTACAAATACTTCTGGGGCAGTTTCTAGGACTTCAGGCCAGTCTTAGGCCTTCTGGGCGCTTTGTAGGCTTCCAGGCACCTCAAACGGGAGAATTCACGGCACCCTACTAAGTCTCACGCATCTCGCGTGAGAAGCGCCCGCCGGGACCCTACCAACACTCACGCATCTCGCGTGAGACGGGGTACGCGGCTTACACCTTCAAGCAAATGCAACTCAATGATACGAGCCGTACCCAGCTTGTGCGGCTCGTACTGCGGGGGGGATTTTAGCGTCCTGGGCACCTGTCAGAGGGCTAGGCGCACAAGTTGGGGGACGGAGGTAAAGCGCTCGACCCCCACTCACCAGTAAGCACTCTCGTGGGAGCGTAGGCTTCCTCCTCAGGCAATCCGACGCGCTCAGCTTGATGACGGGGAAATAAAACGTTGCGGGCCCCAAGCCTGTGGTTGCCGTACTTTCAGATTGCAGTTCTTTTGTTGGGGGCGAGTCGTCCACGGACAGTGCGACTCGGTTCTGGCTGTACTTCGGATCTTTCATTTCAGCGGGTGTGTGCCCACAGGTAGGCACGGCCCACGACCGGCAGTACGAACGGTACTGAGGTCTCCCAAAGGGGGGCGGCGCGGCCTGTGAAGGGTCTCAGGGGGTGAAGCAGGACAGCAAGGTACGCTCTCGTACGGGTGGCTGTCTCGGCGGGGATCACTGGCCATCGAGGAATTACGGCGGGAGGGGTGAATGAGCGCTTCAGCGCGCTCCAGTGGCAGGCAGGGGCAGAGGAGCAGGCAGCCTGACCGGGGGCAGAGAGCGACTCTAATTAGAGCGAGGCTCTCACGGGTGAAGGGCAGGCGAGCTCCCGAGTGCCACAGCCCTAGGAGGGGGCGATGGGGGCTCAGATTCAGCTCCGGCGGGAGGCACACACGGCTTGAAAGTCAAGACGAGCGAAGACACAAAGAAACCACTGGTCCTGGGGTTCCGTTCAGGGGGCAAGCTCAATCAAGCCCTTGGAGAAAGTTTCTAGCACAAGTCAGCAAAGTCTTTTCATCAAGTCTTTTCCTTTCCTTCCTCAGCAAGGCAAGCAGCAGGCCAGTCCTTCCAGCATCTTCTTCTCCTTCTAGTTGGGCAGAGGTTCGTTGTGGGAAACAGGATTCTGATTTACAAGGAGCAGGGCTCCTACTTTTATACAGCATTTTCTTTGTTCTCACAGGCCAGGGGGGCCTCTGCATAACTCCATTCAGTCTCTGAGCACTTGTTGGGTGTACTCTGGCTTCTGCTTTCAGTGTGAGGGGCAGGCACATCAGACGCTCCACAGGAGGTGGAGCCAGCATTGTGTGGACAGGGGCAGCCAGGAGTACCTTGTTGACAGTGCTTCGCCCTTCCTGGGCCAGGTGTCGGCTGAGTCATCAGTCACTCCCCAGGGGGCGGAGCCAGCATTGTGGTGGCAGAGCACAGCCCTATTCAGAGTCCAGGGGCACTCCCACCTCCCACTAAGGTGTAATCCTGGCATTCATCACCTGTCACCCCCCAGCCCTGTCACTCACATATCCCAGACAGCCAGATACACATCCAAGCAGAGGCGGGCTGAAATGGTTAGGCAAGCAAATGCTAACGTTCTAAAAGTAGCATTTGCAAACACAGGATATTAAAATAAACTTTACTAAAATAAGTATTTTATTATTCTGAGTTCAGGCATACTAAACTTTATTTTCTACCATGTTCCCTGAGCCTGCTGGGATTATAGAGTGTAATAATTCCAGCAGCCCATCTTGGCCTAAGAGAACAGGTAGCCTTACAATAGTGAAAAACGAATTTGGCTGTAATTCACTATTAGGACATGCCACACTCATCAGAGCATGTCCTACCTTACACTTACAATGCACCCTGCCCTTGGACCTACCATAGGGGTGACTAATATGAAGTTAAGGGACGGTTTAGGGGCTGGCAAGTGTGTGCACTTGCCCAGCCAGCATGACAGTACCAGACTGCACGCAGGTTCTGCAGTGGCAGACCCTGGACACATTTTAAAAGGCTGCTTCTGTGGGTGGCGCAACCAACGCTGCAGGCCCAATAGCAGCATTGGCATTTACAAGCTCTGGCACTCCCGGTGCACTTTACTGGGACTGACAGTAAATCCAATGAACCAATCAGGAACATCAATCACAGTTACATTTTACATTGGGAGAGCATATGCACTTTAGCACTGGTCAGCAGTGGTAAAGTGCCCAGAGTCATTAAACCAACAAAAACAGGTCAGAGAGAGTATTGGAGGAAGGCAAAAAGTTCAGGGATGACCCTGCCAAGAGGGCCAAGTCCAACATACCCTCAAATTGTTCGACTGATGCTTCTGACTTTTCGACTCAGAGTTTACGGAAACCTGCTAATCAGACCTCAGAGCCAGTGCCCTGACCCTGAAGTGTATATCAAATTGGTAGCACACAATTGAAAATGGCAAACTTAGCTGTAAGTCCCTAGTATATGGTACCCTGGTAAAGCCGTATGCAAGTTAGAGAAGTACCACAGGGCTTGCAGCACTGGCTGTGCAGCCCTTGAGGTCCCATAAGTTCAAAGAGTCTCCCAGTCAGCCACTGCAAACTGGTGGAGCAGTCCAGTACTGCTTGCCTGACTTTGCCATTGAAAGCAATAGAAAAACCATTCCTTCCCCTGTACATCTGTGTAAGTCAACATTCTGGCTGGCCTTCCGAGTCCTAAAGCAGGGTGCAACATATGACATGGGCAGGATATGGGTTTTACATGTTCGTTTAGTAAGCACGCAAAACCAGTGTTTTTACTGTGGAAAACTTGGTCACCCAATTGGAAATTACAAGATTACACGCTGACCCCTCAGCTGCGCTAACTCCCAACTAACCACAATGGGCACACCACGGTATTAAACAACTTGTTACATTGAGCCCAACTTGTATTTCAAGTCGAAATTAATGTAACGTGTTGCAGTGTGTAGCTTTTGCAAGCTGCCACCTTGTTGCGTTTAAAACTTCTGTGCCTTCCCAGGCACACATGGAGACTGTTCCACGAGGCAGCATTATGACCTCCTGGAGAGACGTGCCAGCGACTCTCAGGAAGGAGGTGACCCCTTCCTCCAGCAAGAAGCCACTTAGATGTTTGCCTCAAACAGGAGGCTTCAAAGCAGAAGTGGCCTTTGAAGGGCAGATGTGTCACACTAGGGAGGAGGGCTGCCCCATTGCTTAGGCATGCAGGTTGGCAGGGGGAGCAAACAGCGGAAAACCAGTTTCCAAACCGGTTTCCCTCAGGTGTGCAGGCCTGAGGTAGCTACACCCCAGGGGTGGCTAGGGAGGTCTGTACACCGAGAGAGGGGTTTCTCCAACTTGAGTGTGGGCAGAATAGTGCATCCTGGGATAGCCAGATGCCACACTCCACAGGAAGTGGTCAGCAGGTGGGAGAGAACCTGGTAGCCCATTGCCTTCCAACCGCACCATGCCCTGGAGGCATTTTCCGAGCACCCTGGCACCCAGACGTCAGGTCTCAACTGATTTGGAAGAAGGACCGAACAAAGACTGCCCTCCTGCACCGAAGGACCAGTAAAGAGAGGCTGCACCGTCCAAGACTGCACCTGGTGGCTAGCGAAGACAGGGACTGTGCCTGCCGTGCACTGCTCAAGGGTAAGCTGTCTCCAGAGCCCAGTCAAGCAAAGAGTATTCCGAGACCCAGCCCACTGGCCTCCTGTTCGCAGCACAGGGACACAACAGCTGAGAAGCCTTCTGGTGCAAGTGGATAAACTTAAGTCTTCAAGTCACTACCACCACCGCCATGTAGCACCAAGGACCTAAACCCAATGCACAGATTTGCACCAGAGTTCACTCAGTGCTGTCGGAGAGCTGCTGGGACCCTCAGAAGGCGATTTATCAATACAGGATGGATTGGCCTGTGACAGCGACACCAGGCGACTGGTAGTCCAGTGGCGAATGGGCTTCAGCCAGACTGTAGAGGACTTGGGACTTGATCCTGCAAACAGGACACCCTCACCATCTTCGTGCACCGAGAAACCCCTGAAGAAAGACTCCTGTCGACCGCATCGTATCCACAGCATCCTTTAAGCAGCTTCAGCATCCTTCATCCCTTGCATCAGGACTACTCCTAGGAATCCATTGCAATGCAGGTTAAGTGCCTGGAAATGCTAGAGGGCTTCTTCTCCTTTGAAGGTAACTTTCTAAGGAGTTGTTGGTCCCCTTGACTAGCTCCCTGCCATACTGGGTCACCCCAAGTACTTCTAACTGACCGTATTAACACCTACTCAGGTTTTTTTCTTGAAAACATTTCAAAGTGTCAGATTTGTTGAATTTGCCAAGGCTTGCTTGCAGTTGAGTGAAAACACCGATTTATTATTACTTGTAAAATCCATATCTCCGGAACACTCCCATGCATCTTTTTTCATTCTAGTGTCTAAAATCTTACAAAAAAAGTCCATTTTCATAAATTGGGTCAGATTTCTTGAGTGTTGTGTCGATTTCTTCTTCAATTATTTTGGTGCTGTTTAAATGCTTTACACTTATTCCTTTAAACCGTGTTGTCCAGTGCCACAGCTACCCAAGGGTTGAGCTCTGGGTTTGGCAGACGAAACTCAAGGGTCCTTAAGGGATTGGTAAGTGAATTTCAATATGAGGGTGTGAAAACCCACCACTTAATACATCCTATTTCCTCACACCTCGGATTTGTTTCTAAAGATGCAGAGTCTCTGTGGGAGGTAGAGAGTGACTGGTGCAGTTGTTATGGTGGCTCGGTGGAAGTTAAGGCGGTGGTTGAGGTAGGCAGGTTTGGCATTGTGGAGGGCTTTGTATGTGTAGGTGAGTGGTTTGAATTGGCAGCTCTTCTAAATTAGTCACCAGTGTAGCAGTGTAGCACATGATGTGAGCATTGTATGGGATCGGGAGGATGAGTCTGGCGGTGACGTTCTGGGAGATCCAGAGTCTTTGTATGAGTTGAAAAATGTGCTGCCAAAATCTAGTCTGTTGATGATGAGGGCCTGGGTGACCGTGCATCTGGTGTTAGTGATGAGCTATTTGAATATCTTGCAGAACATACGGAGCATGAAGAAAAATGATAATGCAACGGCGTTCACCTGTTTGGCCATCATGATTCTGTTGTTCAAAGTGATGCTGAGGTTTTAGGCATGGACAGTAGGTTTGGGTGCGAGTCCCAGGTCGGTTGAGTACTAGAAGGAGTCCCATAAAGAGCTCCCGTTCCCAAAGATCAGGACTATTGTTTTATCAGTGTTTAGTCATTTCGGGTTCATTCAGTTGGCTACGTTTGACATGTAGGTGGTGAAGGTGGCCCTGGTGGTGTGGTTGTTGTCTGTGAGGGAGATGATTAGCTTCGTCGTCTGCATAGGGGACAATGCTGATTTTTTGGTACCTTATGATGTGAGCGAGAGGTGCCATGTAGATGTTGAAGAGGGTGGGGCTCACCGTTTATCCTTGAGAACTTGTCAGATGAGGTTCTTGGGTTTGGACATGTGAGGCAGGAGCCTGACTCGCTGGGTCCAGTCAGAGAGAAAAGAGGCCAGCCATCGTTGGGCGGGTCCTTGTACTCTGGAGTCTTGTGATGAGAGTGCTATGGAAGATGGTATTGTAGGCTGCAGAGAGGTCGAGTTGTATGAGTGTTGCGGTTTCCCCTATGTCCATGATGGTCCAGATGTCGTCAGTTGCTGCAATGAGGATGGTTTCCGTTCTGTGGTTGCTGCAGAATTCAGAATGCAAGATGAACAGAAGGTGGTGGTGTTCATGATGATAGGAGAGTTAGGTTTTTCTAGAAGTGAAATGGCATAACACCAGCAGAGAATTTGAAGCCCATATTTATCTGATGCTATGGCTTGCCATTGAAGCAGGCATTACCTTATCCAGCCTTCAACAGGGTGCCTGAGTTGTTGCAAGAGCACCCTAAAAAGGATTAGAGGTTGTGGATGCCACATGTTGGTAGGTGGAGGTTGTGAGGGGTGGTCTTGGCAGATTTGTGGCCCTGGTTCTCCCAATGGTATTGGGGACACGTCTGCAGCCACAAAAAAAGCTGGGAAGCCTCTTGGTCATGGTGACTTTGCTGTGAAGGACACTTTTGGTAGCCCATATGTGGGAAGACACTTTTTATGTGGTAATGCCAATATAAGGGTACACCATACATAAAGTTCAGATGACCCTTATTGGTTTACAGGGCTTAAATTATTAATCCCAGGTTCTCTATTTGTGGTAGTGTGGTTGAGTAATTTAGGCTTACCGGAGGGTAGTGGTAAGCATTTGTTGTGCACATAGAGTCAACAAATGAGACATACACTCAAGAAATAAATATGAGACCAATGTAGAATAACAACACAGATTTTTAAATAATTTTAGACACCAACATCGGAATCAGGTAAGTACTTTCAGAGAGAGGATTTTGAGACTATGTAAAAATATAGCAAAATAGCGTTTTTGAGGTATGAGCCTCGAATGCAGTAATGTTATCCTATCGGAGAAACCTACAATGTACACATATACTTGCAAGCGTTTCTGGAGGGTGCCTTTTGGGACTTAACGTTCTTAGAGGTCAAGCTCCAAGAAACCACCAGCAGTTCGGATTTACCTGCCCTGGTGAATCCTCGTGCAGAGTTGCTGGTCGCATGGTTAGCCATGAGGACTATGTGTTAAAGTCCTGTAAAGGAAAGGCTGTAAGTGTGGACATGGAGACCCCAAGGTGGACTCTGCTCTTGAGGGTTTCTGGGGCAAAGAGACACTGTGTGTTTACGTGAACTCCGGCTGTGTGACTTGGGTGCAGAGGTGTTTTGCCCAACGGGTAGTAGCCTATGGACTACTTATTCCTGGGGTGACTACACCCCCTATATGACCACTTCTTGTGGAGAGTGGGCATAAACCTAACCCAGAGTTCTTAATTTCACCAAATTCAAAATGGTGACATCCTTTCTTTGCTGTCCACTTCAGGTGGCCCACATTAGGGGTGTGCCTAGTCTGAGAGTGCAACATGACTACTGTTTATCTGATTTGCCGCCAGCTCTGGTTCCAAATAAGCCTCAGGGCAGTGGATGGCGTTCCCCAGGTCTAGGGGGAAGTCATAGTCACATATTAAAGGAGGCAGAGGCTTTGAAGCCTCTGGCCTGGACATGTTAAATCACTAGACATCCTGCTGGAGGAGGTATCACCACCTTCCTCTGGGGCTGGCATTGCTTCTGGCCTCAGAGCGCAGGCTCTCACCTGCCTGGGGTCAGAAACTTGACTGTGGTGGCTGACTGGGTGTTACCAGTCAGCCAACACACTAGAGGACAATTAGGCTTTCAGGGGGCACCTCTAAAGGTGCCCTCTGGGTGCATGTCCAAATAAATCTGATACTGGCACCACTATAGGTCTATTGAGACAAGGTGATTAATACCAAACACCATTAGTTTAGCCATCATGTAGCTGGGTAATTTTTAAAGGCCAGTGCCCAGTATATATACTCAAGATGGCTTCCTGATCACAAATGCCTTAGCAATGGAACTAGAAATCACGGAGATATCTGCTTCTGCAGAAATGCCCTTGCATGTAATATACTGCAGCCTGCCTTAGAGCACTTAGGCCTGCTGTAGGAGTGACTTAAATATAAGACATACAGTGTACCTGGGCATTGCACACTTGGCTTGTGCAATGTTATGTTTTCATAAGGACTTGCACCCCTTTCACTCATCCTGCAATGGAAGTTTGCCTGCAGTTTTGGTGTGGTTCCCTTTGGGTGACACCATATATGCTGCAGCCCATAGGGACTCTCTTTAGTACCCATTGTAGGAAAGTGCTCCTTTTGACATGGTTACCCCCCACTCTTTGCCTGACATTGAATGCAACGTTGACTGAATGTGTACTGGGTCCTTGCTAATCAGGTTCCTAGTGCCTGTGCTCTTTCCCAAAACTGTACCTTTGTTTCAACAATTGGCACACCTCTGGACTACATGTAGGTAGGCCCCTTGTACAAAGTACCAGTGGTACCCAGGGCATTGTGACCAGAGAGGGTCTTTAAAGGTTGCAGCATGCATTATGCTACCCAAAGAGACCCCGCACCAAACACATGCACACTGAAACAGCAGCCTGCATGTTGTGGTGCAACTAAAAGTGGAGAGTAGACCTGGCACACATCCCTGTGTACCAGACCTGCTGGCACTGCCAGACGCGTAGGTAAGTCACCCCTACAGCAGGCCATACAGCCCTGAGGCAGGGAGAACTACACCTCTGGTGAGGGCATAACGGCATGAGCATATATGCCCCTATAGTGCCTAAGACCTGTCTTAGACATTATAAGTGCATGGTGAAGACATACTGAGTACATGGGCTGGGAACTTGTCATTACAAGTTCCACAGCTCCATGATGGTTTCACCAAATCGCAAAATGTTTGGTACTAAAGATCTCAGATTAATGAGCCCATACTGATGCCATGGTTGGATTAATTAATCAATGCACTCAGAGGGCACCTCAGAGGTGCTCCCTGAAACCCTACCCAACCGCTAGAGTGTAGCTGACTGGTATGCACCAGCCTGCCACTTCCAGACAGGTTTGTGAGCCCCTGAGGTGAGAGCCTTGTGATCTTGTGGCCCAGAAATGAAGCATGCTCTGAGTGGAGGTGCTTCACACCTACCCCTAAACAGGAACAGCATTCAATGGCGGTGAGCCTCAAAGGCTTCCTTCCCTTTGTTAGGCTAGCCAGGGCCTATACAGCTAGTGAAGATGCCCGCCCCCCTGACCAAGGCCCTCTTTTGGCGGCAAGGTAGTTGGGAAATTAAGTAGGAGAGGTGTGTCCCCTCTCAGCCAGGACCACCTGTAAGGTGCCCTGAGCTGAAGTGGCCTTCTCCTTAGAAAATCCTCCATACTGGTTGTGAGGATTTTAGCCACTAGTTATGTTATGTTATGTTAGTCTTGTATAGCGCGCGGCTACTCCATGGAGTGTCCCGGCGCTTTTATTGAAAGCCTGTAGCAAAATAACACAACACAGTGAAAATAGGAAGAGGGAGCGGCTGAGAAAGAAAGAAACATACTAGCGGGCAAAAAGCCAAGTTTTGAGGCCCTTCCTAAAGGTCAACAGATTGGAAGTACTGCGTAATGCCAAGGGCAAAGTATTCCAAAGCTGTGGCGCCAACAGCCTGAAGGAACGGCCTCCAATGCGGGCTCTTTTTACACGAGGAACCACAGCGAGAAACAGTGATTCAGATCTCAAAGATCGGGCCGGATGGTAAAAGGCGAGCCTTCTTTGGAGATATTTGGCTCCAGAAGCGTGGAGAGCCTTGTGGGCCAAGGTCAAGGCCTTAAAAACTATCCGCTTCCGGATAGGCAGCCAGTGGAGCGACTGCAACAGGCCGGAGACTCTGGCTCGCTTGTAAAGGCCAAAAAGGATTAGGATTATGCCCCCTCCCCAAAAGGAGTGGACATACAAAGGGTGTAGTCACCCTAAAGGTAAGCAGCCCATTGGCTACTACCTAAGAGTACCTGTAACACCCCTAAAGTGCATATTTGGGGGGCAACCCTGAACCTCAGATTCCTCGTGACCGAAAGAAGAAGAAAAAAATAAAACAAAGAGTACTGCAGAAGTGAAGACTCCAGACAACTGACTTGGCCCCAGCCCAACCGGTCTGTCTGCGGCCCTCGAAGAAACCTGTTCCAAAAAGCGACTCGACCTGCAGGCCCAGGGACCTCCACAACCCTGGGAGGACTACCTGCCTTGCCTAAAGACCAAGAACTCCAGAGGACAGAGGCCCTGCCCACAAACAAACCAACAAGGAGAGCTCCACTGCCTCCACACATACCTCCGCACCCGACACCTCTGTCCTGAGTCTAAGTGGCCCACCGGTCCAAAGAAGGTTCCTGATCTCAAGCCCACCCCGCAGTGACCTCTCCTGGACTCCACAACGACTCCTGCATGCTCAACACAAAGGATCTTCCGACCTCAAAGGACAAACCTACACCCGCAGCCCCCAGGCCTTGGGGAGCCCGACCGACGGCGCCCAGGTGTACCTCTACATTCCAACTTACCTCCAGAGCCTCCAGTTACATTCGTCCAGCCTTCTGGTCTGAGCCTCCAACTGTTGTTCGAAATCTTCAGGCTCCATTGCTTTGCATTGGGCACCCGATGATGTATTGGCATTTTGCACCCGGATGCCTCTGTGCCACTGAGAGAGTGTGTTTGGTGCTGCCTCGTGGCCCCCCCTGGTCCTAAACGCCAGAGATTGAGCTAAAACACAGATTTCACTTACCTGCAAATCGGCACCTCTCTGCTTGCCCCTAGTCTCCCCAGTGACTGAATTTGACCTCTGCAACTGGCCGCCCCAGTGCCACTGGTGGTGCGGTCTCTACATTTACCTGACCCCTGCCCAGTGTTGGTTCTAAAACCAGAAGACTGGGTTCGTAAGTCATGTAAAATTACAAAATTATTTTTCCTCCTTATGTTAACAGTGAGCTGTTTGAGAAATACAGTTGTCCACTTTTTATACTTGAAAACTGTGATTTTATAAAACGTATTTTTGTGCAACAAAGTTACGTTGGTTCTAAGTAATAAACATACAAAAAGTAATATTTTTACAAATAATTGGTCTCGGATTAAGTCATTGAGTGTGTGTAATCATTTCTTGCCTGAGTATGTACAACAAGTGCTTACCACAGCCCTCTGATAAGCCTAACTGCTCGACCACACTACCACAAAAGAGAGCATTAGTATTATCTACTTTTAACCTCTAAAGCCTCTGGAGATCCACTGGACTCTGTGCAGACTATATCTTACTTTGGTATACTATATACAGAGGCAGTTTCCTACACCCATGCCCTGGGTAGTGTAGGTACCATTTAAAAGGAACTTACAGGGGTCCCAATGCCCTTGCCAACTGGGGTAAATTGAGCATGTTCCAGTTTTTAGGGAAAGAGCACTGGCACTGGGGCCTGTTTAGCAGAAACGCAATACACATCCAATCAAGAACATCAGTACCAGTGGGCAAAAAGTGGGGGTGACCATATCAAAAAGGGCACTTTCCTAAACCCTCCAATGGAAAGAGCAAAAGGAAGTGTGTGGTTGGTGGGGAACCATGTCGAGCCCCAGCGACCGGACATTTACCCTACCCTCCTTGAAGCGCTCAATCGCAGAATTGGCTTTGTCGACCAACAGGCGAGTGCCATCGATGGCATGTCTATAAGGGAAGCCAGGACATCCCTCGAAAAGTCAGTCGATCTCAGCCAGTCATGGCGGAGGAGTACCACTGCCCAGCTAGTCTGTTGTGTCCAGTCCACATCTGATGGCGAACTTTGCCATGTCCCTGCCGTCGGCGATAGCCTAGAACAGGATAGTTCATGCCTCCTCAGAGACTACAGGCAGCACCTGCCCAACCCAGTCTGAAACAGTGTGGCTATATCGGCCCTAGAGGCATGCTGTGTTCATCGACCACACTGCAAATCCAGTGGAAAAGAAAATCTTCTTCCGAAAGGTATCCAGCCTCTTGAAGTCTCTATCCGGTGGAGTAGTAGGTATTCACTTTGGAAGTTGAGGCCTGCGCCGCTAGGCTCTCAGGGGTGGGGTGCTGAGTGAGGAAAGCCGGGTCCCCAGGAACGGGGCAGTGCTGACATCCAATCTTCCTGTGTGTGGGTGCTTGTGCAGGCCTCGACTGAGGTCCTGAGCAGGACATAAGAGAGGGCTACATTGAAGATCAGTAGGTGTGCTGTGTGGGATATCCCTGGCTGAAGCACCTTCATCAAGACACAGGTCTTGACTTTCACCGAAGGTAGCTGGAGGTGGAGGACCTCAGTCGCCCTCCTACCACCATAGCAAATGATGCCACTCTCGGTCGATGCCACAGTAGCAGGCGTGAGCATGCTAATGTCTAGAGAGGTGTTTAGCCACAGCCAACTCCTTATACCAGTTGTCTTCATCCAACTGGGCAAAAGAGTCATCATGGGGATGGGAGATGCCACAAGGAGCCTCAGACCCAGTCAAAATCTCCACGGGCCTGACAAAGAAAGGAGGCAATGTCTCTGACCCAGATGGTCGATGGGGTTCGGTCAACACAAACTCAACTCAGTATGGGATCCAGGAATTACTATTGGCTCAGCAACACAAGGAACGGCGCAATGGGGCCGAATCTCGGCAAAGGACTTGGATTTGTGACAGATTTTACCTTACGGAGCAGTTGTACCTTTTCTTGCTTCGGTGCTGCCTCAAGGTTGTCGGGGAGCAACATGTCGGCAAACCGGACTTCACAGGATCGGTGCCCGCGGAGTGCAGGCGAGTGATACCTGTATTCCAAGGGAGCTTCTTGGCGATTTCTTAAAGGCTGGCGGTGCTCCGGGGTTCTTAGAGTCCTCTTAGGCTCAGGACAACACAGCAGGCAGCAACTGCCGAGTCCTTGAGGCAGCAGGCAGTGTATGGTACCTTTTTCTTCTGTAGAAGGGCTTCAGTTCTTGTGCAGCGGGTCTTCTTTGTCCTGGTCTCACGGCGCCACCTAAATACTCAATTTAGGAGCGTTAAAAGGAGAGACAGGTAGTAGCCAACTGGCTACCTACCTTTAAGAAGTCTACACCCTCCAGTGGCCACTTCCTGTGGGAAGAGGAACTACCCTATCACTGATAGGTTTTTTCTCCACCATCCCAAGATGGTGAAATTTTAGGAGAAGGGTTCACATCGCCTGTCCCGCCTTAAGGGTGGTGCAGGCTAAGTGGGGACCCTTCCCCTAATCTATTTATTTTCCTGCCTTTCCTCTTGTCAAAAGTGGAGTGGGAAATGGGGCCTAGCATCCCCCCACTAACTGGAGGAGGTGTGAAGCAAATCCACCCAGAGCAGGCGTTGTCTCTGTCCTCTGACAGCGCTGCCTCATCACGAGGTCAGAGACATGTCTAGGGGTGGCAGACTGGTGAAAACAAGTCAGAGACCACACCAGTGCTTAGTAGGTTGTCAGGGAACCCTCTAGAAGGATCTCCTGTGTGAATTTATTAATAAATCTACAATGGCATCAGTGAGGATTTACTAAACATTTTGTTTGGTACCAACCGTCTTAGAATTCAGTAAAGCCATCACGGAGCAAGAAAACTTGTGTTGACAAGTATCTGGCCCATGTACTCCTTATGGCTTCCCTGTGCACTTACAATATCTCGGAATAGACAGGACATTAAAGGGGCATATCTTCTCATGCTGCTATGTCCTCACATAGGTTATAGTGCATACCTGTCTTGGGGCTAAAGGCTTGCAGTAGAGGTGACTTACCTACATCTTATGCAGTGTATGGGTGGCATCGCACACAGTGATGTGCGCAATGTCGACTCTTCTGATTTATCTGTACCAACACAAACAGCCTGCAAAGGCAGCTAGCATAAACTTGGTGATGAGTGCCTGACGTGGCACAACCAGTGCTGTAGGGCCAGAGGACCCTCTTCAGTACCCATGCCCTAGGTACCAGGGGTACCATTTACTAGGGACATACAGATGTAGCTGAAGTTGTGCCACTTGTGGTAAGAGGATGCTGCATCTCCATTGTAGGAGAGTGGGGTCTGCAATCCCATGGCCACCCCAGATTTTTGCTTTTTGCTTCACTGATTTACGACTTTCCCTGGCTGTGGCCCTGCTAATCAGACCCACAGCCTAGCTGTTCTCTCTCTAAATTACAACCATGTACCCTAGGTGCATTTACTAATTGGTACTGGGCCACCTTATCAGTCCCTGTACAGTATAACTTAGGTATCCAGGGCATAGGTGTACCCAGGCCCTACCAGGGGCTGCAGCATGTATTATGCCACCCCTGGCTGGCCATCCAAAACAGACACAACTGGCTGCACGGCAGCTGGGGCAAGGTGGTGTAATCACCCTTTGCTTTAGATATAGTTCCCTATATCTAACCCTAAAAATGGACACATATATTCCTATCAGTCACTCCTATGGAAGGCCTTATCAATCCTGAAGGCAGAGTGCTTGGAATTATGTGAGACGGTGCTCTGGCATGAGCTGAGCCCGTTTGCAGCTTGCGGAACCAAGTCCTAATAGCTGTTCCATGATAACGCTATACCATATACTCTTAAGTGCATTATAATCCACGCGGTTAAATGCTAACTCTGGTATAACCTTATCAAAACATGTCGAGTAAGGTGTCATACGAATTGGAATACTACCCCCTCGCCAATTCTGGCGACGGGGGTAGCATTCCACCCTTCTAGAGGGACACGACATGTATGTAACTGTGAACCCCGGTTAAAGTTAACTCGAGCCTCAGCATCACAAAATGGATGCTGCCACCACAGACACAAGTCTGACCTCCTGCTGCTGGGAGTCCTTCCAGCAAGGGAGGCTCAGACAAAGGGTTTCCTGCCTTGGGAGGTGCTGCACCGCCCCAGACAGGATTTTGTGTATTAGGTAGGCCAAGGCTGAAAGGAATGAGACATGCCTGGGGCACACAAGGTGCCCTGTGCATACACCGGTTCCAACCAGTTGCTGGGGCACTCCAGCCCCAGCCCTGGCGGGAAACTGGACAAAGGATAGGGGGTGTAACCACCCCCCTTCCTGGTCCCACCCAGGGGAGGGACCTAGTCGTAGTGCAGCCCCCTTTAGCTGAATAAAGGTAGGAGCTGGTCCCATTCCCAGTTAGATTAATCTTGACAACTTCCACGAAGAAACTCTTGACCTTCGACCTCCTGAACATCAGAAGACTGAAGAATCTCCCCTATGGTCAGGGGGTGACCATCCTGCTTCGCAGGCACCATCAAGCTCCTGTGCGGTTTGCTGTAAAGTCCTTCCAGCCCGGAATCCGACCATCCAGCTCGACAAGACCCGGACCTCCAGACCCCTCTGACCTCTACCCACATCCACAGCACAGCTGGGACCAGTGGGTGCGACGAGCAACGTGGAGACGGCCATCTTGAAGAAACCTGCAAAGCGCTTCCAGCACGACCCCCGAGAGTTCCTCGAGTGAGTGCCTTGGGGACTGAGAAGCCCCACACCGACGCAGCTCCTGCTCCAAAGACCAGCCCCCCAGCATCCCCGTGATCTGCGTGGGGCCCCTTTTACTTGGTTGCTGCTTTCCTGTTGTCTGGTCACTTGCCGGCTGGCTCGTGACCTCTGAGACGACGACCCGAAGATTTCAACACTGCTAATCTGGTCCCCCAGACTGGCCCTTGCTTCCTTGCAAAAGAGAAGTACCCCGGACCCTCCTGGTCCACACCAGACGCCATCTTTGTTCCACCGCGTGGCTTGCATTAGCCAAGGCCTGTTGTCCAGAACGACGATCCGACACCGCCAACAGCAGCAGACTACGTGGAACAGCTCGTGCCTCCAGCCTGGTCGTGAAGAACAGCTCCTGGTCCGCGCAGCTACAGAGAGAAGCGACCCTTCTTCCACCTGAACGCGGCGATAGCATCTGGTTCCCTCCTGGTTCCAGCACAGTCACTGGCTAGTGACCAAGACTCTGTCCCCTTCCCTTTCAGGACTTACTTCTTCCCAGTTCCATCCTTGGAACCACCGGACTCCTCCATCTGGCTGCCTGCCAGCAACTCTTTGTTTCAGGCATCACCGGGATCAACGCAGCAAACCCGACACCACTTCAGCCCTATGCACCCGCAGCCTGTGGGTTAGGTAACTAAAGCTTCTAGGTGCTGAAGTCAGTGTTCACTAACCTAGTGTCCAGGTAAACTGTTGTTTTCCCTCCATGCAGCCGGGTTCGTCCGGAATCCGTAACTTCCTAAATTGTAAGATCCATAGACGTTGGTACGCATCCCGCGTGAGAGTTCCCACTCTGCACGTGAGTCCCGTGGGCCTCCTGCTCCTTACTTACCTAGTTCATAGTGTAGTCCCACCGATCCTCCAGCCTCTGGATCTCCTTACAGTACTTTCCTTCCTCGCATTCCATCGTTTTGAGTATATGGTTTGTCGTGCCCCTAAGGCACTCGTGTAAATATTGTGCGAACTCATATTTCTTTTGTAGTATTGTCATGTGCTTAGCCCTCTGACCTCATAAAGAGTTCAGAGGTGTATGTTAGTTAATAAATATCCTTTTATTTTCATAACAACCTGTGTGGTGTCCTTTCATCTGGTATTCAAGGGGTTATATTGTGGTAAAACAGCTGGCTTCACATGCCAAAAGAGTTTAGCCTAAAGACTGCTTTTGTCCACGCTACTAGGATAGCTGGTCTATAAGGTTGACTTACAACCAATCACCATAAGGGGTTGTTTGGACTGATACAAGGTGATCACTAGAATTAGTGAGCATCATATATCAGGCCAACTTCTCACATCTATCATATATGAATCCAGAATAGGAGGCGCAGTTTTAATGTAGAGGCTATTGAGTACATAACTTGCTTTGTTCTGTTAGTGGAACTTACAATAGAATGGCGCGAGGTCTGCATTTTTATTTTAGAAAAAAAGTAGGCCGCGGTTCAGGAGCATCAGATACAATTCTCTCCTCCTTAGAAGGAAAGCAAGGAATCAGTTCAGGCATCAGCAGACCTGTTTGGGGTCAATACAGGGTGAATTCTTTTGTAGCAAGGAAGATGGGACTCCAGAGAAGTAATCTTTAGAATCTTTCTGTAAGAAATCTCTAGATGCTTCCCTCGACTTTGCTCTTTTTTCTACTTAAAGATTTTAATTTGGGCCTTGTTCAGTTAGATCTTTAATTTTATTGGCATGCACTTTTCTAGAGAGTCGTAGTATCACTGAGCAAATTACTAGCCCACCACTCATGGTGCTAAAGAAGCCTTGACCAACCTCTATGACTTTGTGGGTTCAATATTAGCAAGCAGGCTAATGTTTCTGCATGCAAGCCCCGGTTTCAGGTGCTGAGGCGTAGCCTCATCTGAACCTGTGGCGGCCCAGTGTCTAAAGAGGCAATGGCAAGCCTGCAAGTGAGCTGGGTTGGCATCTTGCTGTTGCACACAATGAAGGAGTGCTGGCCCATAGTAACTGTCTGTCCTATTCTGGATCACAAACATATTGAACCAACACATTAATAATGCCTGAGACTCTTGGATTACCTGGGGGTTGCTTGGATTTGAAGGTAATATGCCTTTTTTTTTAAAGAATAATCTAGGATGCATGTATATGTTCAATACCTGATTGCTAATATTCTCCAAGTGTTGAATCTCCAAATCAAGCACAGCCTGTCGAACAGCTTTCTCCTTCTCGTGCAAGGAATTCTGAAGTTTAAGCTGCAGCTCTTCAATGACTTCCTTGCATGATGGATCAGTGGCCTCATTAGGTTCAGTCTGAATCTCAACATTTTTGTGCTCCAGCACAACTGGCGTATTTTTTTCCTTCACCTTATTGTTCAGTCGCTGATGCCAATCCTTTTCGGTGTTGAGAACTGCTCGTTCCATCACCTGATTATAGCAGACATTAAAAGGAAAATATTATTTATAAGACTAAACATCTGGGTTATTAAGAAAGTTAAACTGAAATATAAAATGTGTATGTAAACCTTTGATGAAATAGCTGCACTCAAATCGTTCCCAGGAGACCACAGAAGCATAGATGTTCATGCACTTAACATGCAATTTATACTGTGCATTTGAAAATGAAGGAATGGAAACAGTAGCTTGTATGTGCTGGTGGCATCATTAACGTAGTGTCATAAAATAGGTCAGAGTAAGAACTCCATTTACTATTATTAATACTTGCACAATAAAAGACTACATCACTGCAGACTAAGGCGAATCTGACAGTTGCCAGCAACCTAATATATTTACATGTAATAAATATTTTAAGAAATTTAGAAATTAAAAATGTTTATCCAATCATGACCAACAAATACACTTGTAAATAATATATATATATATATATATATACATATATGCATATACATACATACATATATATATATATATATATATATGGTGTATCAGAAGAACCACCACTCCCGTTACAGAAGGTGAGAGGCCACAACAGGGATCAGCAGGGAAAGCTTTAATTAGAAACAGCATAGGCATGATGCATTTCGGCGTCTGTAGCCTTCGTCGGATGCCGCTGTGTGCCTGGTAGTGTCTCCGCCCACGCCTTAAGTATCCTATGTTCGCAGAGGTAGGAGGTTCAAAGTTCAGCCCCCTAGTCACATGTCCGCGCTGCCACTGCTCCCAAGTAAGACTCCAGTTCCCAGAATGCAGTATATTAAGGGCTGTGGGTGCAGTGAGCAGAGTTAGTAGGGAAGGCGCGTTGAGTGGAAATCACAATAATCAGGCAGTAGTGAAGATGTTCAGCCTCCCTGGGTCCCCTAACTCCCAACCTGCGTCACCGATGGTACAGCCGGGCCATGAGTCGCGATGCCGGTGTGCAAAACGGCTCCTCATGAAGTCACGAGCTGCTGCTAGCAGGGTCCCTGGCGTTATCGGCAGCGTAGGCGGGCAGGAGATAGTCCAATTCCTTGGATAATTATATGAAGCTGGAACAGCTGGTGCCAGAGTCTCCTGCCACAGTGAGGGAGCCGGGCCTCTGACGCGCCACTGGCAGGCGCGTGAGATATGAGGTATCAGAAGAACCACCACTCCCGTTACAGAAGGTGAGAGGCCACAACAGGGGTCAGCAGGGAAAGCTTTAATTAGAAACAGCATAGGCATGATGCATTTCGGCGTCTGTAGCCTTCGTCGGATGCCGCTGTGTGCCTGGTAGTGTCTCCGCCCACGACTTAAGTATCCTATGTTCGCAGAGGTAGGAGGTTCAAAGTTCAGCCCCCTAGTCACATGTCCGCGCTGCCACTGCTCCCAAGTAAGACTCCAGTTCCCAGAATGCAGTATATTAAGGGCTGTGGGTGCAGTGAGCAGAGTTAGTAGGGAAGGCGCGTTGAGTGGAAATCACAATAATCAGGCAGTAGTGAAGATGTTCAGCCTCCCTGGGTCCCCTAACTCCCAACCTGCGTCACCGATGGTACAGCCGGGCCATGAGTCGCGATGCCGGTGTGCAAAACGGCTCCTCATGAAGTCACGAGCTGCTGCTAGCAGGGTCCCTGGCGTTATCGGCAGCGTAGGCGGGCAGGAGATAGTCCAATTCCTTGGATAATTATATGAAGCTGGAACAGCTGGTGCCAGAGTCTCCTGCCACAGTGAGGGAGCCGGGCCTCTGACGCGCCACTGGCAGGCGCGTGAGATATGAGGTATCAGAAGAACCACCACTCCCGTTACAGAAGGTGAGAGGCCACAACAGGGGTCAGCAGGGAAAGCTTTAATTAGAAACAGCATAGGCATGATGCATTTCGGCGTCTGTAGCCTTCGTCGGATGCCGCTGTGTGCCTGGTAGTGTCTCCGCCCACGCCTTAAGTATCCTATGTTCGCAGAGGTAGGAGGTTCAAAGTTCAGCCCCCTAGTCACATGTCCGCGCTGCCACTGCTCCCAAGTAAGACTCCAGTTCCCAGAATGCAGTATATTAAGGGCTGTGGGTGCAGTGAGCAGAGTTAGTAGGGAAGGCGCGTTGAGTGGAAATCACAATAATCAGGCAGTAGTGAAGATGTTCAGCCTCCCTGGGTCCCCTAACTCCCAACCTGCGTCACCGATGGTACTATTATTAATACTTGCACAATAAAAGACTACATCACTGCAGACTAAGGCGAATCTGACAGTTGCCAGCAACCTAATATATTTACATGTAATAAATATTTTAAGAAATTTAGAAATTAAAAATGTTTATCCAATCATGACCAACAAATACACTTGTAAATAATATATATATATATATATATATATATATATATATATATATATATATATATGTATATATATACATATATACATATACATACATACATATATATATATATATATATACACACCACCCACATAAGCAGCCAACAGATCATCGCTCTCAGCAGTGCGGGTGCAGCGGCTCGCGTAGACGGTTCCGCGATGAAACTTTTAAACACCACTGTCGAAGGCGAGGTGGCCAGAACACGTGTGTTAGCTTCTTGATTTCGGAGTGAGCTGGAATAAACTGAATTAAGCATATTAAGCCAGAGTGCGCAGTCTTATATGTCCTGGGACATTGGTGATTACAAATAAAAAAATAAATATATAAGGATTGAGGGCGACATGCACTGAAAAATAAATGCCGAATCCAATGCCACTTCGTGTCCGTGCCTGCTTTCCATGGAGTCCCTGTGGGAGTTGGAGATATACATACATATATATATATATATATATGAAATTCACTGAAAAAACCATAGGTTATAGACCATATATAGTTAGGAATTAGCATTTACAAAACCTTGAAAATTCACTGAAAAAACCATAGGTTATAGACCATATATAGTTAGGAATTAGCATTTACAAAACCTTGAAAATTCACTGAAAAAACCATAGGTTATAGACCATATATCGTTAGGAATTAGCATTTAAAAAACCTTATTTTACTCACACAAAACCATTGAAATTCCATATATAGTTAGTTGCACTAACTATATATCGCGCACCCGCAATCCACTGCTGATGATGTCACATATTACATCATTCATGACATGGTCAGTGACATCACTGATGACATCACTGATGACATCTCAAATGACATCACTGATGACATCACTGATGACATCTCATTTGACATCAATGACCACATCACTGATGATATCATTCATGTGACAATACAATGCATCTCCTCACATTTTAATATAACCTCTGTTTCACCCAGTGTTAAATACAGAATATAATTTTTTAAACCATTGACACACCAATACTAGTTACTACATACGCACTCACTGATTCCTACGTCTACACACACCTTCACTCATTCACCCATACAATCATTCATACATACAATCACTCATCTTTACAACACTATCATATGCACTCATACACCTATACAGACACTCACAGTCTGCCACTCATCCATGGAGTTACTCACACACCTAGTCAGTCCTGTAAAGAATCAATGACACTTCCATTTTCTTGTCTATACAGTTAAACATAGAGCACCTTACATTTTCAAACATATACTAACACATACTTACCTTGTTATACAATCATTGATACAAGTACACATTGATCTGCACAGAGTCACACACCTCCCAGCCAGCCACACACACACTCAGTCTCCCATACAAATACTTGGACAATCAATCAGTAACCCATATAGTTAATCATATAGCTACTGATCAACACATGCAGCAGTTTACAGAACAACAGACATAATGATGCACAAATTAAGACACTTTAGTCACTAACCCATGCACTCAGTGAGACACATTTAATCACTCACTCATACATTCAGTCATGCACCTACTAAATCCTTTGTCCAGACACTTATACTTCCACTCATTCTTCAATATGTAAGACACATTTTAACTTTACAGAAACATACAGTCACTGGATGTTGTCATCAGTGATGTCATCAGTGATGTCATTTGAGATGTCATCAGTGATGTCATCAGTGATGTCACTGACCATGTCATGAATGATGTAATATGTGACATCATCAGCAGTGGATTGCGGGTGCGCGATATATAGTTAATGCAACTAACTATATATGGAATTTCAATGGTTTTGTGTGAGTAAAATAAGGTTTTTTAAATGCTAATTCCTAACGATATATGGTCTATAACCTATGGTTTTTTCAGTGAATTTTCAAGGTTTTGTAAATGCTAATTCCTAACTATATATGGTCTATAACCTAGAGGTTCATTCTCTATTTACAAACAAGCACAGAGTCGCAATACTCTGTTTAGTCTTTGCAGATAGCGAAAAATCGTGTAAAAAAACAAAAGGAATCGAGCAAAATCAGTAGGCCACTAATGGGATCTCTTTTTGACCTCGCTAAAATAGAAACATTAGGAACAACCTGTTGAAAATAGCAATGTGTATGTACATAAGCGGCGTTCATTTGTGTTCACAGTACCCCTTGTTGATTGATTGAATCGAGCATTGAATTGTTCGAAGTTGGTTCTCTTAAGGATCTTCTCTGCCTGCAAACGAGGAAGAATAGGAATATTCTCTCTCCCTTTGCAGATAGTGAAGGGTAGGTAACGCAAGCCTTTAACACGTCGTACCTATTTCATTCCTCATTGATTGATTGATTGTCCGAACATTGACTGTGGTATTCCCTGTTTGCAAATAAACGTAGGAAAATCTTTGCAAGTAGTGAAAGGGTACGTAATGCGGACCTTTCTCCCCCGTTGTAATCTGTCATGCCTATCTACTCCCCACTGATTGATGCACCTGTTTCACCCGGACCATTTACTAGAGATAGGTCATCTGGCCCGACCAGAGAGCACCCCTAGTGAAAAGGACATATGCAATAATAACGAAGTGATCACTGTATCCTGTTAACAGAAACTTTAGCATGAAACAACCTGGAAAGAAAAGAATAGGAAAACGAAAATCAGTAGGCCACTGATGAACTTTTTATTAAATAACAAACAAAGAAACGATAACAATACGTAATGATAAAACCTATTATTGTCCTAGAAACAAGAAACGTTAGAAGTAAGCCCGTAATAAGAAACCTGAAAACATCGCCCCTCACTGCCCCAAAACGTGTCTGTCCCACCGCCTGCCACGGCCAAATAACGGCAAACTGGGAAAGATAGAAGTCAGCAGACATCCGCCCCATTCTAGAAACTTCCAAAGGGCAACAGGTTTTCGGCTATGCCCAGCCGGAAGCAACACATATAAGGCGGGTCCTGCTGCCACGCCTCGGCCAGGAGATCATCACGTAGGGTGTAGCCGGAGGAGAGGCCGAGGCCAGCGGGACCCGGCCAGGGGGATTGACAACACTGGAGAGTTTATGGGGGGGGAATGTCCGTGTCCTCGACCCTCCCCTCTCTCTCCCAGTCCGGCCGCGGTGGCCCTTGAGAGTTGCAGGTTGTCCCTCCACACTCTCTCCCGGTCCGGCCACCAACGGCCGGGGGCTGGGGCCGACGGGATCCGGCTGCAGCCGATGAGCCAAGGAACCCGTTCATGGGGCCAGAGCAAAGGGCGTCCGGCCGCCATCCACCGGAGGTCCGGCCCAAAGACGGACGGGACATTTCTTCTTTCTTGAATAATTGCTGCAACAACCCTGGGGGGGGGATGTCTTGCACATGCCTCCGACCCCCCCCCCCTCTCGTCCTCATCGCCTGGTCCGGCCATAACAAATCTCAAGCGAGACACCGTGGGGTGCACTGGGAGGGAGAGACGGTGCGAACAGGCCTCTCCCGCCTCCCCAGGTGGAGGCTTCCCAGCTGCACCCTCAGCGCTCCAGGCGCCCGGAAAAGGGTTCTTCCACTGTGGCGATGCTGCAACGTCTCGCCCGGTAGGGTGGAGCCCGTCCGCTCATTTGACCCCGCGATCGCCAGTAGCTACCGAACTCTCAAAATGGCGGTCGACCTGGCAAGAGCGGGCCCAGCATAAAGAAATGGCCCGGTCACTGGTTGACTCCACCACCGTAGTCCTCCACGACCTTGAAGATTCTAGAGGAGCCGCGGGAGTCCCCGACCCCCGCAGACACCCCCGATGGGGAATGACTGCCATGATCGCCCGTGGAGTGACGAAACTGTAGCCGCGGGACGTCGGCGCTCCCATGCTGGCGCCAGCCTCAGTTTGAATGACTAGAATCCTGCAGACCTCAGTTCCGGTGAAAGCACAGTGTGACCCGGTAGGAAAAATTGTTGCACCCCCTCCCCTTTTTGACTGATGGTTCAAACCACCGATCCTTTCCTTTGCCCTTTTAACGGAACTTTGGACTGCCTCCCCCCCCCCCCCCCGCGGCACCCCACGCCGTTATTTGCTGGGCGGCAACTTACTAGACATCACCTTCGTGACATCCAGATTTCAGCGCCTTCTGCTGCCTTGGAACTATTCGCACAACAGACCGCTACTGACAACCCACCCCCCGGGACGCCCCACGCCGGATACCCAAATCAGTGCGGCACCCAGGCAACATCTTCTGAATTTTCATAATTTGAAAGAACTAGTAACATGTCCTCATCAGGAATTTCCTCTTCAATCATCTCATCAGGAATTTCCTCATGAAAAGTCTGCAATGATGATTCTTGTAACTCTATGGTCTCCAAACATTCGATAAATTCGCCATCAAGACATTGATAAAAAAAATCATTCAAGTCATCTCCTCCTTGTGAGAATATTTCATTATTGGTGCTGTCAATTTCAATAAATGTAGTGGATAATTCAAAAGAAATTGCCATGGTCTCTTCGTTGTTTAAATGTTTTTACTGTTTTTGTTTTGTTGTATATATTTATAAGTTATTAAAGTTTTATATTCCTACTACTTTGTTGGAGTGCTATATATTTTTAATGTGACACATAATTGTAAAAACTTTGATGTACAAAGAGTCATCCCTGGAATCTTCCGCTTCAGGCTCGGTCCCCTCCCCAATCACAATACAGGATGGTTTTCAGATAGTATGAACACGTGTGGTGTGACGGATCTCATCGGGTGTGGGCCTTGATCTACTATAACTCCTTTGAAGAGGGGTGATTCTTTACAGCTGGGGCCATAAACTACATCTGCAGGGCTAGCTGATAGCCTAGGACCGGCCTGGACAATCGGACACAGAGGAAGAGGAGTGTCAGAGGGTGCGGTAGTGAATAGGGCGAAAGGGAGGTGTCGGGCGGGCACAGAGTGTGATTCTCAGGGAAGAGCAGCGCAGATGGGGGGAGGTTTATTGCCCATGCATAAGACAGAGAGCGGGGGTGAGCAGTGCCTGGGGAAGATGCTTGCGAGGGTGGGGAGCCATGCTACGAATCGACAGTGTGCAGAGAGTGGGTCTGGTCAAGGCATCTAAAATGGCTGCCGTGCACAACAAAAGTGTGGCATTTCAAAAAAGGCAAGATGGCGCAGACAATGTTTTTCAACACTTCCTCATTTCCTTCGAATCGAACGTTAACAGACGTTGGTGCATATTGCCAAAGTTAAGCGATATTTATCGCTAACGATGCTTAGCAACGAATTTTTTACCGCTAAGCATCGTCAGAAATTATCGAAGATAAACCTTGCTATTATCAAGGTTTATCGCAAATGCGATAAAAAACGGCCGCAATGCATGAATATCGCTAAAAAGTCAGCGATATTCATGCATTACCGAGCTAATGCTCTTAGCCATGTTATCCACCTCCCATTGGATAACATGGCTAAGAACTGCTCAGGGCAGGTGTTAGTTTTTGGAGATATTCGCGCTTAGCGCGAATATCTCCAAAAGTTGGTAATAGGAGATAGATATCTTGCATGTTGTAATGCAAGTTATTGTGGTATATGGAACTCATACCATAATCTCTCAGGAAAGCAGAAACTGATCCTTTTGGGACCGCCTGAGAAGGCCTAGGGGGTGAGGGGTACTCTACTTTGCCCCCTTTTCACGTTCCGAACTATTTTATTTTACTCTCTTCTGTAATTACACAAAATGGCAGCGATAAGATGCATCAGAGACAGACAGTGAGAGAAAGGAGGCCGGAGATGAAGAAGAGATGTCAAATACACATTGGAGATAATATAGTGGGAGAAGGGAAGTAAATATGAGTAAACTTACCATGTAACATAAAAATGTTCCACTCTATACTATAAGTCTCATTTTATACTACAATCACTTCGCTACAACCTCATAAATTAAAAATAAAAATGAATAATGTCTCAAACAATTTTTGTATTTCTAAATATAAATTTATTCTTCTGAATTTTCAAAATTTGAAAGAACTAGTAACATGTCCTCATCAGGAATTTCCTCTTCAATCATCTCATCTGGAATCTCCTCATGAAAAGTCTGCAATGATGATTCTTGTAACTCTATGGTCTCCAAACATTCGATAAATTCGCCATCAAGAGATTGATCAAAAAAATCATTCAAGTCATCTCCTCCTTGTGAGAATATTTCATTATTGGTGCTGTCAATTTCAATAAATGTAGTGGATAATTCAAAAGAAATTGCCACGGTCTCTTCATTGTGAGCCATTTTATTTTGAAATTGCTTGCTGTAAATTGCAGAAAAAAATAATCACTTTCATTTATCGTTTTTAGTAATACATAATATAAAACTAACTTTATCAAGTATTTAGTATAACAGAAGGACTGTAAATAAATAACAGAAAACATTTTTCAAATTATGTTAAAGTGTACAACATAGTTCCCCTTACAAATTAACAACTCACCTTTTTAAAAGTAGGAGAAGTGTTAGTACTGTGTAAACCAAACACCAGAAATTGAGCACCAAAAATTCCTCACAAATGTACCTCAGACAGTAGTATCACAAAATGGCTGTGGTTTCCTCTCATTTTAGATATATACATAACCAATTAACTTTCATCACACACAAATACAAAACCAAAGTAACATTTTAATTGGTTCTAAATTTCAACACTTTCAAATGTGTTTTCCCCATGCAATTTTCCATAGGACATTTAGATACGTCTACAGCCTGAATGGCTGAACGGAATTACACCAAACTTGGCAAAATGGTACATCAAACCTAAGAGGTCAGGGAGAATCTACTATGCCCCCTTATGGTCATTTGCCCCTTCGCTTTGGCCTCCTCTTGTCTCTCGATCCTACCGAGAGACAAGATGGCGGCCGCTACGGACTGTTTGGAATGTTTACAGACGCCGGAGAACCAATCACCTTCGCAAAGCTCCGTAACGCGAAAAGTACGCGAAGCGGAGCGCTGTTATAGATATATATCTTTTTTTGAACGTTAATTTCTCAAAATCCACTGGAGCACATATATTGAAACCTAGCAAAGGCACATCGGGCTACCAGTCCCTAATATTTTGCCAAGTTTCGTGCAAATCCATTCAGCCGTTCGATTATTATTATTATTTTTTTTTTTTGCCCCGCGGGGCCCTTTTAAAACCTCCACATCAAACCTAGGGGGTCAGCGAGGATCTACTATGCCCCCTTATGGTTATTTGCCCCTTCGCTTTGCCCTCCTCTTGTCTCTCGATCCTACCGAGAGACAAGATGGCGGCCGCTACGGACTGTTTGGAATGTTTACAGACGCCGGAGAACCAATCAGCTTCGCTTCACAAAGCTCCGTACCGCGAAAAGTACGCGAACTGGAACGCTGCCCGGTCCGCTGTTACAGATATATATCTTTTTTTGAACGTTAATTTCTCAAAATCCACTGGAGCACATATATTGAGACCTAGCAAAGGCACATTGGGCTACCAGTCCCTACAATTTTGCCAAGTTTCGTGCAAATCCATTCAGCCGTTCGGGCTAAAAGTGAGGCCAACCGCCCTATGGAAAACTCAATGTTAAAAACACGTTTTGGGACCCCCCTTTTTTCTCGGCCCCCCCTTGACGAAACCCCCCCAAATTTTCAGGGGCTGCTCAGAAACAAAATGTTCAATTTTCCTGAAAATTTCAGCCAATTCCGTCCACAAACGCCAAAGTTATTAGACATAGAATTTTCAAAAATCCCATAGAGAAAAAATCCTAACTATATATACCTACTGGCGACCGCCAGTAGGTTATATATATATATATATATATATATATATCCAAAACACCTTGAACATAGCACTCACGGATGGATGTTTGACCCTAATTGGCTAATTCCCTCTCAAACCAAGATTGATGAAATGAAGTGGGATCCACATCACCTGACCCACCTTTGCAGTGGTGCTCCCTGAATGAGGACCCACCTCTTAATTTAACTAATATTCCCGCCTGTCCTCCTGCCAAATGTGCAGAAGGACAGGGGGTTTGGCATCCTCCACTATGCCTGGATTGCATTCCAAAGTCGACATTGCCTTTGAGGCTTCCCACCTTAGAAGGACATCCTAGCTTGGGGGAGGTGTAAAGCACCTCCACCCAGAGCAGGCATAGTTCCTGGCCTCTGGGAGCACTGGCTCTCACCCCATGAGGTCAGAAACATGTCTGGTGATGGCAGGCTGGCTAAGAGTAGTGAGCAAGCAGCTTCTTTATCCCCTGTAGCACCGACATCGGAGCATGATGCTCAGTAGTGGCACCTTGGTGGTTCAACAAAGAGAGTAGCAGTAGCTCCTGAGATAAGCGGGCTGACGACCGCGCCACACTGCGAACATGGCAGACGGCTACTAACTCCACGGGATGTGATCACCAGACTTGCCGCTGCTGGCCCTGGTGTGCTGTGACAGTGGGGGGAGCCAAAAAACCGGGAGTCCTGGGCCCGGTGGAAGTTACATGCCCTTACTTCAACCGCCATCCTGAACATTCAAAATGGCGGGCGGAGTTCGCTGATACGAGGCCGGACCCGGACAGAAACACCTGCGGAGGCCTATGAGACCGCCTGCATGGCCACTCCCGCCTTGCTGCTCCCAGCAAGTAGCGTGGACTGGGAGTGCTGTCTGAGCCTGGATGCAATAAGTGCCAGGATCGTTCAAAACTGGTTGGAAATGGAGGCCCAGTGCCCGACCCCTGCGAAGGCCTGAGAGGTGAGAGACACGATCAGGGAGTGCATCGCCAGCAGCCAGCAATGACACTCTGTAGGAAGCTGGCTCTGTATATACTAAACTTAAGTACGGTATAGTGTCCACAGAGTGCAGTGGAATCCCAAAGGTAGGGAGAGGTAAAGGTAGATAATACCTTACTCTCTATTTGTGGTAGTGTGGGTGAGCAGTAAGGCTTTATCAGAGGGTAGTACTAAGCATTTATTGTACCCACTCAGACAAGAAATGATGTCACACACTCAAAGACTGAACTCAGACCAACGTGTTTGTATAAAAATATTATTTAGATCTATTTATTTCCTAGAACCAAGCAAGCCTGGCACAGGTAACTGTAAATGGTAATTTTCAAGGCAGGTTGAACAACACAAGCAAACGGAATGCCTAGATATCACACTGGGACATTTCCTAGAGGAAAAGTATATTTGTAGTTTCTTAGAGTTCCATACAAACCAATCCCACACTTTAAACAATTTTCAAAGAATAGCAGTCAATGCAATCCTATGGGAGGAAATGGACTTGTCGGTTTACAGATAAGTACTTGGTTGTGAGAGTTGGATTTTTGGGGTTAGAACCAGGGTTCCCCCAAGGTCGAGGATGCACTCTCAAAGCACCCTCAGCGGCACTAGGACGGCCGGATGCAGAGTGCTGAGGCTCAAAGTTATCCAATGGGGGATAGAGGGCCTCCGGTTGGTGGCTGCTCACGGGCAGGCCACAGGGTTGTGGGAGAAAAACTCCTGGTGTTAGGATCAGGGCAAAGGGGGACCTTATTTAGCACACAAGGTGCACCCACAGCGACACAGGGGTAGCTGGGCGCAGGGTGCTGGTTTGACGTCGGGTTCTCTGTTGTTTTCAATGAGGATTCTCCGATTGCAACAAAGACTGCAGGCTCGGGGACAAAGATCTTCTGGAGGTGACCACCGGTTGGAGAGGTAAGTTGGGATGCCTGGGGATGCTGGGACACTGTCCTACACTCTTTAATGTATATATTGTGCCCTTGGCTAAGGTCGTCAAGCCTTATGGGTTTGAGATAGTTTCTTACGCAGACGATACCCAGCTGATATTCCCAATAGGATCCAACTTTACTGAGGAGAAACAACGTTTTGCGGAGGGAATGCTGGCCATTTCTGAATGGATGACAGAATGCTGTCTTCAACTTAACCCAGGAAAAACAGAGCTTATGCTCCTGAGCAAAGCCGCTAATATCTGGACAACTGATTGGTGGCCTTCCCAGTTGGGTGCGGCACCCGCTCCATCCTCCTCCGTAAAAAGCTTGGGATTTCAGCTGGATGAAAAGCTAACAATGAAGGACAATGTTAAAAACATCACAGGCTCATGTTATTATAGCCTTCTTCTGCTACGTAAAATGATTCCCTATTTGCCACTGGAACATCGCAGAACGGTGGTTCAGGCGATGGTTATGAGTCGCCTTGACTACGGTAATGCCCTTCTGGCAGAGGCGGGAGAGACCATGCTAGCTAAACTGCAGGTTGTCCAGAATACTGCAGCTAGGATGGTGCTAAACCATCCTCCAGGATCCCCATCACTGCCCCTGCTTAGAGAGCTTCATTGGCTTTTAGTTAAGATAAGATCATTCTTTAAGATATGTTGCCTCACCTTTAAGGCCATTAAGGAAATGGGCCCTGATTATCTGCAAAATAAGATCTGTAAGCAAACATCTAAGTGTAATCTTAGGTCAAACTCTCTGGCACTGCTGAAGGTCCCACGCATTCGTCTTAGCCGTACAGGGGTCAAATCATTCTCATACGTAGCCCCCAAATACTGGAACACTCTTGTTTTTAGAAAACATCTTAAAGCCTTTTTGTTCTTGTGTACCTTATCGATTTCTTATGTTCTCCACTGGTACCTTACTTATACGTCTCTTGGTCCCCTTCTAGGTTAGCACTGAGATGCCCCTGGGTGAGTCACACGCTTTATAAAAGGGCATTAACATAACAGAACAGAACTGTCGGTTAGGCCACCAAAGGCAGTGGGATGTCGTTGCAGGGGTATCTTTAGGTGCTGGGGTTTTCTTACGGCTCCGGTCCTGGTCGGGGGATCCTCCAGAAAGGGGCTTCAGGTGTCGATTGGAGATTCGAGGCAGGTCAGAGATCACCAAATCTCAGGTCGGGTTTGCCAGGGAGACCTCCTCGTGGTGTTGGGCCACTCAAACTTGAATCGTGTGGCAGACTTGCGGATTTGGCCAGAGCCAGAGTCTGTTGGTGAGCAAGTCCGGTGCTCATGGGAGACAAAGTCTTCGTTTGGGAAGGCAGGGGAGGCCCTCCGGGTTCTTGGGAGCTGCTGGCTGCAGAATACGCCTGTATTTCGCTGGAGCAGGTTCGAGGTGGGGACAGGCTGGTAGGGATGGGGACAATTCAGTATGCGTCCTCCTCTTCTTAGTTCTTCTTGTCAGAGGAAGCAAGGTTTGGGTTGCCCATAAATACTAGATTTAGGGGTGTTACAGGTAGGTTCACTTTGGGACCTATGGGTCCCTTCCTTGGGTGGGTACACCCCCTATTATGCCACCCTCCAGTAGGAGGGGGGGCAGAAGCCTCCCTCTGGTTGGTTGGGTCCACCAATATGCAAGATGGTCAGAAGTGACAGTTGTGCTTCACCTCACCTCCCCCACCTGAGGGGTGGGGTTGGCAAAGGTGGGCACACCTCTCCTCCTAACTCATTTTCCCCCCAGATTCTCCCGCCCAAAGTGGGGGTCAGAACCGGTGGGGGCCATTTGCTGGGAGCAGCAAATGACTGGGGAAGCTTAAAAAAGCAGCAAGCCTTTGAAGCTTGCCCTTCGTGGACCCTGCCCATCCTGGGGGAGGAGGTTTGGCACCTTGCCCCAGGATATGCATTGTTTCAGGACCCCAAGAGCAGCAGGCTCTCGACCCAGGGGTCCAGAAACATGTCTGGTTGTGGCAGCTGGAGAGCAGCCACTCAGCCAGGACACTGGACTTAAGTTGTTTTTCAGGGGGCATCTTTAAGATGCCCTCTGAGTGCATTTTTCATTCAATCGACACACTGGCATCAGTGTGGGTTTAGTGGGATGAAAAGTTTGATACCAAAGTTCGTAATGACAAACTACCAGCACATTAACTCTTTATGGCATTACTACACTTACAATGTCTACGAGTTGACTTAGACACTATAGAGGTACATGGTTCCTGCACCTGTACCCTCACCACTGGTATAGTGCACCCAGCTAGAGGGGTGGCTTACCTACGCCAGGGCGGTGGATTGTACGCTTGGCTCACAGGGATGTGTGACATGTTGACTCTTCACTTTGTCCTGCACCAAAACACGCAGCCTGCAGAGGCAGTTTGTGTGTGTAAAGGTACAGGGTCTCAAAGGGCGGCACAATAAGTGCTGCAGCCCTTAGAGGCCTTCCCTGGTCACAGTGCACTTGGTACCTATGGTACCTTTTTCAAGGGACTTAAATGTGGCCAGAGAGTTGCCACTTGGGTTTTGCAACAGTACAGTAAGGCAAAGAACATGGGCCCTAAGTACCTGGTTGGCAGGAACCCAGGTGTTAGGAATGGGATCTCTGGTTGGCTAAGGCTTGCGCCAAAGCCAGACAGAGACCACCACTTAGGGCTTGGGAGTTACACGCCAAAGATAACCACTGCTCACCCCCTTGGTAGCTTGGCACGAGCAGCTAGGCTCATCTCGGTGGCAATGTGTAAAGCATTTGCACAACACACACAGTAACAACACACTAGGCACACCACAAAAGGAACTCCACACAAGGTTATATTCAAAAATAGCCTTTGTATAGTAATGAAACACATCAGATAGTAATCACACAATATACATTGTGCCAACTGGCACGGGCAATATTTACAGGGGATTATTTACACATGACAGGGCCACATAGGCCACTGTCAGAATTAGCACTTGATAAAGAAATAGTAAAAGTAAGAATATATATGAACTTAGAACTTAGCCAGTAATCACTGGCAGACACTATACTCTGCGTCAACCTGTAACATAAATCATAACAGGCACAGTATCACATAAGGTGAGAACTCTATTCTGCCCCAACCTCAAGTCTAAATATAGTAGACCACAATTTCTAAACATAACTTGCATCAGGAATTAAACTTAGTAAGATAACATGCAGTATGGAATAAATTAAACAGTAGGTAAAACCTAGTAATCATAAAAGCGCATCCATGAGCATAAAACAAGGTGCATAAATCATGCTACAAACATTACATTACATTTCCTAGCACCTATAAAAATGACATTAGGGCCTTGCGCCCTACAAACCTAATAGTCCCCTGGGCCAACTGGCCATCTCTAAGGGGCTCAAATGCCCTCTGTCCAAATTCAGGGCACACTGCCAATACAGCAACAGTCACGGGGGTGCACTTGGCGCAAACCTAAACGTGGCAGCTGCCCACTACTTGCTGGGCAGCCGGGAGTCTCAATGAAGGCCTAAACGTTGCAGCTGGCACTAAGTGCTCCGCAGCTGTGCAGACAGAGATAGGGCAAAGGAGTGCATCTCACTTGTGGGTTCAAAAGAATGTCCCCCAAAAATGAAATGCCTTACAGTGCAGCTGGCCACTACTTGCTAATTAGCATGTTGCCAAGACCTCGAGAATTTTTCTTCTCCTTATACTTTAGGGGCACCTTTGGGTGCTTGTGTCCGTGATTGTTACAGTCGTAGATGTATATAAATATGTATTTATTTTTTGTTGTTATTGTTCTCTTTTAGGTACTTCTGTACTTGTTGCCCAAAGTCCTGAGGAGGCCTTAAATTGTTTTGATAGGCCGAAACGCGTCGACATCTACTATAGTCCGACAACATTTAAATGTGGAATTGATTGTGATAAATCCTACGAGAGCTTCTCTCTAAAAAAAGAAGCATAAAGTTATTTTAGCTTCCTAGGCTCTGTGACTAAATGGTGATTGTGAAAAAGGAATTAAGGCTCAAAAAGAGTATGCCATGAATTTCCTTGTGTAAAAGATTGGGCTTCATTTCAACCCGGCTAATAAGGGTATAAAATTGTGTTTTTCATGCGTATTGTTTATGTCTTGTTGTATAGTGTATAATATGTAGATAGACATATGACGTCTGGATATTTATATATATATATAAACTGAAACAAAATCAAAAAACCCTAGTGTAAAGAAAAATTGGGTTGACTAAAACAAATAACCTAAACCAATTTCTTGTGTTTGTGTATAATTTTGTTGGTATAATGTTTTTTTATAGCGAGTAGATGAACAAAGAATATTAGATTTTTTCTGTGTGTAAATTAATACTCTTGGACAGACAATTTGTAGTATCTGTCCACCAACTAAAAGGTTCCTTAAAAGAAATCCCAGAGGCATCATTTGTACTTATTTTGTTATTTTGTGGCCACTACTTGCTAGGCAGCTGGGGAGTTAAACAAAGCAGCATGGGCTCTCAGTAGCCATTTGGACAAATTGCACCCAACGTTGGAGCCTGCTAGACTCTGAGAACAAACATGTGCCTGGGAGCACTCTTGCTCCCGAAGTAATGTTGCCAAACTGGGGTAGCACGGACCCCTGAGGACCCCACTGGGCCCTTTGAGTAAATATGGCCAAATGTTAGAGCCATCTAGGCTCTGGGTACAAACGCTAGAGACAACACGGGCCCTGAACCAACTGGGGCCTCGTTGGAGCCACGGAGGTTCTAGGAATAATGGGGCCAACAACAGCGATGTGGGCCCGGGGGGCGGGCACCGACTATGTGCCCCGAAACTACCCCCCCTAAACAATAAAGCATGGGCCTCTCTGGGCCCGAGTCAACAGTTATGGCCAGGGTAGAGCCACACATTTCTTTAACCACTCGTTAAACAAATTGTGCAGAACGTCGGAGTGGCCCGCTGCCAAGTGGGGCCGCTCGGGAAACACACAGGGACAACCCCCTCCTTACCGGGCTGCTCTCTCTTTCTGCCGGCGGTCCACGGGGTTGGTGCTGGCGCTGCCCACCTCTTCACCCGGGCCCCCTCTTGGGACCCGGGACTCTTATCGGCCGGCGGCTGCCACCGCGGGGCTCTCCCTCTCTCAGGGGAGCTCCGCCTCGCTACCGCCGTGGAAGTCCCGCCCAGGAAGACCAAACCTTTCATTCCTTCTGGGTCGCACTAGGCAGCGGCCCGGAGGAAATTGCTTTTGCGGCTCGGCGGAGGGCCGCGGCGGTGAAATGCAGGGTGGGCACCCGCTTGAAGTATAAGTTTAAATAGCGCAAATGAGGGGTAGGCTCCTTCTCAAATTGGACGATGAAGCAGAGTGGGCTCCTGCTATTTAAAATATAAAGACAGTGGCCATGTGGGGTGGGCACCCACGGTAAATATATAAATAAGCGGGGTGGGCACCCAAAAGGCCGGCATCATGGGGGAATCCCCAAGGTGGGGGTTCCCTCCTAAAGGGGCAAATTAGGATACAGCGCTCCCATGCTGCCAAAGGTTCTGGGAGCTGGGAAGAAAGACAAAAGGGTTCCAGAAATGATTTAAGCAAAGCAGAGGGTCCCATGAAGTCCTCCAGGCATCCAGGTGTAGGGCACAGCCCAGGGAGGCAAGCCTTCCCCTGAGCCCCAGCAGCAGCACGCCCCTGGTAGTTTCAAGTCCGCAAACAAGAACATTTTCATGGGGTCACAGCCCCTTCTTTTGTACACAAAATCCTTTGTTCGCAAAGGTGCAGGCAAGGGCAGAACCAGATACAACTGGTTCTGAAGCATTTTGTTTAGATCAGCTCCCCTCTCTATTCACATGACAGGCCAGGGACACCAGACGCACTGCAGGGGGTGGAGCCAGCATTGTGGAGGGAAGGCACAGCCCTATTCAGGTCCCAGGTGCAACTCCTTCCTCCCATCTACATGCAGATCTCCCTATTTACCACCGGGCAGACTCACCCTGGCTCCTGGAGCCAAGCACACCAGCCAGCCCCTGTCTCTCACAAGCCAGAAAGGCAATTCACATCTCACAGCACACAGAAATGCCGACTTCTAAAAGTCAAAAAGGTGCTACAAGGGACTTGATTCTGGGAACAGATTTACTCAGTTTGGAGTCGTATTAAGATGATCGCACTCCAGTGTATCAACAGAATATCACATATCGAGGAGAGTTTTGACAATGGAATAAATCACTGGAAGGAAAAGAGATACACGGAAAGAGCAAAAATATATTCATAAGGAGTTTATGGATTTTAATAATGTAGTTAACAAGTAGACATATGGGGAGACATATGAACCAACCAATTTTGTGCAAAAAGTTATGAACAGAGGTATAAACTACATAAACACTTCAGTTCAAAACTATACATCAAGCTCCTAACAAATAAGACAGACAACCAGCAAAGTTAATCAGCGATGGTTGTATGCTCGTGCCAAAGCAACGTTGATGGAGATGATGTAGATGTCGACGTTTCGGTCTATGTTGCTTAGAAAGTCAACCGGAAACGGACCCGTTTCCGGTTGACTTTCTAAGCACCGCCGAACCACTCGAGATCTAATTGTATTTAATATTCCAGTTAAGACGACTCGTAATTCAAGCTGCATATTACAGCGTCTTTTAACACGCCATTATTCAGATTCCTTTTAGATCTATTTCCCGGCTTTAATATTCTTATTGACATACGAAGATCTGAAGTGTGAATTTTCAGGGGGTATTTTCACCAACAATGAATTGTTTGGTCCTGATGATGGTCTCCATGACGGCAGCATCATAGACCTAAACGTCGACATCTACATCATCTCCATCAACGTTGCTTTGGCACGAGCATACAACCATCGCTGATTAACTTTGCTGGTTGTCTGTCTTATTTGTTAGGAGCTTGATGTATAGTTTTGAACTGAAGTGTTTATGTAGTTTATACCTCTGTTCATAACTTTTTGCACAAAATTGGTTGGTTCATATGTCTCCCCATATGTCTACTTGTTAACTACATTATTAAAATCCATAAACTCCTTATGAATATATTTTTGCTCTTTCCGTGTATCTCTTTTCCTTCCAGTGATTTATTCCATTGTCAAAACTCTCCTCGATATGTGATATTCTGTTGATACACTGGAGTGCGATCATCTTAATACGACTCCAAACTGAGTAAATCTGTTCCCAGAATCAAGTCCCTTGTAGCACCTTTTTGACTTTAATTATCCTGTGCCCAAGCCTACAAGGGTGTATTGGGTTTCCCCTGTTTCTATTATGACTTCTAAAAGTGGCACTTCTCCACTAGACACAATAAATCTGCGCACACCATTGTGCAGCATTTATTCTCACGAGTTCGCACATATCAAACTCAACTCTGCACTCCCCACATATCAGGAATTACCACGGGCACACATATTCCACATACATTCCTATGGGAGGGCAGGCCATCTCACCACAAGCACTCAGATGCGCACGCACTTTACACTGGGCCACAGTGCTAAAGTGCGCAGAGGCCTAAAATCACTACCACCATGCCAGAGGCTAAAGGCAAAAAGTCTAGGGGTGAACCTGCCAAAAAGACCCAAGTCCAACACCTGGGCACACTCAAAGTACATCAACAGCTTGGTAAAAAGTGGGGGCAACCATGCAAAAAGGGGCACTTTCTTACACCCTCCTGCTGCTCCTCGCCACCTTACACCTACTCCCACTGACTTATCTCTGGAGACTGCAACACTACGTATACTGTGGCTGAAATGGTGGAGGACTAAGGAGGTTCTAGTGGGTGCGCAGTTGATGCAACGTGGAATGCAGTGATTAACCCAAGGTAAGAGGAGGTCTATCTGTGTCCCAGGAGACATACCGAAGTTGCCAGACCTCAGCAGGTGGCTGCGACTGGTGGTGGGGCCTAAACACTCCCTGCAAAGGAGCGGCTGAGGCTTGTGGCGGCTGCCTCTGGACGAGATATCCCACTATGCTTTCCTGATGACACGGAACCACGGAACCAAACCCGGATGTGTTCCTAAAGGCGAGAGTACAGAAAGCAGGCTGTGCTCGGAAACAGTGGCCCGTGCTTTATCTTGGTGTTTCTACCTTGCGTATCGCCTGCCCTGCCTCTCTTCCCCTGCTCTGCCCTGTGAGCTGCTCCCAGGCATAGGTGTTGGAGTGGGTCCTGTGGGGTGTGTGGGGCGGTGGGCGGAGCGCACAGGGGTCCAGAACTGGCTGATGGTGCAGTACAGCACACAAGGCCTCTGATGGGTAGCACTGCCTTGGCCTGGGGACTGTGGATGCCCCATTGACTGCATCACTAAGGAGATACTGCGGCGAGAAGGTGGAGTTCTTGTGGGTGCCAGAGAGAAGAAAGGACCCCAGGGAGTGGTCACCGCGTAGGAGAAATAACCAGTACTGTGGCCCCATCGGGGTTCATGGCTGCCGCTGCTCTCCTCTCCAAGACTTGCTGTTGAGATTCCTTCCTGATACAGGAGCAATTGAGCAGGCTGAGTGGGTGTCACGCTGGCGGAGAGAGGTGGGGGGGAGTGGCGACAGAGGATCACCACTGGAATAATTGGTGGGTACAGGAAGGAAAATAAGAGATCCCAGGCTGACAGCAGGTGATCCTGGTGACAGTGCCTGAGAGCACAGGTCTGACAATAATACCTGGGAACCCCTACAATATACTCTGGCCGGACTGGAACCGTGATCCCCTATTCAAGAACCCAGATTACACTAATCAAGTGTAACTTAGACGGAGTTCCCCGTGGGGTCCTCTAGCAGTGACACTGGTTCGGTGGGTGGTAGCTCAACTAGGGAGGCCCAGCGACTTACTGGGAGACCATAGATTTAAAGGAGTGCAGACAACTATTGCTGTTTGATAAAGACAACTATGGGGCGCACTCGGACTAAAGTAGGCAGACCAACCTTGTCGACTCACTCGCAAACACCTCCACTGGATAGCTCCCCAACTAAGACCGCGGACACAGATGTGGCCTCTTCTGGACTAACAACCCCATTGGATAAACTGGACATAATCCTGTAGGAAATCAGAGAATCACACCAGGTGATGGAGCAACAATTGGGGGCCTTCACTACAGAGGGGATCCTGTTGAAAGATGACCATCGCAAATTATCCAACAGGGTCAAAAAGAATGAACTGACACTTTTAACATCGAACCCTGGCCATGAACAACTTGCTACACATGTGGCACAGCTGTAACATTGAGTGGATCTACTACAAGACCAGGTGGAGGATGCAGAGGGGAGAGCCCGCCACATCAACAGACGCATCATTTGGTTTCCGGAGGTTAAGAACGGAACGCGAGTCACCCAGTTTAAAGAGGAATGGCTGCAGAAGGCAGTGGCTCACACAGGGCTCTTGTGGTTGAAAGGACCCACAGGGTCCCTATCAAGAAACCAATCCCCGGCACTCCTCCGGGGACGATTGTGACCAAGATCCTTAATTTTCAGGATCGCAATGCACTGCTAGAAGGGCCAGAGACAGAACCCCTATCCTGATTAATAATGTGAGGGTCTAACTCTTCCCCAATTATACCGTGGCTGTTCAGTGAAGGTAGGTTTCCTTTCAAGAGGCCAAGCGGAGACTCCTGGATGAGGGCCACACATATGCCTTCCTTTTCCCCGCCAGGCTCAGTGTACTGCGAAACAAACAGTCGCCCTTCTGCGAAAACCTGGAGCAGGTCCTTGTCTGGCTGGACCAACATTTCCCAGAGCCGGGAGTGTATGGCAACAAAACTGCTGAGGGCGAAACATAGGATGAAGAAGATGCGGAGGCTTCCTGCCACATTTTGGGAGGCGGTGGAGGTCAGGGGGTTTCTTCTCAACAGCAGGTACTGGAAGGACAGCTAGCGGCCATTTGTTCTGCGACCACATTGCGCATGCCGCATCCCTTTATCAGCTCCAGCCTGCACTGTTTCTCCGACTCACATACAGCAGGAAGTATGGCACTGTTCCCTATAGTTACTCCACAAACTGCAGATCACTGATAGGGGAGAGCTTCATGATACATTGCTGGAAACGCTTGATTCATGATATGGTACCCCACATAACTGCTGTGTGCCCTCATGATAAGCATACTACCTAGATCTTCACACGCACAAAAGTTTCCACAGTCTAAAGCACGCAGCTGGCCCTTTTTGCCTCTGCACCACCCACCTAATATGATATGATACATACCTCAAGATTGCACCGACATACTGTTCATCGAGGGTTCGTGTCCCGGGAGCAGGATGGTCCTTGATCACTCTCTGGATTGAACTATATCACTGCACCACGCCTAACTTGATGGACTGGTGACATCCCAAAGCAGATGCACTTGATTCTATTAGTTTAAAATGTTAAACATTCTTTTACAGGTTTGGTTGAATGACCCACAATCGCTGGACGAAGTATTGGGGGGGGAGGATAGGAGGGTTTTGTTCTTTTTTTCATTATTTTCATGTGTGACTACTAGCGCTGGGGAAGGTGGGCTGTTTGCAGGCACCCCGCGCCCAGATAGGCATTTAATTTTGCAGAAAAAGAGATGGCATGGTTGACGAAACAATATAAGTTAGTAACCTGGGGTATGGGATCCATACAAAAAAGACAGCAACTTGGCCCAGCTACACCGGAGGGGCCAATTCTACCACCTGCACACCCTTTGCCCAGGGCGAGGCAATCTGGATGCGGGCCGGTGTGCCGTTTGGGTTGCATGAATCGCGGGTGGACAAACAGAGTTGCTACGTGTTAGTAAAGGGCACCCTAGATGGGGACATTTGTGTCTATGGCTGCATCTATGGACCCAGTAGGGAACAAGAAGCTTTTTACACACACCTGTCCACGGTATTAGCTGATTGGGCCACATACTCCTGGGTGCTTGGGGGAGACTTTAATGCAGTGCTAGACGTGGCGCTTGATAGGTCACACCCTCGACTACAAGCGACCGCACCAACCCACCGGGCCAAAATATTGAAGCAATGGGTAGATTATTGGGGATAGTCTGATGTGTTGTGAAACTGGAATGAAGATATGCGAGAATACTTTTTACATCCACATATTTTGCTAACACAGCTAGATCGCTTCCTATGCCCAGCGCACCTCCAACCGCACATTACCCAGGCCACCTACTTTGGCAATACCATCTCAGATCATAATCTCCTGGAGATCTCATTGGAATGGGGCAGGGCCCCAACTCCAATCCTCACATGGCGGCTACAACCTAGCCTATTGAAAGACGTTGTCTTCCGTGACACCCTGGCACTTGCCATAGATACATATTTCACGACAAACATTGGTGCTGCTTGTAGTAAAATACCCCTTTTTGGCATGGTAACCCCCCCCCCCACACACACACACTTTTTGCCTGACTCTGATGTATCTTCTACTGAAGGTGCACTGGGTTTCTGCTAACCAGATTCCCTGTGCCTGTGTTCTTCCCCTAAACTGTACCTTTCTTAACACAATTGGCACACCTCTGGCCCACATACAAGTCCCTTGTAAAAGGTACCAGTGGTACCAAGGGCACTGTGACCAGAGAGGGCCTGTAAGGGCTGCAGCATGTATTATGCCACCCAAAGAGACCCCTCACCAAATATTTGCACACTGCTACTGCAGCCTGCACGTTTTGGTGCAGATAAAAGTTAAGAGTCGACCTGGCACACCTCCCTGTGTGGCAGGCCTACCCGCACTGAAAGAGGCATAGGTAAGTCACCCTTACAGCAGGTCTTAAAGCCTTAAAGAAGGGTGTACTATACCTCATGTGTCATAGCAGATATGCCCCTATAGTGTCCAAGTCCATTCTTAGACAATATACGTGCAAAGTGAAGCCATACTTAGTACATGGACTGGGAGCTTCTCACTACGAGTTACACAGCTCCATGATGGCGTCACAGAATACCAAGATGTTAGGTACCAAACATCTCATATTACTGAGCCCACGCTGTTGCCAGTGTTGGATTCATTAATAAATGCACTCAGAGGGCACCACAAAGGAGCCCCCTGAAAATCAAAGTTTGCTCTGGGTGGAGGTGCTTCACACCTAACCCCAAGCAGGAACAGCATTGAAAGGTGGAGAGTCCTTCGTTATGCTGACCAGGGCCTATCCAGTTAGTGGAGATTTCCCCCCCTTACCAAGCACCACTTTTGGTGGCAAGGTCAACGCAAACGTTAGTAAGCAGGAGAGGTGAACCCACTCTCAGCGTGGGCCATCCCTAAGATGCTCTGAGCTGTAGTGACCCCCCTCCTTTCAAATCCTCCATATTGTTTTAGAGGATTCTAGGGGATAGGCTTATGCCCCCTTCCCAGAGGGAATGGACATACAAAGAGTGTAGGCACCCTAAAGGTAAGTAGCCCATTGGCAACTACTTTCTGACACCTGTAATGCCCCTAATACTAGTATTTAGGGGCACTCCTGAACCTTGTTCTTCAGATTACCGACAACCTACGAAGAAGAGGAAAAAGCAGAGCCAAGGAGCAGCGAAGTCTGAAGACACCAAATTACTTAGTCCCAAGCCCTACCGACCGGTTTGCATCCCTGGAAGGACCGCCTGTCTTCTAAAAAGACTCAATCTCCTGTGGACAGCGGACCTGTCCAGAAGAAAAACAACTTTAAAGACTAAGTGCTCTGCCTGTGGAACAGAGAAACCGACCCCCTCAGCACCCAATGCCACAGCCTGAGTCCAAGTGGCCCACCGGTCCAGAAAAGATTCTCCAGCGATCCTGAGCGAGAGGCCCTCGTGGGTTGACCCTAGCCGGACTCCACGTCAACGCCTGCAGCCTGTGCACGATGATCCCTCTAACCGGGACATGCACTGGTAAACTGACATCGGACGCCAAAGGACTCCCTGCACCCGGAGCCCATGGGCCTTGGGGAGATCTATCAATGCTCCAGCACATCCCAACTTACCTGTGCAGCTGTAGGTTTCTTTCGTCTAGACTCCTGGCCTGAACCTGCAGCCTTTTTCCGACTTGTAGATACTCCACTTTTTTGCATTGGGCGCCCGACCCTGTGTTTGAACTCTGCTCCTGGCCACCCCTGTGCCGCTGAGGGTGTAAGTTTGGTGCTACTGTGAGCCCCTTGCTTACCTTAACCCCAGGAGACTGGATTACCAAACCGTTCTACTTACCTGCAAGTATGACTACTTTAATTTCCCCCTTTCTCCATTGGATAACATTGGCACCAGACCCAGAATTTGACCTCCTCACGTGGCCACCACAGTGCCGCTGGTGGTGCAATGAAATCACTTACCTGAACCTTGCTAGGTACTGATTCTTCATCCAAAAGCAAAATATCGTAATTCGTTTATTTACCTGCATATTGCGGATTGTGTTTCCTCCCTGTAGGAAGCTGGCTCTGTATATTCTATACCAAAGTGAGGTATAGTGTTTATTGAACCCCCAAAGGTAAGCAGAGGCAAAGTTAGATAGAACCTCACTGTCTATTTGTGGTAGTGTGGTCGAGCAGTAAGGCAGTATCAGAGTTGTTGTACACAGTCAGCAAATGAATTCAACCACTCAAAGGCTGAACTTCAGACCAATTGTTTTTGTATAAAAATATTCTTTTAGTCATTTTATTTTCTAGAACCAAGCAAGCCTGGCACAGGTAAGTTGATTAATACTTTGCAGTAAATATACAGTTTGAAATGCAATCGTAAATATACTTTGAAATGGTTACAGTTTGAATTACTGGTAATGCAACACTGTGAAATGCTTTACATATACTTTGTTTCGACTTTGCAATGAAAATTACAGGTAAGTTACTTTTACGTTACTTTTGAGATTACTTTTTAGATTACATTTTCTAATCAGTGTGATATGCCTAGAGATCACACTGGGAAATTTCATAGAGAAAAGGTAAGTAAAATCAGTTTTGCACAATTGTTATTTTTCAGGTTTCCATACAACTCCACACAGTGTTAAGACCACAACGAATCGTGAACTTGGCTGCATCTCTCCCCTCAGCAATAGCCTGGGAGAGTACTGCCCGGGCCTCCTCCAGACACTGAATCAACACCTGCGCCACCATATCCTACACAGAGTGGGAATAACAGCCCAAGAGGCATGCGGTGTTCATAGACCCCAACCCTGAACTGGCGGAAGAGAAAATCTTCTACCCAAACTGCTCCAGTTTCTTGGATTCCCTGTCCAGAGGTGCGGAAGGGAATGCGCTCGGGGATGCAGAAGCTTGGACAACCAAGCTCTCAGGGGAAGGGTGTTGGGAGAGGAAAATGGGTCGCCCGGAGCCGGGCGATGGTGTCGGGCCACGTTCCTGTCCACAGGAGCCCTGTGTTGGGCCTGGACCAGGTGCCCAAAAGAACGTCCGAAAGTGTGTCATTGAAGGACAGCAACGGCTTCGCAGAGGAAGCCGCTGGCCGAAGCACTTCTGTCAGGAGGTTAGTCCTGATGGCCACTGTAGGGAGCTCGAGGTGGAGAGCCTCGGCTGCCCTACGCAACACCACTGAATAAGTACCACCCTCCTCCGTAGCCACGGAAAAAGGTTCTGGAGAAAAATCCAGGCCACTTGCGTCCTCCAAATCCTCTTCCCAGTCCGGGTGTAACTCACATTGGGCTGCGAGAGGGTCTTCAGACCCCTCCCAGTCCTCCCCGTCCTCCGTTACCTGCTGGGCAGGCACAAAAGAAAGAGGAGGATGGAGAAATTGATAGAAATCCCCGAACGGCGTCGAACGACACCAGTCCGGTACCATCTCCATGTCGGGACGGAAGCCGGGGACGACATCGGCCGGGGAGCCGGGCGGCGGCGGTAGCGGTGTGGTAGATGTCAATGTTGGTGGAGGTCGTACGCGGCCAACCGACATCGGCTGGGATCCATGCATGGATCCATGGGGGTCTTGGGGTGCCGAGGCCAGAGCCATCAGCGATGTCGGGCCGGAGCCGTCGACGTAGAAGGGTGAGGACCCGCAGTCGGACCCGTGGGGCCCAAGGCTCGCCGGTGGAGCCCTACAGGCCAAAGAGGCGGGCCATGGCGGATAGAAATTATTGCAGCTGAGCCAAAGAACCCAGGAAGGGCGGGAAGGCTGTTGGCAACTGTGTAGGCTCCGACGGAGCCGCGGGGGGGGGTTGGCACCATGCGCCCCCACAGCTGTGTAGCGTGACAGGCTAGGGGAAGGCGAAGAGCGACATTGCTTCTTCGACTTTTTGTGCTTCGTCTTACCTGACCCGAGTGAGAAAACTTTGTCGAACGATGGTGGCGGCACCGCAACCAGACCCTCGACCTCCCACGGGACCGGGACTTTGAACGGCGCAGAGTTGACTCCCGGGCCTCAAGCAACTTTCGGAACCATTCACGCAAAGTTTTCGGAGCCATGGCCCGGCAGTCAGGGCACGACGTGGGGTCGTGGTCGGGACCCAGGCAGTAGAGACACTCACAGTGCAGGTCCGTCACCGACATCGTGCGGGGACAAGCCTCTCAAGACTTGAAACCGGGGATCCCTATACACCTGGAGTCAAAGACTCAAAAGAACAGAAAAAAAAGTCAGCAAAAACTCAATCAAAAATTGACTGGGAGTACCGCTTTATCCGGATCTGCGCTTTCATGTGCGGAAAAAGAAAGAAATGACATCAGCGTGCGAGGACGGCGTCTAAGAAGCTGCCGCAACGTCATCCCAGCGATTCTGACGCCTACGACGGACGCAGAGCCGCACTATGCCACCTTCCGATGCGCAAAGGTACTGCGGACGAAAACTTTCCGGATCCATTTTGACGTCTGGGGGTAATTCTAAGGTAAGGAATCTATCACTAACGTGTCTCTTTCAGATACAGTATTTAGGTGGTACACCTGTTGCCAGGACTTCAAATTTGACAGACAAAAAGAAGGAGAGGACAAAAGACGGCTGACCCAAGAACAGAGGAGCAACAACTGACTAGGCGCCAACCCTGCCCGCCAGCTGCACCGGACCCTGATGATACCGATGAAGGAAATATCAGTGAGGATGAGGAAGGTTCCAACTCGTCCTACCGCTATGCAGACTCCAAAAAACCCAAAGGACTGCCAGTGCTCCGTAAATCGCCAGAGAACTCCCTTGGAGTAGAGGAGCTACTCCACTGCAGCTGCAGACACCAAAGAAGCAAAATCTGACTCACCATCCTGCCACCTATCATCTCTGCAGCTGCCCTGGAAGAGATCACCGTGCTCCCACATCTCAGATCCATCCGCCCTCCAAGGGTGGGGACACCAGGACCAACCTGCGCTGCGCAGTGCAAATACCTGGGGTACCAGACCCCTTTACAGCAACCAAGTCATCTTGTTTCCAGTCCGGACGCCAAAGAAAACCAACCTGAATGTTGAGGGACCTCAGCGACAGTGAGACCCACATCGTGAGTGACCCAGCTGTCCGGTTTTCCCCTTTTCTGCAGAAATCAAGAGAAAGAGTGTCCAACCACCGCCACCCGACACTTCAAAGTGCCTCTGCATCCATGCCCCACAGCCTGGGAGAGGTGATGGTTCCAATGAGGTCTCAAGACCCTTAAAGTCTGAGCCACCCTTGGATTTGTTTAGACTGGACTCCAGTCTTTGCCCAAAGCCTCTTTCTGCAGGCTCCCAAAACCAAGAGTCTCCTACAGCACTGACACGACGCCTAAAGACACCACAGGTGAAGAGGACCATTGGTGTCCCCACGTGCCCAAACATCTCAAAGACTAAACCCCCCCTGTAGGTTCAACCGGACTGGCCCAGCTTGAAGCCTCTTTCTAAATGGACCATTCCCAATTGAAGTGAATGGGCGCCTGTAAAGTATTACTTTATTTGATTTGTAAAAATCTTAAAAGGGTGGACCATACCACCATGCAATGGGCGCCTGATGCTGAAACACCTCTGCACTCAGATGCGCCAGAGCCTCCTGAGATGACCTGTTGGTATGTGTAGGAAAGTGGGTTTCTGTTGCAGTAACCCCCTCACCACTTCTTGTCAGACTTCTGATGCACTTTTACTTGGTGAACCCTGGGTCCCTGCCAATCACGTTCCCAGGGCCTTTGTTCTTTCCCCAAAATGAACCTAATTGGTATCTCTGGCCGCAGGTCAGTCCCTGGTAAATGGTACCACAGGGACCCAGGGCACTGTGACCAGAGAAGGCCTTGAAGGGCTGCAGCACTTATTGTGTCACCCTTCGCGGTCATGTACCACTACACTCACACACTGCCTTTGCAGGCTGTGTGTTTTGGTGCAAAACAAAGTGAAGAGTTGACATGGAAACATCTCTGTGTGTCCTGCCTACAACCCACTTCCCTGGCATAGGTCAGTCACCCCTCTAGCTGGGTGCACTATACCAGACTACAGTGTCTAAGTCCATTCTTAGATATTGTAAGTGCAGTGGGGCCATTAAGAGTATATGGTACTGGGAGTTTGTCATTATGGATGATGGAAGATCCACGTTCCGATGACCCGGATGACTTCCCTACCTTGAAACGCGACCAAGCACATTGCTGACGCGTCCCCCAGAAGGCTCCAGATTGCTGGACTGCCAGGTTACAAAACCGAACCCCCCGCCCCTACCCCGCCGAACCTTGAATTCCTTGGTTGCGCATCATCGGCTATAGAGGCTTTACTCTTTAGGCATTATTAATGTCCTGATGATGATCCCCATGATTAGATAGTGGGATCGAAACGCCGTCGACCTTTCTGAGCACCATATACCATAAACGTATACAATGTGTTATATGCCTGTAATGGTGCCACCTGAATTTCTGTTATAATATTATTTACAGGAATCTGTATCTTTTGCCTAAAAGCCCTGCTCTGTCTGTTTGTATTTTCTTCACCATGCCAATTTGTATGTGTTAGGGTACAGGCTTGTGCCCCACTACGAAGAATTATTGAAGGAATCTTGTTTTCTCATTTTTCTAAGAAGTAAAAGATTGCGACCTCTGTCCGGCTGGACATGTCATAACGAATATAGTTTCCATTGTGTCTATATTAATTGTGTGAATATTGCTTATGCATGGGACCACTGTTATTATTACGAACTCCACAACACCATAATGGCTACACTGAAAACTTGGAAGTTTGGTATCAAACTTTTCAGCACATTAATCCCACACTGATGCCAGTGTGCGATTTAATGAAAAATGCACAGAGGGCATCTTAGAGATGCCCCCTGAAAACTAACCTACCACTAGTGTCCAGCCTGAGTGGCTGCTTTCAGCTGCCACCACCAGACATATTTCTGGACCCTTGGGTCGAGAGCCTGCGGCTCTCTGGGGCCTGAAACAATGCACATCCTGGGACGAGGTGCCAAACCTCCTCCCCAAGGATGGGCAGGGTTCACAAAGTGGAAGCTTCAAAGGCTTGCCGCCTTTGTGGTTTTCCCCAGGCCACTTGCTGCTCTCAGCAACTGGTCCCCACTGGTTCTGACACCCCACTTTGGGCGGGAGAACCGGTGGAAAAAACAAGTGATGAAGAGAGGTGTACCCACATCTGCCAACTCCACCACTCAGGTGGGGGAGGCGAGGTGAAGCACAACTCCAAGCCCCCACCATCTTGAGGATGGGGGGAAATCAACCAACCAGGGACAGGCTCGTGCCCCCCTCCCACTGGAGGGTGGCACAATAGGGGGTGTACCCACCCCAGGGAAGGGACCCATTGGTCCCTGCTCTCAACCACCTGTAACGCCCCTAAATCTAGTATTTAGGGGCCACCCTGAACCTTGCGTCTTCAGATCCAGAAACGACAAGAAGATAAGAAGAAGGACTGAAGAACCGTGCAGAGCTAACATGAGGACAACGCCCACTGACTTTGCCCCAGCCCTACACGCCTCTCTCCCCTCGAATCTGCTCCTGAAAAATCCTGGTGTATCCTGCAGCCTGCAACCTCAAAAACCCCGGAGAACCTGCCTGCCTTCACTTCCAAAGACTGCTCCTGTGAACACCGGATTTGTTCAAATGTAACCTCTGGCCCAGGCCGGACACAGCAAATCAGCCCACTCTGCAGCCGCCGAACCCGGCCCGAGCGGAAAAACACAGCGAGGTCTCCCCGGCAATTGTGACCCAAGATCCGGATATCCCAGACCAGCCTCAAGACACCAGAAGACGCCTGCAGCCTCAGTCCAGAGGATCCCCTCTACCGTGACCAAGAGCCGGTAAGACTTCCCGATGACAAAAGGTACCCCTGCACCCGACGCCCAACGGCCTTGTGTGCCCCAACCAACAGTGCCTAACCAACCCAAGACATCCCGACTTACCCCTCGAAGTGGTGGTCACACCCATAAGATCTTTGTCCCCGAGCCTGCAGTGTTTCTTTCGACCAGAGTCTCTCCATAGCAAACAACAGGGCGCACGGCGCCAAAATAGCACTCTGCACCCGGCCGCCCCAGTACCGCTGAGGGTGCACCTTTTGTGCTGACCTGCAAATCAAATTGCCCTGAGCTAAACCCTAGGAGCTTTGTCCCCAAAGCCTTGTGGCCTGCTTGCTAGCAGCCACCAAACGGAGACACCTATCCTCCATAGGATAACATTGGGCGTCAACACTCTGCACCCGGCCGCCCTAGTGCCGCTGAGGGTGTAACAAGAGTGCATCACTGACCCAGGGGTACCCCTGAGTCTAACCCCAGAACCTTAACTCCCACAGTCAATAACTTACCTTTGAACCGATAACCTGTTTTTCCTCCATAGGATAGATGACAATTTTCTCCCAAAAAGTTTCCAAGTGTGGAGTTTTGAAATCTAAAAATATTCTTTAAAAATCGCACGAATAACCAGAACGCATTTACTTACCTGTTTGCAGGAAATGTCCCAGTGCTGCATCTAGGTATCTAGCACGGAGTTGGAAAAGTAACATGAAAAGTAACTTACCTGTAATTTACTGAAAAAGTCTATTCATTTCAATGTACTGTATTTACTACGGATTGCAACCTACTGCATCCCCTGTAAATCAAACAAAGTAAAATTCCTATTTTATTTATAAAGTTGTATATGCATTTTCAAACTTATTACTGTAAAGTATTTAATGCTTACCTGTGCCAGGCTTGCTTGGTTCTAAAAATAAAACAACAGTATATTTTTTATACAAAAACAGTCGGTCTGGAGTTCAGGCCTTGAGTGTGTGAATTCATTTGCTGACTGGGTGTGTACATCAAATGCTTAACACTGTCCTCTGATACTGCCTTACTGCTCGACCACTCTACCACAAATAGAGAGTAAGGTTCTATCTAACTTTAACCTCTGTCTACCTCTGGGGTTACCTGAACTCTATACACACCATACCTCATTTTGGTGTAGTACTTATAGTACAGTGTAGCCTTGGACTTTGCCCCATACTCACCTTAAGTCGTGGAGAAGAGTCCCCTATTTTGCTGACAAGTACCCAAATGAAGTATATGTTCTTCCCCCATGGGATAACATTACAGCTCCAGAAACTGCAGTTAGCTTTTGAAATGTATACAAATTTATAACTCGAAAATTACTTGCCCAATTCAGATGATCTTGGTATCTAAATCCCTAAAAATATGTGTCAGATTTCGATATTGAGCGTGTGCCTCACTTACTGCCTTTGTTTGTACAATAAATGCTTAGCACTAATCTCGGATAACTCTAACTGCTCGCCCACACTACAACAAAAGAGAGCATTTGGGTTTTCATGTTTACCTCTGTCGGACAATTGGGGTTTGCTTGCACTCTTTACACAGTGTACCTCATTTTGGGCCACTATATACAGAGCCAGCTTCCTCCCGTGGTGTTTGAGCAGTGGGATATTAGACTTTGCATTTGGTGTACCTCTCTGTCAGTATTGTGATTCCACTAAAGAATCCACAATTGACTAATTGCCAAAAATATTTTTTGATTTTTTCCAAATTTTTAATTTGAAATGTTAGGGCCTTGGTTAAATACTGTTGTACTAGAAATGTTAAAAGTACATTGGCAAGTTAGGCCTTAAAAGTATTTAGAATGTTTTTGAATTTACTAAAAGGTCCCAACTACTCTAAAACCATGTCTGAGACAGACATAGTAGCCAGGTGCTCAACCTGGCGGCCCAACTTAAGGCCCTCTGCAAAGCAGGGAACCTTGCTATGGGGTCTTACAGACCCTTCTTGCTGAGCATGATAGAGCCATGGCAAACATCTCTGATGATACAGAGGTGGGAAATATCAGTGAGGATGAGGAAGGTTCCAATGCTGCGACTGACAGTACCTCCACTGGGAGAAACTAGAAGAACCCCAGATGAAGTTGAGGAGGATAATGAACTTAAAAATGTAGCTAAGAGACTAGCTCTGGAGGCTAAAGTCTTAGCTATAGAAACAGAAAGAATTAGGATGGGCCTAGACCCCATCTCTGGTGGCAGCAAAAACTTAAAAAGGGAGAAAGGATTGTCCCTATTTATACTGAAGGTGATGATATCACCAAATGGTTTACATCCTTTGAGAGGGCTTGTAGAATGAGGAAACGCAGCCAGAATTATTGGGGCTCTCTACTCTGGGAGCTGTTTTTAGGAAAGTGCAGGGATAAACTACTGACAATTGATGAGACAGATGTTGAGTCCTATGACCTCAAGAAGGGAGCCTTGATTGAGGGCTTTGGACTCACCACTGAAGAGTATAGAATTACGTTCAAAGCGACTCAGTAAACCTAGAGTCAGTTCTTGGTTGACTTTGTAGACTTTTGAGTTAAAACACTAGGTGGTTAGTTGAAGGGAAGGCAGGTGCAAGATTATGATGGGCTTTATAATTTGCTTATGAAGGAATATCTGTTAAATAACTGAACTTCTGAAAAGTTGCATTAAAACCTGGTGGATCTGAGCCTGGTCTCTACCCAGGAATTGGAGGGAAGAAGGCTGACCAGTGCCCCACATGAGTCATGGAGGGAGTGACCAAAAGAAAGGGGATGCTAAGACCCCCATGAGAAACAGGTGGACCACTCCAGAGACAAAGCTAAAAAGTCCTCTGTTGGCCCATCAAAACCTGCCCAGGAGGGTGGGCCCCCAAGACACATCAAAAAACAAAACTGGGTACCAGGGTAAGGCCTGGGATCCCCAAAAGGCTTGCTGTTTTGACTGTAAGAGCAGATAGGGCACCAAACTAAGGACTTTTCCTGTCATAAAAACAAACCCAAAAGTATGCCTCCAGGGGTTGCCAGTGTAGCCTTTGAGAGTGCTTCCTCAGTACCATCACTTTTTTAGACGTCAAAGTAAACCGCACACCAGAAGGATTGGAAACGGATCTGCATATCAAAAGCACAGATCGTAATAACATGCTCCACTACGGCAGCTTTCATGAACACAATCTGAAAAGATTTCTACCTTTCTCCCAGATGGCAAGAACAAAAAGAATTGTATCTGAACCTACCACTCTGCAGAAAAGAATTACAGAGATGGAAAACAAATTCAAACAAAGAGGGTACCCTGAACATATTCTTGAGGAGTCAAAACAAAAACTGGCACAAAAAGACAGAAACACACTATTACAACCAAGTCGTCCAAAAGAGCAAACTAGAATTGTGGCCATATCAAAATACTCAACTTCAAGTCAGAAATTCAAAAAGGTAATACTGAAACATTGGCCTATGCTCACTATGGAACCTGATTTCAACAATTGTTTTAAAGACCCTCCTCTTTTTGCGTTCACTAGGTCAAAAAACATTGGTGAAATGTTACAACCTAAAACTCTCATAACTGAAATTTACCATGGTACCAAACCTTGCCACAACTGTGGCCACTGTAACAACATCATCAGAGGTAACAAAATAAATCATCCAATGAAAGGTCAAGAAATAAAACTTAAGGTAAACGCGACTTGTGATACAACAAATGTTATTTACGCGCTCAAATGCCCGTGCGGCAAACTATACATTGGCAAGACGGAACGTCGGATCAAAACAAGAATCACAGAACATAAATCAAATATACGTTTGAAAAATGTGAAATCGACTGTTGCGACACACTTCATGGAAGCAAAACATAGTATTGCACAACTAAAATTCCTGATTTTGGAAAAGTATCATCAAAATAGAAGGTCGAGATAACACAAAACATCTACTCCAAAGAGAGAACTCATGGATTTATAGACTTTGTACCCAAAAGCCTTTTGGACTCAATGAGAGAATCGAATTTTCATGCTACCTATAAATCATGACTTATAAATTTGCTTCAGTGCCACAGATTGGCAACCCCTGTGCTTTGCTGTATATACTTTGTTTGTGATATTTTGTTTCTGACGTAATACTGTTGTTACTAATCACCAACCCATCCAGCATTCTCCACACCATATGCGCCTTTTCACCTAAGCTCAAACACAACCGATAGCTAGCGCACCACATTCAACGCTGCTCTACACGAGGCGGACCGCCCAAGCCCTTTTGTTTTCGAAACTGCCATCAGCAGCGATATATTTTTTTCCCAAACATTTTTTTTCTCTATTTTACATTCATGCCCTTACGACTCAGCCTAATTGAAGGTGTGACACACACACTTAACTTATTTTAATAACACAACAGGTAGACTTCCACAGAGCATTTGACCGATAGTCTTTTCACAGTGATAATAGGTCACATGACCGCTACCTGGTCTGATTACCGTGACGGTTACACACTCTCAAACTGATACGCGCGTTTACTATGGAAGCCGCGTTCATGGCGGATTCACTTTCAGACGACAAACAGGTCAGTTCACAGCAGTTCACACGCTTGCATAGGAAAAAGGGTGCCCGGTATTTTATTTAAAACAACACGCAACAACTTGTTTTGCACCATTCTTTTTTAGAGTCGTACCGGCTAACAACAAACGATAAATCACTCGTTAAGGACAGAGACAGGCATGTAAGTCCATTACAGCATTATTGCAAATCACATTGGTGATATTTACTGCTATGGTGTAATTTGAGTGGAATGTATTAATAACACACGATTTAATGCACATTGTGGTAACGCTTTATTACCATCATTTTCTTACTTTGCATTTTATTTATTTTGTATTCTCGTTCTTACAGCATGATTCCCTGATGAAGGGCTTTAATAACAGCCCGAAATGCATTGGATGTTATACGTTATTATGATGCCTTAAACGATGATGTCACGAACAATGATGATGTTCTGAATGATGAACCAGTGATGATTATATGATATATAACACATTGTGATGAACTTTTTCAAGAATATGAACACTGATCAATAAATAGCAATACAAATTGTATGAATTGTGTGGAATCCTCTGTCATTAGGAGGAGTGAATAGAGTTCCCTAGGGGATGGTCCCAGTGACCCACTGGCATCACATTTTGATCTTCCTCCGATGAGGACATCCTTGTAGCTTTAAACTGGAAAGTGGGGGCAAAAGGTGAGTTGGTGAATCCAGAGGGAAGCAGACACTTCTACCACCTACTAGTGAAAGGAAGCCTAGCCATTGAGCTCAGGGACATTATATCCAGTATATCCTAGGTGAAACTAGCAGAGTAAGGGCTACCCCAGGGGAGGTTACCGTTAGGCTTGCAGCTTTAGTACCCCTAGAAATAGCTGGGTCCCTTAGCCGGAAAACGGTGGTAGTCAGTACAGACCTCCCCTTTGTCTCCTTGGAAGTGACCTCCCAGAGGTTGGTAAGAGCCAAAAAGAGGAATTGGTCCAGTACCAGTCCTCTCCCAAGGATTCAGTAGTTGCTGAACCTACTGTTAGTACAAGTAGGCCCAGAAAAAAAGAAGGAGAAAGTGTCTGAATCCAGAAAAACTGTCACACACCCTCATCAGTAGCAGACTAGACAACAGCAACACCCTCTACGTCGGAATCAACAACAAACTACTCCACAAACTCCAGACCATTCAGAACGCCACAGCCAGACAGATCCTAGACATCCCTATCACAACCACATCACCCAACACCTCAGCGATCTCCCCTAGCTCCCCATCGAAAGAATAACAACCTTCAATATCCTCACTCACGCGAACAAGGCCATCCAGAACATCGGACCAGTACACTTAAACAACTACCTCTCCTTCCACTCACCCAAGAGAAACCTCAGATCAGCTGACCTCTCGCTGGCCACCATCCTACGCATCTACAAGACCAGAACGGGAGGAAAGTCCTTCTCCTACCTCGCAGCTCAGGCTTGGAATGACCTCCCCCTCCACCACCGTCAAGTGCCCATACTGCCCCAGTTCAGGAAGGACCTCAAGACCAGGCCCTTCCGATGACCCCAGCACTCAACGGTTTAGCCCCCAGCGCCCTGAGACCCTCGCGGGTGAGTAGCTGTGCCACACAATTCCCTGGTTGACTGATTGGTTGAAGGGGGGGGTTGAGGGGGAGGGGGGGGGCTTTGAGCCAAAGTTCCAGTGAGCAAAGGAGATCCTGCTCCAGCAGGAGAGGACTCTACAGTTAGCACGGGTGAAGCCCTACCTGTTGACCAAGAAGTTCTGACCAGTCAGGCAGCTGTTAAGCAGGAGATGGTGACTCCTCAGCTAACAGAAAAGAGAGAGGAAGCAGGGTTTCAGCCAAAGGATGTAGTAACTCACCACTCAAAAATAGCAGACAGGCCACCTGAACCCAACGAAGCGTGTAAGTTAGCCCCTTCACCTGTCAGTAAAGACCTAAATGTGTGGTTTTGGGTACTAACAGCTGTCAGTAGCTTCTTCTGTTTGCCTTTATGGCTGCTGTAGGGAAGAAGGATCTGCTTTCATTGTTACTACCACTTTTTGCTGGTGTCAGTATATATTTTTTGACTAGTCTGACTGGGATCCTGCTAATCGGGACCCCAGTCACTGTGCTTCCTCCCTAAATGGGACATGGTAAGTACTTTTGTACCTCCACAATTGGCTACTGGTGTACCCATTTAAGTCTCTAGTATATGGTTCCTAAGGTACCCAGGGCATAGGTACGCCAGGGGTCTCCCATGGCCTGCAGCATGTATTATGTCACCCATTAGAGACCACTCAAACTTTGACTACAGGCCTGCTATTGCATCCTGTGTAAGCTGGTGCCAGCACCACTTACAACAGATATAAGTTTTCTCATATCTGAGGTCACTACACTTAAAACCTATAAGTCAACCTAAAGGCAGGTCTTTCAATCCTGAAGGCAGGGTGCTTGGTTATAAGTGTGAGGGTGCCCCTGCATGAACAGGACACCCATACAATTCTCAGAGTCCTTTATCCAACCACTGTAAGTGCATCATCCATCACGATACATAGAGTGGCCATGTGTCAATATGTGATGGCTAACTCTAAACTGGCTGTAACGAACCCTGGCATGTTTGGTATAAAAAATGTTGGAATCATACCCAAACACCATTACCGGTGTTGGGCGGATGAGTCCGTGCACTGGGGGCTCCTACAGGAAGCCTCCAGTACTCCCAGTAATAGCCTCCAGGATTTGTCAGCAAGCTAGCGTTGTTGCAGATGCCAGACATGATTCTGCCTACCAGCAGCTGAGCTGAGCTTGAGCAAGGGAAGGTAGAACAATAGGTTTCCTTTCACAGTTTGACCACCTCCCAGACAGGACTTTGTTTATTGGGCAGGAGTGGGGCGCGCTTGCCAGCACCACCAGACTGCTTTCAAGGACATATTTTAGTGCCCTCCTGGCCTTCTCCAGTTTGAGCCAGTTCAGGGAGTCCCTGGCTCCCGCACTGTCCAAACTGAACATTGGACTCGGGAGTAGCCTCCCCTCTGTCCAGCCCCTCCTTTGGGAGGGACCCCTGAGTCATCCCAACATTTTCCCTAGGGTACTTAAGGTATTACCTGTCGGTGGCTCTTCAGAATTGTCGTGGGACAACACTCTACCCTGAAACCACGTCACTGTTCGACAGCCTGAAAACTTGGACTTCACCTGGAACCGAGACGGAATCAAGGAAGACATCTACTGCTCCTAGTCTAGCATTTCTACAAGTCTTCTTCGTCGTCTGGGTCTGTTCTTCTTCCAGGATCTTCATGGCTTGTTGGCTCTGCACTCAAGAGATCTTTGGGGTACAAGAAGCTCCAGCATCTCAACCTGCTAAGTATAGCGACTTCACTGCATCCCCAGCACGGTGGGGGCTTTCCTTCTTGGTGAGCTGCTCGAGGTCCTCTTGCAACTCCTGTGCCTTTGGCCTGTTAGTCCTCCTGAGGGTCTTCTCCTGCTTCAGTGGCCTCCCCTGCGTGTTTGGGGCCTGCTCTGACTCTCCTCCTTGTGATGAATCCCTTGGACCTTGCTGGTCCCAACGTTGCTCCTTTTTCACTTTCCATGCCTGTTGCAGCTGTCAAGGCTTGTTTGTATTCCCACAGTACACTGTACCCCTGGTTCTCGACTACCGACGTGGGACAGCTCGTGCACGACTCCTGGTCTTCCTCAGCGTCACCTGGTCTTCACAGCTGAAGCGACAAGGTCCCCATCGTCCCTCCTGTATCTTTCGACATTGGTGGGGATTGCTCTTACGTGCCTTCTGGTCACCTCCGAGTGGTATAGACTCTGTCCCCTCTGCTTGCAGGTGCTTCACTTCAAGAATTCATCCTTGGAATCCACCGGATCCTTGCAGTCCTCGCCAGCGGCATCTTTTCTGAAGTCCTCCATTGTGGTTTAAGGTGGTTTCCAACGTCACTTCGCACCTATGCACCCCCTTTATCTGGTGTAGGTATCCTGGTTCCTGGGGTATCCACGGGTGGGGTAACTCTCCAACCTTCTGTCTTCCCGGGGTTTCTTCAGAATCCACTGGGAAGGGTCATTCTTCTTCAAAACTGCAACTATGACGTTCCTGTTGACTTCTATTGAGTACGCAGCTGTGTTTCCACTCTGTACACAACCTCCGTAGGGTTCCTGGGTACTTACCATGGGTGGTTCCTTGTGTCTCCTGATTCAAGTCCCAACTTCGGTCACAGTTCGCATTCGACTTTTTTAGTATATGGTTTGGTCTCTCCCTGGAGACCACTGTGAATTGTGCTTACTTACCTGTTTGCAATTGAAGTATTATTGTGTATTTGTGTCCATATCTCTGGGTAGGAGACATACCAATCTGTTAGTGACAGTTGTGTAAAAAATAGAACTATTTTTGGTTATTTTTCGTATAACCTACACTATATGATTAGATCTGGAAAAACAAGCTGCTTAACACGCCTTCAAGATAAGCCTGACGGCTGCTCTCCACAGCTACCACTTAGAGAGCTTTCTATGGTTGTCTAAGACCACTGAAATCGCCAAAAGGATTGTCTGGATTAGTGCAAGGTGCTTCACTTAAATGTGTGCACCATATACAAAGCCAGCCTCCTACAGCTGCATTGTCCTTGGCAGGGTGGTCTGATGCCACGCAAAATAGCAAGCTAGGCCCCCTGACCTTGTTGGTCATGGTGGGGTTACTCAAGTTGTGGGTAATCTCTTAAGATAAGGGATGCCCTGGCTAAGATAGGGTTAACAGAGGTGGACACCTCTAGCCTCACAATTAAGAGCATGGGTAAGGAAACTAAAGCAGCAGACAAAGTGCATTTTAAATGGGGGTCCTAACACTGTTGAGGTAGGTCAGCTTCCCCAAGTAAGTGACCTGGACAAGACGGTGGACAGGAGGAAGTAAGGCACAGTAGGGCCTGCAATAATCCAGCCTGTTTTCTTACTCTTCCTTGCCTGACACACAGCGCAGTACCAATACCAGGAATACCATACCCTTTGTAGCAGCCATGGCTTGTTCTGTCCATCCAGGACACCAACACCAAGGAAAGCCAACCTGCACGCCGAGGGAGCTCAGGGACAAGGAGACTAGACTAGCCTAGCTGTCCTGTTTTCCCCTCTTCTGCAGAAACCAAAACAAAGAGAGAGCCTCCGACTGCAGACACCTCAAAGTACCTCTGAGCCCCACTGGCTAAGTCAGAGAGGTGACTGTGCCATCCGGGTCCCGAGACCCTCAAAGGCTGAGCCCACCCTTGGATTTGCGTAGACTAGACTCCAAGTCGCCACCTGCAAGACTTTTTCTGCAGGCCCCCACAACTGCAAATGTCTCCTACAGCATGGACTCGACTCCTTAAGACACTCGTGCACCTGAGCCCTACAGCCCAAGGAGAAGTGAAACACTAGTGTCCCTACGTGCCCGAGCATCTTGGGGACTAAACTCCCCTGTGGGTTCAAACGAACTGGCCTCCAAGTCCCAGCATGTAGCCTCTTTCCAAACAGGCCATTCCTCATTGAAGTGAAAGAGGCACCCACGCCGAAACACACCTTTGCACCCAGACGTACCGGAGTCTCCCGAGGTGAAATGTTGGTGTGGCCTTGGACCTTGCTCCATAACCACCTTTGGTCTAGGAGAAGGGACCCATAAGTCGCTGTCAATAGCCTGAATTCAGTATATGCCCCCTTCCCCAAACAGAACTCAACTTTTGAAACGTATAAAAATTCATAACTTGAAAAGTACTTACTCAATTCGGTTGATCATGGTATCTAAATTCATATAAGAATCTGTTATTTTTATTAATAAGTGTTGAATTTCTTTATGGAGTGTGTGTCTCACTTACTGCCTTTGTGTGTGCAATAAATGCTCAGCACTACCCTCTAATAAGACTAACTGCTCACCCACATTACCACAAAAGAGAGCATTTGGGTTATCATTTGTACTTCTGTTAACCAATTGAAGTTGCCTGGAGCCCTTTACACAGGGTATTTTATTTTGGCCGACTATATAAAGAGCAAGCTTCCGACAGCGGTGACCACTGTTACAAACTTAGTGAACACACAGATGAATGCGTGAAGAGCAAAACACGGCAAACTGAACATGCTCTTGGAGCCACAGGTGACATCTGTGAGACTACAGGGCGGGCACATAAAAGTATGCGTCTTGCAAGACCAAAGCAACCATCCAGTCACCCAGATCCGGGGTAAACAGGACTTGGGCCAGAGTAAGCATTTTCAATTTGTCCTTCCCAAGGAAGGCCTTCAGAAGCCAAGGTCTAAAACAGGGAGAAGGTCTCCATCGTTCTTCAGCACAAGATAATAGTAGGAGTAATAACCATCACTACTTCCACGACCTGCACCCTCTTGATGGCCTCTTTTTATAGTAGCCTGCCTCTCTTGTAGCAAGATGGATAGCTGCTCCTCTAGAAGCCTCTATGATGTGGGAGAAAATGGAGGTGTGAAGGTCAGAAAGGCAGGGGAGGTATAGACATGCTGGAAAATCTGGAGTACCCATCTGTCAGAATTGATAGCCTGCCACCCTGGAAGAAAATGTCTGATCTGCTCCAATAGGGTGGCTGTGCTCCAAAGCAGCCTTAGACGTTCATGCCACAGGAGAGGAGGACGGAGTAGTATGGTGTCCCTGGTGACATGTACAATGTCTGATTGATCCCCGGTCACAAAGAACAAGGGTAACTCCTGCAGTGGTGACAAGGCCTGGTCGTGCCTATATGCCAGGCCTCAGGAGTAGCCTCAGAAGGATTGAAATTGTTGAGGAAGCGGTTGGGCAGAGCTTGAAAGGTCCATGGAACAAGGTGTGGCTCTGATTTCTTTAGAGTATTCTAAGCCAGAGCCAGCCATTTCGCAAGGAAGCCAGGATCCATCAAATGGCATATTCATTAGAAGTGCCTGCATGTTTCCAGAAAAGCTAGTAGATCGCAGCCCTGTGTTGTGGCCAAGCAACACACTAGTGCCTCCTGCTCCCCTCAAGCAATCTGTAGTATCAAAGCCAGCCCCAACGGCATATTTTGCTGCATCATTGTCATCCTGAATAGTTTGAGCCAAGGCGGCACAGAACTCCCATGGGACTTCCGGCAAGATCTCGCTGGACATGCCCCTGATGGCGTGAGTATAACGGCCTATTAGGTAGACTGAAATTGACTGACCTCAAAGACATGCTTGCAGAAGAGAACATCCACTTCCCCAATGCCTCAATTCTTTTCGACTCGTTGTCAGGAGTGGTGGTGGGGAACACAGAGCAGACATTACTGTTGGAAGTTTGAACCACTAAGCTCTCAGGAGTCAGGTGCCGATTAAGAAAGCCTGGGTCTCCTAGGGCCTGTCTGTGACTCCTTTCCATCTGCCTGTTCATCAGTGGGCAAGAGAAAGGATTTGCCCAGGAGCCCACAACGGTGTTGGTCAGGGTTTCAATAAATGGAAATAAGGTCTCAGATGAGGTTGGCAAAGGGTGCAAAGTCTCAGTAAGGACAATAGTCTTGACTTCAATTGATTGCAGCTTCAAGTCCTGGACCTCAGCTACAAGTCTCTAGAAAATCATGCAAGCGCCTCCTTTGGGCAGTGGAGTAGTTTGGGGGTGGGCGGTCGAAGGGGAGAAACCAACCCCATGTCAGGGGAAGTAGACAGCTCACTGGCCTCCTGCAAGTTCATATACATATCATCATCATCATCGCAGGGGGGCCTGGCTTGGAAGTCGAACATTGCGGACGCGTGAGCTCGAAGCTCCGCGTCCGCCCGTTACATATCCTGTCATCATAGGTATTCTGAAGGCCCGGAGCAGCCACCACAGGCGGCCAGCAGTGGTGTAAACACTGCGGGACCAGCAGAGTCGCTTTTAGGAGAAGAATTGTTCGATTGCTCAAGGACGGGGCTGGACGCACAGGGTCGGCGTGCTCCCTGAGGAGGCGGAGCCCCGAGGATGATCAGAGCAGCATAGTGCTGCTGGCCTGGCCAGTCCGGAAGAAGCAGTGCAGACCAAAGTGAAGCTGAGCTAGGGCTGGCATACCGCTGGCCTATGGGCGGCTTCCCCCACTGAAGTGGTAGTGGTGTATCGAAGGCTGGGGCGTGGTGGAGCGACGGCGGGCCTGGCTGTGAAGCTGTCGGTGAGCCCAGTTGGAGTCCGGGGCAGCCCGGAGGAGCGTGCCTTGCCGGGAGTGGAGGGCGGACGCCGTGGAGACCTGTGGCAGATGCAGCCAGCGAAAGAGAGCGGTAAGAGGCTGGAAAGCTACGTGAGCACTACGAACAAGTCCATATATTAAGCCCTGTGGACCGTTGCTGGGGAGGACACGCTCTTGGCGGACCCCACATAAGAGGGATGCTGGCAAACTCAGGACATGTGTTAAACGGACAAGCCCAAGCTGGGCTGCTCAACAAGGAAGCAGGCCACCAGGGAGAAGGGAATGATTGAACATGGCCTCCCTGAGCTATAACTTGGGCTGAGACAGCAGTGTGGGTCTGCCGATGGTCACCTCAAGAACTGCCGATGGATAATTTGATGAAGTTTAGGAGATGAATTGGGCTCCAGGGACTAAATGTGGAGGGTTGTGCCCCACTGGGTCCGGGGGGGCCTGCCTCGGCCGACATAAGAGATAGGCCAATGTCTACAGGGCGAGACGCCGCTTTCTATCTATGGCTCAACCGCCCCCCCAATGGACCGGTCCTATATCAAGCCATGGTCCGCATCGGAACTTGCTGATTTGGCTGAGGTTTGGGCGGTTGGCCGTTGCAGAACTGCCGAGGGATTTGGGAGTTGATGGTTGTGGGATGTTGTTCATAGTTTATTGTTGTTTTTTCTGCAGGACAGGGAGCATATCCAGCGACTGGGAGTGGACTTGGCGGGGTGGGGGGGGCGGAGGCTCACCATTCCACAGAACAGCAGTGGCAAGAAGAAACTGGCAACTGCAATGGGGACGGATAGATTCCTGGAGGGCACAACATCCGGGGGATAGGGAGTACTCATTCATCTCGCACCTGCATGAGCTACATGTTAGGTTAGATGCCATACTATGCATTCCAGATGTCCATGAGTGCGTGCAGACTAGTGAATATCTGACCAGGACGGTCTCCGACCACAATCCATTGCTGATTGGGCTTGGTTGGTCCAGGACCAGATCATGCATTCGAATCTGGTGCCTCAGACCAGAGGCATTAGAAGATCAGGGGTATCAAGCAACGATTCGTACAGACATCGAGCAATACTTTGACGAAAATGTGGGCACTGCCTCGAGCCCTATAGCAGAGTGGAAGGTCTTTAAGGTAATACTCAGGGGCAGGTGCATCTCCAAAATGTTGGGAGGAGGACTCTCCTGAGGGACACTTATTAGCAGAGCAGCGCCTATGAGATATTGAGAGAGAAAGTACAGAAAATGTAGACAAACAGGAGGAGCTGCTGGCAGCCAAAGAACGGGTAGTGGAGCATGTGGAGAGGTTGCGCTGCTTTAATTACAAGTTTGACATGATACGGCCACATGCAGAACGAGATAAACCAGGGGCTTTGCTGGTGTGGTTGCAATCCAGCCAAAAGGGGCTCCGTTATTCTAGAAATGAAGGACTAGTAGGGGGAGGCTGGTATCATCAGCAAGACATTAATAGAATATTCTGCGAATATTACACTGATTTGTATAAAAGAACAGTATCCCCCGCAGCTGAGGAGCTAGACATCTATGTGAGAGGTGCTGAACTGCCGCGCTAGAAGAGGAAGAAGCAGAGGCACTGGGGGGAGATAGAGCTGTGCGAGGTAAAAAGTGCTATTAAGGCCATGGCTAGGAATAAAATGCTAGGGACAGATGGGTTCCCCGTCGAATTTTACGTCATCAACGCAGACCTTTTGGGACCCCGCTTGGTGGAGATGTACAATCGAGCAAAACAAGTGGGGAAACTACCAGGGTCCACAAGGGAGGCTCTAATAGTCCCGCTGTTAAAGCCAGGGAAGCCGACATCCGACAAAACAGCAGACAGACCCCTATCTATGCATAATCTTGATTATAAAATTCTAAGCAAGATACTGGCCACGCGACTGCTGCCACATATGTAGGATCTCATACACCAGGACCAAGTAGGGTTCATACCGGCTCGAAACACGGCAATGAACATGCAGAGACTGCTGCGAGTGCTAGAAGAAGCTACATACTGCAGAGAGGAGGCTGTCATCTGTGCAGTGGATATAGAGAAGGCATTCAACAGCCTTGAATGCCGTACTTGTTCCGGGGGAAGCAGGCCTTCGAACTGGGACCAGAGTTTGTGGCATGGACTGCCCTGTTATATAAAGAGATTCTAATGCCAGAGTTAGGACAGATATACTCATCTCGGATAGCTATGGGGTGCAGAGGGGAACATGGCAGGGGTGTCCTTTATCGCCCCTACTGTTCGCCCTGGCTATGGAGCCACTGGCTGCTAGAGCCAGGACAGGAAACTTGTATCAGGGGTTGGAGGTAGCAAGCCGAACCCATCATATAGCATTATATGCAGATGACTTAATGCTGTTCCTCAGGAACACAGGAGAATATCTTGACGGAGCCAGGGAATTGCTACTGGTACTAGAGAGCGTAGCAGGCGTTAATGTAAACTGGGGGAAGTCGTGTCTATATCCTACCATGCAGGGGCAGGAAAACTGCGGGCGGTAGCTGACGTAGAATGAGAATGCAGATTCCTCCCATACCTGGGGGTCTAAATCCACCATGATAGAGTGGACCTTTTAGAGGGCAACGTGGGAAAAGCCATCAGAGGGGTGAAGGCCAGCTTCAATTTTTGGGGGACCCTTCCCTCATCACTAACTGGCAGGATATCGCTCCTAAAAATGGTGACACTTCCGAGTTTCCTATATTTCTTCGGGGTACTACCGTTATGGATCCCAGCGGAGATGCTTCGACATCTCCGTACAATGGTGTCGGAGTTTCTATGGGGCGCAGGGTGGCCCTGAAGACATTAATGAGACTAAAAAGAGAGGGGGTTTGGGGAGGAGGGGTTATCACTCCCCGTCATCTGAGTGGGAGTCCCACGGTACATAAAAAAGCAATAAAATGCCATAATAACATAGAAAAACCTTGGTAATAACCAACCAGGAAGTAAAGTAGCCCAAGCTACAGGAGAAAAAACTTCCACACCCATGACTATCCTAGTCATTTTGTATAGCCCAAACTGCAGCCAATCAGGCGTTAGCACCCACCAGAAGGTTCTCCTCAGAGGCTCAGGCTCTCAGATTTTCTCGCACAGGAGTGATGGTAAACCAATTAGCCTATGAGCCTCTGCGGCGAGGTGGGCGGGTTGCATGTGAATTTATGAAAGACACCAATACTGGAGAACCACAGAATACAGGTAAGTAACTATTGTTCTTCTCCAGTATTGGGGTGTCTTTCATAGATTCACATGCCTGAATCAGAGTAGATAGCAGTACATATCCGTGCTTGGAAGACGCTATTTGTAGCATAATATATATATATATATATATATATATATATATATATATATATATATATATATATATATATATATATATATATATATAATCACATGACCATATAATAGAAATATCACATTCCTAAAAACATGAAAGAATGCAGTAACCTGAGCATGTACATAATAATAAGCATGAAAAAAGCTTCTGAAAAGCAGTAAGAGGAGGAGGGAAACAGGCTCACCTTATCTAAAAAGATTGCACAGAACTGCTTGACCCACTGAAGCATCAGTCTCGCTGGCTTCATCCAAACAATAGTGTTTGGTGAAAGTATGCCTGCTGACCCAGGTTGCCACTCTGCAAATGTGCTGAAGAGGAACTCCAGCGAAAAGAGAAGTCGAGGAAGACATGGCTCTCGTAGAATGAGCCCTTGGCGTTGTCTGCAAAGGTCTTCCTGCTTGTGTATGACAAAAGTCAATAGTTGCAGATATCCATCTTGTGATTGTTTGTTTAGACACTGCTTGACCTTGACGAATTGTTCCATAGGCAATGAACAATTGATCCGATATGCGTATTGCAGAAGTCCTTTGTAAGTAAAACTTCAAACACCTCTTGATGTCCAGAGTATGCAATGCCCTTTCCGCAGGGGATTGCGGGTTAGGGAAGAATGTTTTTAAGACGACTGGCTCATTCAGATGAAAATCCGAAGGCACTTTAGGCATGAATTTTGGATTTGTGCGGAGCACTACTGAATCGGAGGTGAACTGCAGAAAAGGTGGCTGGACCGTGAAAGCCTGGACATCACGGACTCTTCTAGATGAAGTTAAAGCCAATAAAAGTGGCACCTTCCATGTAAGAAATTTCAAATCCACTCTGTGAATTGGTTCAAAAGGATGGCGCATGAGTTGCGCTAACACTACATTTAGATGCCACGATGGCGGTGGACGACGAACAGGAGGGAACATTCTGAGTAGTCCCTTGAAGAACTGTTGTATTATTCTGGAAGAATAGAGTGAAGTGGACCCATCCTGGCTGTACCTTGAGATAGCTGCTAGGAAAACCTTTAGAGTTGCGTGCGATAATCCAGACCTTGCCAGATGTAGGATAAACGGTAATATTTGCTCTGGCTTGGCTAGAAAAGGATGAACTCCATTTGCGTGACACCAGATACAGAATCTCTTCCATTTCAGTCTGTATGTTTTTATTGTAGCAGGTGCTCTAGCCTTGGCTAGCACCTCTTTGCAATCTGGAGGCAAATTCAGGTGGGCGAATTCAAGGTACTCAGGCGCCAAGCTGCTAATCTCAGAGATGTCGGGTTCAGGTGGTAAATCTGACCATCCTGGATGGAGAGGAGGTCCGGAATCGGTCAAAACTGTATTGGTTCGCACTCCGATAGGAGAAGGAGCTCGGTAAACTAGTATTGGCGAGGCCATCTGGGGGCAATCAGGATCAGGCGACACAGCTCTTTCTTCATCTTCCGAAGGACCCTGGGAACGGTATCGGAGGAAAGGCGTAAGCATATAATTGATACCAGTTGATCAAAAATGCATTCCCCTGAGAGTCTTTGTGGGGATGCCAGCTTGCGAAGAACCGGCATTTGCTGTTCTCCTTGGTCGCAAAAAGGTCTAGATCTGGATGACCCCACTGCTGAACGATCCGATCCACTGTGGGTTGGTGAAGTTCCCATTCGTGGGTGGACACCTTTGTTCTGCTAAGAGTGTCCGTCGGAACGTTTGCCATTCCCAGATTGATTCTGTGTCGTATTGCCCATGTCCATATTTCTTGAACATCCTGAGATAGAAGAGTCGATCTTGTTCCTCCCTGTTTGTTCAAATAGTGCATGCTTGTAGTATTGTCTGTGCGCACCAATACTGTGGCCCCTTGAACGATTGCACGAAAGGGCTTGAGGGCTAGAAAGAGGTCTCTCAGCTCCAACAGATTGATGTGCCAGATTTTCTGTTGAGGACTCCATTTCCTGCTGATTGTTAATCCCTGAAGTTGAGCTCCCCAACCTTCGAGGGATGCGTCCGTGGTGATTGTAGTTTGGTGCATCTTAGAGGAACGCGCAGCCCTGTTGCAAATTCTTTCTCTGAATCCACCAGAGAAGATTTTTCCGTTACGAGGGGTGATCCGGATGAGGTCCTCGAACGCGCCGGAGATCTGCAGCCATTGCAGGCTGAGCTCTTCTTGAAGAGGTCTCATCCTGAGACGGCAATTGGGTATCAAAGGAATGCAAGAAGAGACCATCCCCAGAAAAGATTTGAATTGTCGGGCTGAAACTGACTTTTTTTAAAGTAAACTTCGAGCCATGTCCTGTATCTTGTCTTGCCTCTCGTCGGACACAAAAGTTTGGACTAACTGCGTCTCCAGGGTAGCTCTCAAGAAGACTTGTCTTTGGGATGGCTCTAGTTGTAACTTGTTGAAGTTGACGGAGAGACCCAGTGATTGGAAGAGGCACAGACACCGCTGGATATGGTTGCCTGCGTTTGTGTAAGAATTCGCATTGATAAGGCAGTCGTCCAAGTATGGAAATATTTATTACGCAGGACTCCTCACTCCGATTTGAGCGCAATCTCCTCCCCCCGCTTCTTAGACTGCGACTAGATGTGGCCCGTTGGCGTAAGCTGCCCCTGTCTCCTCTGGGCAGGGCGGCCCTTTTTAAAATGATGTCCTTGCCGCGGTTCCTCTACGCACTTCAGAATTCTTATGACGACGTTCCCGCTACCTATTTCCGAGAGATCGAGAGTCTTCAAAGACAACTGATCTGGGACGGGCGTCCACGTATTGCCCTTGCGAAACTCACCATCCCTTGGTATGACGGGGGCGTGGCGCTCCCCGACATCAAGAGATATTACTGGGCTGCCCAGCTGTCTGCCATCAACCACGCGATGTATTCACCGGGTCGGGATCCGGCCTTTGAGATGGATAGACTCCAGCTGCCGGGAGGGGACTTTAATAGAGCGCTTTATTCTAGATCGGCCGGGCGCCATCTTGTGGGCCCGTCCAGGATCGCAGTCACTGTGTGGCGCGGCGCGCATGTGAGTCTGGGCTGGGAGAATCGACTGACACTGGCGACGCCGCTTTATGCCTCTGAACGTTTGGGGTGTCTCTGGTCTACTAAGGGATTCGACCGCTGGGATATGATTGGGATATGTAAGGTGGGTGATGTCTGTGCGAAAGGTAGCGTGAAGTCATTCCAGACCCTTAAGGCAGAATACGACTTGAGTGATAGAGAGTTTTTTCGGTATCTGCAGGTCCGGCATGCCCTGGCCTCCGTTCTAACTCCTGGTGTGACCCTGCCCGAGTCTTCCCCCCTTGAAGATCGTATACTAGATGGACACCTGCCTGATAGTACTGTCTCCCTTATTTATAAAAAATTGATTCATAGTCGCGCCGACTTGTTGGTCCGCCTTAGGGAGCTGTGGGTCGGTGACGGATTGGAATTAGATGACGAGGATTGGCAGTCAGCACTCTCTTCTCCTAAGGAGGTAGCCATTCCCGCCCGTCTTCGTTTGGTGCAACTTAAGATCCTCCACCGCGTGTATGTAACTGGCCCGCGCCTGGTTGTAATGGGTTTTTCCCCGGATGGCTTATGTAAGCGTGGCTGTGGGATGAGTGCTACATTTATGCATATACTTTGGGAATGCCCGTTGGTAGCGGCCTACTGGATTGATGTACTTGATGTGATGACTGTCGTGACTGGTGTTGCCCTGCGGCCCGACGCTGCCTGTTGAACGTGTGGGAACCCACCGATTATTCTGTGGCCCAGACCAGATGGGCAACCTTGGGGTACATGGTCGCGAAGCGGGACATTGCGCAACTCTGGGGCGCATCCAGACCTCCGGACGTTTCCGTGTGGGAGGATAACATGGACTGGTCCATGTTTCGAGAGAAGACCGTCTATGTGGCTAGGGGCAGACCCAGGGCGTGGACTAAAATTTGGGGTCAGTGGAATGCATATCGTGGAGACATTTGTACCCCTCCCTTGGTTGACACATCCGATGTTACCCTGTCTCCCTAGGCTGACGTTCCCGAAATCTTTCATTCTCTTTTTAAGATTTTCCTGTCCTCCCTGCTGGCCCCCCCCCCCCCGGCCTTGCTGAGTCTCATTGATTTACTTTTCTCTTCCTGATTAGTGTACTTCCCCTCTGTCATCTGGGCTGACGTGATTGCTACATTCGCCTTGTTTTGGTTTGTTATTTTAATGTTTAAGACAAAAACTGTCGTGTCCTGTCATATGCTTGGTGCAATATTTAATCTGTGATTTGGGCCTGGCCACGGAGATTAATGTTTACTGCATGATACGTGCTTTGCGAATTAGCGGCCAGCCCGTGTGGTTGTAGGCCCATCTCTGTACTTTTTATCTGATTGCTCAATAAAAGTTTTTAACCCAAAAAAAAAAAAAAAGTATGGAAATATTTGTATTCCCTCCAGCCGGAGGTGTGCTGCTACTGGGGCCAGGACCTTCATGAACACCCTGGGTGCGGAGCGTAGTCCAAAGGTAACAACCTTGAACTGATAATCCCTGCCAGCCACTCTGAATCGGAGGAATTTCCTGTGCCGAGGTAAAAATGGGGATGTGAAAATATGCATCTTGGAGATCCAAGGTAACCATGTATTCTCCCTCCGAAAGAAGATGCAGTATTTCTTGAAGTGACAGCATCCAGAACGTCAGCTTTTTCAGATACTTGTTTATTGCACGGAGATCCAGAATTGGACGCCATTCTCCATTCTTCTTCTTTATGAGAAAGAATCTGGAGTAGAAACCTGCTCCTCTTTGAGCCTGAGGAACCCTTTCTATTGCTCCCTTCTTTAACATCAAATTGATCTGGGAAAACAACTCCTTGAGATGAGCTGGAGGTGGGCCCTTTGGGGGAACGTTTGGAGGGAACTTCGAGGGCATGGCCCTTGGCCACAATGTCCAGGACCCACCTGTCCGATGTTATTGAGGACCAGTTTGAGTAGAAATTTGAGATTTTTCCTCCAATCTTTTTGTGAGGTTGCGACAGTAGCGGTGTCAGGAGATGACACTCATTGTCTTTTATCTTTCCCACGATAGGCAGGCTTCCTTTTGTTTTGGGAATAATTGGTGTTGCGTTGATCGTAGGACTGGTAACGCTGGTCTTGGTAACGTTGATTCCCTTGCCTGTAGGAGGACTGTTGACTATAACCTCTTCTATTAGAGGACGATCCACGTCCTCTCGCACCTCGAAAGGGCGGCTTTCGAAATTGTAAAGTGCCCAGGGATCTAGCTGTCTCCCTGTCCTTTTTGATTGTTGGCAGGGCTTCTTCAATATGCGGGCCAAACAAGAACTCTCCGTCGTAAGGCATGTGTAATACCTTTGCTTGAACCTCCTGGCGGAACGAAGTTGCTTTTAGCCAGCCTTGTCTGCGTAAAACAGCTGCTCCTGCCAATTGCTTGAATCCAGTTGAACCTACATCAACTGCCGAGTCGATCATCTCTGCCGAGATCCTTTCACCTTCCTGCAGGATTTTCAAAGCCTCAGACTTGGAGGGTTCTGGAAGCATGTTGACATATGGCGAGATGTCAGACCATATTTGCCGGTCATACCTGCCCAGTATGGCCAATGAGTTAGCAGCCCGGACTGTGGTTGCTGCCATTATTGATACACGCTTAGCGAGTGCATCCAGACGCCTGCCGTCTCTATCCGGTGGGGCAGCGATCGGAGAGGAAGGGTTTCTTGACCGCTTCTGTGCAGCTTGTATGATTACCGAATCTAACTTTGGATGTCCTATAAGGCAAGCTGGAGACTTATCAGGAGCCTTATATTTCTTATCTATCCTTGGCAGAACTGGAGGAATAGATGCAGGAGTAGACATGACCTTCATCCCTTCTTTCCAAATGAACTCGATAATAGGTATTGATTTAACTTGTCTCCTTGGCTGATCCTTGAAATCGTAAAGGATGCATTCTTGTTGTGTAACTTCCATGTGGATATGAAAGCGTTTTGTAGCTCTCTCCATAAGAAGATGAAATCCTCCTACGTCCACCGGAGGTGAATCAGCAGTAGCCGGAGGCGAGGGAGAGGGTGTCTGCACTTGATACTCGTCCCACTCTGACATTAAGGAACCTTCATCAACTTCCCCATCTTCTCTCTCTTCTTCCTCTGAAGAATGTGGTTCTTCAGGCTGATCAGATACTACAGGTGGAGGAGACTTCAGAGGTCTAGAATCCAAAACTGGCGTTTGCACCACAGGTGTAGGAGGCACACAGTCCGCTGACTCCCACGGTGGAAGACGCCTGTAATAATTATTGAGCATGTGCTGAAGATTTGTTAGCAATGCTACTGGCATCTGAGCTGAGGGAACAGTTGTGACAGGAGATGACACAAGCTCAGGCGAATGATGGCCGTCTTGGTCGTCCTCCTGGTATTCTAGTCTAGTAACTTGTCAGGGACTTGAAGGGGTACTTTTTGAGGTGATAGGCGTAGAGGAGACAAAGGTTCTAGACCAGAACCGCGTCTGAGGAGCAAAGATGGCTTTGGCGTGGACGCAAAAGCTGTAGACGGTGACCAAACCTGCATGGTGGTACATGTAGACAGTTGCGGTGTCGACAGAGTTCCCATCGACGGGATCGACGACGGAGGTTTGGCTCCAGATGATAAAGAGGTCATCGTCGGCGATTGAGTTATCTACGTCGACGACGGTGTCTTCGTCAACGACGGTGTCTTCGTCGACGACAGGGTTGGATTCGTCGACGAGCTCGTCGATGACGGGATCTTTGACGACGGTGATGAAACAGTCGTCGACGGTGGCGTCGACGAAGCTATAGTCAACGGGATCTTCTTCAGCTTGGCCGTCGACGAGGCGCTGACTATGGCAGACGAAGATTCCTTCGTCGGCGAGATAGGTCTAACAGCAACATAGACCATCGTCGACGGTGAAGACGCCGTCGACATTAACATTTCAGGTTTAGGAGAAGTAAAAGTTAACGTAGACGTTGCGTCGACGGGGATCTTCGTCGACGACGGAGTCGACAACGGCATCGTCGACGATGGAGGCTGTTTCTGAGGCAAAGTCTTCTCAGAAGTCATCTTTTGAGGTAACTTTTTGGCTGTTCTTCTCGGGGGCGTGAATGGCCCTAGTTTGGCCTTAGCAGGGGGAGTAGCCTTAGACGTGGAAGGCCTCTCAGACCCCTTAGAAAATTGTTGCCTCTTTACAATCTTAGCCTCAGGAGAAGATAACACCTCTTCAGCAGCTCTTTAGCTAGAAGGTGTTGTAGATCCAGAGGCAATACTTGAAGCCACAATAGCAGGCGACCTTCTCTGTCCCTGAGGGTCTTCTGAGGGAAGGTCCTACAAATCTTGCAGTCCTTCACCTGGTGTTCAGGGTATAGGCAATAAATGCACTTCTTGTGGGGATCTTCCTTAAAAAGCCGGAGCTTACCACAAGAGTCACAAGGTCTGAACAAAGATTTCTTAGATGTAGACATCCTCAAAACTAAATTCCAGAAGGAAAATAGAGAAGTACTGAGCAGAGCTCAGGGAGACTCCCTTCACACAACGTACTGTATAAAATCTGAGAGCCTGAGCCTCTGAGGAGAACCTTCTGGTGGGTGCCAACGCCAGATTGGCTGCAGTTTGGGCTATCCAAAATGACTAGGATAGTCATGAGTGTGGAGGTTTTTTTCTCCTGTAGCTTGGGCTACTTTACTTCCTGGTTGGTTATTACCAAGGTTTTTCTATGTTATTATGGCATTTTATTGCTTTTTTATGTACCGTGGGACTCCCACTCCGACGACGGGGAGTGATTCAGGCATGTGAATCTATGAAAGACACCCTAATACTGGAGAAGGGAAATTACTACAGAATTACCAGTGGCTCGCAAATGTTGGGTTAGAAGCCTACAGAGGTCCTAAACAAAGCGCCCGTATGCTCCGGATATTCCATTAGTTGTATGCATGGCACTGCCCATAGAGTGGACCGGCGAGGGCTGGAGACTTGGATGACAGCAGGGGTAACTACAGTTGAGATTCTGTATGAGGAAGGAACCCTGCTGCCCTTTGATACACTTAGAGAGAGATGCGAGGTACGGAGGGGAGACTTTATATTGAATACCGCCTTAACGTAAACAATGGGGGAGTGCATTATCTGAACCGTCTCTATCTGAGGGGTGCCAGTATGTGGTATCGGCAGCAGGGACATTTAAAGCAGCCACTTGCCTATACAGGAGGCTCAGTGTGGTGAAGCTCCCTGCCCTGAATGAGTTACAACAGCGATGGGAAGAAGACCTGGGGGAACCCATAGATGAGAAAGCATGGGGGTAATTGATAGAATGTGTCAGTAAGAACACTAGATTCCATTGAGTGAACTTCTATGTACTTCATAGTGCATACCTCACCCCAGGGCATATTAACAGGCACTTTAACATAAGAACAGCGGCTTGTCCCCACTGTGGGGAAGAAGGGGCAGAGTTTCTTCACATGTTCTGGAGCTGTCCGGAGATAGGGAGTTTCTGGAGGGAGGTGACTGCAATCCTTTCGGATGTAACGGAGAAAGAAGTGATCAGAGCTCCGGGATACTGGCTGCTGCACAGATTCCCCCACACCTCTAAGAATAAGTTAACAAGTACATTTCAGGACCTGGGTCTTATATTACCAAAAGGGACATCACCAGCCACTGGAAGGCATGTGGAGGTCCCCACATGGGTAGGTGGAAGAGGGAGTTTGTGCTTTGGGCAAGCTACACAAGGGCGGTAAGAAGGAGGGAGGCCAGACGGAATGGAATTGAGAAATTGTTAGAGGCAGCCAGGACGTGGGAAGCATTGGTATCACACCTTAAGCAGTCAGAAGCTCCAATAGAAGAAGTGTGGCAGGAGATCTCACAGGAGGCTGAACCCTGAAGCAACCTGTTATAACTGCCTAGTGGTGGCAAAATAGAGACAGAGGATCTGGGATGGCTATCCAGATATCAGGAGTCCGGAAGGAGAGTAGAGAATAGGACCTCAGGGTAGAGGCTCCAAGCAGGGGTGTGGAATTCCTATAGCCAGATGCCCAGGACATATTGTTTGGGGTCAAGGGCAACAAGTTTTCATGTGTATTTTGTCTTTGGGACAAGTAGGCCCAATCCCCTGCAGCACAATCCCTTTGGCTGCCAGTTTGCAGTACCACATTATGGATCAGAGAAGGGCACGGTCTGCTGTTAAGGTAATATTTTTGTCCATGTGTTAATGCTGTTCAAACTTGTTTTATGGCTCATTAATTGACAGCCTTTATTATTAGGGTGAGCGCTCTAAGTAAATGTAAGCTCTGACTGCAGTACTGACAGTGGTTCCAGTATAAAAATGTGTGCAAACGTTTTCAAAGTTTAGCAATATGAGGCTTTGTATGATGCTCCCTGAATGCTCTCTGGTTTGATGCAAATATTTGAAGAAGCTTGAAAGAAAAATTGAGGATTCTTTGCTTTTGAAATAAAATGTTCATAAAAAAATGAAAGCAGGAAAAAAACAATTTACTAAACTACTGTAAAATTTCAGGTACCATTTCTTTGCAACATCATTTAGTAACATGTGTTGATGCATACTAGTATTTCACAAAAATATCCATAACGGATAATCAGTGTAAATAGTTTTTATAAGATTATGGGAAACAAAAATAAACAAGCATTGGCAAAGCCAGTAGGTCTGAAATTGATGGTCAGCTTTTTAGTTTTGTCAATGTGTGACTTGTTTTGGCATGGTTTTTGTAAAACATTATTGGTGTGGGGGTTGCCAGGCCTTCACCATTATAACATACATTGAAAAATCAAAATTGTTTTCTTGGTCTCAAAAAGCACACACTGCCACAGTAGTTACTGGCACTGAACAAAACTACTTTGTGTGCCAATATGCTCCTTGTGAAATAGCAGAAAGCTGTCACTCACAGTGAAGCCAGCCGACAAACACAAAGAGAGACAGAAGTTTAATCAACGCAAAAGGTCACGGTCAACGCAAGACCAAATTAGGGGTCCAATTAATAATGAAGGTCTCAAAAGTGCACTCGTGGAATATGTCCTTGCATTAAGTGCAGCAATACGTCTTTCGTGTATTGCCAAAAAGTTTGAGAAATAGGAGAAGAAATAGTACTCTTAGAAAATATTTGTGAACTGCATTTTAGCATGAGCAAATACGCATGTGTAGATTTGCTCATGCGAAAATCGGAGTGTTTGCAGGTTCACTTTCACTCCAACCATTTTTTTCCCAACTCTGGAAGTTGGTTTACGTCTGCCATTATCTGGAATAAATTTCCAACATTTCTCAGTATGAGAAAAGATTAGAGAAGAGTTGTTGAAAACCCTTAAAACATGCTGGTAGGTTTGCACAGGCTCAAAATTTATTTTATTTATTTATTTTATTTTATTTTAACGTCTTGTAGAGCGCCTGGTGACCCGAGGGCATCCCCGCGCTGTAATGATATTGATATCCAGATGGGCAGGGGAGAAGAAGAGGAAGAGAGGGGGGAGTTATTTTGGGAATAGAAGTGTTTTCAGTTTTTTTCTGAAAGTAAGATAGCTGGGTTCCAGTCTGAGGGTACGGGGGAGTGAATTCCATCCTGTGGAAGCTTTCACAGAGAAGCGTCGGCCTCCGGTGCGAGTCTTTTTAAATTTGGGGATGTTAGCAAGGTGTTCATTCTCGGACCGCAGGGATCTGGGAGCTATATACGGGGTTACCAGGTTGCTGAGAATCGGAGGGCCAGCTCCATTAATCAGTTTGAAGGCCGTGCACATGGCTTTAAATTCTACCCTTTGGCGAACCGGGAGCCAGTGGAGGGCTTTGATGGCGGGTTTAGCCGACACTCTGGAGGGCAGGTTCATGAGTAGTCGGGCTGCCGCGTTCTGTGTTCGCTGCATTTTAGTCAGGGTGGCCTCTGGGGCTCCCAGGTAAACCATGTTACTGTAGTCCAACCGTGACAGTATTAGCCCTTGGACCAAAAGTTTCCTGGAGGCGGGAGGGAGTAGGGGGAGAATCTTGCGGGTGGTACGCATAAGCCCGAAGCAGGTTCCTGCAGTTTTGGCCGCTTGTGTTTTCATTGAGAGCTCGGGTTCTAGCCAGACTCCTAGGGTTTTAATTTCTTTTTTCGGGGTAGGAATTTCCCCGAGTACGTCTGGCCAGGCTGCTGGGGGGATGGTCACCCATTGCTTCCCCATGAGCATCACTTCGGTCTTGGACCCGTTTAATTTGAGTGATGATTCACACATCCATCGATGGATTTCCGTAAGGCAGATAGCCAAATTGTCTGGGTGGTCGTCTAGTTGGGATAGAGAGACGACCAGCTGTGTGTCATCCGCGTAGCTCACTATTTTGATGCCAAAGGGTGTCACCACGTCTTCAAGGGGGGCCATATAGGCATTAAAAAGCGTGGAGCTTAGGGAAGATCCCTGGGGGACCCCGCTCGTGAGGGGGAGGATGGAGGAGTGGTGATTGCTGTCCCATACCTGGAACGTGCGCCCGGCAAGGAAGGACTCTATCCACCTGAGCGCCATCCCGGTGAGTCCTGCTGCTGCCAGCCGTTGGAGGAGGACACGATGGTTGACTGTGTCGAAGGCTGCACTCAGGTCCAGGAGGATCACTGCCACTGACCCTCCTGAATCCAGAATGCACCTTGCATCCTCGATGACGGCCAGAAGGGCGGTATCAGTGCCATGGCCCGGGCGAAACCCAGTTTGGGATTGGCGTAAGATGTTATTAACCTCGAGAAACTGAGACAATTGTCCGTTGACCAATTTCTCGGCTACCTTGCCAATACCAGGGAGGAGTGAGATTGGCCGATAGTTTGCCATGTCTGCTGGGTCTAGGTGTGGTTTTTTTAGGAGTGCTTTCACCACTGCGCTCTTCCAGCTATCGGGGACGAATCCTTGGGCAAGCGAGCTGTTAATAAGCTCTGTGATCGTGGGAACGATGACCGAGGCTACGGTTTTGAGGAATCTGATTGGTGCGGGATCCAGGGGTGATTCTAACCCTGGCCTACCTCTTGAACCCAGCAAAATTAAAAGTTGTAATTGGGGATAGTGTCCACTATTCCATATCAGAAATTAAAGCAAAAGATTTTCTGGATGAACTAAATAGGAAAAGCTAGGGAGGCTGGGCCTGCATAGGTATCATGAAAGTAAATTTGAGACTGCTTTTTTTCTCATTTTTTTGTCCTTGTGTATGGTTTGTAGACATGTTGGCACTTGAATAGTAGTGGGTGGTGGTAAGCAGGATGGTGGGTGTTTTAAGATATAGGGGTGTGGTTTAAGATATATTGGATGTAGGAGGTGGGGATGTATTGATGCTATTGAATTGTTGACAAAAAAAAAGGAGAAGGGATCTCACGGATCATGCTGAGAGCCGCATCATCATTACTAGACCATTAGTCTAGTAGCTTTCATGGGGGGGGGGGGGTGAAGGGTGGGAGTGGAGGGAGGGGGTTCAGGGTGGGTGGGGGGGAAGGAGGGGTGGGTCAGGCTGGAGAGCAAGGGGAAGATATGGCAGCTTAGGTGCATCGAATTGAGGAGATTCAGAAATAAAGAAAAGGAAACAGTAGATAAAAAATGGAGTAGTGGACAAAATAGTTGGTTCATTTTGGGAATAGGATATGGATAAATTACGTGTTCAGTTAATGCGGAAGGCTTGAATGAGCTAAGATATTTGAGATTCTGCGTTTCATTAACCCCGAAATTATTTGTCTACAGGAGACCCATCTCCCATGGAACAATAGGGGTGTCCTCCAGATAATTGGGTATGATCTCCACACAGACTCCATCATTCGGGGAGTGGCGATATTTATTAAACGACAAGCGGGTATTAGTAAACGCACTCTGGCGGATAAATGAGGCCGATGGGCTATTGCTACTTTAAATACGGGGCTGACTGTTGGTGTATTTTATGCTTCAAATCAGGACGATATCGAGATCTGGGAAGAATTAGAACTGGAGCTTGCTGCATGGCCAACCCCACTAATCTTATGTGGAGATTTTAATATCCACCTCGGGATTTCAAATGATGCTGGGCTGAAGTATAAGGGGAGAAAAGCCCAGGTCAACCGGGCCATAAATAGTCTTAAATCCAGTCATGGTCTGGTGGATGTGTGGGCAGCTAAGAACAACGTAGATCCGGGCTATACATACTTCTCATGCCCCCATCAAAAATATGTTTGCTTAGACTACTTTCTGTCTTCAGCTAGTATCCTGGGAGAAGTTGAGATAACTAAGCTGCCGCAAATCTTTTCAGATCACAACCCACTTTTGCTGGAAATAACAAGTCAGGGCTTGGAAAGGGAACTCCGCTCCTGGCCCTTTGATAGGAAATTGTTAGTAGAGGAGGATTTTATAAAAATATATTAAACATTGGTCCAGAGAATTTTTTTAAATTAATCGATATAGCGCCTCCCGTACGATTGTGTGGGATACGTATAAATGGTGTTTAAGAGGGAAAATAATAAGCTATGTAGGCAAGCAGTGGAAGCTACGGAGGAATCAGATTACCTCCCTCATGACCCAGCTGGCACAGCTAGAGACAGAACATACCAAATTGCTATGTCAGGGGGAACCAGCCAGATCAACTGTGGTCAAGAACCAGATAATCATTGTTAAAACAGAGCTACATAGTTTTTTTCAGACTCAAGTTGCTCAGGCATATCAAATACATCGCAGAGAGCTATATGAATATGGGGAAACGACGAGTAGACTCTTGGCCCTTAGGATTAGATAAAAGGTCTCTCGCAATAATATAACGGCAATTTAAAATTCCGAGGGGAAGATGGAAACTACTTCTGTCAAGATTATGTTTTTTTTAACAGTTCTATAACAGATTATACCAATTGGATCTCAGTGATATTCAACCAGCTACTGTAGGGGAGTATCCACAGCTAAGCAGACTAGATCCTGGCATATGCTCAGAGTTGGAAGAGGAGTTTACACTGGAAGAAACTGTCAGCCTTAAACTCCATACCCTCTGGGAAAGCAGCAGGCTCAGATAAAATCCCAGTGGGGATATACAAAGCACTCCAAGCCGATTTGGCTGTATTACTTCATGATCTTTTTTTATATGTCCAATATCGTGGAATCCCTCCCAAATCTTGGCAGGAAATGGACATAATAATATTTCATAAAAAGGGGAAACCATTGACACTGCCTGGCTCATATCGCCCCATTTCATTGATAAATTCGGATGCGAAGGTGTATTCCAAAATTTTAGCGACTCGGCTTTAGAGGGTTATAGCCAGATTGGTCTTGTCATGGCAACATGGCTTCATACCCGGCAGTGGAACCACAGACCATATATGACGGGTAATCTCTCTGTTGGATATATCCTGGGCCAGGCTAGGACTGGCTGTGATCCTCTTGGATGGCGAGAAGGCTTTTGATATGGTTTCATGGCAGTATTTGTGGGGAGCCTTACTGGAGAGAGGGTTTGGCCCTAAAATGATTACAGCTATTCAGGTGATGTACCATAAACCGTATGCCAGGTTACAGGTGATGGGGAATACATCAGACCCAATAGTGGTGGCAAGAGGCACTAGGCAGGGATGCCCGTACTCCGCAACTCTCTTCGCCATGTATCTAGATCCGTTCATTAACCAGATAATACAAAACTCTGTGATTGAACCGTTCAAAACAAATGGTTATGCGACAAAGGTACGATATCGCCGTGGTAACATCAAATCCAGCAACAGCAATAGAATAAATCGAGAGTATGGCGGAGACATTTGGGAGCAGGTCAGGTTACCGTCTGAACAAGGGCAAGACGCAGATAATCTGTACAAGATTATCTGCCTCCCACCGCACCCTACGCACACGCCTCCATGACGCTGGGATCCAAGACAAGGCTCTGGACTGGACAACCTCCTTCCTCTCCGGCAGAACCCAGAGCGTCCGCCTCCCCCCTTTCCAAAGCCACCAAGATCATCTGAGGCCCCAGGGCTCATCCCTCAGCCTAACACTGCTCAACACATACATGTTGAAACCCCTTAAAACATGCAAGTTAGTAGGTTTGCACAGACTCAAAAGGGCATTCTAACCCTGGAACTATTGCTTACCACTACGTCCAGCCCAGTATGTAGATGTGCGGAAACGTGGCAACATAAGGAGATTGCAAGTATTCAAACAATACTATGGTCTGAGCCCTTGCATAATCAGAGAGGCTGTGTCAGAGCACTTATATAATGAGACAGCTACCATAATGTATCGCCGCACTAAATGGCACCAAAGGGACAAGTGGATTTTGTTTCAGGACAAGTATATTTATGAAGCAACCTGCCCCATGGACAAGTAGATATTTTATTAAATTTCACACCCCTGTCCAGGTGAGGCTACCCAAGAGGGGCACTGGGGCACACCATTTAAGACACGCCTAGCGGGTGAAGAGGAGGGAATGGGGGCTCTGGGGGGTTGCCGTTTGGCATGAAGCAGGCAAAAGCAGTTTACAACACATAAGCTGTCACATGCCAGTAGCTGATAATGCTGAAAGAGTGCATGCACAGAGATTGGCCATATGACAACTGAACAAGGACACAATGGAGAAACTGTTAAATAGGAAATGAGGGAGGGATACAAGGCATGACGATCGGAATGTACTGAAATGTCAGCTAGGTCTTGAATATATCCATACTGTGGCCTATTTGTTGACATAAGTAAAGGGTTAATAAAATCTGTTTAATTTTTTTAAAAAGGAAATCTCAATGAAATTGGGCATTTTAGCCCTTAATATAGGCTGCATAGATATATGCAAATATATAATACAGATATATATATATATCTATATATATAGATATATAGATATATATATATATCTATATATATTACCTACTGGCGGTCGCCAGTAGGTAGTTATAGTTAGGACCTAGTTTCCATAGGAAATCCTCAACATTCTATTTGGATTAACTTTGGCCCTGGTGGATGAATCTTTGCGAATTTCTCAAAGAAGATGGCTCGGTCCGCTGCGCTCCTTCCCGGAAAGTTTGGGGGGGATTGGTGAAGCGGGGGCTGAGATAAAAGGGGGGTCCCAAAACGTGTTTCTCCATGTTATTTTCCATAGGACGTTTAGACACGGCTACAGGTCGAACGGCTGAATGGGTTTATAAGAAATTTGGCAAAACTGTAGAGTCCGGCTCGCAGATTACGCTTTTTTTGGAATGGTGTAAATCCGTTCAGTAGTTGCTGAGAAAATTAAAGTTAAAGTCAATTATATATCTGTAAGCGAGCACGGGTGCGCGCACTCAAGCGGCTGCGCGCGAGCGGAATTTTTTTTTTGCTGCGTGACGTGTGTAAACGTTCGATTCAAAGGAAATCAGGAAGTGTTGACCGCCATTTTGTCACTGCGAGTAAATATATTGTTCATTTGGAAGCGTTGGAACATGGAAAGGGGAGAAGGTAGAGATTGTTTTGCTGCGTAGGTTTTCTCAGGGTGTGCAGTAAGGCGAAAATATATATATATTTTTTTTTTAAAGTTGCGGGGTGCGCGCACTCGGGCGCGCACACTTATTTAGAAGAGTGTGAAAATGGAGATAGATCAGAAGTTTGAGTGCTTTGATATAAGGTGGCTCTGAAAAGAGCCCTTGTGTTAATTGAGTTTTTTCTGCATTTATAAGTAAGTAGCGATGCAGAGCCGGATGTTGCAGAGGAAGATTCTGTTTCTGTCTTCCTTCTTACTTAGTTATGGTTTTTTCACTCTCACTGCAGGCTTTTAGTCTGTGGATGGAAATCCATGAACCTAGACTCACCTATGAAAATCATACTATTGATGCTTGACTGAGGCCAAAGAGATCAGAGTGCATGTGTGTGTAAGGTGATGTACCTCTGGGGAGATGATGTTACGTTTAAACGTAGCCCCGGAGTGCTTAGTTCGGTTCTGTTCTCTCACTGTTGTTGATTTAGAGCCCCAAATACAAAGGCTTGTTGTTGCTTGTGAATCCCCAAGTGTATATTTGCTCATACTGATCCATAACGCCCCGGCGTATCCATGTCGTAGGCTGCACGAGTGGGCGAAACTCAGCTGGCCGAGCAAGACTTGGGGAGGGGGCAGGAGCCAAGAGGAAACAAGGAGGGGTTTTCATCATTTGGGACAAAAAATATTTCTAAACCAATGAAAAGTTTTATTAACAAGTCACATGACCTGTTATGCTTACGTTACGCGCTCCGCGCCGCGCCCCGGATTGCTTCCGGGAAGCTGCGCTTCGCGCCTCGCGCACCGGAGCACTTCCGGGTGCGCTAACGCAGCGTGTCATATGACGCATTATGCAACAACGCGATACGTCGTTGGGGCTCCACCGGAACTGATTGAATTGGTAGTCTACAGTGTTTCTGGAAGTTTCAGAGTGAAGCTGGCGTCAGCATGAGAGCACCCCGTGGCTACGTCGTGGCCATTCTGCGAGCAATCATGGCAGAAGCTCCCCACCGGAACTCTGCGGGAGTCGGGGGCCCCTGTGACTCTTGTAGAATCTTCAAGGCTGATGGGACGCTTTTGGGAATGGGGCCCATGCCGTAGCAGTCAAGCGTCCGAGTTCCAGGGTTGTCCAGAGCCATCCTTGCAGGCCAGGCCCAAGTCTGTGGAGCCGACCGCCATTTCCTGAGCTCCGTGGCAGCCGCCTGTCGCTGTACCGCAAGAGTGGGTGTAATTCAGCCGGATGGCGGGTGAGACGCTGTATAGCAAGAGCAGGCGTAATTCAGCTGGCCGAGCGAGGCACTGTGCCGCAGGAGCGGGCGCAACTCAGCTTGTCGAGTGAAGCGCTGGGGTGTAGCTGAGAAACCTCCACCTGGGGAGGTGGGGGAGGCTCGTTCGCGCCGCCTCTCCCTTCCAGTGCACCCCACGCCGTCTCCTGGCGCAGGTATATGTGATGGTTGGACCAGGGCACCGCAGGACGTGTCTTCAGGTCAAACGGATTGTGGGACAAGGTCCAGAATGGAAGAGTCACCAAAAGGCTAAAAGTTCCGCCGGACCCCGGGAGCCGGCCGCCTATGTCAAGTGAAGTGCTGGGGTGCAGCTGAGAAACCTCCACCTGGGGAGGTGGGGGAGGCTCGTTCGCGCCGCCTCTCCCTTCCAGTGCACCCCACGCCGTCTCCTGGCGCAGGTATATGTGATGGTTGGACCAGGGCACCGCAGGACGTGTCTTTAGGGGTGTAGCTGAGAAACCTCCACCTGGGGAGGTGGGGGAGGCTCTCCCTTCCAGTGCACCCCACGCCGTCTCCTGGCGCAGGTATATGTGATGGTTGGACCAGGGCACCGCAGGACGTGTCTTTAGGTCAAACCCTCAACTATGGCACCCAACATCCAGGACTTATGACATTTGTGGAAGGCTGTGACATCGAAGCATCTCAGGGACCAAGCATATGCAGAGTCCTTCCTACAGCCTCTGCGTTCCTTCTTACCTAGTTATGGTTTTTTCACTGCCACTCCAGGCTTTTAGTCTGTGGATGGCAAACTATGAACCTACACTCACCTATGAAAATCTTACTATTGATGCTTGACTGAGGACAAGGAGATCAGTGAAGCGCTGGGGTGTAGCTGAGAAACCTCCACCTGGGGAGGTGGGGGAGGCTCGTTCGCGCCGCCTCTCCCTTCCAGTGCACCCCACGCCGTCTCCTGGCGGAGATGTTGCAGCAGGCTGCCATGTAAATAGTTATTTAATTAAACGTTTTACCCTGTTACTTTGTTGGTGTGTTGTATATATTTATAATATTTGCATAGGGTTTCTCGTTATTTTGGGCGGGGTGGGCGGCGGAGGAATTTCACTGAAAAAAACATGCATTTGGATCGATGTTGCAGCAGGCTGCCATGTAAATAGTTATTTAATTAAACGTTTTACCCTGTTACTTTGTTGGTGTGTTGTATATATTTATAATATTTGCATAGGGTTTCTCGTTATTTTGGGCGGGGTGGGCGGCGGAGCAAATTCACTGAAAAAACCATAGGTTATAGACCATATATAGTTAAATATCTCAAGTCCATCTCTGCACTCGATGGAGATACAGGTCATCAATCAAAAAATGTGCTGGCCACCTCTAATGGTAATAGCGTGGCCAGGGCTTTTGTCGATGCCTCTGCAAATTGCACAGGGTGCACTTGTTTGACATGCCGCACCATGGTATGTATGGAAAAGGAATATTTTTTTGTTGGATTTCCTCTTGAGAGAAATGAGTCACATATCGTGCAGGTTACTTTTGGTGCATTTACTTTCTTTCGATGTTCAGGATAAGTGAAAAATTGCCAGATGAAAGATTCTTTTTTTCTTCTTAAAGGTAGTCGATCATTTTGTTCAGATTCGGAAGATGAATGAGATACGGTAGCCATTTCACCAAAGTCTTCCGAAAAATGTAGGACGTTGTTCTCTCTTGAGAGTAGAAAAGATAGTGAGAGAAGTGGGTGGAGTGCTGCGTGTAAATTCCAGAATAGAAACTAGTAAGAACCAATTGGAAGTGTTGTTTTCATGTTGCAGCAGGCTGCCATGTAAATAGTTATTTAATAAAACGTTTTACCCTGTTACTTTGCTGGTGTGTTGTATTTATTTATAATATTTGTATAGGGTTTGTTGTTATTTTGGGCGGGGTGGGCGGCGGAGCCGAGCTATCTTGCAGCCATCATGGCGTCGAGCTCGGTTTCTCTCACTAGTTTCGTATTTCTCATGAGGGGTTGTTCCTAATGTTTCTATTTTAGCGAGGTGAAAAAGAGATCCTATCAGTGGCCTACTGATTTTGCTCGATTCCTTTTGTTTTTTCTAACGATTTTTAAGTTAAAGTTTATGTCTTTTTTATTAGGGGTCTCCTCCGGTGGAGTCGGACGATCTACCTCTAATAACCGGTAAGTGTTCCTCTAAAGGAATGCGTCTTGAAAGTGGCTGACTGTAATGTATGATATTTCACTCAGTGACTTTCAGGCCCATGCGGTTTCAAAACTGTGCATGTGCTTGAAGCAGGCGTAGGTATTGACGCAGCATTGTGAATATAGTGCATTGGTGAGCCTTGCTGGAGCTGCATCACAGTTGCGATGCAACTCTAGCAATGTATTAGTTTTTGAGCACAGATGTGTTACGCATGTATGGTGTTTTTGTACCATGGTGCGCCACATTTCAAATGTGGCACACCATGGGTAACGGAGCACTACCATACTGTGGTGCACATTAACTGGTGCATATCTGGGTATGAAGTAGTTAACATAAATCTGCCCCATAGGTTACAAATCCGCGTTTAGTAGACTGTTTGGCCTTTGTAGTGTTATGTTTTTTCTGTTTTTCTATGTAGGTATGTAATATTGCAAGATTTTTGTCACGAAAAAGAAGCCATGAGTATTGGGTTTGTGAAAGATTGCAAGATTTTTAAAATTAAAAAGGAAAAATCATGGCATTGTTTAATATAGTATTGTAAATACTTATCTTTAACAATGATGAGAGAGTAAAAAAAGGTTAACCTGATGTTCGAATGTTATTCATAGGCTTCTTTAGAGGAAGTATTCTATATGATTGTAGCGTGGGTGTTACACTTTTTTATAGGTATAGGTAATAGAATGCATTCTGCAAGCATGTAGTACTCCTCCTGCTACAGCATAAATATTCTTCAGTGCTTATTTTCATTTCGTAAGTGGTATTGAGACCGACACAGAACTTCAATGGATCGGAGGGGCTGTTCCTGTGCATCTGGAGGACTGCTAAGCCGTTGCAGCAGTGGGAGTGAGGCCTCTTACAGGGGCGTAGCGCAGCTCCTTTTGATGTTCACAATTGCAGATAACAGGGTAGAGATGTGAGAGAAGTGGGTGGAGTGCTTCGTGTAAATTGCAGAATAGAAACTACTAAGAACCAATTGGAAGTGTTGTTTTGAAGTCACATGACTTCACATGCGCGTCTCAGGACGTGTACGCGGTGATAGTATCTGGTCACGTACGCCATTTGGAAGTAGCGGTCTAATTCAGCGAAGTTTCAAAACGTGAAAAGGAGTAAATCCAAACATATCCGGATTTAATATATCTTCTGAGCTCGAATCAAGCATACAATTGTTAAAGTGTAAAACCTTTTATATATTTTTTTAAAATACCAAGGTGTGTACATTCGGTCACACACGAAAGTTTAAAAAGACATTCGGCTCCATTTAGTGAAAATTTTCATAATAATAAAAAAGAAGCCTAGGTTTACTGTCTTTGACGTAGTATAAGTTCTTTGATGGGTCTATGAAGAAATTTAATAAGTTGCAATCGCGAAGTTTTCCCGAAATATATAGGCGGGTGCGCGCACACGGTCGCGCACGAACGAAAGCCAAAAAAGGGGAGATAAACCCCCTTTATAATAGGCTCCTGGAGCTGTTTTGGGTACAATGAGTTAGTTCTGAAAAGAACTTTTTTTTTTTTTTTTTTTAAACAAGTGTTATGTTGTTTTTGATTTTGGACCAGGGCACCGCAGGACGTGTCTTTAGGTCAAACCCTCAAGTATGGCACCGAACATCCAGGACTTATGCCATTTGTGGAAGGCAGTGACATCGAAGAATCTCAGGGACCAAGCATATCCAGAGTCCTCCCCGGGGTATTTGCACAACGGTCCTCCACCCCTAGGCCGCCAGCTATGCTACCTTGACAGGAACAGTGTCATGCAGTTTTTGATTTTTTTAACTTGCAACAACATTTTCATGTGTGACACAGGATCAAAATGAAATGAAGAAATTTATCTTTTCTCGGGGCATTTATGACTCTCAATTTTTAGTTTAGTAAGAATGAGGCTCTGGTCTCCGTACAGAAGAATTTCTCCACACTCGTTGCATTTCATGTGCACCTTTGCAAGATATGGTCTCAAGTCCATCACAGCATTCGATGGAGATACAGGTCGTCCACCAGAAGATGTGCTGGCCACCTCTGATGGTAATAGCGTGGCCAGGGCTCTTGTCGATGCCTGTGCAAATTCCACAGGGTGCACTTGTTTGACATGCCGCACCATGGTATGTATGGAAAAGGAATATTTTTTTCTTGGATTTCCTCTTGAGAGAACCGAATTGCATATCGTGCAGGTAACTTTTGGCGCATTCACTTTCTTTTGTTCTTCAGGATAAGTGAAAAATTGTCAAATAAAAGATTCCTTTTTTCTTTTTAAAGGTAGTCGCTCATTTCCTTAAGATTCGGAAGATGAATGCGGGGCGGCAGCCATTTCAGCAAAGTCTTCCGAAGGGTGTTGAACGTTGTTCTCTTTTGAGAGTAGAAAAGATAGTGAGAGAAGTGGGTGGAGTGCTCCGTGTAAATTGCAGAATAGAAACTACTAAGTACCAATTGGAAGTGTTGTTTTCAAGTCACATGACTTCACATGTGCGTCTCAGGACGTGTACGCGGTGATAGTATCTGGTCACGTACGCCATTTGGAAGTAGCGGTCTAATTCAGCGAAGTTTCAAAACGTGAAAAGGAGTAAATCCAAACATATCCGGATTTAATATATCTTCTGAGCTCGATTCAAGCATACAATTGTTAAAGTATAAAACCTTTTATATATTTTTTTAAAATACCAAGGTGTGTACATTCGGTCACACACGAAAGTTTAAAAAGACATTCGGCTCCATTTAATGAAAAGTTTCATAATATTAAAAAAGAAGCCTAGGTTTAGTCTCTTTGACGTATTATAAGTTCTTTGATGGGTCTATGAAGAAATTCAATAAGTTCAGATTGCAAAGTTTTCACGAAATATATAGGCGGGTGCGCGCAGTCGGTCGCGCACGAAAGCCTGGAAATGCGCTATCCATTTTATTGAGAACTGTTGCCGAGAGTGCGCACACCGGGTCGTGCACGAAAGTTTAGAAAGGCTATTTTTATTTACAGGCAAATTTTAATGCGTTGAAAAAAAGGCAAGGTACAGACTTTCTAATTCTGTATCGCTTTACAAGGAGTCTCTATGCAACTTGAACAGTGAAGAAAACGGCTTGTTTCTGAAAAAAATATTGCCAGAACTTTATTGACAAAAGTATAGGTTGTATACACGAGATATTTCTGAATTAGCATTTTAAAAACCAATGAAATTCACTGAAAAAACCATAGGTTTTACACACGTTATAGTTAGGAAGTAGTATTTACAAAACCTATGAAATTCACTGAAAAAACCATAGGTATGACACCAGTTATAGTTAGCTGGAAATTTTACTGATATAAAACCAATGAAATTCCACGTTATAGTTAGTTGGACTCACTATAACTTGCGCGTGTAATGCACTGCTGATGACGTCACATATTACATCACTCATGACATCACTGATGACACCATCCAGTGAATGTGTGTCTTTCTGAAAAATAAATATGTGTTATATATGTATATATTATTGAATATCTTAGTGAATACATATATTAGTGAGTAATGCTTAAATATTTAAATATATGTATTAGTGTTTCACTTTGTGTATAAGTGGCTGCAAGGGTTGATGAGTAGGTACATGTGTATGTATATAGGTTATTAGATGTTTTTCTTAGTATCAGTATGAGTGTTTGCATGCTTTGGTGGGAGTATTACTTAGTACATAGATGCAAGAATGACTGAGTCTCTGTATGTGTTTTGAAGACAGCATATGTGCAGGACTGTATGGGTGGATGAGTGTGTATATGTCTGTGTTAGTGAGTGAATGACTGTCTTATTAGTGTCTTTATCAGTAACTATATATGTTTTAATCTAGTATATGTGAATATTGATGTATATAAGTGAGTATATGTGAGAGTGAGGGATTGTAAGAGTTCCTGTTTAAATTAGTATGTGTTTCTATAAGTGATTTTTTAAGAGAGTAAGTATGTGTAAGTTTCCTTGGAAGTAAAGTGGTAGTGTGTGTATAGCTGTTTATGCAAATAAATGGATGTTCAATAGTTTATTTGCATGTGTGAGTATGTGTGTGAATAACTTTTGGATGACTGTCGGTGTGTAACAGGATGTGTAGGTGTATCACTACATATGATTAGTGAATATATGTATGAGTGACTATATAGAACTGTTGGTGAATTAGTGCATGTGTATATAGATGGTGGAATTATTGAATTGGTTGTTGTAACTGGTATGGGTATCCATTTTTTTGAAAATTTTAGTTTCTATTTTTGAATAAGTGTTTCAAGGGTTAGATTACAGTGAAAGGAGGTCTGTCACTGTGTCACAAGGATGGTGTCATCAGTGATGTCATGAGTGATGTAATATGTGACGTCATCAGCAGTGCATTACACGCGCAAGTTATAGTGAGTCCAACTAACTATAACGTGGAATTTCATTGGTTTTATATCAGTAAAATTTCCAGCTAACTATAACTGGTGTCAAACCTATGGTTTTTTCAGTGAATTTCATAGGTTTTGTAAATACTACTTCCTAACTATAACGTGTGTAAAACCTATTGTTTTTTCAGTGAATCTATATATATATATATATATATATATATACACATGTGACCAAGATTACAGCTGTAGTCGAAACGTGTTGTGTAATTAAATCGCTTTGATACGGTCTTCTGCCCCGGTTCCTTTTATCCTGAGAGCGCACGTGCTTGAGAGTAAGAGTTATTGGATATATACATATAGGTATACATATATATATATATATATATATATATATATATATATATATATATATATATATATATATATATATATATATATATATATATATATATATATATATATATATATATATATATATATATATATATATATATATATAATATGTGCTTCAGGGTCCCCGCATGAAGGCAGGAATATTCGGTGCTTATTACTATTGATGAGGATACCCTGGAAAAGAATCTGCAATTAATATACATCAGAAACCTGAGATACTTTCTTTGACAAGAATGCCTCTGTATGATAGAAGCATGCCCTACATTTTTAAGAATGTGCATCTCTATTTTAATGTAAAGCAAAAGAAGGTCTGGTTTGTCCGTATACAGAAAGAGAACCATGGGAGGAATAAGAAATTATCAAGCTGATTAAGGTAGCATAGACATCCTCCTATAGAGCTTTACCTCAGCATGGTCTTTATCATTGCCGATTGTGGGCATCACAGATTTTATGCTGTGGCCACCCTCATTTCAGAAATGATAATCCTTGCTCATGATGCATTAATTATTCTGGTTCTTGCGGCAGTATTTGATGATTTTTTTTCAGCATTTAGTTTTTAAAAGACCCTGGCTACTTCTGGTCTGCAAATAGCATATTGCTGCCAAGCGATGTGTTAATTACATGAGTTCAGCTATGCATTTGCAAGGATACATTCCTCAAGCAATACTGCCAAACTATAGTGATTACCCCTAACTCTACTGATAAATTGGAGGTTCTTTTTCCATTCAGTTGTGCAGTATATGCTTACTGCAGTTGATCATCCGACTGAAATTACAAGCCACTCATTTTAACCTACTGTGCAACTAATACTGATTTGCATTGTGTACAAGGACACAGTTTAATGAGATGATTGTTAGTAATTTGGACTGGGTAGATGTACAATGGATGTATGCAAGGTTGAACCTTATTTGACCTCATAAATGAACTTGCCAAATAGACATCAGCCATAAAGCTATGTTCATGCAGCTGATATATAAAATGGAGATGTGCTCGGTCTCAACTACACTGGCCGGTGAGTCTTACTGTAGTTAACAGACTTTATATGACTTGGTTAGTTGGAAAATGACATATAAGCAAACTGCAGGAGGGAGTTTTAGTCAAGGATTTCTCTGACTAATATTGAAAGAATAAATCAATCAAATTAATCAGATGCTATTCTGAAAGCTAAGAGCAGCAGGAAAAAGCTTCAAAAAAGTTCAGACTGAGTGCAGAAGAAAGCAGGAATGTATAATGTCAGAGATTATGTAAGATCTCATTACTGGGCATTTCCATTTACTCATTTTTAAATTTCATTGGTGGCATCAGTGTGACAAAATAGCAGAATTCAAATAAGGAGGATTTGTTGTGCAGGATTTCCCAAAGCCATCTAGACAAAACATTTTTTATAAGCAGTCTTTCAAAAAGAAGTGTTTTGCCTGTACTATTGCAGGCCCTAAAAGTGAAAAATTAAAGTTAAACGGTTCCAGAATAAAAACCAACCTTTTTCTGTTCCACCTGCCAAATAGTTTCGGCTATTGCCACTTGTGCTTCAACCTCCCGCTTCAGTTCAGCTTCTTTGTCTTTGACCCACTGGCTCCTTGCAGTGGCTAGCTCATTTTGGTGTTTCTCCATTAGGGTTCGGATAGTCTCTTCTTTTTCTTTTAAGAGCAGTTCCTTCAGCTAAGCAACAGAAATAATAATAATATCACAAATTCATTCCTTTAAACATACACCACAAATGATCCATAACAAAAAAAAGTATTAAAAATTATCATGAGGGTGTGCTACTTTCCATTTTCATTAATGCCTGCCTTCCATACAGCAACTTGGTCAGCTGTAGGAAAGTGAATAATTTTTCGGGGTGGACAAGCATCCCCCTCAAATGATTAGGCAACCGCTTGCTAGATGTCACACAAATTTGATAAAATAAACTGGTGCTCAAGCTCTCATAATGTGACACAAAGTAGTCCAGCTATGTGAAAAGTATTCAAGCAGTGTATACATAGTAAGAAAAAAGCAAACAAAACAAAGAAATATTCCACAACCAATTTTAAAATAAAGAGAACATTGTTGTGATTGAAGCGAGACCAAACTAACATCATAACAACCAGAGATATGATATATTTTTTTAATGTAAGTGAAAGTAGTGCCTGTGAGAAGTTGGCCTGATATATGATGTTCACTAGTTCTAGTGACCACCTTGTATCAGTCCAAGCAACCCTTATGGTGATTGGTTGTAAGTCAACCTTATAGACCAGCTATCCTAATGGTAGCGTGGACAAAGCAGTCTTAGGCTAAACTCTTTTGGCATGTGAAGCCGGCTGTATTACCATATGTAACCCCTTGAACACCAAGTGAAAGGACACCACACAGGATATATATTCAAAATATATATGTATTTATTACTACAAATAGTCCCCTGAACTCTTTATGAGCACAAGAGCAAACACGTTAAAACAATTCAATTGATAAGTATACAAAAAGTTGCACAAATATGGATAGGCCCTGGTGGCCCCTCAAACCATATACTAAAGAAGTGGTATAAGTACCACGAGTCGAAAGGAAGTAAGGCCTAGGGCCTTGGGAATCGCTGGGGCTATGCTGTACTAACGCAAGTTAGGAACTAGGAGGCCCACGGGATCTGGTTTGCAGTGCGCAAAGTTAGGAGCAATTTACATTGAAGTCAATGGATGCGTAAAAGTTAAAAAGGTGAAGGTAGAAAGTCTTCCGGTCAGTCTAGAACTTAACCCTTTGGAATCTGGACACTAGGAGTGTTAAACTACTCGGGGGCACCGGAGTGCCAGCGTTACCTCACCCACAGGAAGCGGTTGCAGTGGTGCCAAAGTGTGTCGGGATTCTGCAGGAGTTCAGATGGAGCCTTGGAGTGTTGATGCTGCAGGCGACCTGTTGTGAAGAGTTCCGGTGGATCCAAGGGTGGATCTGAAGTGATAAAGACCTGAAAGCAGAGGGGACAATGTTCACAGTCACTAGACAGTGACCGGCGTGGAACCAGGAAGAAACCAGGTGTTGTCGGGTGCCAACAGGTGATGTCGTGAAGCTGGTCTCTTCAGCAGCGTGGACTAGGCGACGATGACGACGACCAGGAGTCACTCACGAGCTGTCCCACGTAGGCTCTAGTTGATGGCGGAGTCGGCTTCTTGATCGGAGCAAACAGGCCTTGGCTAATGCAAGCCACGCAGAAAACAAAGAAGGCTTCTCACTCTAACCAACAAGGTCAGAGGGGTTGCTGCTTTTGGGAGCAGTAAGGGCCAGTCTGGAGCAACCAGACCAGCGGTGGAAAGTTGTCGTTTGGTCGCCAAGATGGCTACTAGCCAACGGACTAGTAACCGGATAGGCACATCGAGTGGAACAAAGCAGAAAGGCCCCACGCAGCTCTCGTGAGAGTTGGGGAGCTGGTACTTGGTGCAAATGTAGCTCGGTGGTGGGGCTTCTCAAGACCCTAAGCACAGCGTTGAGGGGGCCTCAGGTGCTGCGCAGTCAGCTTCTCGTGGACGTTTCAAGAGGTCCGGTCCCACGTCTCAGGTCGCCTCCACTCGTCTCAGCTTTGCAGGGATTGTGGATCGGGCTGTTAGATGTCTGGGAGTCTGGGTCTTGTCAGGCTCTGGGCTCGGGCTCCGGTGGGAGGCGGCGGCAAAGCAGTCGTTGATTGCTGGATGGTGCCTGTATTCACAGGGTGGCCACTCCTTGGCCACAAGGGAGATTCTTCAGTCTTCTGAGCAGCAGAACGTCAAAGGTCCAGAGTTTCTTCTTCTTCAGTCGAATTTCAGGGTAATCTGCAGTCTTGGGACTCAGCTCCTACTTTTAAACCAATTCTAGGGGCTGGACTACCTACTAGGTCCCTCCTATGGGTGGGACCAGGAAGAGGGGTGGTTGCACCCCCTTTCCTTTGTCCAGTTTCGCGCCAGAGCTGGGGCTGGAGTGCCCCAGCACCGGTTTGAACTGGCCTATGCACGGGGGACACCTTGTGTGCCCCGGGCATGTCTGATTCTATTCAGCCCTACCTAACCAGATACACAAAATCCTGTCTGGGGTGGTGCTAGCACCTCCCAAGGCAGGAAACCCTTTGTCCAAGCCTCCCTCGCTGGAAGGACTCCCAGCAGCAGGAGGTCAGACTTGTGTCTGTGGTGGCAGCATCCATTTTGTGATGCTGAGGCTCCGTTTAACTTTAACTGGGGTTCAGGTGCTGTACATGTCGTGCCCCTCTAGAAGGGTGGAATGCTACACCCGTCGCCAGAATTGGCGAGGGGGTAGTATTCCAATTCGTATGACATCTTACTCGACATGTTTTGATAATGTCAAACCAGAGATAGCATTTAACCGCGAGGTTCATAATGCACTTAAGAGTATATGGTATGACGTTATCATGAAGCAGCTAAAGGACATGGTTCCGAAAGCTGCAGACAGGCTCAGCTCATGCAAGAGTTCCATCTCACACATAACCAAGCACTCTGCCTCCAGGATTGCTAAGGCCTGCCATAGGAGTGACTTACAGGTTACTGTGTGTCCATATATAGGTTAGATATAGGAATACTATATCTAAAGCAAAGGGTGATTACACCACCTTGCCCCAGCTGAGGGATCAGCCAGTTGTGTCAAATAGTGAGGCCAGGCCAGGGGTGGCACAATACGTGCTGCAGCCCCTGGTAGGCCTTGGATGCACCTATGTCCTGGGTACCTAGGGTACATTGTACAGGGGCTCACAAGGTGATCCATGTTCCTATTGGTAATGCACCTAAAGTGCATTGGCATAAATTTAGAGAGAGAACAGCAGACTGTGGGTCTGATTGGCAGGCCCACAGCCACATTAAGTCAAAAACCAGTGAAGCAAAAAGCAAAAATTGGGGTGCCCATAGGATAGCAGACCCTACTCTCCTACAGTGTCCAAAGCTTCAAAGCGCCAGTGAATGTCTAAGGAAACAGTGCCTCTGCGTGATTTGATGCCAATAGTAATAGAGCCCTGGTGGGATTCACCAAGTGGATTGGTCCCAGTAAATGTCTGGAAGTCAAAAAGTTAAAAAATAGTTTCTAAGTCGCAAAGCAGAAAGTGACTTTGAGAAGAAAAATCCTCCTTGAGTGGGCTGCCGCTGAAATTGTAGCCGCGTTCCAAAACATCTGTAGCTGTGTGCAGACTTTTCAGTCTGTTTTGTACTAATCACTTGGACTTTTTAGGATTTTGTCACTGTGTTAATGAGCTGAGAACTCCAATTTGTATGGATTGAAGGTGGGGCTTTGGATGGTGCGTGAAGAGAAATGGTTCTCTGAAGTAGGTGTGTGTGGCTTTTTACTGGGTGGTCTGGAGAGTGCTTTGCAGCCCTGCCAAGTTTGTCAACTGCATGCATGATAACTGGTGGTGGCATAGCTAAGGTGCCAAGGGCCCTTAAGCATGTGAGGAACATACAACCCCAGCCTCCAGCTACTGAGACTGTAATCTTTTTTTAAACTGCAATAATCAGAGTTTAATGGGTCCCTGAGGTCTATGGGTCCTGGTGTCTCTGCACCTACAGCACTACTGATAGCTACACCACTGGAACTGCTCAACTGGACTTTTAATCTTGTTAATGCGGTATATAACCAGGACTACAACTCTGAGAATGCAGATGAAAAATCGGGTCTGGAGCCAGCTAGTTGTGCATGGACCTGGGAATCTTGGCAACAATGACTTTAAAATGGACACTGGTTATGCCTTTAAAGGAGGGAACTGAAAAATACTTTGTAATATGGATTTAGCTTTTAGGACTCAATGGGTATTTTTATCGGGGTGCAGGCACAAAAGGAGGGGAACTGAGCTTGTCCTTCAACAATAGTAGATGGACAGGCCTTTCTAAACAAGGATGGATTGGGGTTTCCAGAGGGGAGAGCAGATGGAGATTTCAGTGAGGAGTTACTGGATGTGTGTTTTTAAAGAAGAGAGGGACTTGCAGGGTCCACCTGATGTATAGGCAAGTCGGGCCAACGCCCAGGGCATCAACCTTCAGTGCAGCTGTGAGAACGTGCCTCTTTTGACATGGTTAGCCCCCACTTTTTGCCTAGTTTTGATGTGGTTTCAATTGTAGTGTACAAGGTCCCTGCAAACCAAGTCCTCTGTGCCAGTGCTTCTTCCCTAAAACATATTCACAATTGGTACATCTCCCCCTTATAAGTTCCTAGTAAGTGGGAGCTTAAGAGGGTCCTCTAAAAAGTCATCACTAGGACCATGCCACTGTCCTTGGAGCCTGCATTCCCTCGTGAGGTAAAACAAAATACAAAGTCGACATGCTCTATACCACAGGTGAGGGCATCTCTGCATGAGTAGATATGCCCCTACAATGCTTAACCAGGGAAGCCACAAGAAGTGCCTGGGCTGGAAATGGAACAACTTGACTTCCCCAGCACCATGATGGCTTCACAAAACCAGGAGTATTTGCAACAAAACAGCTCCTTGTAATGAATCCACACTAAATCCAGTGTGAGATTTATTATCTCATGCACTCAGAGGGCACCTCAGATGTGCCCCTTGAAAACCTACCAACCCTGGTGTGGGCACTGATAGGCTTTAGGCAGCCTGCCACACACAGACAGGTTTCTGGATCCCTGAGTGTAGAGCCTCTGTGTTGCAAAGTAATCCTGTGCCCTGCGCACCCCCCAACGTTTTGCTGGCTGATACTGGTGGTAACTGACTCTGACTGACCCTGGGCTCTGCCTAGCCATGCCCAGGGGTAGTGCTATGCTGAAAGAGACACATTAGAATACAGTTACAACATCTACATACACTAGGGTACACATTGGTATGGTGGAGTACCCCTGTGATTGGCATGACACCCTACAGGCCCATAGTATATAATATGACAGGTGGATTGAAACTACCTAGAAGTCCTCAGTACCCTGGGGCATGGCAGTTTAGAGGCCAGCAGCCTTTTTCTGCACTTGCATGTGTGCACTGCTGAAAGCCTGAGGTCAGTTTGAAAACAACCCTGGGTGCCAGGACTGCTTTTAAAAGGTACATTGTGGCCAAACTCGACTTTGGTGTTTGGGGCACTTACAAAATGGATATCCTACCATGTTTTGGCATATTAGGGACCCCAGAGTCTCCCCTAGCTAACCCGGGTGGGGAGTCAGGTATTTATAAGGTACAACCTTATAAAATGAGTTTTTATATGCCTGGATAAAGTGAACTTTCACATTTCACTCCACACATTGTGGTAAAGTGCTGCTTAAATTCGATTTTGATGCTAGGAGCACTGTGGAGGGAGAATCTGCAATATGTCTACAGATACAGAACCCCTAAAGTCTCCCCTAGTTGCACATGGGGTGGGGTTCCTGTAGATATAAGACAAGTACTTATAAAATATCTTGAAAAATGGCCAAAGCCATTTTTCCCATAGCAAATCCAGTTACATAGGTTCACATGGTAGGGCGTTATTGATTAATAACTCTAGACAGGAGATGGCTAGAAATGCCATTCAAAGACTTCCCAGAATGGAATTAATACATCCAACAATAACATATAGTTGGATTTCTCCTAAAGTGTACATAAAAGAAGTTATCAGACTTTCTTGTTTGTAAGTCCAACTTCAGCCTTCCAGTGGTATGCCCTGATTGGTCAGAGTTAAGTGGATTAGCCAGGCTGCCTTGAAGAGGTGATAAAGAGCCCCTGGGGTTAACCTGGCAGGGAAGTGTGCTGTTCCATAGGAATGTCAGGCCAGGGGGAGGAGTTGTAAACCATGTTCTTCAAAGAGGAGAGTAGAGACCAACATCATTTACTGCTCTGAACTTCCCACCTTAGGCAGATGGTAGGATTAAGGAAGGTATGAGCAGATGCAGGGGGGGGGGGAGTCTAAGTAAATTCGCCATCCTAGGGGTGTGTTTAGCCAGCTCTTACATCCTTGCTGGAAAATCCGCCATTATGGATGTGGAAGATTTGATGCACTCTGGGACAAAATAATGCCACACTCTACAGGATGTAGTCATATCTTGGAAGAGTTACCCTGCTCCCATTGGCCAGGAGTGACCTACTGCCTGACCCAGAGAACTAGGAATAAGTATCTGAGAGGGGCAGAGCCCTCCAGATCTGCTGCTTGAAACTTACTGAAGCAAGAAGTGCCCTGTTGAGAAGTTTTGCTGTGGAAAGATTTCTAAGGCCCGACCTATGAAGACTGCACCATCTGAAACTACAGCCCTGTGGATTATCTTGCTGAAAAAGAACTAAAGAGGGGACTCCCCGAAAGCTACAGGTTAAGAAGAGCTCATCTGGAACCTCACCAACTAAATCTATACCTCGGACAACCATCAGTGGATTTGTAAGGGTTTTGTACCAGTGGATTGTGGGAACTGAAATCCTCAACATTCAAGGACCATCTTGCAGCTTACAGACCCCTAGAGTGAGTTTGAGACACTTTGGGACCCCTTGAGGAACTTTAGTAAAAGGTTCAAGAACTTTGGACCAACTTTGAAAAAAAAGTTCCACAGAGGGACCAACTCAATCTGGTCAGCCAAGCTGCCTGCCTTCCATCGCGTGCCGGCCTGGATTTCTGGGTTGCCCCGCTGAAGCAATCTTGAAAACATTTCTACATCCACTCCAGGAAAGTTGACTGTGACCTCGTCACAAGTCAAGCCGGCAAACCCTCACCGAATCCGGACTGGCTGGGAAATTCGAGGGGCCACGAGGAGAAATCTTTGTAAATTCATATCTCTGGTTCCCTACATTGGATTTTTGTAGTTTTGGTGTCATGTTGAAGATAAAAATATTTCCTATTTTTATAAATTGGTGTTGGATTTTTATTGTGTTTCGTCATCATTATTTACTGAAATTGTGTTTTTAAATGCTTTACATACCGGTCTTTGAAGTTAAGCCCGTCTGCTCGCAGTCAAGTTACCAAGGGTTGAGCATAGGAATAATTTTCTAAGACCTATGCTGAGTCCTATCATGTGTTAGTGGCCTTATTGCCAGTGGCAGACCTACATTTGCCCCTACCAATAACCCACTTTCCAACACTCTGCTTTCTTGAACCAGAACTAATGCACATCCTAAGGTAGAGGTGTAACACCTCTTCCCCCAGGATAGGTCAGTGCTCGAGGGAGAAGCTTTAAAGGCCTGGTGCCTTTGTAATGCAACCCCCAGCCTCTGCTGCTAGCCGTAGGTGGCAGCCCCTGGTTTACACCCCCACTTTGGGGGAGGAAACCAGCAGGAAAACCGTGAAAAATAGGAAGTGTGCCCATCTCTGCTAACTCCACCCCTAAGGTTGAGAAGGCGAGGTGAAGCACATCTTTCAATCCACGCCACCTTGAAGATGGGGAGACCCCTCCAATCAGGGCTAGGGCTATGCCTCCTCCCACAGGAGTGTGGCATAATTGAGGGTTAGTTACCCCAGGTAAGGTGCCCTTGGCCCTACTTGCTGCTCCCCTAAAACACCCCTAAATTTAGTATTAAGTGGCTCCCCCAGACCTGGAAACTAGATCTATGATGACCTAAGAAGAAGAAAGACATCCCTGAAGCTGACCCTGTAGAGAAGCCTGAAGATGATGACTGCCTTGGCCCCAGCCCTCCCGGCCTGTCTTCAGCTTCGAAGAACCAACGACCAAAAGGAGACCTGTCCTGCAGCCAGCGACCTCTGAAAACCCTGGGAAAACTGCTGCCTTTGAAAAAGATTCCAATCTCCTGTGGGCAGGGGACCTGTACAGACGAAATGTACTCCAAGGGCTACAGAATACAGTTGACACCGCGACTCCTTCTTACTGTGATGCTGACGCCCTGGCCCGAGTCTGAGTGGCTCACATGTCCAGTGAAGTCTACCCAGCGATCCTGACCTCCAGTCCAACGTTGGCTGACCTCTGCTGGTTTCACCGATGGCACTTGCAGTGTGAATCCAGAGGCTCCCCCTAACCATAACCGGCTCCTGTAAGAAGACTCAGACGGCGAAAGGCACTGCTGCACCTGAAGCCCCTGGGCCTTGGTGAGCTGAACAAACAGTGCCCCTATGACCCCCTACATCTCTGAATACCTCTGCTATCATTGGTCTCCCTTCTGCAACCTCCATGCAGTGCCTGCAGCCAGTTTGTCAAAAACAGAATCCTCTTTGAAGAGCATGGGCGCACAAAGCTGAAAATGCACCCTGCACCCAGCCGTCCTTGTGCCACGGGTGGTGTTTGTTTGGTACTGCCTGGTGCCTCCCTTGTGCTTACCCTAACTCCCAAAGCTTGGCCAATGCAACTGATATACTTACCTCCAAGTAGTGTGTCTTCCAGCACCCCCAGTCTCCAATGAAATGCATTGGGCCGAACTCTAATTTTGACCTCTGCACCCGGCTGCCCCTGAGCCGCTGGTGGTGCAGTTTTGGTACTTACCTGACCTTTGCCCCTTGCTAACCTTTGGTCCTGAAGACTGTAACTGAGATACATACTTGTTTAACCTCAATATTGTTTTCCCCATAGGATAACATTGAACTGTTCAGAAATTGCGCCAAATGTCGACTTTTGAAACTCAAAAATATATATTTTTTTAAAAAGTACTTGCCTTATTGCGAAGATCATGGTCTTCAAATAAAGTTCCAACAAAGCTTATTTTTCTAAAATTGGTGTGAATATCCTTCTTGAGTCTTGTGTCCATTATTGGTCAATGATGTGCAATAAATGTCTAACACTCCTCTGTTTTAGGCCTAAGGCTGCTCGCCCACACTTTGGGTTTTACATTTAGCCCTGTACACTTTTGGGGAACCACTGAACTCTGTGGACGGTATAACCACCTAGTAACAAACCATATACAAAGCCAGCTTCCTACTATAATCCTACTATGAAAGAGGTTTCATACTCATTATGCACTTTTGGGGGTGGATCATCTATTACTGTTTTTAACCATTGAACCCTAAACCCTTAAATGTGGTGCTTACAAGCACAAGGGCACAAGTAGCTGTATGTGATTTGATCCTACAAACAGCACTCCTCTCATTTCACTCCTGTTTAAACTAGGTCTAATCATTTGTTAGATGCTGGAGGAACTGTTTTTAGCACCACATAAACCCTGTTCCTTCCCATCGCCCTCTCCTCCTCTGCCTTCATGAATCAACAATCCACCCCGCTTCCAACTCTGCATCAGCATGACGGAGCTGAGCAGAAATGTCTGGGTTTGAAGGCCATTCACAGCTGTGAGTTAATCAACCTGGGACTAACCGGTGAACACAAAAGTGGCTCCCTGCTGATTTGATTCATATTCCCGCAACAGAGGTGGTTTTATATAAAGCTATCAACAGGGATCTGGATGAGGTTTTGAAAAAGGGTTCTGGAAAAGGTATTAAAGAGGCAGCCTAAAGGGTTTGTTGTAGAGAGGTGCTTGGATGGACCTTTGCAAAGTCTGTATGAATGGTGGAAGTGGACCTGGCCAAGTCTTTGCAGGTGGAGTATAGGTGGTACATAGCAGATGAAGTGAGGTAGATTGCAGAGGGTCTAGATGGCGCTTTGTACAAGTTTCTAGGTGAGAGCTTTGCAGTTTGTAGTGGGGTGATAATGTATGCTGTTCAGTACAAAATATTGTACAGAATGGTCAGGATATCACTTTGCAGAGGAATTCTGGATGACTTTAGTTGAGGGGATCTGGATGGGGCTCGGCCTCCCAGTGCATTTCCCAATGGCTTGATTCAACCCTTGGAAAGTATGGGGGTGAGAGGTTCCCAAATATTTTTCTGACTGGGGCTTGGCATAACAGTTTGAAGAACAGTGCTCTGGATGCACAGGTCACCACTAACAGAGACTTAGAGTCTACCTCTTTGTCCTTGGTACAAGCAGGAACAGGTCTCATCCTTTAGGGCTCCATCAGGTCACAGACAACAGGTCCAGTCATATTCTGATCTCCCACAGGTCAGAGAGAATTCTGAGGAGGTGTTTTGTTGTGTCACATTTATGCCTGGCAGCAACAAGTGGGTGGAGGTGATGTCTGACTTTAAAAACCTGTAGAGAAAAGCTCCGTGGACAACCCTACCTACGTTTTCAGCACTACCTGTTTACACTACAGCAATCAATCCAACGGTGCCCCTTACTCTCCAAATCCAAGATGGGAAATCCCTTCTCCCCTTGTGCAGAGTCTGTGTGCCCACCCTAAAGTGCTGCCAGGGTATTAAGTGTCCCCTCCTCTGTCATCAACCAGAACTGGTTCTAGGGATAGCTTTTCTCACACTGGGTTTGGTGCCAGTATAACAATAGGGACAAAAGATGGGGCTTTCCAAGCATCAACAAACATTCAAGGGCAGGCCCCTTTTAAATTAGTGAAGTTCCTGGCCCCACCCCAACTGGTCTTCCTGGCAGAGGAAGAAACCACTGTCCCACTCCCAGGCCATTGTCTCTTCTCAGGGAGCAGTTCTCACACCTATTTCCAGCCAAGCACTGGCTGACAGTGGTTGGAGAGCTAATGCAAACCAACCTTTAGCCGCTTCAGGAAAAGTAAAGGTACCCTTCTAAAAGTTACACTTCCCATATACTTGATAAAAATCGAACTTCACCATTAATTTGGATTCTTATTCAATATAAAAGTATGTTTCTCAATGAAAAACATAGCTGGTACAGGCCAAACGTTATTGTTTAAAGTGTATAAAAATATTTTGACTTTTCCTTGTTTTTATGTTCAATAAAAAGAATTAGAAAAATATATATATTTTTACTTTTCCTATGTGCAAGTTACAGCAGGGCCAGCGACTGTCATTTTGAGCATAGTCCCTGAGGAACATGCCAGTTCTAATGTCACACATGTTCCACCCTTAAATATTATTCACTCTACCTTAAGGCCAGCAAGGTGTGTTTAGGGGTAATGTATTTAGTATGTAAAATCAGTTTTTTCTATCTCACACGAGGGTGATTTTGGCAGGTCGGTGCAAAAGGATTTAAGCTGCTGCTGCTACCCAGTAGGCCTACCCAGTATACTGGGTAGGCCTAAAGCCATGTTTTCTATAGCGGGTGGCACAAAAGGTACTGCAGTCCACAATCCTTTTGTCAAGAAAATAAAAACATGGCTTCAATACACTGATGATGTTTTGTGTGTCTGCCATTCCAGTTTCATGAATGGCTCAATAACCAGACTGTCAACTTGAAGTTTACTCTTGAACGTGATAACCATTCACTCAGTTTTTTATATTTGAAAATCACTGATGTCAAGGGGTCTCAGTACGCAGATTTACATACAAAACCAACAGTTAGGAATACCTTATTGAAATATACAAGTCAACAATCTAGAAATCTGTGGGGTAACTTCTTTTTTGGACAATGTTTACGAAATCAGGTGCAGTTGTACCAAAAGAAATGATTACTTTCTGATGCGAAAATCCTGATGTCCAAACTTGCGACCAGGGGTTACCCATACAGATGTGTTAAAATATCTCTTAAACGTCCTGGTACTATGACCGTAAGGTCCTACTACAGGTGAAGGATAGACCAACTCCTACTCGACTGGCCAGTGTCACAACTTATGGCACGGAATCGAACAGGATTAAAAAGATCATTTTGAACAATTGCACCTATTAGAAACATCACTGAAACAATAAGACAAACTTCTCTTTGCGTTTAAAAGGGTAGAAACTTGAAGGACCATCTGGTCCGAGCCTATGCTGAACCAGAACCAATGACTTTAAGCAATGCATGGTTTTTGACCCCGATATATGTGTTCAGTTCCACTGCTCAAATTGCATAGCTTGCTCTACTAATTAAATGGCTAAATTGTGTGTTTTCAAGAACATAGTTTTTTGGCATTTGAAACACCTTTCCAACTGTGGAACTAAGAATGGGATATATTGTATTGAATATAATTGTGTATTATGCTATATTGCCAAAACCACTCAAGAAATACGCATCGGATTATACAACACTAATACGTTACAATGTTGTAAATGCCCCCTTACTGCATCAGTACAAAAGTATGGGACATGCCCAGATTGCCATGAAATGGTTTGTTGTGGAAGTGGTTAAATACCCTTGGAGGAGACATGATGTAGACTCCTTGCGAACAGTAAACGAAAACCAATGGACATGGTTGGCTGCTACTGTGATGAACGAACTGAATCAGCAAGTTGAATGGCATGAGTTGGCCACTCTGTGAGACCTTAAAGTAGTTTGTTGCCGTATATTCCCATGGTTGTGACCTCTCTTTATATATTTTTTAGACCATTGTGACTAAGCTGCAAGGGTGTGAAATACAGTTGCAATCTAGTATGGTTTATACGTATGTCCATAATTTTCATTTATATATTTTAGATTTCGTTGTTGAGTCTCTATGAATAGATTACTTTGTCTCCAATGTATTTTCCCCTCCCTTGAACATAAATCTTTCTTTTTTCACACCCCGTACAATAGTTATGGTCTTTTGTATTTATGGTAACCATGGTCCCTTTTATGGCCATGTAACTGCGTATAGGGCCAGGTGGTGGCCGTTCCTTGACGTCTCTTTTATTAATTTACCATTTTTGATGAGGCAGTTAGTTTACATTTGTGGGGGATGATTGTATGATCCTTGGTCGAGTTCCTATCCATACTAATATGGCCGCCATGATCTTAGGCGGAATCATGTGACCCGTGCTGACACCATTTAACTTTGGCGAGCCATTATACACATTTCCAGCATTTTGACCGCAGATTCTGGCAACAAGCGTTTATTGCCATTCGGAGCGGAAAACTGCCGTGTTGGGATTGAGTATGGTGGCAGCAATCTTTGTATCTTTCAGTGTCCAGGTCCATTATTCAAGTTACTTAGTGGGACTTATATTTCTTGCAGATATTTTAAATTGCTGGACTGCACTCCCGCATTCATTGGTGTCCATATAGGTGGCCGTATTTGTGAACGGTTACCCTTTGCCATTGCAGTTCTGTAATACTTTGCCGCCATTTTGTTTTCCAAAGAGGGGATGATGGTCAGTGTAATTTAACTTTTGCTCTTCGGTGAGGTTAACATTTTAAGTGGTTGTTGGTTAAATGTGTATAATATGGTGATGGCTACCATCACGTCACTGTTTTGGGTTGGGGTGTGTTACTTAAGGAGCCCACACCTGGTCGAGGTGTTTTGGGGCAAACTTTGCATGCTGCTTTTCCTGCTGGCAAGCGGTACACATTGTGTGTTTCTATGACGTACTTATTTATTTTCATTTGTGTTGCTTTAAGATTGATGATGGTTTAGTTAACCTGGTGGCTTTTTGAGTCCGAAACGTCTGTTCCTCCTCTAACTATATTTATGTGATTACTTGTGTCCGAGTCCTTGAAATTCCGAATAAAGGACTTATAATTTGGACTGTGAACCTACTTAAGCTAAGAAGAGTTTAGGCCTCTCGAAGATGCCTGGATTTACACCCTTCTGAATTATGACTATGTGGAATCGTGTCTGTGAGGGGAGTCAGTGCTGATTTGATTAATTCTTCTGTATTTATTGATGTATGTGGTTCTATGCAATATAATTTGTGTCCAACAGTACGCTCGTTGTTATTGGTTTCTTGTGCTCTCTGATAACACTGTTGGATCTATTGAATAATTCTTCCGGGGTCATTCCTTTGTTTGTATATGACTACCCAGATCCTAGGGGGAATATTGAGTTGCCCTGTTTATATACAGCAGTCCACAAATGGCATTTAACTTTCCATGCCATGGGTGTATTTCTGCTGTACACACTATGTTATGTTATGTTATTTAGTTTTTATAAAGCGCACAGCTACTCGATACAGTGTCCCGGCGCTGGGTGAGCGTATGAAAACATTACAGGTCGCCCCATTACATATGTTGATCAATGAATAACCATGTTTTAAGTTGTTTCCTAAAACATCCTAAGTCATCCAGTTGTCTAAGAGTGACAGGCATCCGATTCTATAGACGAGTCTTTTGTACCTGAAAGGAGCGTCCGCCCCTACGTGAGCGGGCAAACCTAGGCACGGTCATCAGATTAAGTTGTGAGGATCTAAGGTTTCTCCTAGGAGTATGGAAACCCGCCCGCTTCCTAATGTAAGTGGCTCCGAGGCCATAAAGAGCTTTAAAGGCCAGCACAAGGGCCTTAAAGTAAATTCTGTTGCAAATAGGCAGCCAGTGAAGATTCCTTAGATGAAGAGAGATCCGTTCTCTTGGACCCAGCATGAGGATTGCTCTGGCGGCATTGTTTTGAATAACTTGAAGTTTATGCAGGAGGCCAGCTGGAAGGCCCAAATAGAGGACGTTAGCGTCGTCCAGTCTAGATGTTATAAGAGCTTGGACCACTGTCCTTCTATGAGTGAGAAAGAGAAGAGGGAGGAATCTACTGAGCATTTTCAGGATGCCATAACATGTCCCGGCGACCAAATTTACTTGAGTTTTCATGTCAAGGGAGGCATCCATTTTTACCCCCAGATTTCTCACTGCTCCTGCCGATGGCTGTGGAGATGGAGTATCACCCAGCCACCAGCCTCTCCACGCTTCCTGAGTAAATGGACCAAAATGGATCACCTCTGATTTCTCAGGGTTACACTGCAATTGGTTAAGTCTGAACCACGAAAAGACCGCACTTAGGCATTTGTTGATCCTCTCTCCATTGGGCTCCTCTCCCTTTTTACAGGTGAACAACAGCTGAGTATCATCAGCATAAGATATAATAGTAGCACCGTAGGCCTCAGCCAAAGGGGCGAGTGGTGCCAGATAGAGATTGAACAACAGCAGGCTCAGAATGGAGCCCTGAGGGACTCCTACCATCATAGGAGGAATACCGGCTACAAATGGGGGAGACCAAACCTCCTGGCTCCTGTCCGCCAAAAAGGAAGAGAACCATTCTAACACCGTGCCCCAAAGACAGCACTCCCTTAGTCTCCGCAGGAGATGGTCGTGGGGCACGGTGTCAAAAGCAGCGGACAGATCAAATAAGAAAAGAACCGCTCTTCCTCCCGCATCCAACGTCTCCTAGGAAAGGTAAATGTGTCAATCAGACTGTAAGCAGTTTTCAACATATTTTAGGGAACAGAGCACATTCACCAAGCACGGGATAGCGGATTTCCAGCAAGTGAGTCCCCCAAAAATATTAAGATTATGTGTCACAAACCAAAAAGGAATCGCTTTGCAAATCCAGCTTCATGCAGAAAAATAAAAAAAACTGTGATACTGTCTGTAGGAAAGTGCCCTTATTGACATGGTACACCACTTTTTGCCCGGTAAATGATGTGATTTCGAAAAGAACGTTCACTGGGTTCCTCCTAACAAGGTCCCCACTGCCAGAGCTCTTCCTCAGGACTGTACAATTGTCCCCCCATTGGCAACACTTTTAGCACCCTCTATAAGTCCCTAGTAAATGGTAAACTGGTACCTAGGGCCAGAGGTATTAAAGAGGGCCCCTAAGGGCTGCAGCACGAATTGTGACTCCCTAAGGGACCCCTCAACAAGCATATGCAAGACTGCCATTTCAGGCTGCGTGTCTTGGTGGCAGACAAAAGTGAAAACAGAACAAGTCACAAATCCCGGTGTGCCACGTTACCTGCCACTGCATGTAACATTTGTAAGTCATCCCTACAGCAGGCCTAAGAGCCCTAAGTCAGGCTGCTGAATATTACATTTGAGAGCATACCTGCATGAGCAGATATTCCCCTGTGCTGGTCAGTCCTGTTACTGCCAGTACAAGTGAACAGGGAAGTCGTGTTAAGACGTGCTGGACACTGGTGAAAACAAGTTCCCCGGCTACATGATAGCTACACGGAAAATAGGGATGTTTGGTATCAAACATCTCATATTGATAAACTCACTCTGATGCCAGTGTTAGATTTACCAATACATGCACCCAGAGGGCTCCTTAGTGGTGCCCCCTAAAAGCCTACCAGCCTGTGGTGTGCTTGCTGACCGGTTTCTGCCAGCTTGCCACCCGAGACACTGTTCTGACGTCCTAGGGCGAAAGCCTGTCCGGAAAGAGGGTGTAACACCCTCTCCTACAGGATGACCTGCTGATTAGCTGCCTTTCAGAACAAATCTGGCTCCCATCACAGGATACAAAGTCAGCCCCTGTCCAGAGCCCCCTTGTCACCTGGACAAGCGGGAAAATTAGTCACGTAGGCGTGCCACCTCCAGGCTAGTACCACCCCTAAGGTGGGCTGCTGTGAGGTGAACACGATTTTTCAGAAGTAGCAAACTTTGTGATGGCAAACTAAGGGATTCTGGGACAGGGTTATACCCACTTCCTAGAGGATGTTTTTTTTACACTCCCCTAATGCCCCTACATTCCGTATTATGGGGAGCTCCTGGCACCAGAGATGCAGATCCTGATGACCTAATAAGAGAAAGAACACCAAAGAGATAAAAAAGCAGGGAAGAGAGACGAAGCAGCTCCCTAGTACCAACTCTGCGGGCCGGTCTACATCCCTATTCAAAAACTGCACCAAAGTCAGCTCACCCTGCAGCTGTTGACTCCACAAAACTGGGAAGACAGCCTGCTTTTTAAAAAGACTCAAAACCTCCCGTGAACAAGGGTACTGTTCTGAAGAAATGCCAAAAGAGAAGACTCTGAGGTTTCAGGAACCACCAAAACCTGACACCCAAAGCCACGACTACACCAGTCGTCTTCAGCCCGAGTTGAAGTGTGCCAAAAACAACCACTGGTCCTGAATGCCGTTTTTAGTACATTCTAATCTTCCTGGGTTTCAATTGACTGCGTTGTCAACCAGCCCCATTTCTAGTACTTATGCCAGCTGGAAAATAAGGACAAAGTGCAGACACCATAACCTAATTCAGAGTTCCTAGGTATGTATGTAGGGAGAATTAAGACTTCTGGCCCCTGTAACTCTCCATGAGTAACCTACCAGAAGGGGAATTACCTTGTCCTAGCAGTCTGGTTTTCCCCATTTTAGGGAGTGTAAAGCAAATATTAAATAACTGCTATGATCAGGAGGTAAATATTTGTATGGGGACCCCTGTATGTGGGGGTGAGGTGCAGGTTGGCTGAGGGTGGATTGTGGGCGAACATGCAGGGAAGGAGCCTGGGGAGAAGTGTGTGGGGTGTTGGAGAGACTGTGGCCACTCTGTAGAGATCATTGTCTGCCACCACTGTAGGGTCTGAGGGGGAAAGAATCGGATGGAGTGTGCCTGTGCACACAGCCAGCCCCCAGCTCTCTGCCATGTGTTTTTCTGGGTGCAAATCTGGTTCAGTAGAGAAGGGTGTAATTTTGAGTCTGGAAATATAAGACTACTCTGAACTTCCTGGAATGATACCCTTCTGAAGTATGTCATCTCTGATTAACTCGTAATTGGTGTCCCAGGAGCATACTTTAAACACTGAACAGAGACTGTATGTAAATGCTGCACAGCAAATGGACAAGGTTCAAAGATTTACAAGTACAGCCAATAACTTACAAACTACAACACTGTCCAACGTGAAACATATTGGTTATTGGTGTCCATATCATTTGAAATACAAAGCCTCACTGATACAGTGCCATATTGAAGCACCACTGGTGAAAGAACCTTCTAATTCATGCTGTGGGTCACTAGTTAAACTGCTAAACAATACCTATGTATAAAAGAGAGTTATTGCTTTTAATGTGTGATCGGTCTGTAATTGCGCTTTCATACTGTATGCGAGTTATAAACCTCTTACCTACTATGTCCAGGAGTAGGCTTAACTACTCAATCTTGCCTACAAGAGGAATGGCCTGCTTATCCTAGTTTCTGCTTCGATATAATTAATGACTTTACCTTTTGTTCAGTTTCTGTAAACTCATGCAACATTTTGTTTTTCAAAGTATCTTCAAATGAATCTTTTTCCCTGCAGAGGGTGATGTAACATTCCTGCACAGTAGTCAGCTCTTGATCTTTTTGATGAAGCTGAGCCCTAGGAATTAAATTCAAGAAATAAAGGAATGACTTTGTTTTTGTTGCAAATCATTTGAAAAGCACACACACAAACAACACTGTTATTCTGATATGCCATTTTTGGCACATGATTTATTAAAAATGATGTCATGGTCAGAATGTATCAAAAATGATCATGCTTTTAGAGCAGTCAATACGAAAGCATATTCTATCATAGCATTCTATAGAAATAACAGAGCAATATAGCAGATGATATTTTTGTGCGCATCTGGTAGAAAATGAATATTTCATTGTTTGCAATAACTAAAACATTCATTTCTATTTCACATTTAAATGTCAAAATGAAAAGGATTCAGGTTTATAATTGTTGCAGGTCAATAAAGAGGAAATGACGAGCAAACATTCAATTATATACAAGCCACAGTGCATAAAACCACGGAAATCTAAAATATGGAAAATGAGTTGCTTGAAATTACATAACGATATGTCTCAGTTGGCAAACAAGATGAATCAGCACACTCCATCAGAGGTTTGATATCCATCTTAGGTATGGGGCAAAGGTGCGCACTTGGTCAGAATTGTTTACTAGTCTGATGTCTTCTTTCAATAAAATAAAGATTCAGGACTGATGGCTGTAGCGTAAACTCTGCTTGACCAGCTGATGGTTTGCACGGTTACCGACTAGCACAGCGAAGATATCATTTTGATCATATTGCTTCAATCTATTTCTGTGCTTCGCGCAATTTTGAACATTTCCTAACAGGTATCTCCATATGAACGTAGTGATATTCCCAAGGAATCCACACTATTTCCAAAGATCACAGGAGAGTTAATATAAATAATTGTGACGTTTTTACCACTAATTCAAGCAGATTTAAGACGATTTAAAGCTAATCAGAAAGCAGCTGGAATTTAAACAAGTCGGACCATGTGGATGGTTTATATTAAATTTAGTGGATTGCGTACTAACTGAAATAAACACAAAACGGTGCAATCTTGTTTACACCTCTTTACTTGTGTTCAATAATGTAAATGTAAATGTAAATGTAATGTAAATTGATATTTGTATAGCACACTACTCACCCGCAAGGGTCTCAAGGCGCTTGTAGAATACCGCTGTGGAACCCATCCTGGCTTTCCCTGTGAGGTGTCCACTCCTGGGCACCCCCAAAGTAGAGGCCAGGCATCCTTAGCATTGTGGGGGCCGTTGTGGAGATTAAGCAAGCTATTGCCCAGAGTTACAGAGTGGGACTCCATGATTGGAATAAGCACCGAGGCGAGAATTATCAGGTCCGTGGAATTTTGAGCCCAAGACCCGCCGAGGCGGGGAATCGAACCCTGGTCCCGGGCTAGACCTCTGCATCAGGGTCTGCCGCTCTAACCATTGAGCCACACTTCCTCCAATAAAGAATGAACATTTAAGTCCTACCCATGGAAATATGAAATGGTAAGCTGACTGCTCTTAGACAGATCACCAACCGCAGAGCCTTCCACTGCAGCCTATAGGCCCATCTAATTTGCTAACTGATATGGCACTGTTCAGCAATTCTACCTCTAAAATGTTTTAGCGAATATTTTACACTTTGAAAGACTATCACTCAATCATAACCATGATGTTGATGGGAAAACAAATAGCAAAAGACATTTTTCTTGACGGTATAAAAAAATGCAGTAAAGTTCTTACTGTAGCTCTAACATTTGCTCTTCAAATAACTGCCCGAGCTTTTCTTTTTCAGCCTCAAACTTATCAGAAAGCTCCTTCTGGAAATGATTTTTGATATCCTCATGATGCTGCTGATATGTTCTTTCACATCTACCAAAAGATAAGAAAGACAATAAAAGTAAAAAAATCAAAAGCAAAATTAAACAGAACATGTGAATGAACAAATATGCCTTTAGCAAATTCAAAGAGATGTTGCATTAAACTGGAACTTTATTACAGTTGCCCCCCTACGTTTTGCCCCCTTTTTGACTACTCGAGGCTGGCTTTCAATCAGACAGTGCACTGAGGCCTGCTAACGAGACCTTAGTGCCAGTGCTCTTTCCCCTAAAACATGCTTTGCCGCCTGTTTAAGTCCCTAGTCAAATGGTACCCCTGGTACCTGTAGCAGGGGTTCTAAAGAGAGTCACTAAAGAGGGTCCCTACGGGCTGCAGAATGTCTTTAAGCCACGCTAAAGGACCCACACACAAATTGCATGAAGGCTGCCATTGCAGACTGCTTGTCATGGTGCAAACCATAAGTGAAATCCCAACATGGCAAACTAAACTGTGTGCCATGCCAAAGTCACTGCATGTAATATATGTAAGTCGCCCTTACAGCAGGCTTTGTAGCCCTAAGGTAGGGTGTATTATATTACATGTGATGGCATATCTGCATAAGCAGATATACCCCTGTGCGGTCTAGTTCAATTATTAGAAGGTACAGGTGAACAGGTAAGCCATCTCAAGAATATGTGCTGGGCACTGGTCATTAACAGGTCCCCAGCTACATGCTGGCATCACCGAAACCTATGGTGTTTGGTAACAAACACGGTGTCTTGATAAATATGTACTGTTGCCGGTACAAGATTTATTGATATGCACCCAGAGGGCGCTTTAGAGGTGCCCATTGAAAAATCTACCACTGTTTAGTGTGTTGGCTGACTGGTATCATCTAGCCTGGCATCAAAGACAAGTATGATCCCCTTCCCAGCCTGCCCCCCCTGCCTGCTCCTGCCCTGACAATTGACTTGTACTGCAGCTGTGCATCCTCCAGAAGCTCCAGAGGGCTACCAGCACTTCGCCAACAAGCCAGCAACTCCCTTAAATTGGAGAGTCACTTCCTGCAGCTTGCAGGCACCGACTGCATTGACCCGGAACACTGATCTGCTGACCCCCGGGCTCACCGATGCAGCAGCCGCCCAGGCGGTGGTTACGGTGCTCTAGGAGGTCAGATTAGCCTCCCTACCAAGGTTGGAGACGCCAGGACCCCAAAGAGCCGCCCTGCACTAAAACCCAGGGAACCAAAGCTCTTGCATCAGCCAAGGCTTGTGTAATGTCCAAACCGGACGCCAAGACCGACCTACCTACCAACCTACGTACGTGGAACGTCAGCACCAGAGAGGCCATCTCAAGAGTAGCCCTGTTGTTCTGTCTCAATCTCCAGGTTGATCTAAAAAGTAAGAGTCTCCAACACAAGCAACCCACCAGATAAAAAACACCTCTGCACCAGAGACCCACAGCCCAAGTCCGAGCCCATTGATAGTGCACCCTCCAGTGACCCTATATTATGGTTTTTAAGAGCAGGACCCTAGAATCTCATAGATAATATAAAAGCATCCTCACCCACTGGTACCACCAGTGGCATGCTTCATCATCAGATACACGCCAACTGCACCTAGTGTGAGTGGGAGAGCTCAACGCAATTTGTAAGCAGAGCTCTTACTATGGAGGTATCTCTGGTTAAAACAGCGTGCAGGTTTCTTCGCTTATAGTTGGGTAGTTTATTATGGATACATGTGGCAAGCTTGAAAACAATTATGGGAAAATGTGGCTAAGGTATATATCGGCCTAAACATCGAAGCTCCATATGTTTCAGCCCCATATGGGCTCTGGACTTCTTCAGGACAGAGTTCCCTCTAGCTCCCTATATTTTGAATGATGACCAGAACCTCCAAGAGACAAATAACATAGGAAAGCTCTCTCACTTTGATGGACTCTGTACTGACTGAGAAGCTGAGGGTATTCTGTACTGCTGCTTCTCACTTTCTCCCGAGATGACTAGTTTGTGGCAGGTTTGATATACAGGACTCAGTCAACCAGAGACATGAAAAGCTGCTATATCGCTTCTATATTCAAACTAATAACAAGAAAACGATTACGAAATGCAGTTTTAACAAAGATGAAGTGTGAAGATCACGTCGTCCACTGAGGGGACGTTTAATGGTCACAATTCAGTGCGCAACTAAAGAACAATGTATAGATATATTTATTTTATGCACTTTTGCCAAACTTTTATTCACACAGCACTGAATATCATTAACGAAATAGGGTGTTCTGGGCTGGGTGGAATTTAAAATGCTACGTTTGATCAGGTGCTATACTCCAAAAGCCACTCTATCTTCTGAAAAAATTCAGTCAAAACTCTCCACTCTTCATTTCCTCAGCTTTGCTAGTTCAGCTCTCAAACACAATGTTGTAGTATCTAAAGCATCAAGAACACTGGATGGTTTATTGAACGATTTAAAAACATTAATGTTCCTCTTCTCTCTCCTCTAAAAGATAAAGAGACAACTTTGTGCATGTTTGTCAAAATCCTTAACGTAGCATATAGATCTGTGAAAGTGGGATCATGAATACAGTGGATTGATGTAATAGGTGCTGCGGTTGCAGACAAAGAGGGAACTGAAGGTTTTGGAAAATAGGCAAGCTTTTGCACCAGGAACATGAGTTAACTTCCAGCATGTTTACCAACATTAGGCATCATACCTTCACCACGGTATTTAGATGGTTTGTAACAGATCTCAATCACTGATAATTATAAGAAGAAGCATTTGCAATGCAACCACTCTTGCCTTTGGGGCCTTAAAAGAATAAAGCTCGGATCCAGTAGCGGTTCCACTGGGATGTGGTGAAGGGAAATAGTGCTGTAAAAGGGTCATGCTGTTTTGTTTAACCCCTTGCATGCTGATGACGGCCCCCAGCCGTCATGCACTACAGTGCTCGTGTGCTGATGACGGCTGGGGGCCGTCATGACCGCACCCGCGCTGAAATCTTCAGCACAGGAGCAGAATTGCGGCGGCATGGAAGGGGTTAATAACCAAATAAAGGAGGAGGGGCAGATTGATGAAGTTGTTTTGACATGGAAGATAGACTAATAAAGCAAGTAATTTCGAACCATGCAAGTTACCATTTTACATTGTAGAAGTTCCAAATTGTGTTATAGAAATGTACCGATATATCGCTATTAGTGAATACAAGTTTCAAGGCTCAGCTTGTGTACGGGATCTAAGATCCGAGCCTGACACTTGCCTCGACTCTCCCTATTTATTTGTTGGCTTGCCCACCTGTAAACGCACTTTATTTCTTATGACTTACAGCCTCTAGGAATGACTAATGAGCAACACAACATCTAAACTAGATACATTAAAATACATTAACCCTCACCACCCCCATGACCCCAACATGTGCACATAAAATATACAATCTACATGAGGGCACACTAACAAACTTTATGAATTAGACAGACCATACACTGGCTTTAGAGCTACAAATCATGCTATAACTGGAGTCTAACAAAAGGACTACTTGATGCCCTATTACCAAAAACAAATGGGAACACAAAAGTAAAACATCCATTATATGCCATAATATTGATGGATAGCCCATTCAAGCAATGGCAAACAATGAAAAACAGATGAAACGGGGAATGATCTAAAATCCACTTTCTCGATCTGTATTTCTTACTGTACTTTTTTGAAGAATTAATCACAAGCAATCTTCCAAGAAACTAAAGTTGTCTATAGGCGAACATAATAAGGCTTATAATTGAGGTGTGGGAGGTCTTGCCACTGTATGGGAAAATGAATGAAGAACACAAAAATATATTTAATTTAAACTTAAAATTACATAGGTTGAACTTGAAGATAGACTCAAGTAGACATAACATTTAGACAGCATTTGTGGTACTCCTGGTTTTTTAGGTGGTTTTTAGAAGACCTACTTAATAGAGAGTATGCTGGACATAGATGGGTAAGTGGGTAGAATGAGTGACAGCAGGTCTTTGCGTGGCGATAGAGTCAGTGAGCAGACAAACTTTTGCAGATCTTAGTGATCAAGTAGAGGTATAGTAGTTTATCCGTGCTGTGTGGTACGGGGCTAGGCCATTGGTTTAGAAGACTAGGGCACGGTATGTGGCTCTCAGACAACAGCAGACACCAGTTCAGTCAACCTTAAGACCGTACCTCATTCTTTAGTTATGTCATCATTCTTTGATTACAGCTCAAAATTATTAGCAGCCTGGAGGCATCGACAATGTCTAAATTTAAACAAGAACAACATAGAAAACAAGCATTTACACAGCAACAGGTCTCGCAATTGCGAGACTTTGAGCTATTGGCATTGTAAATGGCAATGCATTTTATAATATTAAACAGCATTGTCATTTACGATACCAGTAGGTCAAACTTTGGCAAAAGTGAGACCTATTGCGGAGCATGGTGTCTGTGAAGCGGGTACTGAAAAAGGAGCGAGTTCCACTCCTAACCGGGTGCACAGCTTAGTGTTCATGGCATTACAAAATTTGCCACCAAATCAATCCTTTGTTCTCATCTTCTTTATTAGTCATCACAATCATCAAAATATTTCATTCTTCTTGTTTTTGCGCATGTCACAAGGGGGAACGCTTACATTTTCGCTCAACTCTAAATGGAGCAGAAATGCTAATCCAAGCCTTATTCTGCGCCACGAAAGCATATGTAAGTTTTGTCCATGTCCATAAAACTCATTTACCCAATGCATTTCGGGCCTTCTGTCTGGCCCTTCGTCAGGGGTTATCTAAAATACAAAATACATTATTTAGACTGTGTTTTACTGAATACCACTTAACATCAGATGCAGATAACAACCCATAGCTGTCTCCTAAATCAACGTTTTCCCGCTAAAAACGTAGCGTGATGCTACGTTTTACAATGAATACCTCTGCTCTCCTCTCTGCCTTTCCCTCTTCGTGTGTCCTCTCAATACAGCCTCCCCCCATGTGCCCTAAAGCCTTCCTTTCTGACATTTATTCTACCTCCATCACCCCTCTGAAACAATCCTTCCTCTGTGCATCACCTTCCATTCGACGGTGTATTTTCAAATACATTCACTCCCCCACTCATTTACCGTTCTAACTTGTGCATACCTGTTCAAAAATGTCTGCGTTCTCATTCTTTCATCTGCTTCCACAACGAACCAGTGTTAAACTCCTGTTTTTCATACTGCGAGCCCAACTTTTTAAACCACAAGTTGTATCCGCCCTTCTGATGCACCTGTGCACAATTAGTCAGTCTTATCCTTCACACGCTGTTGGTTCATCCTCCCCACTTAATCACCGCCTACAAAACCCACAATGCACTCCTTGTGCAAACCTCTCTCCTAAATGTCAGGCCCCATTATTTCTAAACACACATTCCGATCGAGGCAAAATGATCAACGTGGGTTTAACATCTGCGGGAGGGCGGGGCACTAATAATGAGTACTCAGTGAGATGTTGAAGATCGGAATGTGTGTTTAGAAATAATGGGGCCTGACATTTAGGAGAGAGGTTTGCACAAGGAGTGCATTGTGGGTTTTGTAGGCGGTGATTAAGTGGGGAGGACGGAACAACAGCGTGTGAAGGATAAGACTGACTAATTGTGCACAGGTGCATCAGAAGGGCGGATACAACTTGTGGTTTAAAAAGTTGGGCTCGCAGTATGAAAAACAGGAGTTTAACACTGGTTCGTTGTGGAAGCAGATGAAAGAATGAGAACGCAGACATTTTTGAACAGGTATGCACAAGTTAGAACGGTAAATGAGTGGGGGAGTGAATGTATTTGAAAATACACCGTCGAATGGAAGGTGATGCACAGAGGACGGATTGTTTCAGAGGGGTGATGGAGGTAGAATAAATGTCAGAAAGGAAGGCTTTAGGTCACATGGGGGGAGGCTGTATTGAGAGGACACACGAAGAGGGAAAGGCAGAGAGGAGAGCAGAGGTATTCATTGTAAAACGTAGTATCACGCTACGTTTTTTAGCGGGAAAACGTTGATTTAGGAGACAGCTATGGGTTGTTATCTGCATCTGATGTTAAGTGGTATTCAGTAAAACACAGTCTAAATAATGTATTTTGTATTTTAGATAACCCCTGACGAAGGGCCAGACAGAAGGCCCGAAATGCATTGGGTAAATGAGTTTTATGGACATGGACAAAACTTACATATGCTTTCGTGGCGCAGAATAAGGCTTGGATTAGCATTTCTGCTCCATTTAGAGTTGAGCGAAAATGTAAGCGTTCCCCCTTGTGACATGCGCAAAAACAAGAAGAATGAAATATTTTGATGATTGTGATGACTAATAAAGAAGATGAGAACAAAGGATTGATTTGGTGGCAAATTTTGTAATGCCATGAACACTAAGCTGTGCACCCGGTTAGGAGTGGAACTCACTCCTCTTTCAGTGCATTTTCATTCAGCAACGTGGCGGGCTGTCCGCGTTTTCCAGGGTATGCACGCGATAGAAGAGAACAAAGAGATTAATACAGAACAATTGGAGGAAAGGAAGGTGTGCACCGAGTCATCTTTTCAGTGCAGTCTGTGAAGTGGGTGCCATGCTCACCAATAAAGGTTGTTTTTTTTATTGAAACTGAGCGCAGAATCCTTAAAGTGGGTGACACGCTCAGCATGCACGTTTATTTGTAAACAAATAAGATAAAAGAAAGCGTCTCTCAAAATTAATAACTGTCACCAGGAAGCTTCAGGTGATCATATGAATTAAACCCTTGACTGGCTCCTAAGGAACCTTTAGATCTGCCAATTGACTAACTGCACACATTCACATTTCTTTCTGGTAACAGGATACCCTGGAGAGAAGGCTTGTTTATTGTTTAGTTGTCTGTTTTCTCTCTCTTTGCAGTGCAGGGGACCGCTGTTACCCTTTCAGCCAGAGGTAACTCATGCTCAGCACTGACCATACAAAACAAACGTCTTTTTTTCCAACAAAAAGTATGGGAACTGTTTTGGCAGCATTTTAAAAGCTTAGGAATGTTGTTGCCAATAGACCCTTTCCACTTCAACCTTTGTGAGTGGCTTCAGCTCGTCGCCAACTTCTATTCATACCCATTTGCCATCATTTCGCATATTTAACAGCATCACTACCTCGAGCATGTTGCCATATGGATTACTGGGCCTTCTCCAATTAATCCCAGACCCTTTTTATGCACATGGACATCTCATCCCACTGCCCCTCTGGATACATATTTTAGTCCCCACAACAATGGGAGTACCAATAGCATAAACCATTCAGGTAAATCTAAACCTCTAGTATAACAAAAACTTAGAAACATAGCACTGGACTTCTATAGTAAATTATAATCATCAGCTAATTACAAATATTTTTCCAAGCCTATGCATTGCACCTCCTAGTACATCACACTGCTAGGCAAGACAGGAAAAAGCACACATCTGATCACTCTTTGGTGGCAACACAGGCTTACAATAAAACACTGTTAACAACGCTGTCTTCCCAGTGCAGCCTCTTACCAGTCAGAGAAGGTGTTCCACAACTGAGTCTGAAGCGCTATTTAAATGCTACAATACAATCAGTGCTTGAAATGGAAAACCAGAAGCACCGGTACTCACTGTCCTAGGGCACCTGTTTGCTACTGAGAAGTACTGCTTCTTTCCAATTAAAAGTACAGCAGCCTTGCTATTAAGTACAGGTACTTAACAACTGTTCATTCAAAGCACTGACTATAATACATCTACTTAGAACAACAGCACACCCAAATAACATATCTGGACCACGTTCCTTACCCTCTTAGTCCTCCGGTTCGGAAACCCCCCAGTCCCGACCAGATGGAGAGCCGCCTGCTACGTCCTCACCGCCGGACCCCATGCTGAAATCTATGCGCCGTGCCAGGCGAGCTAGGTTCTGGGACATGTCCAGTGGCTGCACGTAGATCTCGGATCCATCTAGGCCCACCTCCTGCACCTGCTTTTCGTAGGCCGACTCAATGCTGATCTGCACAGCGGGCACGGACCCTTGGCCCTACATGATCCCAAAAGTGGTGTTTGCTAACGGTGTCAAGAAGAAAACTGCACCGAGGACCAAGAAACACGGAGCTGTGCAGATGAAGCCCAGTACGGATGCCCCGCCAGGACAAAACTCTCACGCTGCCTTTACTTCTGAGTAGTTTACTGTTAACTAGCACAGTATTTCAGATGGAGGGGCTGAAGCGAGGAGAGGCTCACCCAGCGGTCATTACGAGCGTGCAAGACAAAAAAAAGGGTGAATACGCAGCGTACGAGTAAGCCCCCTCCGTCAAAAAAATACAAACAGAGCGCAGTGTTCCTGAAGTGGACGCCACGAAAATATAAATAAATAAAGTGAGCGTGGTGTCCCTAGCGGGCGCCGCGCTCATTAAAATAATTAAAAAAAACATACAAATCATTATTAGACAAACGTAACACAATGCTAAACGCACAATACAGTAATGGTAAACAAAAAAGTGCTGAGCCAGTAATTATATAACAGATTGTCTCATGCCGCCAGTAAAAGATCCAGTCCGGGTGGGCGGGGCTAAAAGAAGACAGGGCGGTAACCAGGAGGGACTAAAAAGCCTCACTTACAATCAAAAGACACTGTTTACCATAACAAATGACGCTAACCAATGCAAATAACAGGACGAGTCGAAACACCACTTCTGAAAGTGTATTGATTACAAGAAGCCCTCGCAGAACGAGCAGCGCATGAGCTGCAATGCTAGGCGAGACTTAAAAATGGGGATGCAGACTACTGAAAAGGTGAGAAGCTTCTTCATTGTTGCCTTGTAATCTAGAGAAATCTCCCAAACATATGCTTAAATGAAATTGATATCACTCTATATATCCACCAGTGCTGCATAAAGAACGTATGCATTCATGCCTTGGTAGTAGCCAAATAAATCTTTACCAAGTGGTATATATCCATCTTGTATAATGAACACTCATCTCCAACTTGCTGTTACCACTTGTTCATAACATATCTCATTATACTGAAAAATTATTCTACAATTAACTCTGCCCAACAGACAACTGAGGTCTTTGATTTTCTGTGAGCTTCCTTCCATAGTAAATACAACCATAAAGCTCATCTGGTCTTATTTACGAAGCATCCTCTTGACAATGGATGCATGAAGTTTCAGAAATACTGGAAACTGACCGGCTTTGATTGGGATCTTCATACTCAGTCAGGGACTTAATTTGCAGCAAAATTCTAACAAATATAATCCAATTTTATTAACTGAGAGTTTAAATCATCAAATGTTTTACCAACAGATGAACATGTGAATATAAAATGTTCAAGTCTCAATAAAAGCAAAATTACAAACAGTGATTCAACATCTGTAAAATTGGTTTGAATCTTCTTTGGTGACGAGGGCTATTTCTCAAATAGTATTTAATCTTATTTTTGGTCTATATCCTCTATATTCAGTTCAGACTTTATAGAATAAATATTCAGTTTACTTCATTAATGTATGATTACTAATAGTGTTGATACCTTCATATGTGAAGTCCATATTTTGACGATGTCTATACTTTCACCACTTGCTAAGAAAAAAATGGTCAACTCACTTTACAATGAGACTCATGGACATATAGCTGATCTCCTGGTCATACCCAAGAGCTCAACGAAAAGGACGGTACCAGAAGAGCACCATTACTTGTAGAACAATGAACAATGAATTGTTAAATGAAGCATGGACTAAATTTGGCCTGGTGTCAGTAACAAAAAGAGTACATCCTCGAAAATCTAGCTAATATTTTTACCATCCACAATTTTAGATATTTATCAAGAACTGGATGGCTATTTACTATTGCACACAACAGCTGTACAAAACAAGATGATTTGTCTTGTGCACAAAATGGTCCTTTGGGAGCTTACCAAATTTATCATAACAGATTTCAAGCTGCCAGTAATGCATTCTGAAGACAGATGCTAGATCCTCAAACCCTCTCCCACTATAGAGGCTCAATTGATTTTCAAATCAAATCCATTAGTAAGCGGACTGCAACAGGAAGAAAAGCTAGAATAGAGAGCCATAAATACACGAGTCTCTTCCCTTAGATAATCTTATGCAATGGATAGTTTTGAACGCTAGTCTCTTGCTATCTAGAGGTCTGTACATGGAACAAAATGGTTGGGTAATCAAATCTATGTCCTAGGTCTCAGTGCTATTTATTTATTGCAGTATTTTGGTGGCACAAATATTAACATTGGATTAGTGTAGTAGACGTTTTACACAAAACCAATCAAAGTGATCAACTGTCAAAACTAAAAACCGTTTACCAGCATCTTAAACAAACTATGCAGAGGTTGGAAGGGAGGAGACGGTGGCAGAGGAAATTAACTGCATGGAGAAGATAAAGGTCATGAAAATGAGGTAGCTTTGTCAACCATAGGGGTTTTTAAACCGGGATACCTCTTTCCAAATTGCATAGCAAAAAAGAATGAATGATGCAATGCACCTTCATAGTAGAAAATGCATAAAACCTTGGTTGGTAAACCTTAAGGTCATTCTATTAGAAGTACAGTGGCTATTACTGCTCTAAAGAGGTCCATCTGCCTTCCCAAGTCTCTTTCACTAAGAGTTGACTAAGAAGGAGCATAAACACAACCGTGAAGAGAGGGTCCGAGGGCATATTTAGGGACCTATCACAGTTACAACCCCCTAAGGCACTAGTATAAACACAAAGTAACTGTGGGTCTAACCACTCTAATAATTAACCACTGTCTGACCAAAACCTCCTAAAAGTTTCTAACCATGTGGGAAATAGAGTTTAATCTGAACATAACAGGATATTTTTTATGTGTGAAAAATACCCATCAGTTATCGTCCGGTACCGCCCTTGTCATCATATGGGACTCCTCACACAAGGAGAAATAGATCCCGCAGTCATCTGCGACCATGCGAAAGTGGGAGCCCCAGAGAAAAGGTTATGTAATCGGCGTGTACTTGATAACTGAAAAAAGCAGTGCATGAGTGTATGGGAGTGAAAAATTGTGAAGGGTACTAAAATTGGAGAGCTGGGAGGAAAAAGTGAGTTTATTAAGTACCTCTCAAACTTCCAACATGTAAAAACCAGTGCAGGTAAACAGTAGTTTCAACAAATAGCTACTGTACAAATTGGTCAACATGTTTCTGCAGTCTTTGGACCCATAAAGGTGTCCGCTGCTTTCGTCAGGACCATAGATTGCTACTGCTAGTGATAAAGGGTAAAAAAACTAAATGATATCAACTGAACGTTCCAGGTATACAACAATTCTCCTTTCTGGTAGGAGGAAAATACTACGCCTCACCTGGCTGCGGCTCAGGTAGGTGGAGCACCGCTCTAACCGTCCGTACTCCGGCATCCCTCTGGGCCATCTCGGGGAGGTGAAGGGACGCCCGGAGTACCGACGGTTAGATATCATTTTGTTTTTTTACCCTTTATCACTAGCAGTAGCAATCTATAGTCCTGACGAAAGCCGCGGACACCTTTATGGGTCCAAAGACTGCAGAAACATGTTGACCAATTTGTACAGTAGCTATTTGTTGAAACTACTGTTTACCTGCACTGGTTTTTATATGTTGGAAGTTTGAGAGGTACTAATTAATAAACTCACTTTTTCCTCCCAGCTCTACAATTTTAGTACCCTTCAAAATTTTTCACTCCCATACACTCATGCACTGCTTTTTTCAGTTATCAAGTACACGCCGATTACATAACCTTTTCTCTGGGGAACCCACCTTCGCATGGTTGAGGATGACTGCGGGATCTATCTATCCTTGTGTGAGGAGTCCCATATCACGACAAGGGCGGTACCGGACGATAACTGATGGGTATTTTTCACACATTGAAAGTATCCTGTTATGTTCAGATTAAATTCTATTTCCCACATGGTTAGAAACCTTTAGGAGGTTTTGGTCAGACAGTGGTTAAATATTAGTGGTTAGACCCACAGTTACTTTGTTTGTGTTTAAGAAGGAGCATGCCATTTTATTCACTAGTATATACATCAATAAAAACCCTATTATGAAGGAGGAGATACCTCCTAGTTCTTCGTTATAAACAACCCTCCGTCATCGTCCTGTAAACTATGAATGGTTCCCCTAAAGGAAAGACATTTGGGATTCCAAGCGATGTTTAAATGCCTTAAAGTGCGGTATCCTTTTTATCTGTTTCAGACCACAAGCTTGTTCGAATTTGCTTCTCTCCTGGGGTTTGAGGTGGTCATTTAAAACAAGAATTAGCATAGCTAATATAGGTGCTGGCAGTGACACTGCCATGCTTTGAGTATGTTTTTTGTGTTAGATAGTCTGGCCGCCACAGATGTGTGAGCATCCACAGCAGCCATCTGAAATCATCTGTAATATTTTAACCAACAAGTTCAAAGAGGTCTGTGTTGGAGGTGCGCGCAACAGCACAGCGGCAATCTTTGAATACATTTAGAGTATTTTAACAAACTGATTCAATTTGCAGTAGCCATCGTTGAATGGCTTTGCTAAAATAGTAAAAACAATGTCCTTGCTGCAGTGAGAGTGGTTTTTTTGATAAAGCTAAAAAACCATTTTAAGAAGGATGCCAGCAGACAGCGCAGGAAACGCACAAAAAAGTTTACAAAAAAAAATAAAGTTGAGGAAGGGTGGGGTTGATGGGATGGAAAGTGAGGAGGGAAGAGGAGAAATGGAGAAGCAGGAGGTTTGACTATTTAGAAAAGGGTGGGGGGAGCAGCACACGATGAGAAAGCAAGAAAACACATTTACTCCCATAGATTGCTTAAAGGAAAGTACATAGTTCCCTAAATGAAAAGCACATTAGCAGTGGAAGAATACAAAGCTCAAACAATCAGAGGACTGTGAGATTTAAATGCTCATGGTCAAAAGAAACACAAGAATGGGAAGGGAAGACATTGAATCCAGAAGAAACAATTGAGACGGATAAACAAAGCCGTCCAATCATAAACTAGTCACTGAGACGAAGCCCTATGTTTATACTCTAGGAATGCAGGAAACAACAGGTCTGGTCAACAGACCGCTAAAGCAGCCTATGATCGAACATTATATCTCGCTATTGAAAAAGCGTTTAGAGTTTGTGCACATAGATGAAGATATTCAGTGCTAATAAATATGTAGGGGCATCTCAAGAAGAAAAATTTTTAAAGTATTTTTTTCCAATGATACTCACAGTGTAATACCCGGAAAGATGTACAGAAATACTGAACCGATTATTTATTCACTGAAGATATACACAAAAATGGCCTGCTATGAAAGCCAAATTTTAGCTCCTTATAGCATTGCTAAAAGTATCAACAGGGAGGAGGAGCTACGATAGCAACCAAGATGGCCGCTTAGGCTCCCGGCTCCGCCGACCTCCGTATCCTGCCAGAAGATCCTGTCGATAATCCTGATTTAACGCCCGACCCCCGTGTAGATGAACCGCTGCTCACTCCGACGGTGCAATTCCGAAGATTTAATTCGCTTGGGTGACGGAGCTGCGTTGAGTGGAAGTTTGTGGCCTAATCCAGCAGGAGAGCCGGAGCCTCGAGTTTTGCTCTGCCCGTGTTGTAGTTGAACAACATCGGCCTTGGGAGCCAGTCAGGGTCCGGTCTACCGTAGTGGAGGTTTTTTCTTTGCCCGATCTCGACGGCGCTCATTTTGCCTGATTAACATTGAGGGAGGAGTGACGTGGCACGACAGTAACCGGGGGTGGAGGTCCCTGACCCGCGGACCCGGTGTGGCTCGGCCAGGATTCGTCGGGTCGGGGTCTTCGCTTGCGCGAACGAGCTGCATATTGTTGCGCAGAATCCGGTCAGCCCCCTCAGACGCCGTCCGTTCCTGTCTGTTCCCCCCGGGGAAGCCGGCTCCTAGGGGGCGGTGAACATGATCGTTGTTGAGCGTGGAGGGATGGATCGGACGGAGAGTGAGCCGTCGCTAAAGACCATAATGGCAGCCATCGGGGCATTTCATACACATGTGGATGCCCTGCTTCACAAAATGATGATGGGCTTATTGGCTATGGAGTACGTGGAACCGGACCATGCTACATCACAGGTATTATCACAAGCTGCGATTTCGAGTACGACCATCTTGATTCTGGACGGGGACCCCGTGCGACAAGAGGAGCAGCAGCCCTTGGTTGGTCTCTTGGAAAATCCAGTACCCGGTGTTTTGAACGTATCGACCTGCTTACCATCATTGCTAACTTTGGGAAAACCGATTTGCGTCCCCTCCCTGGAGAATCCTTTGGGTGACTGTCCCTGGGCTTCTGTTTCATCCTCTCCCTCTTTAGTGACTTTACAATCTTGGAGAAAACTACATTGGGACTATCCGTCCGTGAGGGAGTTTTCCTACGCTGCTGAAGTTCTTGGCCACTTGCTGACTTTGAATTGGATTGGATTGGATTTATTCAGACTCTTTTTTCACTTTGAGTCTCCTGCTGAAGTGATGGGAGGGGTTCACACAAAGGTTCGGAAGGGCCATGGTTGAGAATGATCGACTGTTGTTGGTATTACGGCCCTAATGGATCTGGAATTCGTGGCAGTTTGTCTCGCGGGAGGTTGGGTGGTGCGTCACGGCTCCCCCTAATTTAATTTCTTTGGGACTATAGATATTTTTGACTTGTTTCATAGGAGGCGCTGGTTTCTGGCAGGGGGGAAGGGGACCGGGAGCTTATATGGAAATGCCCTCCCCCACAGTCTCTTTTCTTCTTTTAGAACTTACTTAGTTGGGGCGACAGGCACACTGCTTGGGGTTTAGGCGATAACCGTTGCAGGGGTGCAGGGTGGGGGGATGGGTTTTTGGTTTTCTTTCTGTTATCGCTCATATGGTTTTTCCTTTTTTCTATCTCTTTTTTAGTTTTTCCTTATACGTAATATTGTCGAAATATCCTCATTTTCAGTTTTTTATATTCTAGTGTCTGACTGTCATGAATCTTTGCATTTATGGTTTTATGGGGGAGAGGGTCTTGAGAGTCCGCATTTAAACTGTTTATCGATTGTAATGTTGCAAGTCATATTTCGAATTCATTAGCGCGGGCCTCTCAGGGACTCCTCTGTTGCTCCACGTCTATCCTGTTATTGTTCCTGTTCACCCTATTATTCTGTATGTATACATGGCACCGGATATGTCTATTCCTTTTTTCTTGTCTTAAAATAATAAAAAGATTTATTAAAAAAAAAAAAAGTATCAACAGGTTGGATTAGTTTTCTTCTTGTTATTATAAAGTTGTAAGCAACTGATCAGAAAGAGAGATTAAAACAACATTGCACTGTGCAAAAACAACATTACATTTTTACTGCTTAGCAAATAAACATGGTAATGTTACCTGTCAATAGCTTCTTGCTTGTCATGGTCAAAATCTTCTATCATTTGTCTCATTTCATTGCATAACTCTTGATTCTTGCTCTTCAGGCTTTCCTCCTTTTGAGTTAATTCTTCAATAGTACTCAAATGTTTCTAGAAAAAGTGATGCATTAATCAACTGAAAATGCCGAAAAAACTCACACAGTATATACACTAAACACTTTTCCTGATGCATGGAAAGGTAATGCCCATCTACACAAAGAGGAAGGAGTAGTTTCTTACCTGTAACTCCAGTTCTGTAGTAGGGGTATCTCTGTTATAGTCATAATCTAGTGAATAGTCCAGCTCATGTGCGGGGACCCCGGAGCAATCAAAAATAATCTCTTAAGCTGTCGTCTTTGCAGTCCTCCATAGACACTTAAGAGAGAGAATTTAAAGACAAATAATGCAGCCTATACATGCAAGGCTACACTGTCCAGTACTTCAACTAGAAATGCAAAGGATATTCCACCAATATCACATTTAAACCTGTCTGCCAGTTTTCACCATGGAAAACACTCCCCCCCCCCCCCCTTCACCAAATCCTTGGAATGATAGAGAGGAAGGGCAACACAGACAAGCCCCCATAGGCTGCCATTATGTGGCTTAAAAAGGGACACTGTGCCTTTAAGAAAACTTTCCAGAACTCTCCTGGTATCCCAGAATGCACAGCAACTCCCTCCACTTTCAGTTCTTTTTGGAGGTGTATACAGCTAGACCTGTAGCATTCGTCATTTTATCCTTTTCTCCACCGGGGAGGAGGGCGGGCGCTAATGACTATAACAGAGATACCCCTACTACAGAACTGGAGTTACAGGTAAGAAACAACTCCTTCTGTAGTAGGGGATCTCTGTGTATAGTCATTATCTAGTGAATAGAATGGCAAGCCCATCCAAAAAACAACCTGGCAGTGGAGAAAAATAAGGCAACACCACTACTGTGCAAACAGATTTCTCAATGAAGCCTGCCCAACCTGAGCATCTGCCCTGGCATCCGAATCGAGACAGTAATGCTTAGCAAAGGTATGGACCGACTTCCAAGTGACAGCCTTGCAGATTTCTGCAATGGGAACGTTACGAAGCAAAGCTGTCGTAGCCGCTTTGCCCCTGGTGGAATGAGCCTTAGGCTTACTGTGAGAAGTTGGCCTGATGTGCAGTGTTCACTATTCTAGTGATCACTATATATCAGTCCAAACAACCCTTATTGATGATTGGTTGTAAGTCAACCTTATAGACCAGCTATCCTAGTAGCATGGATACGAGCAGTCTAAGGCTAAGACTCTATAGGGCGTGTTAAGCCAGCTGTTTTACCATCACATTACCCCTTGAACACCCAGTGAAAGGACACCACACAAGTGTTATGAAAATAAACAATGTATTTATTAGAATCACAACAACCCTGTACTCTTTATGAGGACAGGGTGCTAGGCACACAACAAAACTCTTACGAAAATACTTAAGTTAGCACGGTATACACAAATGCCCGAGGGGCACGAAAAACCATATACTTTAAAAGTGGAATGCGAAATTACTAGCAGGTAAGTACAGTACTAATAGGCTTTGGAATCGCTAGGACTTGACTATAGAATCGTTAGATTACTTCTAGGAGACCCAGGGGACTCGGGTGCAGAGTGTGCACTCTCACGCGGGATGCGGGACAAAGTCTATGGAAGCTAGTAAAGTTAAAGTTAGTGTTTACGGGCGAGCCCGACCTGGTAGGAAGAAAACGACAGTGGATCCTGACCCTTGGATAGTGAGGCTATGCTGGGGCACCGGAATGCCGAAGTAACCTAGCCCAGGGGCTGCAGCTGCATAGGTCTCAAAAGACGTCGGGAATCCTCGTTGCCGGACCAGGAGCCTGGAAGAAAGATGCTGGCAGGCAACCAGTGAAGATAGTTCGAGTTGATCCAAGCCTGGATCTGGAAGATGGATGACACCTGAAAGCAGAGGGGACCAAGTTCGTGACTACTAGCCAGTAGTCAGTGGGCACCAGGAGGGCACCGGATGGTAGTCACCTCGACTAGGTGAGTGGGCGACGCTGGCTCTGCAGATCTCACGGACCCGGAGGCGTTGTCAGCGACCAGGATGGAGAGGCGAGCTGTCCCACGATGGATGAAGCTGTCGGCGTCGAAGTTACCCAGGATTGGGCAACAAGCCTTGGCTAATTCAAGCCCACGCGGTGGACTCAAAATGGCGTCTTGAGTGGACCAGGAGGGTCCGGGGTGCTCCTCTTCGGAAAGGGAGCAAGGGCCAGTCTGGAGCAACCAGACCAGCAGCAGTGATGTCGTCGGGCGTCGTTCAGAAGGCCACAAGCCAACGGGCTAGTAGCCAAACAACGCGGTGAGCAGCAAAAAGCAGAAGGGCCCCACGCAGATCGTGGAGATGCTGGGAGGCTGCACTTCGGTGCTGGAGCTGCTCAGGGTCGGGGCTTCTCGGACCCCAAAGCACTCACCAGGGAATTACTCGGCGGGCTTGCTGTGCAGAAGTCGTGCAGTCTTGCAGATGGCCGGTCCCTCGAGGTCTCGTCGCACCCACGGTTCTCAGCTGGGCTGTAGAGGTGGGTAGAGGTCAGAGGTGCCAGGGAAGCCGGTTCTCGTCGAGCTGGGCAGTCGGATTCCGGAGGAAGGACTTGCAGCAGACCGCAGTGTTCTTTAGATGGTGCCTGCGGATGCAGGGTGACTACTCCTTAGTCACAAGGGAGAAATCTTAGGAAGAAGTCTTGAGTTCCTTTCGTAGAAAGTAGTTTCAGGATTCAAAGATGATCTGATTTGGAAGGGGGCCAGTCCCTACCTTTATCTGGGAAAAGGGGGCTGGCACGCGACTAAGTCCTGCCCTAGGGGTGGGACCAGGAGGGGGGTGGTTACACCCACATCCTTGGCGGGCTTTTCCCCAGCACAGGGTCTGGAGTGTCCCTGGAACTGGTTCAAGCCAGCCTATGCACAGTGAGCACCGGGGTGCCACGTGCAGTCACCTTTCTCTGAAGCCCTGCCTACCTACAATACACAAAATCCTGTCTGGGACGGTGCTGGCACTGCCCCTGGCAGGTAACCCTTTGTCCTTATCTCCTGCTCTGGGAGGACTCCCAGCAGCAGGAGGGCAGACTTGTGTCTCGGTGGCAGCATCCATTTTGTGGATGCTAAGGCTCTGTCTGACTTTAACCGGGGTTAGGGGTTACATACATGTCGTGTCCCTCTAGAAGGGTGGAATGCTAACCCCGTCGCCAGAATTGGCGAGGGGTTAGTATTCCAATTCGTATGACACCTTACTCGACATGTTTTGATAAAGCGATACCAGAGTTGGCATATAACCGCGAGGATTATAATGCACTTAAGAGTATATGGTATGCGATATCATGGAAACGGCTAAGGGATGGATCCCGAAAGCCGCAGATAGGCTCAGCTCATGCCAGAGCACCATCTCACACGATTCCAAGCACTCTGCCTTCAGGATTGTTAAGGCCTGCCATAGGAGTGACTGATAGGAGATCTGTGTGTCGATTTTGGGGTTAGATATAGGTATACTATATCTAAAGCAAAGGGTGATTACACCACCTTGCCCCAGCTGTCGTGCAGCCAGTTGTGTCAGATTTGGATGGCCAGCCAGGGGTGGCATAATACATGCTGCAGCCCCTGGTAGGCCCTGGGTACACCTATGCCCTGGGTACCTAAGGTACACGGTACAGGGACTGATAAGGTGACTCAGTATCCAATTGGATATGTACCTAGGGTACATGGAATCCATTTTACAGAGAGAGCAGTAGGCCTGGGGTCCTGAATAGCAGGGCCCCAGGTCAACTAAGTCAGAAAACCAGCAAAACACCAGGCAAAAAGTTGGGGGCAACCATAGTCAGGGATCTACCTTCCTACACTTACCTCCTAAAGTCTTATTCCCTTTCTGATAACAGAGCTGGATACAAGACACATTCCACCTAGAGATAGACTGTTTCGAAGTAGCCAGACCAGTCCTAACCGACCCATAGTTGACAAACAATTGGTCGGATCTGCGAATGTCTTTGGTTTTATCCAGATAGAATTTCAACACCCTTCTGACATCCAGGGAATGAAGAGACCTTTCCGCTGGAGTAGAAGGATTCTGGAAAAAAGTCGGTAAAGTTATAACCTGATTAACATGAAAATCAGAAATCACTTTGGGAAGGAACTTAGGGTGAGTACGCATAACAACCTTAGCAGCATGAAATACAGTATAAGGTTCCTGGCAACACAATGCCTGAATCTCACTCACCCTGCGGGCCGATGTAATGGCCACGAGGAACGCCGCCTTCCAAGACAGGTGCTGCAGTGAAGCCTTGTGAATAGGCTTGAAAGGTTCCTTCATCAGCCTGGACAGCACCACATTCAGTTCCCATGCAGGTGAAGGAAGCCGAACAGGAGGGAACACCTTCTTCAACCCTTCCAAAAAATCCTTAATCACAGGAATCTGGAAGAAGGATGTATGTGAAGGACATTTACTGTACGCAGTCAACGCCGCCAGATGAACTTTAATGGAATGGAAATTAAGTCCAGACTGAGCTAAATGCAGAAGGTATGGAAGGATGACATCTTCCTTGCAGGTCGTCGGATCATGGTACTTAGACATGCACCAGATGCAGAATCTCTTCCATTTGTAAGCATAAGAGGTCCTAGTGGATGGCCTCTTAGCCTCCTTCAATATGTCATATATCTCAGGAGCCATGCCGCCAAACTCAACGACGAGAGGTTGGGGTGCACCATCTGTCCCCCGAACTTCGTGAGAAGATCCGGCCTGCACGGCAGTCGCATGTGAGGAAGGAGAGACCGGTGCAGCAGGTCCGTGAACCACCACTGTCTGGGCCATTCCGGAGCAATGAGGATCATACGCGCCCTAGACTGGGACAGCTTGATGAGCACCGCCGGAATCAGGGGAATGGGTGGAAAAGAGTACAGAAAGCTGTTCGACCAGTTGATCCATAACGCATTCCCCAGAGTCCCCTGCTGATAATACCTGGATGCGAAGTCTCGGCATTTCCTGTTTTCGGCGGTGGCGAACAGATCTACGTCTGGAGTGCCCCACCTGGCGAAGACGTCTTCGAGTACTTCGTCGTTTATGACCCACTCGTGGTTTTCCTGAATCAGTCTGCTGAGGGCGTCCGCCTGACCATTCTGCACACCTGGCAGATGGGTGGCCGTTACCTTCAATCCTCTGGCTAGCAGCCAGTGCCAGATCGCTTGCGCTTCCTGCGACAGTGTGCACGATCTCGATCCCCCTTGCTTGTTCAGATAATACATTGTGGTCGTATTGTCCGTCTGTACAAGCAGAGAGTTGGTCTGGAAGGACGGAAGAAAGGCCTTCAGTGCCAAGTGAACAGCTCTGAGTTCCAAGAAATTTTTGTGGTACGTTGACTCCGTCTGGGACTACAGTCCTTGGATCTGTAACTGTCCGGAATGCGCTCCCTATCCGTGGAGAGAAGCATCCGTCATGATAGTCTGAGAGGGAATGTCCTTGTGGAACGGACCCCCTTGAGGAAGTTCTCCGCCGAACACCACCACCTCAGGGACTGCTGAGCATGCAGAGACAACTGTATCCTGTCATCCAAGGTCCCTCGTCTCTAGTCCCACTGATCGTCCAGACATTCCTGCAGCGGCCTCATGTGCAGGCGTGCATGCGGAGTGAGGAAGATACAAGAGGCCATCGACCCCAGTAGAGAAGACACAGTCCTCACTGTTGTAGATCGAGCTTCATACAAGGTCAGGAGACTACATCAGTGAAAATGGAAGACCCCATCACAACAGGGGCAGCAAGGAAAAGGGGGAAACACTCTGACACCAAAGGTCATAGAATCAGGAAGTAAGTGAACTAAAAACACCAAGAGCAGACCTAAAGGTCATTTGCAGAGTGCAGATGATGGACGGAGCGTTAAGAAATCTGCAGCTAGACTATGTCTTTACCAGAAACATTGTTACAGAAGGTAAGTAACTTATTCATCTGATAGAGACATCTAGCTGCAGATTCCTGAACTTGTGAATTAGACACCATAGCCATAAACTCCAGTAGGAGGTTCTGCGAACCAATCCCACAAATAGGTCCAGGGGGACTGGCTGATGGACAGAAGAGTCTGCAACGTGTATAATAGAAGACTGAGTCACCAGACCGACGAACCAGACGATGGCCTCTACCTTAGGTGAAAGAAAGTGGCCACTAGAGGAGCAAAGTAAGCAAAAGCAAACAGCTAAGAGGAAAGAAGAAACTAAGATATGAAGAATTAAATCGATCCAATCACAACCAAATTAATTAAGTCTCCACTGCCAGGTGGGAAAGAGATACATCAATACCACAGGAAACTGCCTCTGAGTTACAGCGCCTGGCCCAAAGAAGAGTATCAGGCAATCCTGGCAAGGAAAAACCAAGTCTGGGAAAAAGAGGAGGAGAAATCCTACACATAATCACCTGACAACAGTCAGGATGCCATATGTGAACTCCAAGCACACTACACGGCCCACACCGTAGAGCACAGCCCAAAAACCTGACAAAGAAATTAGCCGAAATGCAGCCACGTACTTCCCAAGGGGAAAACATGTCAGAGTGAGCTTGTCCAAAAGCGCATACCAATAATTAGACCTAGACAACAAGAAGGTATGACTGAATATTCCAGAATCACCTAACGGAATATCCAGAAGAAAGACTCCCACAAGGCAGAGAGGGAAGCAATCCCCATCAGACTGGCAACCATGGAATATAACATAATTATAGAACATAGGTTCATTCAAGGACCACTTAACAGCCGTGAGGCAAGGAGACCACATCACACAACAGTTGAGAGGCAAGGACAACAGGAAATGCAACAACTGTGAGGAAGCACGTCACGCAATGGCCGTGGAGAAGGGAAAAGGGAAAACCAGAAAAACCCATGTTGTTCCACAGTCGAATGCCAAACAGACCGACCCTGCAGAGCGTCTGCAACAGTGGATACGGTCAATACCTAGGGTATCCCGTATATCCCCCTACATCAGAGGAATTTAAGCCACTAGCTTGGGGAGGCATGTACAATCAGAGGCACAAGGCGGCAATCCCGAATCCCAAGTTTAGGGTCAACAAGTCTCAATAAAACTCGCCAATCCTACTTCTAGCTAGGAGAGGTGGCATAGCGCAACACTGGAGAGCGCGAGCAAATCCACAAGGTGGGAATAGTCAACAGGGGAAAACGATCGACCGGAAAAGATAAGTAAAAATCCTCAGCAAGAAAACATGTCGCCACTGTAACAATCGAAGGATAGAAGCAGACAACTCCAAGAGAGTGTAGAGAAAAAACTGCATACCATTGATACGTGATAGAGTCCCCAAGAGGGGATAAGAGGTTGCCAAAGAAACTGAACCAGGAAACAAGGCTTCCAATGCAATATAGGACAGGATAACCAGTCTTGAGCCACAGGCCAGGAACGGAAAAAAGGGCAATAAGCCTGAATGGCCAATACGACACATATCACATAATGCTAAAGAGAATCGTGTGATTAGGGATTCACACAACAGTCGCATCCAAAGAAACCCACGGCAAGTGGAGTAAGACCCTCTGCAGGGTCTCAAGGCAGGAGGCTAGCCAGCAGCACCAGAGACCAGGGTAAAGGCACTGATCTGGTAACCTACGCCACAAAAAGCATATACCGCGTTGCAATAATAAAGGGGGAATAGGGGAGGGAGGGGAAGCTACGGGCCTGGCCCTCATCGACTAGCCTGTTTCCTTCCCAGTGTAAGAATTGGCTTTTGTAGTCTGGTCTGCCCTGTTCCCATGATGCACTGGGCCAGGGACAGACTAATTTGCATACAGCCAGGTTCTGAAACTGGGATGGTGCAATGAGCTAAAAAACGGTGTTGGATCTAGCCCTGATCTCTTGACTGGGTGAGAGTATTCTGCTTAATTCAGAGACTCTGTCCCTCACCACCCCTTGTTGTAAATATTTTTGTCCACCCTAAGCGTGGAAGGGTATACTCAGACATGAGTCCCTTGCTCATTGCACCATCAGGATTCAAGCAAGCCGGGCCGAAGACGGCTGTAATGCCAGAAACCGGTCCCCGGAAGCTGGTTTCCTTCCCAGTGTAAGAATTGGCTTTTGTAGTCTGGTCTGCCCTGTTCCCATGATGCACTGGGCCAGGGACAGACTAATTTGCATACAGCCAGGTTCTGAAACTGGGATGGTGCAATGAGCTAAAAAACGGTGTTGGATCTAGCCCTGATCTCTTGACTGGGTGAGAGTATTCTGCTTAATTCAGAGACTCTGTCCCTCACCACCCCTTGTTGTAAATATTTTTGTCCACCCTAAGCGTGGAAGGGTATACTCAGACATGAGTCCCTTGCTCATTGCACCATCAGGATTCAAGCAAGCCGGGCCGAAGACGGCTGTAATGCCAGAAACCGGTCCCCGGAAGCTTGTTTCCTTCCCAGTGTAAGAATTGGCTTTTGTAGTCTGGTCTGCCCTGTTCCCATGATGCACTGGGCCAGGGACAGACTCATTTGCATACAGCCAGGTTCTGAAACTGGGATGGTGCAATGAGCTAAAAAACGGTGTTGGATCTAGCCCTGATCTCTTGACTGGGTGAGAGTATTCTGCTTAATTCAGAGACTCTGTCCCTCACCACCCCTTGTTGTAAATATTTTTGTCCACCCTAAGCGTGGAAGGGTATACTCAGACATGAGTCCCTTGCTCATTGCACCATCAGGATTCAAGCAAGCCGGGCCGAAGACGGCTGTAATGCCAGAAACCGGTCCCCGGAAGCTTGTTTCCTTCCCAGTGTAAGAATTGGCTTTTGTAGTCTGGTCTGCCCTGTTCCCATGATGCACTGGGCCAGGGACAGACTAATTTGCATACAGCCAGGTTCTGAAACTGGGATGGTGCAATGAGCTAAAAAACGGTGTTGGATCTAGCCCTGATCTCTTGACTGGGTGAGAGTATTCTGCTTAATTCAGAGACTCTGTCCCTCACCACCCCTTGTTGTAAATATTTTTGTCCACCCTAAGCGTGGAAGGGTATACTCAGACATGAGTCCCTTGCTCATTGCACCATCAGGATTCAAGCAAGCCGGGCCGAAGACGGCTGTAATGCCAGAAACCGGTCCCCGGAAGCTTGTTTCCTTCCCAGTGTAAGAATTGGCTTTTGTAGTCTGGTCTGCCCTGTTCCCATGATGCACTGGGCCATGGACAGACTAATTTGCATACAGCCAGGTTCTGAAACTGGGATGGTGCAATGAGCTAAAAAACGGTGTTGGATCTAGCCCTGATCTCTTGACTGGGTGAGAGTATTCTGCTTAATTCAGAGACTCTGTCCCTCACCACCCCTTGTTGTAAATATGAAACCTACGCTAGGCCGCATCTGCTTGGGCTCCAAAAAGATGAACCCCCATAATTTGAAAATCCAGCCGCCCCAAGCCAGGCATGCCAGCGCAATTCCTACCGCCGCGACCAATGGAATCAGTGGAGTCCATTCCACACCTGATGAGCAGTTCAACCGCCTGGCAGCCATCAAAAACTGGGTCAACTCGTCTTTGTTAGCCTCTGGGAACAAAGGAAAAAGCTGTGCCAAGGAGTCCCACAAGGCATGGAGAAAGCATCCGAGGACACAAAATCATGTTGGTGGAGCGTAATGCTGCACTAGAAGAGGAAAGAACACGTGTTGAGCAATAATCCTGCTTCCTGGACTCTTTGTCAAGCTGGGAGTGGGGCAGGTTCTCCATCTCAGGGGATGCCGTAGTGGCTGGACCATGGAGCTGCGGAAGGTCGGGTGTCGGATAAAGTAGGCTGGATTTACCTGGGGCAGGGTGGTATTTGTGGGCAGTAGCACAGTCCACTGTTACACCCGACTCAGATTTTGCCCATGACCCCAACAAAATATCAGACAGTGCTTCGAAAAAGGGGAGTATTGGTTAAACACCCGACTGGCCCGGGTGAAAGACCTCCATGAGAGGGTCCATCGCCTTCTCCACTGTAGGTAGAGTGAGATGTAATACATCAGCCACTCTTCTCAAAATTTCTGCAAAGGTAGTACTGGCTTCCAAGGAAAAAGGCCAGGAGGCAATAAAAGAGAGGAAGCAGGGGATGAATCTAGCCTGCTGGCTTCACCCAGCTCAGCAATCGAGCTGTCCAACATAGAAGGAGCCACAAGCATTGGCTGCTCCAAGGGCGGTATCCCATCACATGCGCCGAACCCTCTTTCTGAGACAGGAACTACCACCGAGGGCGACCTCCTTGGGGCCGCAGGAGCTCAGAGGGGGACAAGGGCCTAAAGACAAGATGTAGAGCCCTGTAGTGCTTCTGCATCTGGTTCCAGGTCGCCCCGCCTCCAGGAATAGGTGGGAGGCACGGGAGCCACGCCAGAGCAGAAGTAGAAAAGGCTCCACGATCCATCCTGCGAGTCAAAGGAGCCACAGAGGCTTAGGACTTTGATCTCTTACCATAAGAAGTGGTTGGAGACTGAGACCACTGCCATTGACCACAGGGTGAAGAGTGGCGCTCACAAGAACGACCCCTGATTCGGGAGGATGATCGATGCCACGAAGCGGTAGAGGTCCGTGGCAACGGCGACATCAGAAGTTAATGCGCCGCTCCAGCTGGGCTTTTGGCTTCAACCGCTGGCTAGCATCACACTCGTCTGCATCGTGGTGCTCGCCCAATCATCTGCATCTGGTTCCAGGTCACCCTGCGTCCAGAAAAAGGTGGGAGGCACTGGAGCCACGCCGGAGCAGAAGTAGAAAAGGCTTAACAATCCACCCCGCGAGTCAAAGGAGCCACAGAGGTCTGGGACTTTGGCTTCAACCGCTGGCAGGCGTCACATTCGTCTGCATCGTGGTGCTCGCCAAACACCACATACAGACAGAATTTGGGTTCATACCCGATATTTGTAAAGCACAGGACCCACAGGACTTACACCCAGAGTGCATAGCAATTTAACACACTGTCTCAGATGAGAAAAGGTTGTCACAGCAGGCCGAAAACTGCCAGAGATGTGCTACTTCGGATCCACATGCAGCGAGGAAAAAGAAGAAACTTACGTCAGCACACCGGAGGGAACTTATAGAGCTCCATTGACTTCATATCCGGAGCCGACTTTGTACAGAGCCATGCAGCGCCAACCCCTGGTGTGCAAAGGTACTGCTGAGAAAATTTTCCATATCAAGTCTGATGCCTGGGGTGAATTCACAAGTTAAGGAATCTAGATGTTTTTATCAGATAAAAACCCTTTTGAGGAAAGTGAGATTGGGAAACAAAGGTAACAGCTTTAAATTGTGGAGCGTCAGGAAAAGTCTTTTCTAGATTTGTGCATAGAGACACTAAAAACAGAAATGGTGAGAGACAGTAGGTGAAGGACCGGTAGAGGGAATAACCTTAGAGGAAAGTAGGCACCATTTTGCTGGACTAGCGTGAGAAAAATGCTTACGTGAAAACTTATTTTTGAAAGAGTCTTCTCGCTGTCGGGTAGGCAATTTCTGGCAAGATAGAAAGAGGGAGATCAGGCAGACAGAGCAATCTACAAATGTTGAAGGGATCTTGCAGTCTGACTGCAGCATCCTGTGGGCTTCCAAAATCGACTCTGCATTGGAGTACCTGCAAACAATTATGAACAAAGGTCACTGCAGAATAGCAGGACAGCAGACCGCATCTGCTGTCGTGAGGGTAAAATGTTAAGGTGGTCAATGTTTCAAACAACCTTTAGAACAAAAAATGTGTGCTATCAAAGCACTCTCGTATATTAAATTCTACTGGTACTCGAGCCAGTGATACATTGTGAACAGAAAGCATTGCTACTGCCTGTACTTATCAGAAGGGTGATGCAAAAAGTACAATAAAAAACAATATTTGGAAAGTGTCTATCAAGGTCCCGAAGAGGATAATAGAACTTTCACCAATGCCTAAGACTAGCCTCCTCAAAGTCCATGAAGCCAACTACACCGAGGAGAACAAATATATGTATTTTAAATGTCCACATCGGAAGCAATAACAATCATATTTTCATTGATGCACTGTTAGCCTCTGTTCTCGAAATTAGGAAAGAAGAAGAAAGATCACATTGCCAGACACTGCCATACATATTGTATTTAAACACCTAAATTGCACAATTCAACAGAGATATAAGAGGGCATGTATAGGAGGATGTCTAAAAAAAACTTATGCAAATACATTTGAAGAAGGCTGCATTAAAAAACTGAAATTTCAAAAAGTCAGTCAAGTGCTACACAACATTTACATGCTGATGATATTAGGCAATTTGCAACTCCGATTCAAAGGTGACAGAAATCAGAGTTGCAATATGGATATTTAATGTAAACAAAAAGTTCCAAAACACATGGAAAAAATATTTAAACTAAAAAGGCACAATGCAACATTCGGTTCAAAATTTACTTTACAAGATCTCATTAACAAAAATTACCTCCACTTGCTTTTGCAAAGCTAGGTTCTCATTTTTTAGTTTCTGAATGGCTTCATTCAGGCCTTCATTTGGGGCAGACGAATAGGGCCAAAAGGTGTCCATATGTTTTTCCATGCTGTCAGCTCTAACCTATATGTAGAAAAAATGAATGGTTGACACCATTTAAAATCTTGTTATGTAAAACAAATAAAAATAAAGTATTTCAGATACATAAATGTAGATAGCTGAACTGTATGTAAATACCAAGATTAATAGTTTGCATTTTGAAATGTCAAAACTGTTTGAAACGAAATACTGTGAGAGAAAGAGCTTGAAACCTTTTAAGACCAAGACTTAACAAGGGGCATAAGTGTCTTCAGGGCAACAAGTGCAATGGTGCCATGTCAACTGCTTCCCAATTAAGACAGTCTTAATTGAGGAGCAGTGGGCTTTATGGCTCAATGCACCTTTGGTAGACTATGGTGCTCCCCAAAGTAAGTAACGCCACAGTTTCCACATTATGGAGTTTTTACAGCTCTCATCATCCGAACCGACACTGTTCGAAGGAAAGTGAAATGTGCACCAAAACGATGCAAGAAAGGAATGTAAATAAGACTTCCCTTAGACTGTATTCCCTGCCTAATCATCTTTAGCTGGAAGGCCATCACAAGGGTTATGAGACTTACATAGATTAAAAAAGGCATACTAAAACCCAAGAACATGGAACTAGACAGGTACTTTTCAGAAGCTTCCACATAGTGGTATACTTTCCCACATGTAAGCACCAAATTTAAGGGTTTAGGGATCAATGGTTAAAACCAGTAACAGACAATCCCCCCCCAAAGTATATAATGAGTATGAAACCTCTTTCATAGTAAGATTATTGTAGGAAGCTGGCTATATATGGTATGGCACTAGGTGGTTATACAGTGCACAGAGTCCAGGGGTTCACCAAAAGTGTACAGGGCTCAATGTAAACCCCAGAGTTCTCTATTAGTGGTAGTGTAGGCTAGCAGCCTTGGGGCTAACACAGGAGTGTAAGACATTTATTGCACAACATTGAACAATAATGGACAAATGACTCAAAAAGGAGATCCACACCAATTTTTGAAAAATAAGCTTTGTTAGTACTTTATCTTAAGACCAAGATCTTTACAATAAGGGAAGCAAGTTTTACAACAGAAATACTTTCAACTTCCAAAAGTGAACACTTAGAACAATTTCTGAGCAGTTCAATGTTGTCCTATGGATGAAAACAATAAAGCAGTTATACGGATAAGTACACACTTACGGTTCCAGTCTTCGGGACAAAAGGTCAGCAAAAGGCAAGGGTCAGGTTGAGTACCAAAACTGCACCACCAGCAGCACCGAGGTGGCTGGGTGCAGAGGTCAGAATCGGAGTTCGGCATAAAGTGTTTCAATGGAGACTTGGGCTGCTCGGAGCCATACTGCTTGTAGGTAGGTAAATTGGTTGCAGAGGCCAACATCTGGGAGTTAGGTTAAGCACAAGGAGGTGGTTGTGGGGGCACAAAACAGCACCAAACATACACCACCAGCGGCTCAGTGGCGGCCGGGTATAGGCTGCAATTTCAGCATCAGGCGCCCAATGCTATCAATCTGGATTCTGCTTTCTACAAACAGGCTGCAGGCGTCGCAATGGAGGTTGCAGGACAGACACCAATGATATCAGAGGTAAGCAGAGATGTAGGGGGTCGTAGGAACTCCATTGATTGAGCTCATCAAGGCACAGGGACTTCGGGTGCAGCGATGCTTTTAGACGTCGGAGTCTTCTTACCGGAGCTAGTCGTGGTCAGGGGCAGCCTATGGATTCAGGCTGCAGGCGTTGACTTGGGGTCCAGGAGTGATCAGACATGGCTAGATCCGAGGTCAAGATCGATAGGGAGACTTTGCTGGACAGTTCAGCCACTCATACTCTGCCTGTGGGCGTTGGGTGCAGAGTAGGCAAGAGTCATGGTTCCAGCTAGATCTGGAGTCCTTGTAGTTGGATTCTTGTGGACAGGGCTGCTGTCCTCTGAAGATCTGGTCTTTGTTGAAAAGCAGGCAGTCTTTCTCGAGTTTCTGGAAGTTGCTGGCCACAGGATAGGCGTTGTCTTTTTTGCTGTGTCTGTAAAGCTGGAGACAGGCCAGTAGGGCTGGGGTCAAGTCAGTATTTGGCTTCAGTGCTCTGGTGCTCAGCGTCTTCTTCGTAGGTAGCAGGAATCTAGTTACTAGGTCTGGTAGAGCCACCTAAATACTAAATGTAGATGCGTTTTTGAGGAGTAGTAGTAGGGAAAATGGGCACCTTACCTGGGGTGACTACACACACTAATAAGCAACCCTCCTGTGGGAGGGGGCAAAGGCCTAGCACTGATTGGAGGAGTCCCCTCATTTTCAAGATGGAGGGTGCTGAAAAGTGTGCTCAACTTCGCCTCCTCTACCTAAGGGGTGGAGCTGGCAAAGGTGGGCACACCGCCTAGCCTTTCTTAATTTTCCCGCCAGTTGTCCCACCCAAAGTGCGGGCTTTAAACCGGAGGCAGCTATCTGCTGTTAGCAGCAGAGGCGGGGTGGAGGAAGGGGGGGGGGTTGCATTATGAAGGTGGTGGCCTTTGAAGCTTCCCCTTCGACCACTGGCCTATCCTGGGGGAGGAGGTGCAACACCTTTGCCCAGGATGAGCACTGTTTCTGGTACCAGAGAGCAGAGGCTCTCCACCAAGGGATACAGAAACAGGTCTGTGTGTGGCAGGTTGCCTAAAGCCAATCAGTGCCCACACCAGGGTCAGTATTTTTTCAGGAGGCACCTACAGCTGGCATTAGTGTGGGTTTATTGTGAGGAGTAGTTTGGTACCAAACACTCTTGTGTTCAGTAAACCCAGTGGCTGGCTCCGAGTGGAAGATTTGGCTATGTTGCATATTTAGTAGGTCCTTGTCCACTCGGAGTTTGATTATTCATCCTTTGGACAGTTCTAGCAGACTTGAGTACCAAGTTTGTCTGGCCCATTGTGGAGCAATGAGAATTAGGTTTGTCCCTGGTTGTCTGGCTTTTTCCAGAACTCTTTGGATTAGAGGTATTGGTGGAAAAGCGTATGCAAATGTCCCTGACCAATCTAGTGACAGGGCATTCCCTGATCATACTTCTCTGGGGTTACAGCCTTGTTAAACTCCGCTAAGGATCTCTTTAAGATCATTGATTCTTTAACCTCTCCACAGGTAGCAGACCCCATAGAAGGATCCCAGGAACTTTGTGATAAAATCTCCGGCTTTTTCCATACTGAAATTTCGGAGATTTACGTTTCACTAGAAACAGCAAACTCTTCTATAAGTTCGGGCATTCCGATCTCTACCCCTTTAGGAGAGAGTCTGCCTAGGGGGCTAACCCCGAGACTTCTCAGCTTTCCCCTGCTGTCACCAGAGCTGGTTGACAGGCTTCTTGATAGCGTCAGCTCAGACTCTCCCTTGGACCCCTGTCCTCTTAAGGTGTTTAAAGCCTGCCGGGAAGCTGTTATTCCTCCTCCTTTGAAGGTTATGAACCGTGCCATCTCTGAGGGAGTCTATCCCTCCGTGTGGAAGACAGCGATTGTGAAGCCTCTTTTAAAGAAACCCTCTTTGGAACCGGGCGATTTAAAAAAAAAAAAAAATCGACCCATTTCCTTACTGCCTGCCCCTGCTAAGATGTTGGAGGCTCATTTAAATCTCCACCTCAGCACATACTTAAAGGACCACCGCCTTCTGGACAGATCCCAACACGGCTTCAGGAGACAGCATAGCACGGAGACTGCCCTTACGGCAGTCCTTAATAACATCCGCACCCAGGTTGACACTGGCCATATCACTCTCTTGATTCTACTGGATAACACCGCAGCCTTCGACACCCTGTCTCCCCATATAATGATGTCTCGTTTAGGAGAGATGTGTTGAGGGCTCCGCTCTGTATCTCCTTGCCTCCTTTCTCTGCGAAAGAGAACAGAGGGTGAAGATGGGCCAGTTCCTCTCTGCTCCTAAACCCTTGCACTGTGGGATCCCACAGGGCTCCTCTTTAAGCCCCATGCTTTTTAACAGTTATGTGGCCCCCCTTGCAAGTGTGGTGAGATCATTTGGGTTGGAGGTGTTGTCATATGCGGACGACACCCAAATAATGGTCCCTATTACACATACGGTAAAGGAGTGTGCCTTTTATATCAGGAACTGTATGGCGGCTGTTTCCCAATGGAAGGTGAAGAATTTCTTGAAGTTGAATGGAGAGAAGACCGAGGTCCTGATTTTTGCAAAAGATCAGGAAATCTGGTCCAGTGAGTGGTGGCCGTCCGTGCTCGGGGAGTGCCCTTACCCGGCATCCCATGGGAAAAACTTGGGGGTGATAGTGGATACTGCCCTCTCCTTATATCTTCAGGTAAACAGGACTGTTTCCACCTGTTTCGGTATTATTAGGATCCTCAGGAAGATCTCCCACTATCTTTCCCCTGATGCACGTAAGCAGGCCACTATGGCATTAGTGACCTCCAGACTGGACTATTGCAATGCCCTTTAAACTTTGCCCTTTGCTTAACATCTTGATTCATAGCGCTCTAGGAAGGACTTGGTGCTCACAGCATATTACTGCAACTCTGCTCTGTTCAATTCTGTTTTAATCGTCCCGTTTTTGCCTATTTTGTTTTGCTTCTTAGTTTACCTTTTTCCCCTGTTTTTACCTGAGGCCATCCGCAGACTTGCACGGCTGTTACGCTTACCCCCACTCTAATTGTGAGAACACCGCGTTATCGCGGGTCCCTTGCCCACTGTCTCGTTTGTGGTGGCCATTTTGGGAGGGGGTACACTGCCGGCGGCGCGGTCAGCGCTCTAGTTTATTGACGCTGGGCGAGCATAAAGACAGGCTCTTCCCAGGTGAGCGCCCTTAACATCTTGATTCATAGCGCTCTAGGAAGGACTTGGTGCTCACAGCATATTACTGCAACTCTGCTCTGTTCAATTCTGTTTTAATCGTCCCGTTTTTGCCTATTTTGTTTTGCTTCTTAGTTTACCTTTTTCCCCTGTTTTTACCTGAGGCCATCCGCAGACTTGCACGGCTGTTACGCTTACCCCCACTCTAATTGTGAGAACACCGCGTTATCGCGGGTCCCTTGCCCACTGTCTCGTTTGTGGTGGCCATTTTGGGAGGGGGTACACTGCCGGCGGCGCGGTCAGCGCTCTAGTTTATTGACGCTGGGCGAACATAAAGCCAGCCATGCTGACGCGCAGCGTCATCGCCGGAACGTCGCCGGAGTCTCGCCAGAGTTAAGCCCGTCTGGGCCCGTCCGGGCCCAGACGGGCATAGGGCGCATTACTCTGCCCAGCTCGACCGGACTCACGGATCCTACTCGCAGGTACTCCAGTAACACTTTACTTTCGCTACGCGTTCCTAGAGACCCTAGTTGCGGCTACCAATGGGCAGAAGGTGTCCCCTTTAAGAACTGCTCCTTATGTTGCTCCGGTAGTTCGTCAAAATATCACATTCAAATTTCTATGGCTCTGCTTAATTGCAGGTCATTGCCCTGTCACGCCACGGAAAATAATTCGTTGATTCTGGACCACAGCTTAGACGCCTTGCTTCTCACTGAAACTTGGCTGACCCCATGCTCAGGACCTGATATTGTCCAATCCCTTCCTCCTGGATATCTTATGTTTCATTTAGATAGGCCGGTCGGGAGAGGGGGAGGAGTGGCCATTTTGTACAGAGATATATTTACGTGTAAAGCCTTAGATAGCGGTATGGATAACTGTGAAGGCTGTCAATTCTCGCTACTTATCTCTCCTACCATTTCTATTGCGGGCCTTCTCGTCTATCGGCCTCCTGCAGCGATAGGGAATTTCACTGATTCTTTTCTTGAGTCGGTTATACAATTAGCCGCCGTGTCTTCCAACTTTATAGTCCTTGGGGACCTCAACCTGCATTTTGAAGATCCGAGCAATGCAGTGGCGAGAGACCTACGAGGCATGTTGGGAGCACTTGACCTGCAGCTCATTAACATCAGAGCTACCCACAACAAGGGTCACCAGTTGGATGTGGCTTTCTCTAATTCAGAGAACCTACAGGCCCTGCCGCCCCTGGCGCTTCCTTGGACAGACCATTGCCTAGTCCCCCTTAGGTGGCAGTTGGAGAAGGGGAGAGATCCTGTACCCAGACGGTATACAGTTGAGCGGCTATGGTCTAGGCTGCCAGTGGACAGCTGGGCGGTTGAGTTGGCGAGAACCTGTCCTCCTCCTGTCTCTGACCCAATTACAGCTGACCAGCACGTGGAAAATTGGCTGACTAGTTCCCTTGATCTAATAATACCTAAAAAGAAAAGGCCTACCAGGGAAAGAAGAACTGGTTCCGCTCCCTGGTACACTCCTGAACTTAGGTGTCTGAGAACAATCTGTAAAAGATTGGAACGGGCATGGAGGAGAGAGTGGAATGAAGAGAGCCGGCAAGATTATAAGGTAGCCATGAGGAAATACAAAGTTGCTTTGAAGGACGCGAAAATTAGCTACTTCAGTGACAGGATTGATAGGGAGAGTAACTCCTCAGGAAAATCCTTCAAAATCTTTAAGGACCTTCTGAAGGCTCCGGTCCCTCCAGTCGTGCATGGTAACCCTCAGGAAAAATGTGAGGAGTTGGCAGACTTCTTCCACTCTAAAATAGTGAAGATCTTGTCCTCTTTGCCGGTGACGTCACAGATCTTGGAGGTGGGTTTTGGCCCAGTAACATGCCCTTTTGAGCTGTCCTCCTTTGGCCCTTTTACAGAGGAAGAGGTTGTAAAAGTCCTGAAAGTAATGAAGAGTGGGTCGCCTAGTGACCCGGTGCCTATGAAATGGCTTAAACAAGTGGCCAACATTCTTTCCACCCCGCTTACGGACCTTATCAATCTTTCCCTCTCTCAGGGTACGGTGCCCCAGAGTTGGAAAAAAGTTGTTAAAGCACTGCTGAAAAAACCGGGCTTGGACCCTTCCAATTTGGCCAATTTTAGGCCCATTTCACTTTTGCCCGGGTTTTCTAAAATTGCAGAAAAATTGGTTAATCGCCAGCTCTCACACCATCTTGAATTCCATCGTTTGTTGGGAGACTCCCAGACTGGCTTTCGCCCTGGTCAGGGGACGGACACGGCCTTATTGGCAGTGGTGGAGGAAGCAAGGAGCATTCTTGATTCAGGGGGGTCAGTGGCAGTGATCCTCCTGGACTTGAGTGCTGCCTTCGACACCGTTAGTCATCAGGTGCTCCTCCAACGTCTGTCAGAGGTGGGCATTACGGGAATGGCCCTGAAGTGGCTTGAGTCCTTCCTCTCAGACAGTTTTTATCAAGTCTGTCAGAGGTGGGCATTACGGGAATGGCCCTGAAGTGGCTTGAGTCCTTCCTCTCAGACCGTTTTTATCAAGTCTGGGAAGGGGCAGAGCAGTCGACCTCATTCCCTCTTCAATGTGGAGTCCCCCAGGGCTCATCTTTGAGCCCTACTTTATTTAATGTTTATATGACTCCACTTGAAAGAGTGGTCTCCCCTTCAGGTGTGAAGATCATCAGCTATGCTGATGATACTCAGCTGGTAGTAGGTCTGACCCAGCTGGCGGAACGACCTGAGGTTCTCCACGACTGTCTTGCCAATGTACATCGGTGGATGTCCCACTCTGCTTTGAAGCTCAATGGAGAAAAAACTGAGCTGATGTTGCTTGGTAAATCCAGGCCTTCACTCATAGCTAGTTGTTGGCCCCGGTCCATGGGCGTTCCACCATCTCCTAAGAAGGAGATCAAGAGCTTAGGAGTATGGTTGGAAGAAGATCTGTCCTTCAGGACACACGCCAGGAAGACAGCGGGGATTTGCTCTGGCCTGCTGCGGTCAGCTTGCAAGGTGTTACCGTTGCTCCCTGATTCATCAAGGAAACTTCTGATCCGTGGTCTTGTTTTGTCTAGACTCGATTATGGGAACGGGTTGTTCCTCGGTGCCCCGGAGTCGACTTTTAAGACCCTCCAACAAGTTCAGAATGCAGCCGCTAGACTGCTGATGATGGTCCCTAGGAGACAATCAGCTGCTCCGGCCCTGAAAACTCTTCACTGGCTCCCTGTTAAGGAGCGGGTGAAATTCAAATCCTTATGCACTGCACACAAAATCCTGCATGGGAGGGGCCCCTCCATTTTGATTAATATGCCACGTCCATATAAGTCCACACGGGCTCTTCGCTCTGACCAAAAACACCTGCTTCAGTCAGCCAGAGTTAAAAGAGCTCGTTCGGGTGGCCGGCGTTTCTTGGTGCAAGTAGCGGCACTGTGGAACTCCCTGCCCCTTAAGATACGCTCAGAGCCTAACATCTTGCACTTTAGGAAACTCCTTAAGACCCATCTGTTTCCGGTGTAATGGCTGAGTTTGAGTCTTTTTTTTTTTCCTTCGCTGTGTCCTGCGCCGGGATGCCCCTGGGTAACTGAGCGCGTTATAAATTTCACAATAAAATAATAACAATTTATATGGGCATTAACAAGAACCTTATCCATCGGCTCCAAATCCACAGAACGCGACAGCAATGCTAGTGCTGAATCTTCCTAGACACAATTCAGCCAAGGCCGTGCTTAGGAGCCTGCACTGGCTTCCGATGGACCGCAGGATCACTTTCAAGATCCTGTGTCTGACCCGTGAAGCCTTTTATGATGCCGGCCCTGAAGACATCAAGTCGCTTGTCCAGCATTATGCCCCCAGTAGACGCTTTCGATCCTTACATAAAAACCTTCTTGTTGTCCCTAGGTTTCAGAAGGTCAAATGGGGTGGCAAAGCCTTCTCCACGGCCGCGCCCAAATTGTGGAACTGTCTTCCTTTAGAGATCTCCGGTCAAGCCTCTCTTTTGTTATTTCGCAAGGCCTTAAAAACCTGGCTTTTTCCTGATACCTTTGCTTAAGCTCTATTTTTCCTGTGTCTGGCTGTTCCGCACCAGCGCCCTGATGTCCTTGGGCTAAGTCTACGCTTTACAAGACTACATTCAATTCAATTTAATCCAGGTGGCGAAGGAACTCAAGGCAAAGCAAATACTCCTTCAACTGGAATGCCCCTAAGACATTGGAAAATAACCAATTTTCAGCTGTCTCAGAGCCGTGGATGACCTGGAACCATCTCAAATTGAATGCTTCAAAAACTGAAATAGTCATGTGTGGCGATTGGAAACATTACAACCCGCTTGCCGCATGGCCTGATGAACTGGAATCACTGCCTAAAGTATCGAAGGAAGTAAGAAACCTCAGAATGACCATGGACTCCAAGCTGTCGATGAATGCCAAAGTGGATAAACTAGCAAGATCAAGCTTTGCTACTATAAAAACGCTGCAATTAATTTTCCCTCATTTGGGATTTCCACACAAGGTCCAAGCAACCATCTCCCTTGTTCTGTCCAAACTCGATTACGCCAATAGCCTCTACCACGGATCACCTTTAACGACCATGAAAAGACTAAAACGGATTCAGAACTCGGCTGCCAGACTACTCTTGCATATCAAACTGCGAGACCACATCTCCCCTGCCTTGAAAGCCCTGCATTGGTTACCGGTTGCCAGAAGATCCACGTTCAAGCTGCTTTGTATCATCCACAAAGCAATACATGGAATGGGACCGCTCTTCATCAGGAATAAAATCACCAAACACATTCAACAAAGGAACCTCTGCTCTAAAGGAGCATTTCGCCTCAAATCCCACCATACAAGAAAAAAAACATGTGTGGCACATCCTTCTCTGTTCAAGCAGCCAAACTATGGAACTCGTTACGCCCCAACATAAGGTCCACCGACAACCACCTTATCTTCAGAAAACTACTCCAGATTTGGCTCTTCCCCAACTGAGCACCATACGCAAACAGAAATCTACAGCATATCCCTCTGTATACAAGCATTTTTTTTCACTATAGATATGTACCTATCTTTGTGTATTACTTTGTATAAGCATGTAAAATAATTATGTTGTTGAGAGAAAAAATAATACATAAATAAAAATCATCTTTGGTCTACATGTACATACTTCCATTGTGCATCTATGTACTTTCCATGTACTTGGATCTGTGTGTCTGTTACTTTTCTCCTGAAAAAGCATATCCAATGCACTACCCTATTTCTCATCCTGTGCATCTATCAATATCTTTAATCTACATATACTTACCTCCTTTATGTATCTATATACTTTCAATGTAATTATGGATCTATATATTTATCACTTTCTTCTAATTTAGCATTTCCAATGCACTACCCTATTTCTCAGCCTATACTTCGCTCAATATATCTTCTAGCCCAACCTTCTGACTCATCTCAAACTTCTTTTACTACTCTTTCCAATGCACTACCCTATCTCTCATCCTATACATCTATCAATATACCCTCTACATCCACGCTCTGTTATCCCAAACCCCATACCACTACTATGATTGCCAAAATAACCCTTTATAGACTCTCTCCTACTCTACCCCTCCCCTTGCATCATCTGACACCTCTTTTACTATACCGATCCCCTAAAACAAACCTTTCTAAACTCTTTTCTCCGAGTCCTTCCCTCCAAAACTCCTTTTCACTCATCCAAAAGCCTCCTCCTATTGCTAAGACCTAATAAAAATTAAAAAAAATCTTTCACTCTTTTATCCCTCCTCTATCCTTTTCAATCGAGATTAACAGACTAACATGTTCACAACTCAAATTCCATATTAAACTATCCTAATATACTGCCCAAATAACTGAAGAACATAGCCACTACTCAAATTATTTCACATATTTTTTTTTTTTACTATACTAATATTCAACAGTAATCCTTTATGGGTTCCGGAGTGGAGTGCTACTCGCCAGAAAAGCGATTCAACACCCATCAGGGGTAACAAGTGCTATATGAATGCAAATCTTTCTTCCCCTTTTATCCCTCCGCTATCCTTCTCACTCCAAATAACTGACTAATATCCACCACTGAAATTACTACATATTTCACCATATTAATTCACCACTAATCCCTTGTAGGCTTCCTGAATAGCGTGTGTCAACAAGCGCTATATAAATACAAACCTTTGCCCTCCTCTATCCTTCTGCTATCATTCCAAATCCAAATAACTGACTTTCCTATCCAACACTCAAAATGTACTTGCATGTTTCACTATACTAATTCAACACTAATCCTCTATGGGTCCTGGAGTAGCATGCTACTCCGAAAAAGCGCTTCAACGCCTTGTCAGGGGTAGTAAACGCTATATAAATGCAATTACAATACAATACAATACAATACAATGTTCTTGGATGCCCACCATTGTTTTTCTGCTTGAAGTCTGTGGGTAACAACCACTAGATGCTCCCAACTTCCTGTGGCCTTTGACCAGTTGTTGGAAAGCCATTCCTGGACGGGGTGCATATGTAGGCGGGCATGAGGAATGAGTGGTATGCATGACGCCATCATGCCCATGAGCTTCATGACTCTTCTCACTGTCAGAGATTGACCCTTCTGGTAGAGGGAAGTTTCTTGTTTGATGGCTTGTATCTTCTTTTGTGTAGGGTAGGCCCGTGTGGGTTTTGAGCTGAGGCTTGCACCCAAAAAAAATATTTCTTATTCTGGCCTTGTGGAGGATTTCTTGTGATTTATTGAGAATCCTAATTCTTGGAGCGTGTGGATTGCTGTTTGAACATGGCTGTGACATTTTTGTTTTGTGTCTTCTTTTATAAGCCAGTCGTCTAAGTAAGGGTAGACGTGTATTCCATCCTTTCGCAGGTGCGCCGCAAATGCGGTCTGGCACTTGGTGAAGACAAATGGTGCTGATTTTATTCCAAAAGAGAGTACTTTGAACTGGTAGTGTGTTCCTTTGTGTAGGAACCAGATATATTTTCTGAGGCTTTTGTTCATGGAGATATGTAATTAGGTGCCCTTGAGATCTATTTTTGCCATGTAATCGCGGTATTATTTCTTGGAGTGTATTTTGAAATGTTGCGTCAAAATGAATTTGTTTATAAACATTAGGTCCAGGATTGGCCCTAGCAAGAGGTTCTGTTTGGGGACTAGGAAATACAGTGAGTAGTTTCTTTTGAAAAGGTCTTGCCTTGGTACAATTTGTATTGCTTGTTTTTGAAGAAGCTCCTTGATTTCTGAATTTACCTTTATGAGCTATGATTTGAGGAACTTTTTTATCCTTGGGAGGTTTGCTGGTGGCGTTTTTGTCAGTTCTATGCAATATCGTATTTTACCAAATTTAATATCTAATTGTCTGTGGTGATTTTTCACCACTGATGTAGGTATTGTGATATCCTGCCCCCCACTGGTGTTGTGTAGGGGGCTTTTTCTGTGCAGGAGTCCATTTGAGCCATTTCCCTTTTCCTCTAGAGGGCTGGCCTCTGCCTCTTCCTCGAAAGGAATGCTTTGGCTGTTGTTGCCAGTTTTAGTATCCTGCTTGTTGGGGAAACATCCTTTACAACGCAACTTTTACCACGCAGTGCCTTTACGACGCAACTTTTACAACGCAAACCATTACAACGCATTGCGCTTGGGGGCGCTCTAGGATAGGGAATAGGTTTAATTTACTATCCAACACCTTCCCTACTATCCACGGGGACTGGAGTTGGAATAGTAAATTAAACTATTCACTATCCAGCGCCCCAAAGCACTATGCGTTGTAAAAACAGCGTTGTAAAGGCATGCAATGTAAAAGTATGCGTAATGTCATACATCCTGCTTGTTGGTTTGTTTGTTGACCATTACCTTGACCCTGTTGTTGAGGACACATTTGCTGTCTTTGAACAAAGGCTCCTCTTCCTGTGGGTTTTCTTCCATTAAACCCTCCTCTTTTGAATGTACCGCTTAGTTGCAGGGCTCCCATGTCTCTTGCAGTTTCGTTGTCTTTTTTAATCTTCTGGAGAGATTCAGCTACTTCCTTTCCAAACAGTGCCTATCCTGTAAACAGGCTGTTAATGAGGGAGGTTTGCAACTCTTGTTTAAAGCCGGATATTCTAAGCCAGGCATGCCTTCTTAGTGTGGTGCCTGTGCACATTTGTCTACTGGCAGTGTCTGCTGCGTCGACTACCGATTTAAGGCATGTGTTTGCTATGTATTTGGCTTCTTGGACAATAGCTTTTGCCCTTTTCTTGTCCTCTTCCGGGAGCTTGTTAATGAGCTCCTTAATGTCATCCCATTGTTGGTGTACGAACCTGTTCAGCAGGGCATTTGAGTTTGCGATGCGCCATTGCATCGCTCCCTCTTTCTCCATTTTCCTGCCTACCATATGCATCCGTTTGCTTTCCTTTTCTGGAGGTGGTCCACTATTAGAGAGGGCATTTGCTCTTCTCCTTGCCTTGGTGATAATAATGGGGTCAGGCACTGTATTTCCCTGGATATACTTAGGGTCCTTGGAAGAGGGTTTGTACTTCTTTTCGACCCCTGGTGTTACCTCCTTGCCTGAGGCTGGCGCTTTGAAGGCTTCCTTGCCCTGATCCAGGATGCTTGATAGCATTGGTAGGTATTGTGTTACCTTGTTGGCTGGGGCTAGTATTTCTAAGAGTAAGCATGGATTGCCCTTTTCTTCTTCAAGTGGGACCCCGAAAGCGTCAGGTGCTCTCTTCACTAGGCCACTGTAAAAGGCTATGTCATCTGTAGGGGAAGCCTTAGAGGGATACCAGAATATCTCCTCCTCTGGGCTTTCAGTGTCAAGGTCATTCCATTGATCCTCGTAGGTTTCAGAGGCTTCTTCCTCTTCAGGTGCATCGATGTACTATTCGTGGTCGTCATTGCGTGGTTCGGGGTTGGAAGTGACTCATGGATCTCCTCTTCTTCCCCTTTGGCGTCCCTTGGTAGGGTTCAGTGAGGTTCTTTGGATCGCGGATGGCCTCCGATCGCCTTTTTCGTTGACGCTGGGGCTGCTTTAGGCTGTGCCTATTTATCGTGGCCCTTCGGTTCCGACGGATGTGTATGGTGTCTTACCTTATCCGCCTTATTCTCGTGTCCTTCGCCATCTTTTTGTGGGTGTAGGTTTTTTCGGAGTCTCCCTCCAGAATTTCAACATCCTTCAGGGAAGGTTTCTTCGGTGCCTGGGACATTGTTGCGTAGTGGGCCTCTCTCTGCTTTCGGCGTGTCCTGGCGGTTTTCGGCAGGAACACCGCGAAGGCCTCACAGTTCTTGTCCTTATGGTCCCTGGGCAGGCAGAGGTTTCACAGGTCGTGTGGAACGTGTTGCGCTAACTTGTGCTGGCACTCAGGGCAGAATTTGAAAGGGGTATTTTCCATTGCCCCTACCTTGCCTTTTGTCAAACCTTGTTGTTTTCGGTATTGGAAAAGTCATTCCCGGGGTGAAGTTGTTTTCTCCGGTTGCGAGGTCGATGTTCGATGCTGGTTTTCTATTTGAAATCTCGAGTTTTTTTCAGGGAGTATTCTGAAAACTTCACAGCATCCCCTCTTGCTTCCGGAACCAACGGCGGAAAAAAGAATCTGAAGTGCCTACCACGCACAACAACCTCCAAGGGCGCCGTCTGCCGTCACGCAGAGGACGTACCTGGCACCAAATGGTGGTCAACGAAGCCCCGAGAAGAAAAAAGGAAAAAAAACAAAGACTATTCCGGACCCAACCACTAGATAGCGGAATAATGCACAGCATGTGACTCCATAAAAGGATTCACTCTGCAAAACTCCAGTTATTGAGTTTCCAGCCCATGTATTCTCTATGGCTTCACTGGCACTTACAATATTAAGGAATAGACTCCCAATACTGTTGGGGCATATAAACTCATGCAGATATGCCCACACCTGGGATTTAGTTCACACTACCTTAGGGCTGGTAAGGCCTGCTAGAGGGGTGACTTACCTATATTTTAGGTAGTGCTAGCTGGCATGGCACACAGGTAGTACTGTGGCAGTCTCATGGCCTATGTGAAGGGTCCCTCTGGACCCTCTTCTGTCCCAATGCCCTTGAAACCAGGTACCTTTTACTATGGACGTACAGGGGGGCCTGAAGGGTCACTTGGGAATAGTTTTTAGGAAAGAAGCACTAGCACAGGGGACCTGATTGGCAAGGACCCTGTGCACTACAATCAAAACCACAGCACTGTCCAGACAAAAAGTGGGGGCTAATCATGTCAACATAAAGAGGCACTGTCTCACAATTATCAACACAGGAATGGTCCTCAAACCTCCTTAAAGTCGAAAAGAATAGCCATTGATCTTAGGTTAAGGTTGCCTTCTATAATGGCTAATGAGATTATGGTACTGGATGCTCTGAAGGAATGGAAAGGAAAAGAGACCTAGAATCTAAATATTATGCCCCAGCGCCTGAGGCAACCAAGATAAACAACCCTCGTCCATTTACCCAGACCTTCCAAACAAATGGTGAGTCTCACCTCCCAGAACGAGGATGAGAGCGCAATATAGACTGTTTCTCCATGGATCTTAACCTCTTTCTAATCGGCAGACGATAAATGAGGAAGCTCCAACATCATACTATAACTTCACACTGAACCAGAGCAGAACCAAACTGCTGCATTTGGTTCTAGGGTAGCATGTCACAATGTGTGTATGTTTTTATTAATGTATGAGTATTTGCTAAAAACACTCTGCATTTCACTTCACAAACCTACACTTGTCCAACTCTGAAGGGCATATAAATGGTGGATTAATTTATGTGCGCTGGATTCCCTGATGCCCAAACCCATTGAGATTTCTTAATCTCCAATTCCTTGCCCCACAATCCCAGCATATGCTCATTTTACATTTCCATTATCCAGCACTCTTCATTGCCCACTGTCCATTTTTCTTCTCATCTTTATGGAAAAACCAACCTTTCAGAAAAGAAATACCAATACCAAATGAGGTTCAGCTGAGCTTCCTGAGGCTCCTGACTAGAGACAATGCCACAATAATTACTGTAGTAGCAATATTAAAAAATAATTTAGAATACAATTTAAAAAAGTCTGTTACTCTGACTTGCTCTGAACCGAAGCACTACATAACATGCAAGATAAATTGTGCCCCATGCATTTACTACTTACTCCACAATCCAGAAACCACTTTGGGCTTTTCAAGGGGTTGTTAAGCGCTATACAAATATCAATGCAATACAGCTGCCAAAAGCATTTAAAATACACAAACCTCATAATCCCTTGCAGTGCGTTCAGTTTTCTCCAACTGCTTCTTGAGCTCTTCTATTTTATCTTGATGTTCTTTTATATTCTGTTGCAATTGTGAAACTTGATTTCTTTTTATTTTGTTACTGGAAAGCGAACGTTCAAGCTCAACTTTCAGCTCCATTATGATCTCATCTTTCGTAAGGTTCACAGGAGGGTCACGTTTACGCAGGGTGCTGTTGAAAAAGTGAATAACAACTCAACAAATACAAATATGCAATGGAAAACTGTCTTATAATGGAAGCTGGGATGCTTTTTGCACAGCTATCTTGAGAAACTTTATCTACACAAAACAAATTGTATGACTGCTTGGAAAATCTAAATCTTGAAACAAAGAGATGAGTTCTGTGTCAGCTTCTACGTTAGGATTCAAACATTGAAAAATAAGAAAACGAATAAACTATGCCACATCTTGTCCATAGACAGGTGAATGAGTTTGGGACGATTATAAATTGTTGCTTTAGTCCCTCGGGATACATTCTACAAAAAAACTCCTTTCATCAACAAATCTTGCTGTCTAAAAACCTGTACAAGCTAAACTGTATAGAATTGGAATATTGTCTCTGCTCAACAACTGTGGGCTGTTCATCTGTTCAAGCTCACCTTAACAAGATGAACCAAGTTGAAGGTTTCCACTTGCTTTTCAAAAGATAGGTTTTTTTGCGTGTAGCGTGGTTACTTTGCAATGTCCTTTTCTCAAAATGATCTTATTGGACTTGTTCTCTCTCCAGGGTCATCACTTTAACACTGCAAACCAGTGCTTAAGTACTTGTGCTCTCTACTTTAAACATGGTGAAATTGGCTTACACCCAATTGGCACCTTTAATTAACCTGAAAGTTCCCAGTAAAGTGGTACAACATATAGCAAGGGCATGTAACTCAAAATGCCACTAGTGGGTCTTCAGCCCCTGTTATGTCACCAACTTCAGCAGTCTTTTAAACATATCCCAGGCCTGCCATTGCAGCCTGTGCATGCAGTTTAAACTGTCATTTGGACCAGACAAATAAACCTTTTGCCAGCCTGAACAATCAAATACATATATGTCACCCCTACGTTAGGTCCTAAGAAACCCAGAGGGCTGGTGCAGTGTATTTAAAAGGTTGGATATGTACGTTTTACATGTCCTGGTAGAGAAAAACTCTCATTTAATGTTTGACTACTGAAAGGGCTGTGCCTCCCATTGGAAAACATTGGGGTACCTCATTACATTTAATAAGTGATACCTTTCAAGTGGGAGAAGGTAGGAATATTTAATTTGTTTTCTAAAGAATTGTCATTTTAAAAACTGATTTAATTGTAAAGTTGGATTTTAAGTCACAATTCTGAAAATGCCACTTTTGGAAAGTTGGCATTTTCTTGAGCTAACCATCTGGTGCCTGCAGCTTGTATTCTGGGTCACATGATTTGGTGTAGCTGGCAGTTGATATTTGTGTATCGCTTATGGAAACTTTATCATATAGGCAGGATGGGCCATCTCGGACTTGATAGGTCGAGGAGCTGTCACCTACCAGACTCTTGACACTAGTCTTTTATGACCCCAGACAAGCTGGGGCCAGGGCAGGGAGGCCTGAAATTCCAGACACTTCGGGTGTAGGGAGGGGCTGGGAGAGGTGATCTCCAGAACCTTCTCCTAGATCAAAGCTAGCACGATATATAAATGTTGGATCCTCAGACCCAACTCTTCTGTGGGAGACTCAGTAGGATTGCTGAGCGGCCCTGCAAGAAGGACTGCTACTCTGTTGCCCTGCTGCCTGAGTGAACAGGATTGGACCTGCATTTTGAACCCAGGACCACCAGAGTGACTCCAAGGGCGTGTGTGCTGGCCTCCTGATCAGAGCCTCAGAAAAGGCTCCCAGCACCTGGATTCTATCTGCTGTGAGTCCTCTCCCCTAAGGGCTGCCACACCAGTCTTGAAACCTTGGAAGTGGGTCAGAAGGAGCTTTGCCTGCTCAGCTGTGGACCTGTGAACAGAACCAACGCAGTGCCAAGCATCACCCCGTAGCCTCCTCCGAACCACCTCGGCGCAACGCATTCGCGACGCAGGACTTCACATTGCAAACAACCGCATGCTCGACATCGAGGCAGGACACAGCATCTCAGCACTGGAGCTTCATAGAAACCTCCGCTGCGGGACACATCCTCGACGTGATATCTTGCAATGCTCTGCAACCAGGAATTAAGGCACTTTGTTCAGCTGGCCTTACTTGTCCCTGTATCCCTCCCGCACTCCATCGCAGTCCGCCTGAACTTGTGACTTTGTCCAGGCCTGTCTCAACCAGATTACCACAGTTGGCGCTCTGTGCCTTTAGGCACTACTGTCACTTAAACCTATCAAATTGCATACCTCTGGTTCTATTGATTGGATGTTTTGTTGTTTTGACCTCAAATAATTTACTAAATTGTACTCTATTCTTCAGGTCTCGCCTATGCAGCGCGCATGCGCTGCTTAGGAGGAGACCTTTAGAAATAGATTCCATTTCTCAGGCAAAAACGTGCACACATTGCATTGCTTAGAATGGCAACGCGTGCACGTTTGGTGATTTCCTTGCAGGAGTGAGCTTTGAAAATATCGGTTTGTAATTAACAGATGGTTCCTGCTCGCTCCCGCAAGGGAAACAGGCGCCTCCTCCTCTCTCCCCTCCCCCTGCTGCCTCCTCCTCTCCTCGTCCAACTTGTTTTTATTTTACTTTCAGCTCGAGGCGCGCATGCTTGTTTTTTTGTTTAACTCAGAGTATGTGTGTGCTGTAGATTGCTTCTTGGAAACAAAGTAGACACTCACATAGAGCGACTTTTTTGGGAATGGAGCGCAGTTAATAGTTGATAAAAAGGCACTCGCATGTTCAGATTTTGCGTTACATTTTTTTGTTAAAAATACATTATAAATGAAAAATGTGTACTGCCAGCTGTCTAGCTCGCTGCTTGTCTTTGTCACCTCTGGAATTGCGGTGGGTTCAGTGGGGTAACATTAGCACCAGCTTTACCAAAGAGGGGAAGTCCAGCACTGTGCACAGGCTCAAGTTTCGATACCTCTCTGGGTGGGTGATCACGTGTTAAACATAACCCCGCTACATTTAGAATGGATGAGTGAATCAACTAACAAACACCGAAAAATAAATAAGTGCATGAATCAGTGAACAAAGCAGTGTCTAAACGAATACGTACTTTGTGCTTCACGCACCCAGTTAGGGCTTCGGGGCGCTTTGGTGATCATGGTTAGGGCAACAGAGGGACCGATTTAAAATTTGGACACTTTAGTATTAGATGCTTTTTCAGGAACCCTTTTGAATTGCATGAAAGGCCCCTTTTCAGAAAGAGTATTCAGTTGGAGCAAAGTACACAATTTTAAATTGTTCAACTCAGCTGTGTACAAAAGTTTATTTATGTGCGTTTGCGTACAGGTACAAGTGCGCGCGCGCAAAATTAAAATTGGAAATACAAGACATTTTATTTTGTTGCACGTGCTGAACCTGCCCACGAACATTATTACTTACGCTCAAGATGCCAATAGAGAGCCCTAAGAGAAATTATATGACGTTTTCAAAACTGTTCCCAACATCGGCTCATTTGAATAAACCTTACTTGATACACTTGGGGTAAGAGGCTAGATAACGTTGCTCCACCTGTGACCGAGGGTCGTTTAAGATTAGGAAAAAATGGGCGCAAATCATTTGCTTAAATCTTGTGACACAGAATTGCAATGCTTTTCAAGACTCTCCATTGGACACTTCAAGATTCTTTATGTAAATACAGTCAAGTGGTTGCCACCATCCCTGCCAACCTAGTATTTTGTTCAGCTGCGCAAACTACGCACAAGTACCGTGCAAGCATTGGCATAGCCAATAGGTCTCGCCTTTCGGACCTTATAAGTGTTTAGTTATGCAGTACAATATCCTCGGTGCAACAACATTAACTGTTGCACGGCTAAACAGTTATAAGGTCCCAAAGGCGAGAACTATTGGCTATGCCAATGCTTGTCTAAATTGGTGTGGGATTTTTTGGGTGTTCTGTCTTCACTTTATTACTGTTTGAAGTGCTGCATACATGATTTAAACATTACCTCTAGGTTAAGCCGGACTGCTATGTGCCAAGCTACCAATTTGGGGTTCTGTCTCTTTACCCGGACAGGAATTGTAGTGTTGTGAATCTATCTAGGATCCTAATCAAGATATCCCCGATTCATGCCCTTATGTGGTTATAACAAAACATATCCTTATAAAGGCATAGGAATCATGTCCATATCTAGTCATAGCCCATGCCGTCCAAATACGGCAAGGCTACTCCCATAGACTCCTAGAAAGTACAACGCGTTCTTTAAACAAACCAAGCCTCCAGCAGCCCAGGAAATCCCCCTGCTTTTGTTTTGATTTGCACAAGAACTCCTGGAGTCCAGAAAGAACAGTTAGTTCTTAGTGACGTCTTAAGTCCAACCTTACGTCAAACCCGGCTCCTTTCAGGTATAAATATACCAATGTTGCCTTAAGCAAACACACGGTGGTTTGGAGCAGAGCGGCTATCTACTTGCCCGACGCCCAGCTGATGCGAGTGCCGAAGGAAGCCGACCCTCCCCATTTGACGCACTGAGAGAGACGCTTTCTTTTCTCCTGCCGAGAAATTCCAGCTCCGGTGTTTCCAGTCACCCTTGCGGGTTGCTGGGAGATCGAGTCCTGAGAGGGAGATACAAGACCTCCTACATTCTAGAACCAAGGTACGGAGCTGACTAATTCCTTAAGAGAATTCTTGATTCAGATTCTTGGCAATAAACCAACTTAACTTAAACTGCAACTTACTTACTCCTTCCCAAGTATTAGGCTTAGGTCAGGTACACCGGGGTAGGCGTATCTTAGAAGCACCAGTTGAGTACGTTAGTTAATGTTTTTATGTATGTATATATTTTATCCATTTTAAAGTATCATATGGCTAAGAAACCATATCAATGCTTTTACAGTATTATTTCATAATACTCCTTTTACTGTACGTACTTTACTTCATGATAAGTATTGCTATTGTGGCAACTCATTTCTCTTGCATGAGAAAGAGGACTGCTCAATAAATAACACCTTTTATTGAAAACGCTCGTCTCTCTATTTCTCTGCACTCTGGTGAAACTAAGTATGCACGATTGACTGAGTGAAATAACTGTCTATTGTTTTCACACGACTCTAGAGATATACTCTTTATTCTGAGGGAGCAAAGTTGTCATGTTTATGCGGTTGTCAGAAGCTAATCCCTTCTTGTCCATTCAGGGAAATGAACACCTCCTTGTTTACTCGAGAAAGTTTCTAGTGACCTCTGAGCTAGCTGGCAAAACTAATTAAGTCTAATATAGTCAGTAGAGACCTAGATGACCTCAGTCCTACGTCTACACTGCTGTTTATATTATTCCAATGTGCAGAGCCTATTGGGAATATAGGAACTACACTACATGGCACCCAACGTTTGGTAAGGCGATAATCTAACGCAAGACATTAGAGTAACTCAGTCGTGTTTTTTCACACAGACCCCTTTTCCCGTAAAAACTCCAATAGACGTCTGGAGTGGGTAAAAGGTTAATATCCGCCGGAACTTAGTAGGAAGAGATTCCTATGTATTAGTTTTTGGTTTAGTCAACGTTGAAGGATACAGTGTTCCAAAATATTGTGCACCTAATCTTTGTTTCCTTGAAACTTGATCTGCAACAAAACTTTCTGTCAGTAAAATGGGAGAAAGTGAAGACAAAAGGGAGAGAGCTAGAATAGCAGCTCAACTCCTAGCGGAAGACACAAGTCTCCAAGATGAAGAACCGAATGCTATAATCATTCCGGTTAATGTAAGAAGAACTATAACTCTTAAAATAATAGAAAATGGACTATCACCAAGAGGTGGTACAGTCATATTCGTGGTAGAGGCCCATGAATATCGGCAGACATAGGTATTCTATTCATGGATACATTTTCCAGCAGCAAACGATGTGACACAAGATTTCCACTATTACAAAATAGAGGAATCTCCGGATGAATACGCTCCTTTCGAGGACGTTGAAATCCCACTAACTTACCAAGAGCACCTGCTCTGGTTTAATGGCGCCCTAAAACATCAAAATCACATCACCAGGCTCGGTCCACTAGGTAGACCAGGAGCCACATGGCCGGTTCTAGCCAGCTACACACCACATCCCGACATAGAAAAAATGTCAGACCGGGAACTTTTAGCTCAGCTAAAGCTACTATTCAAAATACATAGACAATTGGTCCAATATGTCATGCGGACTTCAACAGTCAAGTTCAAGTTCAGAAATTTGTATAGCGCACTACTCACCCATAGGGTCTCAAGGCGCTAGTGGAGGGGGTGCATTATTTATCGAATAGCCAGGTTTTAAGTTCCTTTCTGAAGGAAATGTGGTTCTGTGTGAGGCGGAGGTGAGTGGGGAGAGAGTTCCAGGTCTTGGCTGCCAGGTAGGAGAAGGATCTTCCTCCCATGGTGGATCTGTGGATGCGCGGAACTGCGGCAAGCGCTTGGCTGGAGGATCTTAGTTGGCGGGTGGGTGTGTAGAAGGACAGTCGTGTGTTGAGGCATTCGGGTCCTAGTTTGTAGAGGGCCTTGTGAGCGTGGGTGAGGAGACGGAACGTTACTCTCTTGTTGACGGGAAGCCAGTGGAGGTCTCTCAGGTGGCCGGTAATGTGAGCTTGGCGAGGGATGTCCAATATGAGTCTGGCCGATGCATTTTGGATGCGTTGGAGTTTTTTCTGTAATTTGGCTGTGGTTCCGGCGTAGAGGGTGTTTCCATAGTCCAGTCGGCTAGTGACCAGTGCATGGGTGACCGTCTTTCTTGTTTCGGTGGGGATCCAACGGAAGATTTTTTTGAGCATACGGAGTACGTTGAAGCAAGAGGATGAGACGGCGTTAACTTGTCTGGTCATCGAGAGGGAGGAGTCTAGGATGAAGCCCAGGTTGCGTGTGTGGTCTGTGGGTATGGGTGCTGTGCCCAGAGCCGATGGCCACCAAGAGTCGTCCCAGGCAGAGGGTGAAGATCCTAGGATGAGAACTTCCATTTTGTCTGAGTTAAGTTTTAGGCGGCTGTTTTTCATCCATTCGGCTACTTCTTTCATGCCTTCATGAAGATTGGTTTTGGCGGTGTTCGGGTCTTTGGTGAGGGAGAGGATCAACTGGGTGATGTCAGCGTAGGAGATGATGTTGAGGTTGTGTTGTCGCGCGATGGATGAGAGGGGACTCATGTAAACGTTGAAGAGGGTGGAACTGAGTGATGATCCTTGTGGGACTCCGCAGATGACTTTGGTGGCCTCTGATTTGAAAGGGGGGAGTCGGACTCTCTGGGTTCTCCCGGCGAGGAACGAGATGATCCAATCCAAGGCTTTTCCTTGTATTCCGACGTTGCTGAGGCGTTGTATGAGGGTGCTATGACAGACTGTGTCGAAGGCGGCAGAGAGGTCGAGTAGGATGAGGGCAGCAGTTTCTCCGTTGTCCAGTAGCATTCGGATGTCATCTGTCGCTGCAATGAGGGCGGTTTCGGTGCTGTGTTTGGCTCGAGAGCCGGACTGTGAGGGGTCGAGGAAGTTGTTGGATTCAAGGAAGGCGGCGAGCTGGCTATTGACGGCTTTCTCAATGACTTTGGCTGGGAAAGGGAGGAGGGAAATGGGGCGGTAGTTCTTAAGTTCAGAGGGGTCAGCTGTGGGCTTCTTCAGGAGGGCAGTGAGTTCGGCGTGTTTCCAGCTTTCTGGGAAGGTAGCGGATTTGAAGGAGCAGTTGATGACATCACGGAGATGGGGTGCGATGGTGGAGTCTGCTTTGTTGAAGATGTGGTGGGGACAGGGGTCGGTTGGCGAACCTGAATGGATGGAGTTCATTAGGCGGATGGTGTCTTCAGTGGTGATTGGATTCCAGGCGTTAAGGTTGTTAGAGAGCGGTTTGGTTTTGGAAAAGGGTGGGGTGGGCTGTTCTTTCGAAGTGTTCTTAAAGCTGTTATGTATGTCGGCGATTTTGTTGTAGAAGAAAGAGGATAATGAGTCGCAGAGGTCTTGGGAGGGAGTATTGTCGTTTGAGGCTGCGGTGGGGTTGGTAAATTCTTTGACGATGTTGAATAGTTCCTTGCTGTTATGGGTGTTGTTGTTTAGTCGATCCTTGAATGCTGATTTCTTGGTGGATCGGATCAGTTGGTGGTGTTTGCGGGTGGCTGCCTTGAAGGTGGTCAGGTTGTCAGTGGTTGGGTTTTTTCTCCAGGTTTTTTCGAGAGTACGGCATAGTTTCTTGGAGTTCTTAAGGTCATCGTTGAACCAGGGGGCCTTTTTGCTACCTTGTTTGATCTGGTGGTTTCTTAGGGGTGCTAATTTGTCAACGCTGTGAGTGATCCATTGTTTCAGTTTGGTGGCAGCTTCGTTTGGGTCTGATGAGAGGGCTGGAGGGTTTTGGTTGAGCGATGTGATGAGTTGCTCGGTGGTGATTTTGTTCCAGTTTCTTCGAGGAATAGGTTGTGGGGGGTTGTGAGTCGTGGTAGTTTTGTAGCTGAAGTGAACACAGCTGTGGTCCGTCCAATGGAGAGCTGTGGTATGATTGAAGGAGATGTGTTTGCTGGAGGTGAAGATAGGGTCTAGCGTGTGTCCGGCTAAGTGGGTGGGGGTGTCAACAAGTTGTTTGAGTCCGAGATTGGCCAGGTTGTCCAGAAGGGTGGTGGTGTTGCAGCCGTTTTTCTTTTCCAGGTGGAAGTTGAAGTCTCCCAGTAGAATGTAGTTCTCGGAGGGGAGGGCATGTGGGCTGATGAAGTCAGTGATGTCTTCGCAGAATTGTTTACGGGTTCCTGGTGGTCTGTAGATGAGGGTGCCTCTAAGAGTGGTCCTGGGGTCGGTGTGGATCTGGAAGTGGAGGTGTTCGGCGGTTGCAAGGTAGTTGTCGGAGCTGGTCGTGATTCTGATGGTGTTCTTATGAACGATGGCGATGCCGCCTCCTGTTTGGTTGGTACGGTCTTTTCGGATGGTCTTGTACGCGTCTGGGATGGCTATGGCGATGTTGGGTGCTGATGATGCGTTCATCCAGGTTTCTGTAAGGAAGGCGATGTCCGGTGACGCAGTGTCGAGTAGGTCCCAGAGTTCTGTGGCGTGTTTGTGGATCGAGCGGGTGTTTAGCAGGATGCATTTCAGGTGGTTAGAGTCGGAGCTGTGTTTGGAGGTCGTGGATTTGGTGTGGGTCTTGATGCAGGCGAACTTGCAGGAGTGGCAGGCGAAGGGACCGTGGGTACGTCCTGGGGCAGCTTCGTAGCATTGTGGTGTGCGTCCGGGGTTAAGGGCTAAGAGGGTGGCGGCGTCATACGTTATGCGGGAGGAGTGCGGTTTGCAGGGGACAGGGGGTCTGGCGCTTACCTTACCTCACCTTACCTTAGGCGCACCTTCGGCGCGCATGGGGCGCTACCGCTGCGCGTCAACGCTGCGCGCAAATGCAACTGTCATATGTGGATAGTGGAAGGGGAGGGGCGAGGGAGGAGTAGCAGGGAGGCGGGAGGCGGGGTGGAGAGTCGGGGAGGGAAGGCAAGACAACAACAACAATCTGAGCAAAATGGCAGTAAGCCAACAGCGATCCGGGTTGGGGGCACAGAGAGTGTGAAGAAACGCGGTAAAAATAAAGACACAATCAGGCACAATGCAGTATCAGGCACAGTACAATTAATGCAGGCAGCATCAATAGAGGAGCGTTGCAGCGCGCTATGGGACACTAGCGCTATGCTAATTAGTTAAAGCGCACGAGGGTGAATTATAAATAAATATATTATGCTTCTTAGTTGCGGTGGTCTACAAGTAACGATACCCGTCTGGCATGTAGTTAGGGAGCAGCGTGAAGAGGAGCGACCGCTTCTGAGAGTTCAGGACGGTCACAGAGAGCTATCGGGAGAGTGGAGTCTGACGATCTGTGGGAGGGAGGAGCAGCAGGGAGGCGGGAGGCGGGGTGGAGAGTCGGGGAGGGAAGGCAAGACAACAACAACAATCTGAGCAAAATGGCAGTAAGCCAACAGCGATCCGGGTTGGGGGCACAGAGAGTGTGAAGAAACGTGGTAAAAATAAAGACACAATCAGGCACAATGCAGTATCAGGCACAGTACAATTAATGCAGGCAGCACCAATAGAGGAGCGTTGCAGCGCGCTATGGGACACTAGCGCTATGCTAATTAGTTAAAGCGCACGAGGGTGAATTATAAATAAAATATATTATGCTTCTTAGTTGCGGTGGTCTACAAGTAACGATACCCGTCTGGTATGTAGTTAGGGAGCAGCGTGAAGAGGAGCGACCGCTTCTGAGAGTTCAGGACAGTCCAATCAGCAATAAAAATTCCACAGCACACCCCTCACCTGGGGAACACAAATAAAATCACACCACAGAATATACAATCAGCCACTGGCAAAATACCCACAAAACGGGAACAAATTCCATTCTGGTTAGCACAAAAAATCACTCAGATAGAGGCAGTATTTCCTGATACTACACCTCATGAGAAACACAGAATTCTGACTGTCTTCCACATGTGGAGGACTGTGACACTTGGGGCACAGTCTTTGCTTCTATTTACACAAAAACACATGGTGAAGCGGGGCTCATGGTTAGAGCGGCAGACCCTGATGCCTCGGCAGCTCTTGGACTCAATCTGCCCGGACATGATAATTCTCGCCTCGGTGCCTAGTCTAATCATGGGTCCCACTCTGTGACTCTGGGCAATAGCTTGCTTAATCTCCACAACGGCCCCAGCAGCGCTTGGATGCCTGGCTTCACCTTGGGGGTGCCCAGGAGTGGACATTTCACAGGAAAGCCAGGATGGGTTCCACAGCGGTATGAATACAGCGCTACGAGACCTCTGGGTAGAAGTGCGCTATATAAATACAAACACAAACACAAGAAATGATTATGCCTGCCTTCTCAAATGAAATTCCAATTCATAAAAAATATACATTTGCAAGAAAATGGGCAGTGGCCCAAGCTCCTGCATTATATAAAAATCATGTAGGATGGGATGAGGATTCTCCTCACCATAAAATCCAGTTAAAAAGTCAACCTACTGCACAAAGGCAGTATCCTGTTAAGCAAGAAGCTAAAAAGCAAGTCAGGGAGATCTTAGATCAACTTGAATATCAGGGGGTGATTGAAACATGCACCTCACAAATGAACAATCCTTTGTTTCCTGTCTCCAAGCCAGACGATTCATATCGTCTAGTTTTGGACTACAGACACCTAAACTCCTGCTGCAAAACATTTGCAGTACAAAACTCACACAGTGCAGCACTAATGAATAACATCGTGCGCAAAAAATATAAAACGACATTAGATATCTCTAATGGCTTCTTTTGTCAAAACATAGCACCTGAAAGCAGGTATTTGACCGCTTTCTCAACAATGGGGTCGCAAAAACAATTCTGTTGACTCCCACAGGGATTCAAGAATAGCCCAGGATTATTCTCAGCAAGGGCAACAGAGTTACTACAAATATATGATGATGAGGCATTATCATATGTCAATGACATCTATCTCACAGATGATGACCTGGAGACACACTTGAAAAGAGTGAACACCATAATACTTGGGTTCGCAACTGAAGGGTATAAATTAAACTTTAAAGAGTTACGAATTGCTCACCTAACTGTCCTGAGGATATGAATTATCAAGTGAAGGCAAAAGCCTGGCAGACAACTTCTTAGAGAAGTGTGCTGTAGTCCAAGCTCCAAAAACGCTGAAGAACTTACAATCAGTACTAGGTTTCCTGAATTTCGGAAGAACATACATTCTAAATTATGCAGAGAGGGTTAAAGCTCTCTATGAATTAATAAAACCTGATTTCAAACCAATTAATTGGACTCAGAAACACACAGAAATTTTAAGATCATTACAAACAGACATGTTAACTAAAACAAAACTGCAAACACGCGCAAATGAACGCAACCTTGTAATCAGAGTCATCCCAGGAAGATGCGGATTCACGTACCTGACCTCTAATGAGGGAGAAACTGTACCAATAGCTTACAAATCACACTTGTACACACAAGCTGAAATGAAATTCAGTTCTACTGAAAAAATTCTAACTGCGGTTCAAACTGCTGTAGCAAAAGAAAGAGCCCTAGCACAAGGTAAACGAATAGTAATCGTTACACCAGTACCTGCCCTAGAAGCAGTAACAAGAGCGAGCATTCCACATGCTAAAGCACTACATCCAAGATGGATACAATGGGTTAATTCTCTTGCTGCATCAGACGTAGTATACGAATTTGATCCTAATTTAAAAACACAAGAATTTCTCCAATATGAATATGAATGTCCTCTGCCGACCGAAATCCTGCCTCTGGAACATTACGCTGTATAATATATACAGACGGTTCAGCACAACCCGCAGTTGGGGGTAAACAAGCTTACAGTGCTGCGTGCGCGATTGTTAAAGGTCGTTGGCACGAAGGAAAATTTAGACCACTGGTCACCAAAACTCAATCTCTAGGAGATTGTACTACTGGCTTTTAAGATGGCGCTTGAAAATACCGATCGCGAATTCCCCACACTAATAGTGTGCGATTCACATTACTGCGTCAGGTCTTACAATAGTGACATGCAGACATGGATCAAAAACGGTTACAAAGATGACACAGGTGTCACAATAAAGCATAAAAAACTTTGGGAACAAGTAGTTCTTTTGCAGAAAGAACTATGAAAGACTCACGTGATACATGCACTGAGTCATCAACGTGATGGCTTTCACGTTGCAGGGAATTCATTGGCTAACAGAGCCACAGCGGCTGCGGTTCAACCGGCTTCCGTAGCCACAAAAAAGCGTTCTAAAAAACACATAGACGGAGAAACCATGCTGGCGGTAAAAGCCTCATTAAAAGGCAACTATGCAGCATTACCTCTCGACTATCCACTCAATTATACATACATAATTGATGCAAACTCCATTCCTTTTGCTCAAATCCCTGGAGTGGGGGATAGAGTAATTCCAAACACGAACCGGAGGGCTTACTTGATTCAAGAAGCACACATGGGACAGGGTCTAAGGCACCAAGAGATCGTGAAATCTCTAAAAGAATTACAATCAGATTACTGGTGGCCAGGGATGAGCCTGCAAAATTACAAATTTGTAAAGGATTGTCCAGACTTCAACAGAGATCGCAGTTGTGACCCGGACCAGACTACTGCCAGGACTCCATTATTAGAAAGCATCAGGCTATCTATACGCAGAAATCCAGCCGGAGAAATGCGTTCCCATAAATATTAAGACTAGATTCACTTAAAATGTTGGCCCCAGCGCTCGGCTGACGCCAGAACTGTTATAAAATATTTGCGAGTCTTTATCGGCAGATACGCAATTGGCCTGCTACATTCTGACCAGGGTCCTGCGTTTAGCTCTCAAGCTTACAAAGAGGCCATGACCAGCATGGGCATTGTGGTACTCTTCCCCCTTCCATCCTGAGGGTAATGCGGTAGTGGAAAGAAAAAAACGGGACATGAAGCAATCTATAACGGCGAGGGTATTAGGTTCGGGTGATGGATGGGTCAAACATTTAACAAGTGTCCAACGTAGTCTTAACAATCTGCCAAGAAATTCTCTAAAAGGTATCACTCCGTACGAACTATTGTTCGGCACTAGAATGCATATCCAGGATTTAGCTTGTCAGACTTCAGTGGTAGAAGAAAAAGCCTTTGATATCAAAGATCGTTTGGCTGTTTTACAGGACTTAAATGAAACAAGAAGAAGTCTGAGTAATATAAAGTTAAAGCCAACAGTCACTGAAGAGAAACCACCTGTCCCAGCAAGACCTGTCTGGATTTCAAAGATTGGGGATCTAGTCAGAGAAAAGATCGCGGTGAAAAAGGAATTTGGGCCTTCTTACAGAAAAGCAGTACCTGTCTTAGCTGTCAGCGGAACAAGATCAGTAGTACTACCGCCCCTTGCTGGTAAAAAGGAGAACAGAGTTGTATCCATCGACCTGGTAAAACCACAATCATGTGGCCAATAATAAGTAGTAGGCCCAGTGGACTCCCAAGAAGTAGCAGAAGACCAAACCTTGCTACAATCCAAGAGGTTCAAACTGAGAGACTAATCACTTTTGATAAACCTGCAGTGAACAAAAAAGGACTATGCAACAAAGCCATGGAACTTGTGCCTCTTGAAACCCAAATTGCAACAGTTCGTCAAGAAACACCAGTCTACAATGATGTAGCATCGGACTATACTAATGAAACAAAGAAAAATGCAAAAACAAATGAAAATCCGGAAGCAATTCCAACAATTGACAGAACTGCATCTGGCTACCTCATCAATTTCGATGACTTTTCTGATGATCCAAGTGAACATGAAGAAACGCCAGCAACAAAAACTTTCAAAGACAAAGTAACTGAACTCTTTAATCAACTCAAAGAAACCTATCTGATTTCTCCATGGATTGAATTTTGGATTGTGTTAGGCGTACTTCTCCTCCTGCTTTGGCTCATCATGGTTTTATGTTTGGGTAGATTTATTGATGGAAAATATAGTACAATGGACACAGCAAGTCAGAACATCAACTTGGTCCTAAAGCCTCACACATCTCATATCAAGAAAAGAGAACTGTCATCAGTGAACATCACAGCCAATCCAATACCCGGTGGGGTAGCATGGGACAAAACGGATTATGAAATTTATGGCCCGATTGAGCTCTTGAAATATCCACACCAGTTCAAGGTTTCATTAAGTGACTTTGTAAAACCAAGTACTTTCTCTGATGATTGGGACTTTGAAATATTAATAATATGATGTCAGATTTAGTAATGTCAGCTAAATTCACAGAACATGATTATTTGCAGGGTTCATCAAATTAGGAAGAAACGTACTGTTATAATCATTATGGTCATCACTATTTGCATAAATGTGCTCAACCTAGAAATGTTTTTAATTATAACCAATGGGAACATTGTGCAACACCGCCTAAAGGCAGCTCGAAAACATTTTTATGAGAAATTCCCATACTTCTCAGGGTTTAACACAAGTGATCCAGAAACGTTTTATTTCAAAATGTTAAATAAGACAGGAATGAAAACAATGTTGACAAATACTAAATTGATTTATTCTGAAACATTTTATGAAAAAATTACTACATTTGGTTTTGAATTTTGGAAAAACAACATTGAAACAAAAACCATCTGGGGTACTAAAGACTGGCAGGTACAAGGTTTAGAAGCATTATTTAGAGCCTGCATGATCCCAGAACAGATAATATTCCTTAATGACACCATTCAGCAAACATCCTGTCTTGGTTTAGCCAAGATAAAAGACTTAAACAAACCGTCTACTCCGAAGCCCATACCTGATAGTAATAGCACTACAGATGTGGAGATAGACGTATCCCATATTTTACACCAAAACAGAACAAATCCTGATTGGAAGAAATGGTTGATCTGGCCCACAGACACAAATAACTGTCAAGATAGATTCCTGAACAAAACACAGGGGTTAAAACAGAACAGGCCAGACCCAAGATATTCCCAGAGACAACATCCAGGGATAGTTACAACATACAGTGTAGGGAAACTATGCCTCAAGTGGCTACAGAAATCCACAGTGGCTGAAATTAAGCAACACTTGACTTTACTTAAAGAAGGTGCTGACTTGCGTGATTTCATACTGGGACCACGCAAACAGCGTCAAAAACGTTTCATATACGCCGGTATATACGCTGCTTACAACAAAGCTTGGAAAGTAATGCAAATTGAAACTGCAGAAAAAATACGAGAAATTGATCGTATAAATTTGGAAAAATCCCTTTCTGTAGTGGACAATGGGTTAACGACTCTGTCCTCCAGAATATATTCACTGGACTGCATTGTATAATCTGCTATTGATATAATAGAGCAGGACTTGCTAATGTTACAACATGCTCAGTCCCAATTACGTTCTATTGTACAGCTCGGCTGGACGTTGCAAAATCTGCGTTCACGCTACGTGCCATGGCGTTTAATCAACATAACGTCATTATTCTCTATCTTTAACCTTACTGATAAACAAATCAGTTTGGCACAAAAAGGAGCAGGCTATACGATTCTGAGCATTGAAAAACTTGAGAGATTACCATTGACAATGTCAGAGAGACCTGTCATTGAATGGATAATACATGGAACGATTACAATCCCAATAACAACTTTCCAGTTTAAGTATTGCCAAAAATATATACCAGCAGGCCTGTATGAAAGGTTGGGTAAAGGATACATCAAGTCAACATGGAATTTACCTTATACACACAAATGTTATAGTGATGGGAAAAAAGAGGTATTTCTTAGTGGTAACAATTGTAAAAAATCACTAAGCGGTACACTTCTGTGTCAAGGTATTAACTTGCATGGAGCCTGCGAAGGTTCATTAAATAACCTTTCATGTCACCTTCATGGCACTCCTGCAGCACAGATAGAGCCATTTTTCAGACTGCTTTCCAACGGCAGCTGCGTTCTAATAAGTGACCACAGCTGTTGTGGCATGGTGCCAGGAAAAGCCTATCTCGTGAGCGTTACTTCCATGGTCACTTGCTGTATGCATGTATTGTATCCAAGCAGCAATCCAGACATGGAGGCGGCAATATGACCTTCTTTGAATATCTCTTCTATTCGAATTGATACATTAAGCAGAATGAAGTCAATTATTTTACAGACAACTGTGCCTTTACCCTCGTCCAAAGAGACGTATGATCTGCAAGTTGCAAGAACAGCAGCAGAGATACATTCCCTATTATCAACAAATTGCCCCGTGCATTTAGTAGAAATGTTAGGTCAAATTTTAAACATGTCTGATACCAGTGGCATCGCACATGTATTTAAGACAATTTTTTCGAGACTGTTAGCACCCCTTGAAACAGTTCTGGGCATTTTCCCGAATTTTGTCCATTCCCTTTTCGGCGGCCTGCCTCTTCTTTTGGGACTCGTAGCAGGAATTTTATTTTTGATCCTTCTGCTCCGATATGGCAAGCCAAGCCACAGACAAAACTCCAGCTACAATGGGAGAGACGATCCTAGCAATACGTTACCGAGACCGAATCACTAAAGTCCTCGGATTAGCGGCTAAGAGATCTGAATACAACTTGGTTTCTTTCATTCAGACCAATCTGGCAAGATTGCATCTTACCTGTGCTTCGATGTCTGCTATGCGGAGAAGAATGCATGTTGGACGTCTGTCTTACACTACCATCAGCAGTACCTATGGATATCGATACTTTGCTTGGTTAGGTAACGGCTCATGCATCGTGTTTTCCCCAGCAGCTACCTATTCTGATGACGGCATTCGTTGAGACTTCACCATTACGAGTAGGTGGCGGTGAAGTACGAGATGAAAGCAGCACCACACAGGTACAACCTTCTGTGAGCATTGCTGATCCCGACATCGATGATGGCAATGGTTCTCACATATGCACTATTTCAGCTTTTTCGAACTTGGTCGAACTTTCACCTGATGTTGTAGACCAATTTTTCGCAACACTGTCTGATATGATGTTCTCCCCTAATAACGAGAATAACTTTTCACACAACGAGCACACAGCGTTCCCTGAACTCTGAATTTGGCCTTCAGTTTTTTGATGAAAAAAACTACTGAAAACAATTGGAACTATTTTTTCCCCTGAAAGCGAAATTATTTTTTTCCACTTCCAAAATATTTACCTTTTTGTTGGCACATGGTACTCTGCTTAAAGTAGAACTATTCTTAGAGAACAGAGCTTCTATTTTTAGGGACACTAGAGACAATATTTTACCTCAGCCTCTAGCACATGTACAGTATTTTTTGTAAATATGTTATGAAATGGTCTCGACCTTCTTTTCTGTATTCAGAGCCATTTCATAAATGTAATTTTCGCAATTCATTCAGCCGATATTTATATATGCATTTTCTGAATGATATCACTGCTTGAAAAAGGTACAGTACCAATACTCATTTTCGTGTATATACCATACACCATTTCAAATGCAATTTATGTATTTTGGGGTGGGTTGGAAAACACACATGCATCGTTATATGTTTAATATTGCTTAGTATTTTGTAATGATGGACATTAATACGTGGAGTGGGTGTTGTGAATCTATCTAGGATCTTAATCAAGATATCCCCGATTCATGCCCTTATGTGGTTATAACAAAACATATCCTTATAAAGGCATAGGAATCATGTCCATATCTAGTCATAGCCCATGCAGTCCAAATATGGCAAGGCTACTCCCATAGACTCCTCGAAAGTACAACGCGTTCTTTAAACAAACCAAGCCTCCAGCAGCCAGGGAAATCCCCCTGCTTTTGTTTTGATTTGCACAAGAACTCCTGGAGTCCAGAAAGAACTGTTAGTTCTTAGTGACGTCTTATGTCCAACCTTACGTCAAACCCGGCACCTTTCAGGTATAAATATACCAATGTTGCCTTAAGCAAACACACGGTGGTTTGGAGCAGAGCGGCTATCTACTTGCCTGACGCCCAGCTGATGCGAGTGCCGAAGAAAGCCGACCCTCCCCATTTGACACACTGAGAGAGACGCTGTCTTTTCTCCTGCCGAGAAATTCCAGCTCCGGTGTTTCCAGTCACCCTTGCGGGTTGCTGGGAGATCGAGTCCTGAGAGAGAGATACAAGACCTCCTACATTCTAGAACCAAGGTACGGAGCTGACTAAATCCTTAAGAGAATTCTTGATTCAGATTCTTGGCAAAAAACCAACTTAACTTAAACTGCAACTTACTTACTCCTTCCAAAGTATTAGGCTTAGGTCAGGTACACCGGGGTAGGCGTATCTTAGAAGCACCAGTTGAGTATGTTAGTCAATGTTTTTATGTATGCATATATTTTATCCATTTTAAAGTATCATATGGCTAAGAAACCATATCAATGCTTTTACAGTATTATTTCATAATACTCCTTTTACTGTACGTACTTTACTTCATGATAAGTATTGCTATTGTGGCAACTCATTTCTCTTGCATGAGAAAGAGGACTGCTCAATAAATAACACCTTTTATTGAAAACGCCCGTCTTTCTATTTCTCTGCACTCTGGTGAAACTAAGTATGCATGATTGCCTGAGTGAAATAACTGTCTATTGTTTTCACACGACTCTAGAGATATACTCTTTATTCTGAGGGAGCAAAGTGGTCATGTTTATGCGGTTGTCAGAAGCTAATCCCTTCTTGTCTATTCAGGGAAATTAACACCTCCTTGTTTACTCGAGAAAGTTTCTAGTGACCTCTGAGCTAGCTGGCAAAACTAATTAAGTCTAATATAGTCAGTAGAGACCTAGATGACCTCAGTCCTACGTCTACACTGCTGTTTATATTATTCCAATGCGCAGAGCCTATTGGGAATATAGGAACTACACTACAGTAGTTGCTGCTTGTGTAGGATTACACTCCCCTCAACCAGTAACTCAGTTTCCGGCAGTTCTCATTGGGGTTTACATACGTTTGCATTCACGTTTACATAAGAAAAAGCTCGGGGTCATCAAAGGCACACAATGTCACACACAACTGAATTAACTAAGCTATCAACAGATATATTGTCCATCTTCAGAATTTTATCCAACAAATATTATTCAAAGAGTAGGTATAAAGAAGGTTATACCATCGCAGTAGAGCATACACTGAGGCTTAACAGACGAGTGACACAAAGACATGACACGCATGCAGGGCAGAGGGATAGAGAAATACAAGATGATTGAGCAAACAGGTGACATAAAGGAGACATGGGTTATTCATAGGACTGGAGTTTGTCCTAGTAGTTGACAACATAACAGGGTCAGCTCCGAGTTTTTTTTAATAACGGCTTAGGAAACAACCCAAACTCCCACTCAGATTACACACTAAATGGATTTCAATCACACAATAAGACATCCACTAGTCCGGCTCAGTGAATTATTAGCAACCATTCTCCGCCAAAGGATGGGATCTAAGCTATGGAAACAGTCGTCTAACTGACGACACCTGGGTCAGAGGCCCATGAAATAAGTTCTGAAACCAGAGGTAAACCCAGCACAAGAAAGGCAGCTCCGAATGAACCAGCCTCCTGCATTTGAAAATCCTCCTCTGTTCCCAGACTCGGGCGTGTGTGGCCCAGGGCACACCCCGGGAGTCTTTCACCGCAGCTGATGGACATGTTGCTCACACAGGTTATTGCCATGAAGGCCGACCACTTTCTAAGGTAACCGCTGCCGACTCAAACAACTACCTGTCATTTTGTGCTAATTCTGCAAAGAGTGTGTATTCCTGAAACTGCGATAAGTACACAGAACTGTGACGAATACTGAAGACATATGTAACCTGAGTTCATGACCAGACTTCAACTAGCATGGCTCAACCGGGAAAGCCGCACAACGAAGAGCTGAGAATACCTTGAAGGCTGGCTCCAAAAAGAAGTCAGCAGAATCAGTCGAACATTGTTACGAGATTTAAAGTATGACACAAGGCGAAATCGAAATACCTGTGGAATCTTGATTTTTTCCAGTTGACGTTTTGAATGCCTAAATCCACATAGGATTCCGAGAGCTGCGCTTCTGCACATGTGCCATTAAGGTACACCCCCAATTTAGCAGCGGATTCATACAGGGCAACTTGCTCCTTCAGTTCAGTTAGCTCCTCCTACAAGTAAAACAACACAATTCAAGTTTGCACTTTGCCGTGGACTGGACATCAATGTTACCAAAGCGAATAAAAAGATCAGGGAATTAAACACAACTTCCACCTTAACTGAAAAGACAATGCTCAACGGTATCAACAAGTGCCTGGATTTGTCAAACACATGCATACTCGCCTCTTGTACCCGTTTTCCATTAAGAGATTAAAGGAACCGAGCACCATCGCGTGGCACAACTGGAAATTGCACCTTACAATTTTAAACTATGAAAAGATTAGGGAACCTCGGAACTTTAACTCGGCAGAGCCCCTGCTCATTTAAATCACTTGTTTGCCACACACGCATCTCAGTTTTTAGCCACATAAATCCTAATTCTCTCTTTTTGGACTATCAACCGCATGGATTTTATAGACGATGTTAGGGCTAATATGTAGACCATGGATATTCGCAAACATTTCACCAGGAGCCCAAAAGTATGTCAGGACCGCAGGAATTTTTCAATTCTGCGGCTGCGGTGCTTTCAGCATCATTATGGTTATGACGCATTTGCCACAGAAGTAATCATCTGCTATATAATCTGCAGATTTTAACCCAAAAAATGTTTCTAGCTCAAACAGGTCAAAAGTTACAGAAAGTGTGGCAACCAGTGTTGACAACGCAGTGTGGGCCCTATGCAAAGGATGGCTATCATCTTTTAGTTAGTCAACCCTGCATAATTCTAGGGACCGCAAGTATGGTCTATGCCGGCATAACCAAAGGCTGCATTGATGTCAGCAGGATAGGGGTCGTGGAGGATGTGGGGTGGGCGAAGGAGAAGTAAAGCATGTACATGGCGCCGACAAAGAGCCTGGAAGTTATTTTGAAGGACAAATCGTACCCCTCTTATGCCTTTGCCCCCTTCAATGCCATTATATGATAGAGCTGTAGAGCCACAGACGGGTCGAGCAGTTGCTTCCGGCATGGCTCGGGGGTGGGAATGAGAGGGTGTGGGGTTTTAATAAATAACAAATTAAATAAACTTACCTTGAGGCCGGGTCCTACGTCTTCTCTGCTACTGCTTGCCTGCCTCCGACAGGAACAGGAAGCAGGCAGCCAGGCTCCCTCCCCTAAGCCAATCACAACGTTGCAATGCAGCATTGTAATTTGTCTGAGAGCTGTGACACGGTGCTCAGCCAGGGGCCGGAGGGGGGGGGGCATATTCTCCATGCAGGCTGTAATGCAGCCTGCATGGAGAATGGGAAAGTGCGTAGGACTGGTTTGGTATCCCCAACTTTGGTGTTTACAAATTCCACAGCTACTTTATGGCTTCAATAAAACTAGAGATGTTTCATATCAAATATCTCATATTATTAAACCCACACTGATTCCAGGGATGGATTAATTTGTACATGCACCCAGAGGGCTCCTGAGGGGTGCCCCCACAAAACATACCAACTACAAGTGAGCTGGATGACTGGTGCAGACCAGCATGCCACCACAGACACGTTTCTGACCCCCTGCATGTGAGAGCCCTTACTATGAGGGCAGAAAGAATGCCTGCTCCATCCAGAGGTGTGATCACTTCCTCCAAGCAGGATGGCTAAGTGATCAGCCTATCAAGGCAGGAGGCTTCAAAGGCCTCTACCGCCTTTGATATGCAACCCAAGGCTTCCCAAGACAGGGGGAATGCCACCCCCTGGGCCGATTTGGCACCAGGACAGGCGGGACAACTCTCAGGCTAGTACCACCCCTAAGGAGGGCTACCTGAAGTGGACACGACTTTTCAAATTTCAACATTATTTTGGGCGGAATTGGGCTCTCTGGATCAGGGATAAGACCACTTCCCACAGAAAGTGGTCATTTAGAGGGCGTAGACACCCTAAAGGTAAGTAGCCCCTAAATTTGGTATTTAGGTGGCACCACTGACACCAGGAAATTAGATTTGAAGGATCAAGAAGAGTTGATGAAGAAGATATGTGAAATAAGTGTGAACTGAAGAATGCTGTGGACTTTTGGCACCAAACCCTGTCTGCGTACCTGCATCAAGTCTCGACAGTCCTGACCAGCGACTCATCCTGCACCTGACTAGCTTCCAAGAACCGCAGGAGACTGCCAGCCCTTCACAAATTTCATCTTAATCAGTTGGTCGCAAATAATAGTAAGAGGCTGTTGCTACATTCTTTTTAGATCAAACATTGTGACAATGTGCAACAGATCCCGAAGAATTTTGTTTGCCTTGGATCCATTGGATCTTAGAAAAGTCTCCTATGCAGGCAGCAACGGCCAGTCTAAAGTAAGACTGTGTTTTAAATGATGCAGATAATTCAAAGAGCTGGAATTAGAGACTTTATTGAAATTCAGTTGTATTTAGCCTTTAGATATTGACAACTCAAAAGACTAAACGACATAGCAGAATCGACATACGATCGTTTCATGTACCCTCCCATATCCAGGCAAGGTCATTATCTGAGACCTATTGTGAGATTACCTTTTTTATGTGAGGGATAAAAATGTTTTTCTTGCTCCATTGGATTAGGTTGTCCTTTGTTTTGTTAAAAACATGTTGGATTAACAGGTAGTGCACGAGGTTATCACCATGAGAGAAGCATCATTTTAAAATACACAGTCTTTTATCCTATATCTCTTTAACATGGACCTTCATCTCTTTGTCTTTTTCCACATCTTTCCATTTTTAAATAATTTTCTTTACTTTCGTTTCGCTTTTATCCTTGAATATTGACTCAATCACTTTTCCGTCCTGGTTTCTCACATTAAGTGCTTCATAAAATATATTACGATTGTGATTTTTTTTTCTTTAGATCAAGTCAGCAATGCAATATCTATGATTTTTCCTTTTTTTGTTCATCAGCAAGCAAAGCGTATGCATCTAACTGTTATGATTAACTGTCTTTTCTAAATAGCATATGTCAATGTTTGCCGGCCCATTAACGATATAGATCTAACAAACACGGTCTGGTTAGAGTAATCAGTTATAAATGAATATGCTAGGTTTTTATGTAGAACAAATAATGTATGTATATATATTGTAATTTGGTAACCACTATGTTTTGCCTTACACAGTTTTCTGGTATAGACGGTCCCCTGATGAAGGCAGTAGTGCCGAAACGAGCGTAGTGTTGGTATCTACTGCTTGCCCCCATCAAAATTGTCAAGTATTTGAATAAAACTACCGTAATTTGTACTATTTTTGATGAAAATCGTTTTCTTGGTTAATGTATATAAAAGATGCATCTATTTATTTATCTTGTACTGATGTACGTCAACTCAATTTGAAAATATCAAATAAGTAAAAAAAAATTTTTTATTAAAACAACTAAATTAAAAGAAATCATATTTTTAACTAATAAGTGTATTCTGTCTGCATTGGTAAACAGTGTGGTTACTCTTTTTTCTTATCATTCCTAGAGTATTTAATGTTGTGTATTATAAAGCTTGCTATTGTTTCTTTACTTACATAGTTTGTCCCTGCAATTAGCAAGCACATTGAATTGTAGGGGTCCCCGTTTTCTAAAAGTATAGCAAATTCCCAGCAAATCTCCTTTGGAGAAGAGGAGCTACTCCCCTGCAGGCCGCAGGCACCAAAACGCAAAGTCCCGTCGATCGAGTTGCCGCTCTCCAGCCACCCCAATGCAGTGGCCTACCAGAAAGAGGACCCCGTGCTCCTGAAGGTCAGATCTGTCCCTCCACCAAGTGAGAGGACACAAGAACTAGAGCCACACAGGCCCAATACCAGGTACCGAACCCCTTTGCAACTATGCATAGCCCATGAGGGTCCAATCTGGACTCCCACTGCACCAAGACCCAGCAGCCATCGAGGGACGTCCGCACCGCAGTGAGCCAATTCCAGAGTGGCCCAGTAGTCCTGATTTTTTTACCCTCAACCGGCGAGACTGAGGACAACTAGGCTCCAGGACGCACAGAGCCCAGCCAACCTCTTCACTCTGCACCTGAGCGCCCCCGCCTGGGTACCAACAAACCACCTGTGCCCCCTAATCCCCCAGGAGCCTTGTGATCAGAGCCCCCTTTGGGAGCTCCCAGATTTGTCTCCAAGTCCCCCTCTGAAGCCTGTTTCTAGGTGGCTCCCCTTCTCCTTACCGGCATAGCGAGTACAGCTACCAACCCGATCAGCACCTCTGCACTTGGACTTGGACTTCCCAAGGCGGGTAACGAACAACTGCAAGTGGTATTTGGACCTTGGGCCCTTACGACCTTATGATCCTAAGGAGATCACAGAAGCGGACAGTAAACACTTGTATAAGATCTATTCCTTTTCTCCTATAGGAAAGCATTGTATGTAAAGGCGCATTTAATCAACTGTTTTACTTACCTGCAAAATTCAATATTTTAAAAAAAGGTACTTACTTGAAAACGAAGGTCTTGGTATCAAAGATTTATATAAAAATATGACTTTTTTCTAAATTGATCTTGGATTTATTCTCGAGTATTTGTCTCATTTATTGCCTCTGTGACTACAACAAATGTTTAGCACTACCCTCTGATAAACTTAAGTGCTTGCCCACCCTACCACAAAAAAGAGCATTTGGGTTATTATTTTTGCCTCTGTAAACTAATTGAGGTTTGTCTGGACTCTTTACACAGTGTACTTCGTTTTGGTCCACTATATAAGGAAAAGAGCTTCCTACAGCTTTTAGAAAGGGTATGTTAGTTCTTGCATTTGTGGTGCAGCAAGTCACATACAATCCTAAGACAACACACATTACAAAACCTCCGCCAGGTGAGCAGGCCCAGGGGGCACATATGTAGAGCATATAGCCCCCGCATAAAAACTCACATTAACACTTGGGTCCATATGTATCAACACATTTCCCCATAGACACAGAATGGGCAAAACCCTTTGATACATCTGGCCCTTGGTCACCTAGAGCAGGGCTCGAAAAATCCTTAAAATGTTCCTAGTCTTGCAGGTCTAGTAACTTGAAAAATCTCTTTGACCTAACTGTAACTAACTTGACCTCTGAGCAAATATGACAAGATAACAAGATTTAAAGGCATCTTTATTGCTCATTAACTTTGTGAGCAATAAAAATGCCTTTAAATCTGGTTATCCTGTCATATTTGCCCTGCTTTCAGAGACAGAGGTCAAAAGTCACTGTGTCTTCCTACTCGCCAGAAAGGGTGAGATGGCTTTAAAAATAGGTCGTCCTGAATAAATGTACGAGGAGGGCGAGGGGAATTTGAGCCCTGCACAGATTAAAAGAATATAGGGGCAGCATATGCCTATGCTGAGAGCTAAGATTGTGTCAACATGTAACTCCAGGACCATGAAGTGGGGACCTGTGTCGATCTCAACTCGTCCACTGAGTATGAAGTCGTCTGAATTTAGCTCTGTTCTCTGCTTTTAGAAAAATTCTCAAGAACTTGGATGGCCAGGGAGAATTTTCCTATAGGTGGCTCAGACCTAGTCTATAACAATCCACTCTTGAGCCCTCCCTCTCCCTGTCTCCATGCTTTCACTTCTTAGATACACAGTCATTCCCATAGGCTCTAGACCAATCATACACCCGCAGACCTTTCACTCATCCAAGCTTTAACCGAGGCACATTCAATAATGCATTCACCCATCCTGACAAAGATACAAAGTTCCTACCACTTTCTTGGGGACGCTAGGTGTGGCAATACCAAGAGACCTGAAGATGCACTGTAAATATCATGCCTGAGCAAAAGGTCTAATCTACATACAGACTTTCTAAATCTTGAAGGGGGCATTATCCATAAAGCTGTCCACTAGAGAGCAAAGACCATAGGAATTACTACAAGTGTGCCACACTGTGCTACAGTGGCGATCCTCCAAGTAAAAAACAAGTCTCTCAGTCCATTACAGAAGACTGGTTGAGCAGTCGTGAGCTGGTAGCTCAACTTTTCCATTGAAAGCAATGGCAAAGCCACCACTTCTCCATGGCATGTATGCAAGTCACCTAGCAGGTCTACAGAGACCTAAAGGCAGGGTGCAGAATGACACGGGTAGGACATGTACTTTTCATGTCCTGACAGTAAAACAAGCGAAACTAACGTTTTTACTGTGCTTCATGATTAATCAAAAGATGGGAGTTTGAAGAAATTCAAACTTTCCATTAAATATAATCTCCATGGGCCGGTTTACACTTTCTTGTTTATTTCTTGCCAGCACATATATGCAATGGACTCAAGATCTGATAAATAGAGTGAAAATACAGATTTTTTTAAAAAGCAGTTTACCTCACCAATGTTTGGTTTAATAAACCAAACTCCAATCTAACAGTAGCATGTCAGATGTTTTTTGGGATCCTAAAAATTGATTTAACAACTTTTATTTGTAATTTGTTCAAAAGTTCCCTATCTATGCCCCGAAAAATTATTGACCCATATGTGAGCAAGGGAATGAGTTTCGCCTTCATTACCTTCAGTAAATACTTGTAACTTGGGCATAATATTTTATCTCGCAATAATCTAATAGCAAAAGACAATGAAGTTGCTTTGGCCAACAAGTTATCAAAATGTTGGTTAAAAGTCATTCTATCATCAAGCGTAACTCCTATATATTTTGCTGCTTTACTGTTCCAATAGATAGGCCATTCATTTTTCATAATGTCTTATCTGATTTAGTTGATCTTATTACCATAATCCTTTTTAAAATGTATTTATTTGTAAACCATTTGCTAATATATATTGACATATCAATCTTTGCAGCCCTATTTGCGTGTGACTTAATAAAATAGTATCATCTGCATATTGCAAATATTTTATACTTTGTCCTACAAGGACTGGAGAATGAGCATTAACATTATGTAGAGGATGTGATGTGATAAGTCACACATAAAAAGGTTAAAAAGACATGGGGCAAGTACGCAGCACTGTTTAAGACCACTATGTGTTTCGTGTCGGCGAGTGGTACAACTTCCGTTCCCCAATTTTTACTGTGGAAAATCCTGGTCGCACAACTGGCGAGTAAAGGGATAAACGCTAACCTCTCAGCTGGGCTAACTCCTGAATGGGGCAACCAAAGTAGGCACTCCAAGGTATAAAGGTTTTAAACAACTCATTACCTTAAGCCCAACTTATATCTCACATTGAAATTAATGTAACTTGTTGCAGTGTGCAGTGTTAGCAAAGCAGCTACATTGCTGCCTATAAAACTATTGTGCCTTCCTAGGCACACACAAAGCCTGTTTCACGAGACAGCTTTCTGTCCTCCTGAAGACATGCTAATGACTCCCAGGAACGTGAAAAATTAGGGATTGAAGGCAAGGGAGGTGTCTCCTCCCTACAGCAGGAAGCCACTTGGGTGTTAGCCCCAAAGGGCAGGTTTCAAAGGTGAAGCCATCTTTTAAGAGCAGATGTGTAACACCAGGGGAGGGTTGTTGCCCCATTGTTGAGGTAGGCAGGCTGGCATATGAAGCAGCGAGGGGAAACCAGTTGCCAAACTGGTTATCCCAGGGTCATATAGCCCTGGGGTAGCCACACCCAGTGGGCAGGCTTGGTAGGTCTGAACACAGAGTGAGGGGACTCGCCATCTTGGTAGTGGGCTGAATGGTGCATCCTGAGATAAGCTTTCCAGTTGATTTAAGGGCAATCGCACACCTAGTGAATGAAGGTAGACAATGTGAGACAGTAGGTAGGTGCAACCTGGTTAACGCTCCCGAGTACGAGGGTAACAAATGTTCCAAGACTAACGTTATCCCGTCTAGAGGAAACACCCCCACGATGCACTAAAACAATTATTTCAATAACTTTCAGACGATTATTTTGTATATTTTCTCTAATTAATTTATTCAAATCTTTTCATCTTCAACAATGATTATTTTCATCATGTTTTTTTATATGGCATGCGTATGCCCTATGCATTTCGGGCTCTGCCCTTCTTCAGGGTACTTATTATGCTTCCTGTCTACTAATCCATGGTTTGTCATGGAGGATATCGTTTCCAACCTTAACAATATGAAACAGTGTGATTTTACGTGGCTCATTGCGTCGCGTGATTGGCGTGTTTTTACGCACAAGGTCGGCCTGAATTTGAAAGATTCTTCTCCGTTTCCGCATCCTGGGATAACCAGATGGCACACGCCAGAGGAAGTTGTCACTAGGAAGGAGGCTACCAACTGCATCCTGCAAAGAGCAAAAAGAGAGCACCCCAGACACCCAGAGCTCAGATCTCAACTGACTTGAAAAAAGGACTGCCCTGCTGTACTGAGGGACCAGCGAAGAAAGGCTGCACCATCAAAGACTGCACCTACTGCACCTGATGGCGAGCAAAGAGAGGGACTTGGCCTGACGTGTCGTGCTCAGGGAGAAGCTGGCTCCAGAGCCCAGTCGAGCCAAGAGAACTCGAAGAACCAGACGACTAGCCTTCTATTCACAGCAGAGGGACACAACAGCTGAAAAAGCCTACTGGGGCAAGTCAGTAGTCCAAAGTTGTCAAGCCACTACCGCCATGCAGCACTAAGGACTGAGGACTAAGAACTGGCGCACAGAGTTGCACCCAGGTTTACTGAACCCGGGGGTGCTGTCGGAGAGTTGCTGTGCCCTTCAGAAGGAGAGATATCAACCCAGGAAGGACTGGACTGTGACAGCAACAAAGGGCGACTGAGAGTCCAGTGGGCACTGGACTACGACCAGACTGTAAATGTCTTCATTGGACGCCGACCCTGCAACCAGAACACCCCCCACCATCCTTGTGAACCAAGGAATCCCTACAGGAAGACCCCAGTCAACTGCTTCGCATCCACAGCATCCATGCAACATCTTCAGCATCCTTCATTTCTTGCATCAGGACTACCCCATAAGGAATCTATTGCAACACAGATAAAGTGCCTGGAACTACTGAAGGACTGCTTCTTCTGAGAAGGTAACTGTACTTAAGGACCTTGCTGGGCCCCCTAACTACCTCCCTGATGCCGTTGGTCATCCCCAAGTATTCACAACCAACTGCATTGTCACTTCCCTAAGTTTTCTTTGAAAAAGTTTCTAAGTGTACAATTCACCACGCCTCGGGGAGCTCCACTGGCTCCCAATACGCAAAGGTGCTCATTTCAGACTCCTCATACACACATTCAAGGCACTGCACAACTTAGGCCCCATCTACCTGAAATGTGTCATCTCCTTCCACCAACCACAAGACATTTCTGCTCTGAATGGCTCCTATTCGGACACATCGCATGGATAGACAAAACCAGATCAGGAGATCTCTTTACATCGCTCCTGAAGCGTGGAACGATTTCCCACTCCACATTAGAGATTCCTCCTCTTCTTGAATTCCTCAAGAAGCTAAAGACCGGGCTTTTCAATTAATCAACTTAGCATTGGCAGGGCTAAGCACACACACTGGCTCAGCACCAGAATACCCTCACTGTTGATAGTGTGCTTTACAAATGCAACATAACATTTGAGCCTGTCCCTTAGCGAGTAGTCTGTCGGTATGGCACCATACTGATCGTACAGCAAGAGGGAGAGAAAATTAAAAGGAACATATTTTTCAGAACATTTAGAGGTCCAGTACATTAAGCGTCAATCCCAGCTCCGTAGCCAGCACATTAGGGAAGTCGTAGACTGATCCCTGGAGCACCTGTGATGGAATGTCATTGGGATGGAGCCAACAATGTGTTCTACCACTCCCAAGGCCTGGTTGGAGCCACTGGTGACTCCATCTCAAGGGGACCAGCCTCGCTATAACCTGAGGGCTCATCCTGTCCCTTCTACCTGTCAATTAGAACTTTCAGGTGTAAATGGGTATGGGTGAGTGGCAGACTAAGTTGTGAATTGTTGGTCTGTTTTAAATATTTTATATTTTGGGAGGTATGTAGTACTTAGGAGTGCTCCCACAGGGCATACCAAGTAGAGTGGGATTGTCCTCAGTTTCTCCCTATGAGCTGGGAGTAAAAAACTTTACGCTGGGTTAAGTGGATTAACCAATAAAAAAGTTGGAAAGCTTAAGTTCGGGGTCCCGGAAGAGCAAACCACGTGGAGTCTATGTCCTCACAGTGCAATGCACACCTTTCTTCCTAAACACCAGGTGCATGTCAAGTCATCCACAAAGCTGTTATATAGCTCTGATATTAGAGCCTACCCTGGATCCTAAGGAATGGGAGCTCAACAAAATACAAATTATTACAAACAGAGTCATTAGAGGCATACTACTAGATAAACTTTATTCCATAAATCTCAAAGAGCCTTTGTGTGATTTAGCACTACTTGGTGCAGTGAAAGAAAAACATTGGCCAGGATGGAAGCAATGTGTGTAGGGCTCATATAGGCAACACCCCGGTGAGCGGACATAAGTTTCTTTCATGACTATTTACATACCAATCGGTTTCCGAGACCTAGCTCATGTCCAGGTAACTGACCTGATTGATCAGTGGTACCTTTCAAGAAAGAAAAATTTCTTTCTAGTGTCCCCTCACTCACCGGGGTTTCCCCACGGTGACATGCTTCATCATTGGGGTGCTCCCAGTTCTCTACGAAAAGGGGCGTGCTGCGACTCACGAACTACGCAGGAGCACTTTGAAATGAAAGACTATGTGTTGTGCAAAGCAAGTGGTGGAGTGGGTGTAAGTGAGTTAAAAATACTGTGCTTACTGGGCCTCAACAAATTTATTATGCTCCTAGGCAGGTATGTTAAAAATGGGGTGAGAATCACTGTTTATCAACCTATAATGTGGACTGATTCAGTGAAAGGTCAACATGTTTCATGCTACCCCTAGCATTTGTTCAGGACTATGCCGGGACCAGCCCTGCATTTGCCACTCCTATGTCCATAATTAAGGAAAAATAGATACAAATAAAATAAATGCTTGGTAATTAAAGCATGCGTTCGTGTTAGAATACATACGTTTTATACTGATTTCAGACGCTGTAAAGATAAAGCACATTATTAGTAGCAATCACACCCCCCCCCCCCGACAGGGAAGGGTCACATAGTCTATGTGACAACGACAAATTTGCATACCTTCTGTATTTCAGGAAACCATTAAAAACATGTCTCTTCAACCAATAGGTGGGCCTTGGTCTCCTCAGTTACTCGCCGTTTCCAAAAGCAGAGCCAATAACCCTTCAGGTATTCAAGCGCTATATAAAACTAAATAGCATAGAACATAACATCTTCCTGTGAACTCTGGGCAGGAGTGGTATCAGCGGAAAGGCATACAAGAGTCCAGAGTTCAAGTTTAAGTTTAAGTGGAACGCATCTCCTAGTTGAGCCGCTTTAGGAACTCCAACAAGAAAAATGTGGACATTGTGTGTTGTGGCTAGTGGCAAACAAATCGATCCATGGTTCTCCCCTTTCTTGGAAGCGACCATGCGCCACCTTCGGCTGAGTTTATTTGCCCTGGTTTTTAGAGATCCCTCCAGGTGTTGTACAACCAGGAAGATGTCCAAATAATCCAGCCATGATCAGTGGCGCAGGGCCTTGGAGCACAGGGCCGATGACCCCGTTGGCCGTGTTTGTAGCATTACCACATGGCCGTAGTGTTGTCCGTGAACACCTGAAGCAGCCTTCCCCTGATGGATGGAAGAAAAGCTTTCAATGCCAAGTCGACAGTACTGTGCTCCAGAAGATTAACATGGAAATGAGATTCTGCTGAAGACCAGAGTCCTCTGATCGCCACCTCTCCCAGACTGCCGCCCCAACCTAGAAGTGATGTATCGGTCACCACTATCAACTCCAGGTGGGGAAGGGCGAGGGGTCTGCCGCTGATTCAATCATGGTTCACCAACCACCACTGCAGATCTTTTGCAGTCTCCACTGGGATCTGGATCAAGGGAGAGAGATTCTCCTGGTGCTATGCCTACTGGGACTTCAGGTCCCCTTGCAGAGCCCGCATTTGCCGTCTGGTGTTTCACTAGCAGGATGCAGGAGGCCATCAGCCCCAGCAACATCAATCAGTCTCACGGAGATCCAAGACTAAGGTCAAAACATCAGGATCATAGCCCGAATGGCCCAGACGCTCTACTTCGGAGTCATGTGTGACAGAGAACCTCAGCATATGCAAAAGATTTGCAGTAGTCTGGAGGTGGGCAACAATCGGCTGGTGCGAGCTTGCCTTCACAGCAAGTTGTCACGGTAGAGGCAGACTGGAACCTAACCTTGCTGATGTGCTGCAACCACTGCCACCACTTTCGTGAACAACAGAGTGGTACTGGTGAGGCAAAAGGGTAGAACAGTGAACATTAAATACTCCTGGGCCATTAAAAACCGTTGGTAATGCCTGTGGGCCAGCAGGACGGGAATGTAGAAATATATGGAGGCCCAACGCTACCACCCAGTCTCTGGGATCCAAGGCAGACAGGACCTGAGCCAAGTGAGCATCTAGAAATTCTCTTTCTGTAGTAAGTCATTGAGAGGGCAAATATCTGGGTCCAACTGAGGATTCTGTCATTTTTCGTCACCAGAGTAGCAGGAATAATGAACATGTCCTACTTCCGATGCTGTGTAACTGCAACAAAACAGGTCCTAGGATGCTTGTTTCCGGTCCAGAGAGGACCTGGCTTGGATGTTCGGGCTGGACTGTTCCAATGAGGCACAGGGTCAAGACTGATTTGCATATGGCCAGGTCTAAAATGGGGTGGCATGGTGAGCAAAAGAATGATGGATTTAACCCAGATCTCTTGACTGGGGGTGAATGCTTTGATTTGTTCTGCATTCCGTCCATCAACTGTGTGTCTTTTGCTTTCTCACCCTAAGTGCGCTGGGTATGCCCAAACTTCGGCCCCGAGCTCACTGCGCCACTAGATTCAAGCTATCCTGGCTAATCAGTGTCCAGTCAAATGCCTGTGTTATAAGAAAAAGTAATATTTTATTTCTAACTCTACACATGCAAAGGAATAGGACATTCAGAAGCAACAACACAGTCCTCTTAAGGTCGGGGCTCCAGTAGTAACCCCTGAACCATCCTCCTTCGTTTAACGTGTTCAGGGTTATTTCCTATTCGTTGGTGGCCACATACAGGGAATGATCACTATTAGGCCGTACTTAAGACTTAGCTTTTGACTCTTCAAGTTTTAGACAAGCGTCTATGGTGCAGCAGCACTATTAGAAGCGAGTTTGGTTCATGTCTTACCCACAGAAGAGTTCAGCGGCGCCGTAGATGGCCTTAGCGCAATCTACCATACGTCCACCTGTGCTCGGTGAATTCGGGCTGCCCAAAGTCCCCCCAGCAGCACACGGTGACACAGGCTATCTCTCCTGAGAGCAGCTGCTTGAGTTCTCTCAGTTGTCAGAGCACGTCCCAGCTGTGAAGAAGCGGTAAATTGGCTTTACCCAGAAGAGGTAGAAAGGTCGGTGGGTGGGTTGCGGGGAGGGTAGGCGAAGTTTGCCGAATCCTTTCTTCAGCTCCCCACTGGAGCGAGCAAGGGTGTGACGTCATCTACAGCGTCCTCAGTGGTGAGTCGGGGGCAGCTCCCTCGCAGTCCAACCAGCCAACCAGCCTCAGTCTCAGTCTCTCCCAAATCCTTTGGCAAAGATGGTACCAGCAGCCCCTCTTGACATACATGGATGCCACGGTATGAGATAATACGAGTTCAGGTTCCTCCAGCAGAAGCGCCCTAGCCAAGACGATTGCAAGTCTCAGCATTTCTTAAAGTATCAAATTTACTGCTGGTCTCCTCTGGCCCACTATGTCACCACAGCGTGGCGGTACAAGCTTAGCAGGACTCACACGGTGCTCAACATATGCCTCTGTCAACAACGGCCCTTTCCTGACATACGAGGGTCACCGAGCCGACACTGCACATGTTCATGAACCCGAATGGTGGACAGTCGAATCATCACACCTCGCACATGCAGTCCTCACAGTAGTGCTCCCTACTGAACCTCGCGCCCTCCAATGCTATCCTGTTCCTCTAGTCTCGACAAGCAGGCCCGTGCTGGAGCTCCTGGGTCCAGGGCAAGTGGTCTTGGTTTCCCAGGGTGATGTCCCCTCACCCAGCAGGGAGACTAGCAGGTCTTTGCCTCTATTCCTGGTCCTAGCAGAGCTTCCTTCCCCTTCTCACACAACACATCTGGCTGCTTGGCAGATGACAAAGTAGGAGTCTCAACTTCCCCATCTTCAAGTCCATTTCCAGACACCAAAATGTAATTCAGAGTCTGAATCTTTGATGTTTTATCTTGGGGTTCTGCTTCTTTTGAAGTGGGCACTTCTCTTTTCTTCTTTCCTCATGAAAGACTGTACATCACAGCAGTCAAGACTCCAAAGCTGACTGACCCACAACACAATTAATGGGAGTGACCAGAGTTCACATCCGGATTTCAGCCACAGTGATAGGGACATCAAAAGGTTAATCCAAGACTACCAGCCCTACTGTTTATGATTCCCTTATTAGACCCAACTCGTTTCTTGAGATGTTTACAGGCATTTTCCTTGTGATCTATCACTGAATAAATGAGAAGTCTATTGAAGAGCAAATGGAGTCTCTTCCTTATCTCCTCCAGTCCGTGTCCCACCCAGCACACAGAAATGCACTAAATACACAAATCTGTCTGGGGATTCCTCTCCTCATGTCTTCATCAGGTAGGCCTGGGCTTCCCAAAATGGAACCTACGGTCCCTCATGTAATGTACCTTTGCAGGCACACTTACTCAGTGTTCATTTACAGCACACTTACTGTCAAGCAATGTTACCTCCATGCACCATATCATTAAAAGTACACATGCATTCAGCACACACTCAGTCTGTTAGGCACTGAAGCTTTTCTATATTTAACCAGTGTGTGCTGTTTACAAATACAGACACTGCCAAAACACATGCTCACCATGTGGGCGCTGCACAACACTTCACTCTTCATGTATTGTACTTTATGCAAGCACACATACATCCAGCACCTGCTTTCATTTTGCACGCAATGCACAGGACTACATCTCTCATGCATTGTATTCCTCAGAGGCATATATACACCCAGTACATGCACTAACCACACATGCACAACACAGTACTGCTCTATCCTTGTACAGTACCCTTCCCAGACGCACACATATCTAGTGCACAGTCAATACTCCTGTGCTGCACAGCACTCCACATTTACCTGATGTAGGCCAAGGGGTGAGTTAAGCACACACCAGCTGAACTTTTAAAAAGGTGACTAAGCCTGTAGGCCTCACTCCATGACACAGGATAGAAAGGTTCTGTTCACTACTGCTGATAGCTACATGGTATGCTGCCACCACCGCAAACTTACTGCTTAACACTTGGCGAACACTTGGTGAAGGCCATACCTTCCATTATTTTGAACAAACACTTTGGGTGCACCTCCCAGTTCATCAAGGCAGAAATACATGAGTTAGTCCTATGTCACAGTGCACACACACGATGTGTTCACCTATGACAGAAAAAAAAAATCAGCATTAGGAATCCAGAGGTAGATGTCCCTTACCATCCAGAGGACTTTTCTGTCACAACATCTGCTGTATGATTTAGAGCACCTGCTAGTTGGAGGTGTGGAGGACTGGAAAGTACACTGGGACAGGGAAGTCTGATTGTCTGGGGAGGAAGGTTGAATTCTGGGCACGCTGGGAAGACCCGCCCATGGTCCTGGAAGGGGCAAAAGGAGGAGTGCTGTTGTCGGGAACCCAAGGAGAGGCTTAGGGATTAGGCAGTGGCCCATTTCTCCTTAAATCGATCAAGCGCCATGTCAGCCTTATTGCCAAATAGGTGGCAGCCATCAAAAAGCATGCATATATGGGAAGATTAGACATTCCTAGAAAACCTAATCATTATCAGCGGGGTGTGGCAGCAGAGTGCTACCGTTGAGGTCATGGCCCTGAATAGCGATTTAGTGGTGTCCAGTCCACACTGAATGGTGAACTTAGCTGTGTTCCGAACATCTAGCAAAGCTTGGTCAAGATGGCCCAACTCTCTTACAGGAGCATTGGCAGCAGCTGCGCAACCGAGAACCCACAAGGCATGAGTTTAATCAGCCAAAGAGGCAAACGTCGTTCACTGGCCACAATGCCAGGCTGGTGGAAGTAAAGATCCTCTTCCCAAAATTATCCAGCCGTTTATATTCTCTAACTGGTGGGGTGCTAGGGAATGCGCTGGGGCGCTCAATTTGGCATCGAGACCTTCATCACCAGGTTCTCTGGAGAGGGATGCTGGGAGAGAAAGGTTGGGTCTCCGGGGGCATGACAGTGGTGGCGGGTATTCATCCTGTGCACGGGAGCCTCTGTACAGGATTTGGTCCAGACACCCTGCAGAACGTTGGTGAGGGCCTCATTAAAGAGCTTATGCCTGGTTGAAGCACCTTAGTCAAAACGTTAGTCTTGGCATCGACAGAGGGGAGATGCAGGTCGAAGACATCCGCTGCACTTCGCTCATCATAGTGGATGATGGAGAACTGCCTCAATTTAAATTTTAAAAAAACGAGGTTTTGCTTTTCGGCAGTGACTCTTCTTTCTCGTCTTCTAATTGGTGGCCTCAGGAACTTGGCCCGCTCCCTATTACAGTTACAAAGGCAAAAAACCTTGTAGTTATCTGTGATACAGCCTTGTCCTATATACACCAGGTAAAGGCCATCACGTCATCCACATTTCTTACATTAAAAATTCTGCGAAAAATCTTCCCTTTTATACCTCTGGACCTACAAAAGACCGTTCTCTCGGCACTCATTTTATCTAAATTGGACTATTGTAATGCCCTTTTCGTTGGTCTTCAGAAGGGCATTCTTAATTAACTACAGGCTCTCCAGAATGCAGCTGCTTGTCTACTATTAGGGATCCCCAGACACTCTTCAGCTGAACAAGCTCTCAAATCCCTTCACTGGCTGCCTGTGGAGAAACAGATTGACTTCAAGCCCCTTTGTACAGTTTTAAGGCTCTTCACAATCGCGGACCAGAATATCCAAAAGACCAGTTCCGTTGGTATGTTCCGCCAAGAAATCTGCAATCCGCATCTTAAAAGCTGGTGAAGGTCCCTAGATTCCAGCTTTCAAACTGGTGGGGCAAAAGCTTTGTTAAAGTTACTGCCAGACTATGGAACTGTCCTCCTACCAATCTAAAGAACTCTCCTGATCTGCTTTCCTTTAGGAAAAGCCTTAAGACCTGGCTATTCACCCGTTAGTTATTTTTTGATAAATGCAAGGTTTGAGTAGGACTATGCCCCGGCTATAACCTTAGGTTATTTTATTCATCTAACGCCCAGATGCCTTTGGGTATTAGTTTGCGCTCTATAAATAAATAAACAAATAGTGATCGACTCTCCTTCCTCCGTGATGGGGCCTGGATGAGAAGCCAAGCTGGAGTGTCAAAATATGTCCAGATCACTAGTGTCACCCAGCTCCTCATACCAGTGAGATATTGGTGCCAGTGTCAAACCAGATCTGGGAGTAGAGCCAGAGGGCCCGGCTGGTGTCGGGAAGTCCTGCCGGCGCTGACCCAGTAGGGGCACCTCTTGGCTCTGTGACAAAAGGCGTACCAGATGAAGCCAGTTGCACAAAGATGGAAGTGCTGGCATCGTAAAACTTCTTGAGTTTGCAGGAGTTGCTCGAGCTCCGCAAATCACCTATGGATGCATCAACTTGCAGGCGGCGCAGTCCCAGGAGTTGTGATTCAAACCCGGGCAAATCAAGAGGGGATCATCCAGGAATTTTTCTGGGACATCTGTCAATGTTTAAAAGGCATGGGCTTGTTCTGGAACATATCCTCACACGATGGGAGCAGAGCACAAAAGAATTGACAAAAAGTTGAAAAAAGTGGTAAAGAAACATCCGATCAGCTCTCCTGATCTGCACTGTTGGTGTGGAAAGAAAGGACCTGATGTCGGCCAAGGGAGATACCTAGAGGGGTCACTTCCGACGCAGACGACATTGATGCGGAGGCGCTGCTCAAGATTTTCCAGTCTGACATCTGGGGAATATTCTAGGGTGAGGAATCTGAAGTTGGAAGTCTATATAAGTCTATATAAGAAAAACTGAGATGACAGCCATAAGGAAGGCCATCTTTAAAATCCAGAAGACATTATGGTTCAAACAAAGATATGTCTAACTAGAAACTTATCTTGGTATCAAACAGGGGAAGTTCTTTAGAATACTCAAAAAATATAAAATGCGTTAAATGAGCATTAATGCTTAACCTTCAACTGTAATTAAAAACCGGTAAGGAAAGGTCTACAGGTTCGCTGTTTGCCTGTTTCAGTTACACCAGATTTCATTAAAATAAATGTATGTGGCTCAAACAAGAAGAAACACTTAAACTTTGCTAATGAAAATCTCAGGCATGATTGCTATTGATGGAAGGGATGCCAGCAGGTCAAATGGAGGAGGCAGGTATTGCAAAGATTTCCAAAATTACAGTTCTTGCAATTAGCTAATTGATGAATGTTGTACTGTTCAAAACAAAACAGCAACAACAAGCGGAATAATGCAACATTTATATGCGAAATACCCCAGAGTAAAAAGAAGTAACCTGTAAAGCCTTGTTCATGTTGTCATTAATAATCTTCGAAGACTGGGCTTGCTGAATTTGGAACCGTAACTGGGTCGTCTCTTGTATGGTGCCTAAGGACAGATTACAGTCAACAATCAGGTTATAGCAAGCTGAACCAAAGATTTCACACAGCCACAAAGCAAAACAACAATTTCCATTAATTAAAATGACACCATAGATCCTTAAGGGTGAGGTCAAACATTGATTAAAACACAACAAGTCACTGAAAACAGAAATCAGACTCCAGTCTTGAAAGAATCATTGAGACTAGGGCTTGAAGGTACCCAAACTGACAGTACTGAAATGCTACACTAATGCTAGAATGTGCGCTATACAAATCTCTATAGTATAACATCTATAAGACGAGGACCCTGTGCAAGTGAAGCACTCGGAAAAACAACTTTTAATAATGTTCCTAGGAAGTATACAACCTAATACAACTATCATGCAGAACAAAAATCAGAATACCCATGTCATAACACTGTGTTAAGTACTGGAAGAACAGAGTGTAGATAGCAAAATATAATTCTAATTGGACCCTCACCTGTCTGAAGGAGATTAGCACACTGCCTTTGACTTTCTTCGAGACTTCGTGTTAGTCTGTTGATTATTTCATTTTTTTCTAATTTGCCTTCTTCCTGTTTCCTCTCCAGCTGCTTCACATGGTCCTCAAGGAAAGAGCAATGCTCTTTCTAATAATGCAATGCGTTAGAAAGTGAGAAACTTCTGGTCAGCAACAAGTAATCAGCAGTAGGAAAGTTTGAAGTCATAGCTTTCACACTCAGTGCATAAGTTACACAGAGAATCCAACTTATTTAATATCAATATTTTTTTAACAAATAAAAGAAACAAGTATAGGCATTATGTTAGTAGATACAGATGGGTAGAATGTATTACATTTAGGAGAGGCAAGTCAAACAAGGAGAAAAAATGGGCCCTCGTTCCAATATTACACAGTTGTTACCTCCTGTGCAGTCAAATGCTGACTAGAGCTTGATTTTCTGTCATTTTCTGTGCCCATCATTTAAAGGATTTGCTGAAAATTACTGGCACAATTGTAGTTGATGTGTTGGTACGACGCTACCTGAATTGAGGTTCCAGAATAACGTGTAACAGCTTGCAATTGTTGAGATACTTCGCTTCTACAAGTATTCTAGGCCTGTGTTTCAGACACATTGGAACATCTTTCACAAGACTTACTTGCAACTTTTACTCAGTCGGGAGAAGGATTTTTTGTGTTATATTTAGGTCGAATTTGGACATGTAGTTTTGTGGTTTTGGTAGCTTACCAATTTGCATTCTTTATTCTTGAACATCTGTGTACATTATGTTGTAATAGTGTGAATATGCTAAGGCTAGACATTATAAAATGGGCAACCCAAAGGTGTGACCTTTCAAAGGATGAACAGTTGGAAGGTGGTACACTGAAGCACAAGTTACTACTTGTGTAACGATATATCTGTAAGAGACATTAGTTAGTGATAGATTCCTTACCTTAGAATATCCCCAGGCGTCAGACTGGATCCGGAATTTTTTGCGTAGCAGTACCCATGCGCCTCGGTAGGCGTCGTCCGCGCCGTCATGACGTCGTCGGAGTACTAAGACACCGCCTCCGTCTGCTGACGTCAGTTCTTATACACAGCTTTTCCACGCCAGATACGCAGAGCCATGATAGAACCAAGCCTGGTGCCATGAAACTAGGGCCCTGAAAGGGGATGACCTTAACCCTAGATATCGGTTCGCAGAACGGGGAGGATGGGTGTGTCGGTAAGGAATCTATCACTAACTAATGTCTCTTACAGATATATCGTTACACAAGTAGTAACTTGTGCATCTGAAAGAGACACGTTAGTGATAGATTCCTTACCTTAGAATAGATACCCCAGCAATACCAACCCTGGTGGTGGGTCTGCAAACCATTAATCACACCAGAAAGTCCTGGAGGACGGAACGGCCAAAGAAGCCATCCCTCCGGACTTGGCTGTCCAGGCAGTAGTGTCTTGCAAACGTGTGCAGCGAGGCCCACGTAGCTGCCTGACAAATGTCCTGCAAGGGGACTCACCGGCCCAGGGCAGTAGTAGTTGCCGTGGCCCGAGTGGAATGGGCCCTCAGCCCGAGAGGGGGTTCCTTTTTAGCCAATGAGTAGCATGCCTGGATGCACAACACGATCCACCGAGAGATGGTCCGTTTGTGCACCGCCCGTCCCTTCTTAGCGCCCGCGTAACCAACAAAGAGTTGGTCATCCACCCGGAACTGGCGTGTGCGATCCAGATAGAATGAGAGCGCACGTTTTGGGTCCAGACGGTGGAGCCTCTCTTCCTCTTTCGAGGGATACGGAGGCGGAAAGAAGGTGGGCAAGGTGATGGACTGCCCGACGTGGAAGGCTGTGACTACCTTGGGCAGGAAAGAAGGTCTTGTCCGCAACACAACCTTGTCAGGATGGACAGAAAGGAAAGGAGGTTTGGAAGAAAGAGCCTGGAGCTCACTCACTCTCCTGGCAGAGGTGATGGCAACCAGGAAAGCAGTCTTCAGAGTAAGAAGGCGGAGAGGACAGTTATGAAGTGGCTCAAAGGGAGCACACATCAGGTAAGTAAGTACAAGGTTCAAGTCCCACTGGGGCATCACGAACGGAACAGGAGGGAACATGTGCGTGATGCCCTTCAAAAACCTATTTACAATTGGGGAATTGAACAAGGATGGCTGATCAGGTATCCTTAAGAAGGCGGAAAGGGCAGAAAGGTAGCCCTTGATAGTGCCCAGAGCAGAGCCCTGCTGGGCAAGAGAAAGAAGGAAGAGGAGAACCTCTGAATGAGGGTAAGAAAGTGGATCCACAGCCTTTGCTGTGCACCATGCCACAAACTTATTCCACCTGCAGGCGTATACCGATTTTGTGGAGGGACGCCTGGCTGCCAGAATGACATTACAGACTTCAGGAGGCAAGTCAAATGGCCTCAACTGTCGCCGCTCAAACTCCAAGCTTGTAGGTGGAGACTGGACAGGTTCAGGTGGAGGACCGTCCCCTGCTGCTGTGACAGAAGGTCCTCCTGAAGAGGCAGACGAACCGGGGGATCGACAGACATGCTGAGTAGCTCTGGATACCAATATCTTCGTGCCCAGTCCGGAGCCACAAGGATAACCTGGGCCCGGGCGCGCCTGATCTTCAGCACTCTGGGCAGAAGTGGTATAGGCGGAAAGGCGTACAATAGACCGCAACTCCACTCGCGACGAAAAGCGTTGCCGAGCGAGTGCCGCCTTGGAAATTCCAACGCGCAGAACTGATGACATTGCGCGTTCTCTTCTGTGGCGAATAGATCTAACCAAGGCTCTCCCCACTGCTGAAAGAGGCCTTGCGCCACATCTGAGTTCAGACGCCATTCGTGATCCATCATGCACCGACGGCTGAGTTCGTCCGCCCTGGCGTTCAGAGAACCTGCCAGGTGTTGAACCACCAGAGTCACGCCCTGATGTTCCAGCCACTGCCAGAGGCACAGAGCCTCCTGGCATAGGGTCCACGACCCCACCCCGCCCTGTTTGTTGCAGTACACATGGCGGTGGTGTTGTCCGTGAACACCTGCACTACACTCCCCCGGAAAGAGGGGAGAAATGCCTTCAGTGCAAGTCGGATCGCCCGCAGAAGGTTGATGTGGAGCTGGGACTCCGCCGGAGACCAGAGGCCTCTGATCTCCGCCTCTCCCATATGGCCTCCCCAGCCCTGGAGGGACGCGTCTGTCAGAACTACGTGCTCCGGTTGGGGTAGGGAGAGGGATCTGCCGCTGACCCAATCGCGGTCCGTGAGCCACCACTGCAACTGTCTTGCAGTGCCCTCCGAAATCAAGACATGGTCGGACAAGTTGCCCTGATGCTGGGCCCACTGAAACTTCAGGTCCCACTGCAGAGCCCACATCCGCCACCTGGCGTGATGCACCAGAAGGATGCAGGAGGCCATCAGCCCCAGAAGCCGCAACGTCAACCTGACCGAGACTCGGGAGAACGGCTAAAAGATCGGAATCAGAGCCTGAATATCCCAAACCCGCTGTTTGGGAGGATAAACCTGAAACTGCGCCGAGTCTAGAACCGCTCCGATGAAGAGGAGCTTCTGAGAGGGACACAGGTGTGACTTCGGCACATTGATGGAAACCCCAGCAGGTGCAGGAGGTCGGCCATAGTCTGGAGGTGGCTGACAACTGTCTGGGGCGAGCCCGCCTTCAACAACCAGTCGTCGAGGTAGGGGGAAGACTGAAACCCCTAACCTGCGCAGGTGAGCTGCGACCACCGCCATCACTTTCGTGAACACCCGTGGGGCGCAGGTAAGGCCGAAGGGGAGCACGGTAAACTGAAAGTGCTCGTGGCCTACCGTGAACCGCAGGTAACGCCGGTGGGCCGGCAGGACGGGGATGTGAAAATAAGCGTCCTGCAAGTCCAACGCTACCATCCAGTTTCCAGGGTCTAGGGCAGCCAAAACCTGAGCCAATGTCAGCATCTTGAACTTCTCTTTCCAGGGGAAGCCGTTGACGTTCCGTAGGTCCAAGATAGGGCGTAGGCCCCCTTTGCCATTCTTGGGTACCAGAAAGTAGTGGGAGTAACAACCACACCCTACTTCTGGCCCAGTAACGCGCTCGATGGCCCCCTTGGCCAAGCGGGCCATAACTTCCTCTTGCAGAAGTTGCAAGTGATCCCCCGACACGCGGTGGTACTGCGTGGCATGGCTGGAGGGGTCACCTCGAAGGGGAGGGAGTAGCCCCTTCAGACGATTTGCAGCACTCACCTCTCCGATGTGACCGTGCGCCAGTGAAGGTGGTGATGGCGAACCCTGGGCCTGAAAGCACGGACTAGGAGGGTTTTGAGGCAGATGCTGCAGGGGCGGGTGTGGACTGGCCTCACCGTTGTCCCCGACCGTCGCCGCGCTGGATGGTAGTCTGCGGCACGTGGCTGGCAGAACGTGTGGGGGCGCCCCATCCTTGGCCACGAAAGGCAGCAGTTTGCTGGCGCGGGGCCGAGAGGCCCAAGGACTTGGCCGTAGCCCTGGAGTCCTGTAGTCCTTAAAGCGCTCAAGTGCATCGTCTGCCTTGTTGCCAAAGAGGCGACGGCCATCGAGCGGCATGTCCATAAGTGTGTTTTGGACATCGGCCGAGAAATTGGCGGACCTCAACCAGGCGTGATGACGAATCGCCACCGTAGTTGCCATCGCTCTGCCTAGAGTCGGTAGTGTCCACACCGGATGGAATACCGTGCCGCATCCCGGCCTTCCACAAGGGCCTGGCCGAGTTTAGCCTGTACCTCCAACGGGCATTCTGGCAGCACGGCCGTGACCGTGTCCCACAACGAGTGGGTGTAGCGGCCCAAGAGGCACGTGGTATTGACTGACCGCAATCCCAAACTCAGGGAGGAGAATACCTTTTTCCCGTAAGTCTCGTACCTCTTGGATTCCCGGTCGGGGGGAGCCGACGGGAATGCGGTCTGGGAATTGGAGGCCTGGATAACCAGGCTCTCAGGGGTGGGATGGGTAGACAGAAAGCAAGGGTCATCCGGAGCCGGGCGGTGGCGTCTGGCCACGTACCTATCCACAGGCTGCCCTGTGGCGGGCCTGGACCAAGTGCCCAAAAGAACGTCTGACAAGGCCTCACTAAACGGCAGCAGAGGCTCGGCCGAGCTTGACTGCGGTTTAAGGACCTCAGTAAGGAGGTTAGTCCTCAGGGCCGCGACGGGGACCTCAAGGCTCAGGGCCTTGGCCGCCCGCATCAGCACCACGCTATAAGCAGCCCCCTCCTCCGAAGCCACGCTAGGAGGGGAGACAAAACCAGTATCGGGCGAAGTGTCCAGGTCACTGGCCTCCCCAAGCTCTCCTGTCCAGTCCGCAGAAGACTGATACTCACGTGCCAGAGGGTCCTCAGACCCCTCCCAATCCTCCTCATCACCCACGGCCTGGTACTCAGGCTCAAAAGATGGAGACGGGTCATAGAAAGAGAAATCTCCAAACGGCGTCGATAGCGGCGCGGCGCCGAGTGCCCGAATCGAGGGCAGGACCAAGGACGACGTCGTCCTCGGACGGCGCCGAGGGCGACACCCTTGGGGCCGACACCGCCGGCGGCGACCCGGATCCGGAACCGGAACCAGAGGGGCCCTTCGGCGTCGGGACCGAAGTCGCCGGGACCGAAGTCGCCGATGGCGTCGGGGCCGAAGCACCCGACGGCGCCGGGGCCGGAGCGCCCGACCCGCGTGGGGACCAAGTCGGAACCGCTTGGCCCGAAGGCGCCGCGGATCCCGACGGAGGAGTGAGGGACCTCATGGCCGAGAGGAAGGCCTCGATCTCCTCCGGCGCCGCGTTCTGCCCAGGGACCGGCGGGTATGGAGCAGGCCGGTGTCGCCCGAACCCCCGGCCGCGTCGCGTGAGCGTCGGGGGGAGTCAGAAGAGCGATGATGCCTCTTCGACTTCTTGTGCCTCTTACCTGAGGACTTCGAGCCCGAAGACCGATGACGACTCCCGGAACTGTGGTGGCTCCGGTCCCGCGACCGGTCCATCGACCTCCTTTCGGACCGGGACCTCGAGCGGCGCGGGGCAGACTTCCGAAGCTGGAGTCGCTTACGGGACCGCTCCCGTCTAGCTTTAGACGTCAGGGCCCGGCAGTAGGAGCAGGACTTGTCGTCATGGTCCAGGCCTAAACAGTGCAGGCACCGGCGATGGGGGTCGGTAACCGACATCAGTCGGTTGCAGTCGGCGCAGGGCTTGAACACGGGCATCCCTACCGGCACCGTCGGAGTCGAATGCCTTCGAAAATGGATCAAAAAGGATCTCAAAAGGATAGTCAAAAAGTGACTAGGGTACAACTTTTTCCAGATCTGCGCTAGCTGGCGCGGAAAAAAGAAGAACTGACGTCAGCACGCAGAGGCGGCGTCCAAGTACTCCAACGACGTCATCACGGCGCCCACGACGGACACGGAGCCGCAGACGACGCCTACCGACGCGCATGGGTACTGCTACGCAAAAAATTCCGATCCAGTCTGACGCCTGGGGATATTCTAAGGTAAGGAATCTATCACTACCGTATCTCTTTCAGATCTACAGTATTGTTTACAGGCAGGGTGAAGGTAGAGGGCAGGGCGGTGGGAGATTAAGTTTGAGCCAACTAGTCAACATTGGAGTCATAAGGTATATGGTGATCTGCATTTTTGCTCCAAAGCCAATGTTAAATTTGAAAATACATTAGGACGAATTAAATAAAACCATACATTTTAACCTGACTCCATTTGCACACAGAAATTAAATTGAATGAAATACCAGCATTTGTAAAGCGCACAGCTACCTCCGGAGAGGTGTCCCGGCACTGAGGACTTCTGGAAGATTAAGCGAACTACTGCCCAGAGTCTCGTGGTGCTGGGCTAACCGGCGCCAGGGATCGAACTGTAAACCCCGTGGTCCGGAGTCAGGCGCCCTGACCGCTGCGCCACACCTCTTCCATAGAGACAGTAAATGCATAACATAGCAGAAATGAACATGATTCAAGTGTTTAAGCATCAATACCAAATCTACAGCACGGTGCTTCGGTCCACAAGTGACTAGCTTCTTTAAAGGAGCAAACAAAAACAACATTGTCACTAGTCATCATAACGCCTGTATTTTCCAACACCTTTATTAATAATAATAATAGTCTTCGCATTTGGAGATAATAAGCAGCAGGGTGCCTTCCAATATTAAACCTAAAAATCCAATCTGTTAGACACCTGAAAAGTTGGAGGCTACAAACATTCTCATACTCTATTGTCCTATCAACTAGCCAGCTACCTTTAGCTCAGTACTCTTCTCAGCCTCCTGTGAATGAAGAGTAGATGATGGGCTAAATGAATGTTTAAACTTGGTATTGGTAATGATATCTTACAACCAGAAACTGGAGTTGTGGCACATCTAACCGCTGTAATTACATGTCACCTGTCTCAGATAACTGTGGTGAGTGTGGTGGTGGAGTAGATAGTTTTTGGGGTAGGTGAAGGTGGAATAGGGATGTTCAATGGTCTATTGGCAGCATCCTACTTTTTCTTTAGAGGCTGTTCAAAAGACAACTGCTACTTAGAAGGGTGAGGTTTTGCTGGTTGAAGCACTATTCTTTCAGTTCCGGGCTGAATCTGGAGCATTTTTTAATTCAGGTCGAGCACGGTTCATGAACTTGTTCAAGTATTGGCTCCAGAGGAGATTTCGGTTTAAAAGGAAACATTTCAGCGGAGGAAGCTTCGACTTAGTTGGAGCGGTGGTCGGATCCGAAATGAAACATTTTTGTTTTGGTACCGAGACCGAAGATGGAGGTGTTGCAGACCCAGAGGTCGAGAAGGTGGAGGCCCCTGCTGCAGGCTGAAATTTCAGGGCTGAGCCAGAAGGTGGGGATTTCGTATCAGTTCTTCAGTGCACGCCATGGCTTTTTTGCAGTAGCGGAGGGTAAACAGTGTTTTTGGTCAGAGCTGATGCTTTGGATCAGGGGTATAAGTACTCACTGTCTAATGCTTCTGTGCTTGGCTGAAGAGTGGTCGAGTCGTGATCAGATTGGGATTTGGAATCGGAATCATGGATCAACAGTGATTCCTCATGTGCTGCTGAAGCTTCTTCGTCTTCCTTCTTTTGACGACCAAAGACGTCCGGTACATCGGCTGCTTGATTGCACTACATTTCTTTGTGTCGAGCACGTCGATCACAAAGAGTCTTTTTGGATTAAAAGACTTGCAGGCCTCACAGTTTTCCTCTCGATGATCGGACTAGAGGAATAGGTTGCAAACGGAGTGTTAGTCGGAATAGGGATACTGGGAGTGACAATTCGGATAAAAACAGAATGGAGTGCGTTCCATTAGCAGGTCATTCTCTGAAGGACAGTAGAAGTGTAGAAAGGGTGATCGCTCAGACGCAATAAAACTACACAATCAAGACAATACAGTTGTGTGGAGATGTACTAACGAACCAAACAGAGCCAATGGAGTCTCAAACCACAGCGCAAGATATTACATCCAAACCAGTCGGCAGAAAAAAACAATGTGAAGATGGCGTTGATGACATGCGCAGCATGACCAAGAGGAGGAGTCACACAGCCTCGTGACTCGAAGAAAACTTCTTGGAACAAAAACAACTTGTAATCATCCGAGCCCAACACTAGATGGCAGACTTATGCAAAAAATGTTTTATCTACGGCACACTGACCCTCGAACATAGGACTTCTATTTCTGAATTGGTCTTGGATTTATTCTTGAATGTGTCTCTCACAGATTGCCTATGAGAGTATAACAACTTGCCCATACTCCCCGCATCTACCGAAGCAGAAGTCGAGGACGCTCCTTCTCCCACATCGTAGCAAAGACCTGGAACAGCCTGCCCATGCACCGCAGGACAATCACCTAACTTCCAGAATTTTGAATGACCCTCAAGTCCGGACTGTTCGAATAAGCCTCGGGGACCAGCAAGTACCTGGATACCCTACGGGGTTATTAGCCATGCTTTATAAATCGCGATTGATTGAGTGATTGATTGAACAAATGCTTAGCACTATCCTGTGACAAGCAAAAACTGCTCGCCCACACTACCACAAAAGAAAGCATTTAGTGTTATCATTTTTGTCTCTGTAAATGAATATGGGTTGCCTGGACCTTTACACAGTGTCCTCATGTTGGTCCACTTTATAAAGAGCCATATTCCTACATTCACTCACTCCTCCTTCACCTCTATCTTCTCTTCCTTCTCGAGGATAGAAAGTATAGTATGAGAGTTAACTGTTCTCACGTCTACTTTTTTATACAATATTTTCATAATCGACACTCCTCCACATATCTTGTATCCTAGGGTTGTGTCTACTTTTCCGTAGGACCTTCATTCTGTTATTTCCCGTTTAAGATCTCTGAGTAATTCAAGCCTCTACTTCTGGGTTTTGTTCCAGACTGTCCCATTGAGAACTCCACTGTAGGAAATGTTTGTAATTTATATGTTGTTGCGAGTTTCTAAGCTTCCTTTTTAGTTCCCATTTGATTTTCTGTTATGATAGAGGTCTGTCCCGTTACCACCAACCACAAGACTCCTGTTTAGCATGGACTGTCCCTGCACACCCCTAATGTGCGACTAAGGATGGCAGGCCCTGGGGGCGTGGCTTTGCAGCGTTGCAAAATGGCCGCATAGAGGATGAGCTCTACCGGCCAAGCACAGAATCCTTTGCAAATATACGCTCCGGTAACCCATTCAACCGCGACGATGAGCACAAATGCCGTAAACACAGCAGTGAAGCCATCCGACAGGAAAAGAGCCGCTGCCTGTGCTTGCGGACACCCCAGGACTGCGGGTGCCGGCTGCAGGCTGGGCGGCCTGTGTAGCCTGAAGACAGCCCGGGCACGGGCATGGTGGCGCCCCGGGGTGTCGCAGCAGACCTTGCCGGCACAATAGCCTAACCGGGTGCAGAGACTGAAGATGGACATCGAGAGTGCCGAGTCCGCTGCTGATCGCCCGCGGTGGGCTGCAGTCGGTGGCTCGGGGATGGTCCCTGGTCGTGGAAGACCCGGCCTCGGCAGTCTAGGTAAGAGACCTGCGCGGGTCCAGGGAGAGCGAGACACGCAACCTGTAATCCCCTGGAACGCCGGGCATACCGCGAGCGAGCCGGCAGTGGAGGTACGGCTGGACAGTGCATGTCCCACAGAGGGCAATCTAGAGGGCCGCAAGTCCAAGATCCCCGAACTGAAGCGTGCCTACACTCGGGAGAATAAGGCCGGCTACACATAACGGGACTCATATTTTGGAAGGGGCTGCAAGGTCAGGGCCTTCATAAGCACTGTGCCATTTGCGTAACCAAAACACAGCTTGGAGCCAAGAAGGCAGCAGCGCCGGAATCAGTGCGAAAAAAGGACTAGAGGTGCTACCACAAGCGGCCAATTCGCTGAATCTCCAGGCACCTGGCACAGTACGGCGCTCTCCCCCCTCCTCCACAGAAATCATCGGACAGCCTGTCGGGCAGTGTGTGAGGGATGTTAGGCACCCAGCCCATGCTTGGGGAGGGCAGGAACGACTATTTACTCCACAACAAGGTCGAACCAAAGTAAGCTCTGTACTTTCAGATTAGAGGCAACCTATCACGCACCAGCCCTCTCTCACTCCCCTCTCTCCCGGCTTGGGGACCCACTGGCAGTAGCTACCCTCTTACAACATGGGGAAACCTGAGGGACGCCAGTCAATGCACCCCTTTGAGAAAAAGCGTGCTGCAAAGCCGAAGGAATCCGAAAAAGACGCTGCACCTGCTTCTCATCCTCTGGGTGAGCCTGGCGACCAAGATCTAGATCTCAAAGACATCATGCTGGAGGTAAAATCCAGCGTGAAGACCATCGATGCCAAACTGGACCTCGGCACAGCACGCCTGGACAAAGTGAAGACTAGAGTTCACGCACATGACTCTCGACTAGACCATCTAGAAATGAGAGTGAGCGAATCAGACGATGCCCAGGCCACCACATCTGAACACCTCTTGCGAATGGACAAAGTCCTAGATCTCATAAGGCAGAAGAACAAAAATCTCAAAGCCCACTCGAGAAGGCTCAATCTCTGCATTACTGGTGTCCCAGAATCAACAGCTATTTCACGAACGGAGGACTTGTAGAAACATTGTAGCAAGACTTTTTTGGGCCGGAGCTTTCCCCAGTCTTTATCATTGAGAGAGCACACAGGACACAGGACCACATCCGCACCCAGGGGCACCACCTCGTCAAATAGTAGCTCGGCTGTTGAACTATAAAGATCGGGACACAGTCCTTCGAGCAGCCAGAGAAAAGGGTCCCATACAGTATAAGGGGGAAAGCCTATCCTTTTTCCCTGACTTCAAAATGGCGGTACAAGCAGTCAGGCATGAGTTCCAGCCGGCCAAATGATTGCTGCAGCAAGCTAACCTGAAATACGGTATGTTGTATCCAGCTAAACTGCACATAGCACATGGTGGGAAACGCACCATTTCACAGACCCAAAACAGGCCCTCAAGTTCACCAGGAAGCAGGTACAGTCCAAACCAGAGCAAGGTTCACCCTCGCACACTTTCTCAGGCGCTCGGCTCAGCGACAATGACTAATAATGTTTGGCATTAATCGAACTTATCTTATGCAAATGTGGACACTGTCCGGTGTAGGAGGGCTTGCGCCCCTTAAGACACTGCCAATCATTTGCCCTAGACTATACATGACTAGAATGTTGTTTATATAAAAGTTAACTAGAAGGCTCTAATACATCACAGAACGTGAGCTCTGTACTTTATGGGCTCCCAAACCTACATATCCACACTCACCAGCCCAGCCTTTACTGGTGGGTTAGTACATGCGGCGGCTCCACTATCCCCAGGGATGATTCCCAGATGTTTAAGATGTGTGTGTGTGTGGGGGGGGGGGGGGTCTTTCTTAACCTGATTGGGAGGTTTGTGTGTGAGGTGGGAGGGGGTATGAGGCGGGTGGGTCCACTGTGAATGTTTTGAAAGTTCTGCTTATGTTCTACGACACTGCTAGCATGGTCCTCTGCACTTACATAAGCTACGCCAGACATCGTGCTCACTCACACATAGGAAACAACTTTCCTCAGTCTAGGAAACATCCAATCTTGAAGCCCATCATGAACCTCAAATACATAAATTGGTAGCCCGGCCTCAGTAAGGCTTATAACATGGCATGTTAGGGGCCTTAAAGACAGCAGGAAAATCCGCCTGGTACACAACTATTTTCACTGACATCAGATAGACAATTGTTTTCTCCAAGAGACCCACTTGATGGGTCGGGCTCTCCCTCCATTGCTCACGAAGTGGTGGGGCACCGCCTATTCAGCTACATACTCCAACTATGTTAGAGGCACATGTATTCTTATCTGTAAAGGCCTGGCCTGGAATACAAAACAGTGCATCAGCAACAGTGAAGGGTCACCCAATCACACTCTCCACAATCCACGGCCCTAATGGGGACGACCCAGATTTTTTTTACTAAGGTCTGGCACTTGATCTCCGTCATTGGTTCACAGACAACGATTTGGTGTGGAGACTACAATTTCCCACTTATAGACACCATGTACTGGCAGGGCAGTTCCAGGAGCCCACATCCACAAGCTGCCCTTACCCTGAACACTATTATAGAAGATAATCACGTTGTGGACATCTGGAGGCACACCCACCCCAATACCCGTGCGGGCACATGTTTATCCTGGACCACGCTCCGTTTTGCAATGAGAGACTACTGGCTGGTAACTAGGGATCTTCTCCTATGGCAAACTATGGTCACCCACCTGCTGCACACACTATCGGACCATTCCCGTGCAGCTGATCATACACCCTCCGGGTGCCCCCCCGAAGGTGTTCACTTGACGTCTGCCCCCGGGAGCACTAAGGGACTACGCCTTTAAAGAAGAGATCCACCCAGCAGTTCAAGCCAATTTTGATCAAACCACGGACTCAGCTATGTCACCTGCTACTCACTGGGACGCCTTTAAGGAGGTGATTCAGGGCGAATGCTTAGCTAAGCAACATGGAATTTTGAAATCCATTCACACAACACTCAAGTCGCTCGAGAACAATATATCCGCACACCAGGCTTGCTTCCACAGCTCTGGTGATGCTGCCGCTCTGGCAGGCATACGCAAGAAACTATCCGATTTCCAATAGGAGGCAATTAGGGAAACCCTGGTTCTGGGCAAAGAGACCCAGGCACGCAGATACAGGGAGGGAGATCACCTGGGAAAAACGCTAGCTCGACTGCTCCAAAAACCGCACGCCACGTCAAAAATCACCAACATGCTAGACTCGCACTCGGAGGGCCAGCGACACTCCTCCGCAGCGAAACTGATACAGATCATGGTGAATTTCTACAGACAACTGTACTCCACTGCTCAGGCCACCGCCTCCCTCCCCCCCAAACTCCAAGCATAATTAGACGACATTGAATTGATATGGCTATCAAATGCCCATTCCTGGACTCCCCGATCACCATAGAAGAGTTACAGCAGGTAATTGCTGGACTCTCCCAGGATAAGGCTCCGGGGCTGGACAGGCTGGCGGCACTTTTCTATAAAGAATACTCTGACATTTTGTCACCCAAGCTCCTGGACATCTACCTCGACGACCTGGAGGCAGGCCAGCTCCCCCCCTCAATGCAAGAGGCTGTAATCTTTACACTTCTTACGCCAGACAAACCTGCCCATAGTTGCGACTCTTATAGGCCGCTATCTCTCATCAACATCAACAACAAAATCCTTGCCAAAGTCTTAGCCAATAGACTCCAACTCCTACTACCGGTGATGATCAGACCTGACCAATCAGGATGTATACCAGGTCGAACAACATCGCACAATCTCCGGACCATGTTCTCGGTGATGCACCACCTAAGCCCCCACCTGCCGGCTGTGGCGGCATTGCTCAACGCCAAACAAAATCTTTCACCACTCATTCATGAAATTATATTATTCAGTGGCATATCAGGGGTCCAGATCAACTGGGCCAAGTCCACACTGATCCCCCTAACGGAGACGACAGTTCCCTTTCCCGTGGAGAACCTGCGTAAGTGGGCGGGCGTTCCTGTCAAATACCTGGGAATATATGTATGCAACGACACAGAGGAAATATGGTGGGCCAACCTGGGTAGTGCAATGACTTGGATAGAAGATCGCATCCCTATATGGGCCAAGCTCCCACTATCTCTGGTGGGGCGGATCGCCATTGCAAAGATGGTGGTATTCCCAAAGTTCCTCTATATGTTCATTAACATCCCTTTGCCAATCACACAAGCCTTTTTCTATAGACTCCGATTCAATCTCATAACATTAATCTGGGCCAGAAAACAACCCAGCGTTAAATATTAACTCCTCACATTGCCACAAGCACAGGGCGGGATGGGGGCACCGGATTTACAGCTATACGCACTGCGCTCAGGCACAATGTTTACACTTTTGGACACACCCTACGCCCTTCCAGCCACACATGGCGGTGGAAATAGACAGGGTCTCACCATGTTCTATCTCGACGGCCCTGTTCCTCCAATTCAAATGGCCAGACCATGAGATAAGATACCCTGCAATGCTTACGGTGGACATGGAGAGGTCTAGCGAAGAGCATAGGGCACATGCGCCTATACGCTCCATCGCTTCCGGTAGCCGTTACCCGATAACTGTGGCAATTCGGGGCACCCCGAACTGCCACCGTTATCGGATAACGGCGCTTGCGCTCAGGCCGGTACACTTGGCATTCACACCCTGGCGGATTCACTTCCAAACGACTAATTCCTCGACCCTCCCGATCAAGACCCTACTATAAAGACCCCGCTCGATACTTTTTTAAACTATCAACTACGCACAGCCTGTAGCGCGTCATTAGAGATGTTCCTGAACCCCCTATAAACCCTCAAAGCACTATAACACATCTATGCAACTACCACTGCACGGACACTTATCACATTGTTATATAATCATAGGGAGCAATTAGAGGCGTGGGGTATAGACCTACAATCGCCCCTCACAGATAAACTGTGGGCATTCTGCTGCGGCTCATCCACTTAAAATTTTTACACCGCATCTATAGAACGCCTGTACAAACATATCGCACGGGGCTTACCCCAGACTTTCACTGCACAAGGTGCCACTCACCTGTGGCAGATTTCCTGCATCTGGCATGGAACTCCCCAGTTATTGTCAGGTACTGGGGGGAGGTATTTCACACCATTGGGATAATAATAGACACACCATTGAACCCGTCCCTGTTGCTGGGACTGTTGGGATATATGGCGGAGTGGACCGCGAGACCCACAGGCTCGCCGCGTTTCTGCTGCTGCTTGCAAAGCGCAGGGTCGCGATGAACTGGGGACGTCCCCGAGCGCCACAAATACGGGATTGGCTTAAAGACGCCGCATACTGCCATGAGCAACTAACCAACTATTGGGAGCTGATGCTAGTAAGATCCCACGCCCATGATATTTGGGAACCTTTCAATGCCTATCTCCAACTCTCTAACACCACCACTGTAAACCCTGTCGAACAGAGAGAGGGATCCCCAACCCTTTAGAATACCTGTTTACACAGCTCCCACTGCGACTCACTCCTATCTCTAGCTGCCTTCACATTGGACACTCAAAACGGGTGCGGCTGATATGTTGTTCTCACACTGGGCCGGGCACCGTTTGGCGTATCAGGGGACGGGGAAAGGGAAACGGCTACCTAGGTGATCAGGTGGGAATGTCTTCTCTCATCCACCCACTCAGGACTTGTTATTCGAGTGCAATGGGTTTAAAACTGCAATGACTATAATTGTATTAATGTAACTGTATCCCTGTCTATAATGTACGTGCAGTTTCGCTAACAAAGCTGATCAATCCAATGTCTGTACTTCTTGTCGACAAGGTTAATAGAGGTTTAAAAAAAAGATAAATGGCAGGCCCTGCCTCTGTCAGTTTCCATCTCTCATTCCATGCATTTTATCTTCTTTTGCAGCATCAGGCTTCCATAATCAGCTCCTTAACGGCACCCTACTACTTACAGCATGCGCACTCAGACTGTAGAACTACATTGCCTTAACAATAGGAACACCATGCTGTTCTGCCTCTTTGGACTACTCTCTCGGCCTTCCCCAGACAGAGCTTTTAGATTCAGGCTAGTACTTGACAACTTTATTTACAGCTCTTCTCTTACGCCCCAGCCCAACCCAGCACCTCACTGCCACAAAAGTAGGTAGATGGACCACATTATATGTAGACAACACAGTTTGGAAACATTATAAACCTTCCTCAAACCGCTATGTTTCTCTAACAAAGAAAACAAACCAGATAGCTTCAAATGTCAAAAGACACACAACATTTTGGATATTTGTTGCCCTGTACATATACCCAAGAAAATCTAGGGTAAGAAATTTGAGATCTGAGGCAAAAAAGTCAAGCAAGCAGTTTTTAAAACATTTTTTAAGGAGAGTGGTAAAAAGGATAAGAGAACTCTGATGAAAATGAGCCACAGACACAAATAGGAGTGATGAAGACGGATTTTTACATAAAACTGCCCTCAAATCAAAAATCTCCAGAAATATCCCCTTCTGCAGGGGGAGGAAATGGCAGTGTGACATGGGCATGAAGCCTGTAGGTGGACAAAGCCACCTACTCACAGCTTTCAAGGAGTTTAGATTTCAATATTCAACATCCTAGAGAATCTGTTCGCTCTCTGGCATCATCCAGTGATGCAATTTTCTTTGAATGAAGAGACAGGCGAAAACTAATATTGGCCATGGTGCAGTAATTTGCCAAAACTGATGTTACTATTTATCAGCCCTTCCCGCACAGTTAAAAAGCATTATATGATAAAAAGTAATATTAAACCTGTTCTTGCAGCGCTGTATTTGCAGCATCCAGCTTCTGCTGTAACTGCAAAAGTTGTTCTTCACTCTTCTGCTTTAGTGATGAGACGAAAGACTCATGTTGCTCTCTGGCTCTCTTAAGGGTGTCAGATCGGCGGAGATCTATAAGCTGCCGCTGCATGTCCTCCAGAGCTACCTCAGAAGACTGTAGCTTTTTGCACATCTGAAAACATTTATGGTCAAGTCATGACATAATAAATGATAACTGACGATTTTAACCATTTTACAACTATTTATGTTAATAATTACTTTTAGAGGGTTATAGGTTAGAAATCTTAGTGGTGCCCCCAAACCCAAAAGTAAAGCATATTATAGAGAAATTAACTGTGCAAGGCTAAAGCAAATAGTAATCCGGCTTAGATATTAGACTATGGGATAATCTTGTTTTTCATGAATAAGAGTAGGGTTTAAAGAAACAGAAAGCAGGCAATTACAAAACTCCAAAGTTATTTCCCCATACCTATTTGAAATATCATTTATTAGTATGCCTCGATATTACAGGGTTAGAAAAAAGTGTTAGAGGATATACTCTTAACGCAGCACTGATTGCATTACAGCATTTCTAACTGAACCATCAGAAATTCATAATTTGCTGTTAGTATGGTTTTCTGCTGCTACTTTTAGTACCTGTTCTTCATTTGCAGTTAAAGCTTGAATGTTGGTTTCCAATACTTTTATCTGAGCGTCAAGCTGTGCTTCTCTTTCTTGTCCATTTTGAAACAGTTTCTGAGACTCCTGAAGGCTCATGGTCAAACCATCTTTTTCAGCTTTAAAACCCAAAAAATAAGCTTTCCTTTATAAGTATATTCAGATTTATATTTTGGTCAAAGCACAGGCATATACAACATGAAAAACTATCTTTAACAAAATCTGTGTCCTCAATGCACATCTGTAATCATTATGAAAACCATCTCCTCCAAGATGTCCTCAGTGAGTAAATCTGAGCTAGCCCCGAACAGGCACAGTGCAAAAAGCATTTTGAAAGAATACGATTAGAAGATTCACTCTATACAATGTATTGCAGATATGTTAGAAAGTTAACATACAGGAATACACAACCAAACAAAGCAGACATGATGGGGCCGGACTTTAACATTTTCATCAGCATCCACTCTTGGAAATGTCCAGCTCCAATCCAATACACATGTGTCACAAAGTAAACTACAGGACCGGAATTAGAGGTATTGTCCTCCATTAATAGTCTCTTCAAACAAGTCATCATCTGGTCAAACAAACGGAGGGTTATGCATAAAGAACATTACAATGGCAAATGTTCAAGTCAACAGGTATTTGCTACCATATCATTATGTTCAGGCATTCCAGCAGATGCCCTTGGAAAAAATTATGCAAAAGGGCAAGAGAATACTTTCTCTATATCGCCATCTCAAACACATGTTCAGCTGAGTGAACAGAAAGGCATAATATGTATTGATCACCAGCATACACATTAATTGCGAAAGTGGTTGTGTCATACCGTCATCATGGTAAAGACAGAGTGAAGGGGACCATGAAGCAGCAGAAATAGTTCTGTTATATGGGTAAGGAACTGAGCTATCACACATTCCGAGTTCTAAATTATCTCCATGTTCTTAGCAAAATGTTTTCAATGAGGATATAAGGTCAAGATGGTCTCAAGTACTTATCCAAGAGGAACAAACGACCGAGATCTTGATTATACAGCAATTAGGCACCTGTCAAGTAGTCGACTTGTAGTACCCATTGCTACGCTATGTGAATAAAAGAAGCCACTTGGTTATATGGACATGCTCTTGCGGCTCAAGGAGAAATCCTTAATGTGATGTTTTTCTACTGGTGACAAAATATTGAAAAAACTCAAGGAGGGGATGCTTAGGTAACAAACATTCATAAATACTTTAATGGATCCTCTTTGTTAGGCCAAACATTCTGATGAAACAGAAGCCTACTCCTGCTTAGATATCACATACTTTTTGAAACTGGCGAACATACAGCTTATTTACCAATCTAACCACCATTTGAGAAATATCTATTGTGTCTTTTCAAAATCTAAATACCTACTGTTAGACCTGGCATCTTTGGCGTGATTTCCCCCTATCTTTTTGCCTCTACCTCCTGTATTTTTGATGCTGTGCTGGATTTCGTTTTTGCTGGTTTAGATGCTTTGGACACTCTGCCACTGCTGATCAATGCCAGAGTGTAAGTGCTCCCTATGTAAATTCTTATCATGATTGGATATACATGATTGGCATATTTGTATCACCATGAAGTCCCTAGTAAAGTGCACTGGGTGTGCCAGGGCTGGTGATGACAGATGCTACTAGTGGGCCTTCAGCACTGATTGTGCCACCCACATGAGTAGCCCTAAAATGGTGTCTCAGGCCTGCTACCGCAGTGCCTGAATGCAGTCTGTGAACTGCCATGTCCTCCTGGTCAGTGTCCCCACTGATCAGGCCTAACCCTTCCCTTTTTGTGCACATTAGTCACCCCTATGGAAGGCCCAAGGTACCCCCCTAGGCAGGGTGCAGTATATGTGAAAGGTAGAGCATGTGCTGGTGCAGGTAACATGTCTGGTAGTGAATGGCAGCCATTTTCGTTTTTCACTACTGTAAGGCTATCTTGCTCCATAGATTAACATGGGGGATGCTGGCTACAGTGGCTACCAGCATTTCTCCTCATAGGAACAAGATAGGACATAAGAGTATAGTATCCCTGAACTCAGAATTTAAATCCTGTGTTTGAGAACAGCACTTTTAGAAAGTTGCTGTTCTCTGGTCTGACCCATCTGTGTGCCTTGGCCTGGTTGTGGGGCCTCTGGAAGTTGTACCTGTGCTGGGAAGCTTGAAACTAAGCTTGAGAGACTTCTGCAATTGAAAAGTTATCGCATCGCTCGCTGCGGAGCGCATTCCCGACAGTGCAAGGAAATTCCCGCCGCTACGAAGGCCGAGATAGTCACAGCGCCTGTTGCCGCTGCCAGAGCCGTCGCATCCTTCTTTCGTGGGGCGCACCAGACCGGTGCAGGAAAGTCTAACATCGCTGCGAGTGTCGTCGCAGAGCCTGTCGTCGCTGGGTGAGATCGCCGCACCGCTTGCTTGCGGACCGCATCACGTCGCTGCGAGTGTCAGTGCAGAAACCATCGCGTCGAGGAGCTGCGAGAGAGAGGATCACTGCTGGTCCTTGCATCGTCGCAACTCCAAAGATCGTCGCATCGTGCCTTTGCGAGAACAAACTTCCTACGGAACCTCCGCACCGGAATCCATACAAGTGGCCTTCCTCCCCATACAGACCGGATTCGTCGCAACACGCCCGCTGCTGCAGCGGGGCTGTCGCAAACGCCTCCCCAGGGTCTCAGGAGCAACGCATCGCTTGTTTTCTACCACACCAGCTTCTGCTTTTGGAACTTTGGCGCAACTAAAAGGTACTGTGAGCTACCGTGACGCAACTGTGAACTTTTTACTGTGGATTATTTTATCACAACCTACAGAATTTTTATCGCAACCTTCAGAACTCTTTTGAAACCATATTCTTGAACTGTGTATGTTGGATTTTTGTCGTTTTGGTCTTGTGTAGTTTAGATTAAATACCTTTATTTTTCTAAACTGTTGTGGAGTCAGTTTGTGGTGTTTTCACTGTGTTACTGTGAGTGTTGGTACACATACTTTACACATTGCCTCTGGTTAGCCTAGACTGCTCGTGCCAATCTACCTAGAGGGTGAGCAGGGGTTATCTCAGAGGGTTTCCTCCTTACCCTGACTGGAAGCAAGGGTCCCTATTTGGACAGTGGTACCTACCTCTGCCAACTAGAGACCCCCAGTTCTAACACCTACATTATATGAACATCTCATTATTTTGGCATGGTCTATTCTCTACGAAATTCAGCTTCATACAATTTCACTAGTTCAGGAGTGGAAGCTTAATCCTTTCAAAATCAATACAGAAAAAATACAAAATCACCTTTTATCATTGCAAGCTGATGATTAAGGCATCTCATCTCACGGCCGCTCTCTTCGAGCTTTACATTCATTTCTTCTAGTTGTCTCCCTCTTGCTTTGTAAAGAACTTGCAGTTGAGCAATTTGCATTCTGTCTGCAGAATCTGTAATAAATATAACAGAATTTATTGTACATGTAAACTTACAAACTGCCTCGAAGAATCTGTATCTCTAGAGGCGTGAAAGTCCTACGGTTTCAGATACTGTAACCAGTGCTCTTTTCGATTAGGAAAATATAAAAAAACGAAAACCGAGAAAGAGAATCTTGGTTACCACGATTTAGTAGCTTCACAGGCTAAAGGAAAGTATTTGCTTATCAATTTGAACGTTTTAGATAGCTAAACATGGCGCAATTGGTTACTTCAGAATGCTGAAATTCTAAAAATAAAGTCAGCTTTAGTCATGGGTGGGATATTTAAAATCTTATCTAGGAGAACCTAAACTTATTTTCTTGAGTAGTGGTCCCTTTTCTGAGATAAAACCCAATCAAAAACGAGTTTAAAATGTTTTATTTTCAGAACCACAAAATTTGACTTGTCTTTCCGATTTCAGTTGAGGATGTTCCATTGCCAGGGGCCACCATCCAGAACAAAGTTTCACCAATTTGATCCTGAGTGACCATTTCCTTTTGCATAGTGGAAACTAATCAACTGTACAAATGTTGGCCCTCTCCCCGGTACGCTTGTGCAGAGGAACTTAAATATAATTGTAGTTTACACCTGGAGCTGATGCAGCAATTTTAGTGCTGGTTTGATGTGGTTATGATGTTTTTCCAATCTTTGGAGCTTTGAATTTCTTGGGGAGCACTGAAGAACAAGTTACTTACCTTCGGTAACAATATATCTGTAAGAAACATTAGTTAGTTATAGATTCCTTACCTTAGAATTACCCAGAGGCGTCAGACTGGATCCGGAAAGTTTTTTCATCAGCAGTACCTTTGCGAATCGGAAGGTGGCGTCAAGTCGGCTCCGCATCTGTCGTTGGCGTTATGTCGCCGGGATGACGTAGCGGCAGCTACTTCGATGCCGCCCTTGCGCGCTGACGTCAGTTCTGGACACGACTTTCCGTGCCAGAAACGCAGAGCCATGCAAGACACTGACATCTGGTGCACCAAACTAGGGCCCTGAAACGATATCCTTAACACTAGAAATCAGTTCGCAGAATGGGGAGGATGGGTGGGGCGGTAAGGTATCTATAACTAACGAATGTTTCTTACAGATATATTTTTACCGAATAGATACCCCAGCAATACCAACCCCGGTGGTAGGTCTGCGAACCAATCTCACACCAGAAAGTCCTGGAGCACAGAACGGCCAAAAGAAGCCGTCTATCTGGACTGGACTGTTCAGACAGTAGTGTTTTGTTAACGTGTGCAGCGGGGCCTGACAGATGTCATTGAGAGGAACGCCACGTCCCAGTGCAGTAGTTGGTGCAGTCGTCCTGGTAGAATGGGCTTGCAGCCCTACTGGAGGCTCCTTCTTCGCCAGAGAATAGCAGACCTTGATACACAAAACGACCCATCGGGAGATAGTTGGTTTGTGTATGGCCCGACCTTTCTTTGCACCCAAGTACCCAACAAAGAGCTGATCATCCACCCGGGACTGTTTGGTGCGATCCAGATAAAAGGGAAGTGCACGTTTTGGGTCCAGACTGCGGAACCTTTCCTCCTCTTTTGAAGGCTGCGGAGGCGGAAAGAAGGTGGGCAAAGGGATGGTCTGCCCGATGTGAAAAGCAGTGACAACCTTGGGCAAGAAGGATGGACGAGTCCTGAAGACCACTTTGTCTGGATGGACGGACAAGAAAAGAGGCTTAGACGAAAGAGCCTGGAGCCACTCACCCTACTGGTAGAGGTGATGGCAACCAGGAAAGCAGTCTTAAGTGTGAGTAGCCTTAAAGGACAGTTGTGAAGCAGCTCAAAGGGAGCACACATTAAAACTAGATTCAAGTCCCACCGAGGCATAACGAAAGGAATAGGAGGAAAGAGGCGAGTTAAGCCTTCCAGAAACCAATTTACAACCGGGGACTTGAAAAGAGAAGGCCGATCTAGAAGCCGAAGGAAGGCAGAGATGGCCGAGAGAGAACCCTTGATAGTGCCCAGAGCAGAACTCTGCTGGGCAAAAGAAAGGAGGAACAAGAGAACCTCAGAAAGAGGGGCAGAGAGAGGATCCACAGCCTTTGCTGTGCACCAAGCCACAAATTTGTTCCACCGACAGGCATATACCGCCATAGTGGAGGGACGCCTGGCTCCCAAGATAACATCGCAGACTTCGGGAGGCAGGTCAAACGATGTCAACTGCCGCCGCTCAATCTCCACGCAAGGAGGTGGAGGATGGACAGGTTTGGGTGGAGGACCGGCCCCTGCTGCTGCGACAGAAGATCCTCCCGAAGAGGAAGTCAGATCGGAGGATCGATGGCCATGTTGAGCAGCTCAGGATACCAGACTCTTTGTGGCCAATCCAGAGTCACAAGAATGACTTGGGCCCGGTCGCGCCTGATCTTCTTCAGCACTCTGGGCAGAAGTGGTATAGGCGGAAAGGCATACAACAAACCGCAACTCCACTTGCGACGAGAAGCTTCGCATAGCGAGTGCCGCCTTAGAAATTCCAACGTGTAGAATTGCTGACATTGCGCATTCTCTTCGATGGCGCATAGATCCAACCAAGGCTCTCCCCACTGATGAAAGAGACCTTGCACAACCTCCGAGTGAAGACGCCATTCGTGATCCATCATGCACCTGCGGCTGAGTTTGTCTGCCCTGGCGTTCAGGGAACCCGCCAGGTGTTGCACCACCGGAGATATGTGCTGATGTTCCAGCCAGTGTCCAGAGGCAGAGGGCCTCCTGACATAGGGTCCACGACCCCACCCGCCCTGTTCGTTGCAGTAACACATGGCAGTGGTGTTGTCCATGAACCCCTGCACTACTCTTCCCCGAACAGAGGGAAGGAATGCTTTTAGTGCAAGACAAATCGCCCGAAGCTCCAGAAGGTTGATGTGGAGCCCGGAATCCGCCCTCCCATGTGGCTGCCCTATCCCAGAAGGGATGCCTCTGTCACCACTGTGTGTTCTGGTTGGTGAAGGGAGAGGGATCTGTCATTGACCCAATCCTGGTTTGTGAACCACCACTGTAATTGTCATGCAGTGCCCTCTGAGATCTGGACGCTTTCGGACAGATTCCCCTGATGCTGCGTCCACTGGAACTTCAGGTCCCACTGCAGAGCCCGCATGTGCCACATGGCATGATCGACCAGCAGGATGCAGGAGGCCATGAGCCCCAGCACCTTCAGGGTCATTCTGACTGAATGCCGGGAGAGAGGCTGAAAGATCCGAATCAAAGCCTGAATATCCTGGACTCGCTGTTCGGGAGAATAGACCCGAAACCGGGTCGTGTCCAAACCAGTCCGATGAAGAGGAGCTTCTGAAAGGGAATCAGGTGTAACTTCGGCACATTGATGGAGTACCCCAGCGAATGCAGGAGGTCAGCCGTAGTCTGGAGGTGGGAGACGACTGCCTGGGGCAATCCCGCCTTCAACAACCAGTAGTCGAGATAGGGGAAGACTGAAACCCCTGGTCTGCGCAGATGAGCTGCGACCACCGCCATCACTTTTGTGAACACCCGAGAGGTGCTGGTAAGGCCAAAGTGGAGCACGGTGAATTGAAAATGCTTGTGGCCTGCCGTGAACCGCAGGTAATGCCGGTGGGCCGGCAGGACGGGAATGTGAAAATAAGCGTCATGCAAGTCCAACGCTACCAACCAGTCTTCCGGGTCGAGGGCCTGACCTGAGCAAGCGTCAACATCTTTAACTTTTCCTTCTGGAGGAAGCGGTTGATGTTCCTGGGATCCAAGATAAGACGCTTGCCCTTGTCCTTCTTAGGGACCAGAAAGTGGTGGGAATAACAACCACGACCGACTTCTGGGACAGGAACGTGCTTGATGGCTCCCCTGGCCAAGAAAGTCGTAACATCCTGCTGGAGAAGGGCCAGGTGATCCTCCGACATGCAGTGGTATTACGGTCGCATGGCTGGAGAGGTAGCTGCGAAGGGGAGGGAGTAGCCCCTTCGGTCTATCTGCAAAACCCACATGTCCGACGTGATGGTGCGCCAGTGGGGGAGGTGATGGCGAATCCTGCCACCCACTGGCGTTTAATGGGCCTGAAATGTCGGACTAAGAAGGTTTGGAGGTTGCTACAGAGGTGGGGTTGGTGGACTGGCCCGCCCACTGGCACCCGGAACCACGAAGGTTGTTCCCACGTCCCTGGCCATGCGAAGGCTGGGTAACTAGCTGCGGCCTGTGGCTCTGGGCGGGACGTAGCGGGGCACCCCTTCTGTAGCCACGAAAGGGGTAAAACGCATTGCGCAGGGCAGGATGAGAGGCCCTAGGACTTGGCCGTAGCCCGTGAGTACTTGAAATGCTCTAGAGTATTGTCTGCTTTGTCGGCAAAAAGGCGACCGCCATCAAAGGGCATGTCCATCGGGCATCCCTCGTAAAGCCAGGCGACCTCATCCAGGCATAGCGTTTAAGAACTACTGACGTAGAAATCGTTCTACCCAGAGAGGCGGCAGTATCCAGTCCACAACGGATGGCAAACTTGGCAGCATCCCTCCCGACGGTAACAACCTGAGAGAGCACTGTCCGGGCCTTCGCCGGACACTGAGGCAGCACCTGCAGCAGCAACTGAGTCCCACACAGAGTGGGAATAGCGGCACAAAAGACATGCAGTGTTTACAGACCACAGTCCCAAGCTGGCAGAAGAGAAAATCTTCATCCCAAGATGATCCAGCTGCTTGGATTCCCTTTCCGGTGGGGGAGTAGGGAATGCGATTTTGGTAGTAGAGGCTTGAACCACCAAGCTCTCAGGGGTGGGGTGTCGGGAAAGGAAAGTGGGGTCACCTGCGGCCGGGCGGTGGTGTCAGGCAATCATTCTGTCTATGGAAACTCTCATGTTGGGACTGGACCAAGTGCCCAAAAAGACGTCAGTAAGGGCCTCGTTAAACGGAAGCAGAGGCTCGCCGCTGGCTGAAGCACCTCCATCAGGTGGTTAGTCCGGACTTGCACGGTAGGGAGTTTGAGGTTGAGAGCCTCGGCTGCCCTACGCAACACCACTGCGTACGAAGCTCCCTTCTCCAAAGCCACGGTAAGAGGAGACAACATGCCAAGGTCAAGGGCAGTGTCCAGACCACTAGCATCCCCCAGATCCTCTCTCCAGTCCTGCTAAGATTCTGCCTGATCAGCTAAAGGGTCTACAGACCCCTCCCAGTCCTCCTCCTCTGGGTACCAATCTGGCTGAAAAGGGACCCCAGGAGTGAACAGGGGCACAAAACCCCCTCTCGGTGCCGGATTTGACGTCGGGCGATGCCGGTCCGGCTCCGGATCTACGTCGGGAGGGAGGCTGGGGTCGACCGGCGTTGAATGCACTGATGGTGCCGGAGGAAGTGACGCCTGCGGAGGTGTAATGAGGTCAACCGGTGCCAATCCGGATCCAGGCCTGGAGCTAAGGAGGGCCTGCGGGGCTATAGCCATCAGCGGAGAAGGCCTAGACCCCCCCAACCGGTTCCGTGGGCCCGAAAGCATGCCAAGTCCGGGCTGCCCAAAGTTGGCATGCATCGCCCCGTAGAACGTACGAAACTGGGCGGGAGACGCTCCGGGTCCCGGAAAGGGAGGGAAACACGGAGTCGATCTTTGGGATCCACACACGGAGCCGCGGGAGGAGCACCACCCGCATCCCTCGTCGGATCGGCCCACCGACAAGGAGAAGTCGAAGAGTGATGGTGCCTCTTCGACTTCTTCTTATGCTTTAACTTACCATATCCAGAGTGCGAAGACTTTGATGACTTGGACGAATGGTGATGGTGGCTCCGCGACTGGTCTCTCGACCTCCCTTGCAACCGGGACCTCAAACGGCGCGGAGCCGACTGCCGGCGCTCAAGAAACTTTTGGGACCGCTCCCGCAAAGTCTTTTGCGCCACCGAACGGCAGTCGGAGCACGACTTGGAGTAGTGGTCGCGTTCCAGGCAAAAGAGGCACATGCGGTGTGGATCTGTCACCGACATCAGTCGGTTACAGGAACCGCATGCTTTGAAGCCGGGCATCCCTCATGCACCAGGAGTCGAAGACTCAAAAAAGAAGTTTACAAAAGCCGAGAAAAAAAGTCAGTCAAAAAGTGATTGGCGGAAAAAGAAAGAACTGATGTCAGCGCGTGAGGGCGGTGTCTAAGTAGCTGCAGCGACTTCATCCCGGGAACACGATGCCAACGACGGACGCAGAGCCGACTGACGCCACCTTCCGACGCGCAGAGGTACTGCTGACGAAAAAACTTTCCGGATCCAGTCTGACGCGCCTGGGGGTAATTGTAAGGGGGAATCTATAACGAACATGTTTCTTTCAGATTAGGTGGCATTCTAGTATTCAAGGCTTCCAAAACAAACACTCTTGCAAGCTCCTAGTGGTCACTGGAAGAATAGGAAGAATATTTCAGAGACAGGAGAGGTGGTTGAGAGGAGTAAATCACTTGCACATTATTTTTGTTTAGTGCTCTGACTTAAATGGATGGGTAATATGTAGTGTTAAGTGGGTAATTTGAAGATTCAGAGTTAAACAACTGTTTTGCAATGGAGTTCTCAGGTGATCTAGTGCCGACTGAAATGAAATTTTACGTGTTGGCAGTCTGTTCAGTTAAGGGGCAAGGGTGTTATGTAGACCCATATTGCATGAAGTGGCTGTCAATTGTGGGCAGTTCTGCTTTCCTGTGTTTTTTGCTGTGTTGTGAGTTTGCGGTACGAGTCACTAGTCTAGGATTGAGACATAAGGCTTGCAAGTCTTGTGTGTGTTTGAGTTGCAGATGTGGGGAGCTTGGAGTTGTACAGTCCTTCACTTGACAGTGTTTTCTAATGATGTTGTGTTGTATTGTCTGTCTGGGAGGATGGAGCCTGAAGACTTTGGTAAGGCTCTTTCTGGTAGAGACTATCTAGCAGCAGATTCCTTGCCTTTTGAATATTCCCTAGGTGTCAGACTGGATCTGTAAACTTTTTCATAGTACCTCTGTGCACCGCAAGGTCGAGCGTTGCGGCTCCGCATTGATACTGTTTCACTTAAAATAACGTGTGGGCCTATATAGGTGCCACTCCCGCACACTGACCTCTGGTGCTTTGAAGACTGCCTGAGGCCCCAGACGCTGAGCCCCAAAAGTAAACTGGTAGACTGTGTGGAGATTCCCAGAATTTAAGTATTTTTATAAGTTAGAGTCAAAACACAGTATGGAAGGGAGGGAAAGTGAGGAATCTGCTGCTAGATAGTCTCCACCACTAACAGCATCACCAAAGTCAAGTAACTTGTTCTTCTGATAGAGACTTCTAGCCGCAGATTACTCATCTTTTGAATAGATACCATAGCAGTACCTGGTGTGCAGACACCTGTGGATAGACTCAAACTACAGCAGACTGTGGTGAGGCTACTGCCGTTTTTGATAACCTTTGGCGATTTTGAGTGTGAACGGAGCTCTGTCTTTGTGTGTGCTAGTTTAAACTTGGGCTATGTTTTAACCATCTATTTGAAACATTATTCATTGCTCCTATCAGTCACCCGCCCCATTCTGCCGCGGCTGAGTGACGTGTGTGTGTGGAGGGTGTGGTGGTAGTTTTCTCAGCCACTTCCAGCCGTTTTCTCCACTTCCAGGTGAGGCGGGGTGCAGTCTAGTTTTGCCGTACTCCCCCTATTTAACCCGATGTGCAAGCAGACGTGCTCAGCGTACGCGCCTAAGGCAAGCCATCTGGGCCCATCTGTGCCCGGCTGGGACAACGTGCCAGAAACCCTGGCTCCTTGCAGGCAGCTTTTAGATGTGACTCTTCCTTAATGTTGAGTAATCTTTGACCTTCTTTGAACACGTCCTGTCAGGTTTTTTCTCCTGATCTTCCCCTCTTACAGTGCTCTAGCTGCCACTTTAAGTGTACTCCTAACTGTCAGCATGTGGCCGTGCATGACCTCCAGGCCGGGAGTGGGGCTCCCGGCTCCTTTCCTGATACTTTTACTGCTTCTTCGCTGTGCAGCGAATTTCGCTGTTTTAGCTTAAATTATCATTCCAACAGATTCATCTTTTTAACTTTCTTGACATAGAGCCTGATGCACTATTTTTAACTGAGATTTGGCCCCGATGATGACTCCCTACCTGATGTCATTTCGGCGCTGCCTAAGAATTTTTCATTGCTAGGAATTGACAGGCCCCACAAAGTTAGGGGTGGCATCGCCATTATTCAACAAATATAATTATTTTATTTTTTTTAAATTGTGGACCTTCAGATTCCAAACTGTAAAGCCTTGGCCTTTTCTATCCCTTTTAACCATAAGTTTACCTTTTAGGGTGCCCTTATCTATTGCCCGCCTTGGCCTTCCCATAACTGGTGCTCAGCCTTTTCTGACCTACTGGCTCTCCATATTCTCTGAGCGGCTAACTTCTTGGTGCTTGGGGACCCCTACCTCCACCTGGAGAATCTCGAAGATAAATCAGCATCCACATTCATAGAGGACATGAATATTCTCAACCTTTCATTGTTAAATTCACTTCCCACTCACATTGCTGGTCATCTTCTGGATCCTATTTTTTCTAATCTTGCTACTTTATCCGTAGCACCACCTGTCCAGCTTTGCTGGACTGATCATTCTGCAATTCCTTTTATCATCAAGCTTCCTTTTACCTCTTCTACTAGGCTGACCTCAATGCCTAAAACTCAGAAAAAGTGCAAACTTAATTTGACGGCACTCAACAAAGTGCTTCTGGAAAATATCTCTTCTCTTAACTCCTCCCCTGACCAAAACCAGCTTTCCGTGCACCAATGGCTCACAGCGGTCATTGATTCTACACTACCTTTCTCTATAAAGTCACAGTTTAGAAACCATCTTACTGCCCCTTGGTTTAATGATTCTCTTAAACAAAAGAAGAAACGCTGCAAAGCCTTAAAAAGACAATGGAGGAGACATTACTTGTCCGATGATAAGATGGAGTATATGGGAGCATTAAAGAGATATCATGCTCTTTGCAGCTCGGCTTGTGCAACCTTCTTTATTGAAAAGATTTCTAGCTCCAAAAACGGTCAGAAAACTTTGTTTAAGGTGGTCACGAAACTCTCAGCTGCCAGTGCATTTTTGTCCCCTCCCTCGCTCCCCCAACCTCAATGTGATGAGCTAGCACTGTTCTTCTACACTAAAGTCAAGTCCCTCCATGACCAACTTGCTGTGGATGACTCCCAACAAGGGAATCTAATGTTTCCTGTCAGCACCACAGTAGGGCCCCCGGAATTTTCCTCCCAGGCTCCTGTGTCGGACTATTCTTCACAGATTAGTTTGTGGCCTCTCTTGGATTCGCCTACCTTGAAGGGGTCGTTAAGATCTATTAAGTCTGGTTCACCTCTTAATCCTCTCCCCCCTTCTAAACTAAGTCTCTTGGATGAGGCGCTTCTCTCAGTATAGGTTTGGTACCTCAGAGGTGGAAACATGCACTCGTCCTTCTTCTAATAAAAAAGGATGGTCTAGACACTCTCTGTTAGTCTAATTTTCGTCCTATTTCTCTTTTGCTTGTGTTTTCAAACATTTTGGAACAACACATTAATACTCAACTACATTCTTTTGTCACAACCTGCAATCTGCCGCACCCTCTCACACTCGGCTGTAGACCTGGCCATAGTACTGAGTCTGCGCTTCTAGGGGTTACTGAGCACCTCAGGCTACTACTTGACTCCGCAGGTACTTCCGCCCTCATCCTGCGGGATGTGAGCGCAGCTTTTGATATGGTGTCACTTTCCATTCTGCTAGACTGTCTCAAAGTCTCTAGCATTGTGGGTTTGGCTCTGAGGTGATTTATTTCTTTTTTAAAAGACCGTACCTTCCAGGTCTTCTTGAACGAAGTGAGATCCAACACTCTAGCTCTAACCTCAGGAGTTCCTCGGGGCTCTATTTTAAGCCCTTTACTTTCTAGGTCTCGCCTACGCAGCATAGGAGGAGACCTTAAGCCATCGGTGCCCTTTTTCACCCACAACCGTGCACGCGATCCATTGCCTTCAATGGCAACGCGTGCACGTGTGGAGATTCACTTTTGGGAGCGAGCGCCACCATATGGTAGCAATTATCGCTCCCGCAAGTAAATCGCGCAGGCCCCTCTTATCCCCCCTGCTGCTGCACGTGGCATGCACACGCGCGCGCCTCCCCTGCTTTCCTAATGTCATGGCACTTGTCTTTAATGCCTTTTTGGATCAGTTACTACAGATTATACTCACAAAGTGGGTGCCTGTTGCACGGTGTCTCACAAAGACAAGAAAGTACAGTATAACGTCCAGAAGCTTGGCACTTACATCTACCGAAGAGAAAATTAAGCTAAATAACAGGGTAAAAAATGCATCTAATGTAATTGGCTGCATAATCTTGCTCCAGGCACAAAGACAGGATCATTGTCTTAGGGATTTGGGGTACTGACCCAGAGCCGGCATGCAACTGGTCCCTCAGAGTAAAAACTCTGCTTCAGTAATATCCCCACGGAATGGAGTTGGCCAGGTTGCCAACAGTTGCTGCCTACTGGTGCGCCTTGCTCTTTTTGCATCAATGGGCTGGATGCTGCCAACAGGGTTTGAGAAGCTACAGAAAAGATCTTTTAACAGCTAATCCCCAGATCTCGCTCAGCTTTTCGGTGGTCTTGGTACATGATGTCTGTGTCCACAGCGTGGGTTTTTGCCAGTGCCAGTCACTCCATGTATATATTGAGATAGGTGTGTACAGTCTCCTTGCTCATCTGTTGCCACTGCTGTGTTCTCAGCATTGCAGGAGTGAAACCATCCATGTTGGTGACACAACATGGTAGTGTGTATGCGGACATAGTGTAATCGTGGAAGAAATTACAGCTTTGGATATGGTGGATACTTTCGGTAGCAGTGCACAGAAAGGCTTCCTATGTAACACTTACCGGCCTCCACACACCCCAAAAGCCGTGGCACAGCGGTGATCATGAAAGCGGCTACTAAAGGCCAATTCGTGTAGGAAAGCAAGCTTTCTTGTCGAACGTCATGTCCACTTTTCAACAACCACTGGCCCACGCATGCTACAGTGCTGTGAGCCGAGCCTGCTGAAGTGTGATACACACCGTGGCTGAAATGAGTTTGCCCTTCCATCGGTGTCAAAACGTTATGTCTTTTTAAGAGTATTCTGTGCAAACAGAAAAGTTTGTGTTAATAACGAACTGGCCAATTGTGAAAGTCATGCAAACAGTACATAATAAACCATGCCACTGGGACTAAGACCGTTGGTTAGCATGAAAACTGTTACAGATATGAAAAGTATTTATGTGTTATGGGCTGTTACATGAAAGAGGGGGAAATATTACATCTTCAAATCTCTACTCATGAGTAAGCGTCTTGACTACACCTCCCTACAATGGTAAGTTAAAACCAGTGATAGTGGCTCTAAACCACACAGACCAGGATGGTCTGTTTCGTATCTAGCCTTAAAGACCATTTTACAGAGTCAATTGAGGCCGGGTTTGCTGTGATTTAAAAAAATAAAAATAAAGGTTACTGACAGTTCGAAGTCTAGTTTTTTGCCAGCTGATCCATTGTACATTATAAATAACCAAATTACCCAACTTTAACAACCTAAGAATGGCATTTAAACAATCCACTTAAGAGTACATATGGTCAAAATACTCCAAATAAGAAGAATATTTGGCTTAAATCTGCACGAAATAAAAGGTCCAAATTAACACACAATAGTTGATGTCAATCCAGATATTTATTGGCCACAAATAAGTACAACATTCATTCATTCTAGGAAGCAGTGTTCCTATATGAGCCAATTAAGTCATCTTAAATTACTCATCGTTTGATCACTGCGATTTGACGGTTGCCCTCACAAGCCCACCATAAGCCACAACATTGGGACAATCTTGTAATCAGAACCCTCTACAATATGAGGCAAAGAAGAAGCGTATTCACAGACTTCTTGCTTGTTAGGAAATATTTGGACTTTTCGTACTATCTGCTGGAATGTTTTGAGTCTGAATTTCCTCTAAGCACAAGGTGGCCCGCCTACTCAACAAGGAAAATTGGGGTAGAAAGAGCTCCCCTATATAGGACTGAGCCCTCACACGTTGGAATGCTTCAACAGGTTTGAGGAGAGGACAGACACTCTCTCACAGACACACTCTCATAGACTCACAGACACTCTCTCATAGACTCACAGACACTCTCATAGACTCACAGACACTCTCTCATAGACTCAGACACTCCCTCACAGACACGCTCTCACAGACTCATACACTCACACTCACAGACACTCACAGACTTACAGACACTCTCTCACAGACACTCACAGACTCTCTCTCACAGACTCTCACAGACACTCTCTCACAGACTCTCACAGACACTCTCTCACAGACTCTCACAGACACTCTCTCACAGACTCACATTCACTTTCTCACATACTCTCAGACACTCTCACAGACTCTCTCACATACTGTCTCACACTCTCACAGACTCCCTCTCGCAGACTCCCTCTCACAGATTCACTCTCCCACTGAGTGAATCTCTCTCACTGAGTGACTGACTCCCACTGAGTGACTCTCTCTCACTGAGTGACTCTCTCACGGACTCTCTCTCTCACGGACTCTCTCTCTCACGGACTCTCTCTCTCACGGACTCTCTCTCTCACGGACTCTCTCTCTCACGGACTCTCTCTCACTGACTGACTCTCACTGACTGACTGTCTCTCTCTCTCTCTCTCTCTCACTGACTGACTCTCTCTCACTGACACACTCTCTCTCACTGACACTCTCTCTCACTGACTGACTCTCTCACTGACTGACTCTCTCACTGACTGACTCTCTCTCACTGACTGACTCTCTCTCACTGACTGACTCTCTCTCACTGACTGACTGACTCTCTCTCACTAAAAGACTCTCTCTCACTAAAAGACGGGCTCTCGCTTAAAGACGGGCTCTCGCTTAAAGACGGGCTCTCGCTTAAAGACGGGCTCTCGCTTAAAGACGGGCTCTCGCTTAAAGACGGGCTCTCGCTTAAAGACGGGCTCTCGCTTAAAGACGGGCTCTCGCTTAAAGACGGGCTCTCGCTTAAAGACGGGCTCTCGCTTAAAGACGGGCTCTCGCTTAAAGACGGGCTCTCGCTTAAAGACGGGCTCTCGCTTAAAGACGGGCTCTCGCTTAAAGACGGGCTCTCGCTTAAAGACGGGCTCTCGCTTAAAGACGGGCTCTCGCTTAAAGATTGACTCTCGCTTAAAGATTGACTCTCGCTTAAAGATTGACTCTCGCTTAAAGATTGACTCTCGCTTAAAGATTGACTCTCGCTTAAAGATGGACTCTCGCTTAAAGATGGACTCTCGCTTAAAGATGGACTCTCGCTTAAAGATGGACTCTCGCTTAAAGATGGACTCTCGCTTAAAGATGGACTCTCGCTTAAAGACTGACTCTCGCTTAAAGACTGACTCTCGCTTAAAGACTGACTCTCGCTTAAAGACTGACTCACTCTCACTGACTATCTCACTGACTCACTCTCTTTCACTCTCTGACTGACTCACTCTCTTTCACTCACTGACTGACTCACTCACTCTCACTCTCACTGACTGACTCTTACTCTCTTCACTGACTCTCGCTCTCTCACTGACTAACTGACCTTCACCCTCCTGTTATTTATGCCCCCCATAACAAACAAAAAACACAACAAGCAACCATTGGGAAAGGCAGATACAAGTTGTCAGCATTGAAAGGACAAAAAAAGCTAAAGACATTTTTTTAACTTTTTTTAATATGGTTGTTTAGTTGTACATAATGCTTTTTTGGTCATATGTAAGGTAACAAAATGCTTATGCCACTTCTTTATTATAACTTTTCAGCATGCTGCAAACTTCTGTACAGCACAGCTTAAAGACATAGGTAAAGTCAATATCCCTGGCTAAACACTTATAAGTTCCCAAAGGCGAGACCTATTGGCTAAGCCAATGCTTGTTAATATATATGTTCGCCCTTTGGCCGACACTGCTGAGAAGTCGGGACTGACTATTTTTTCTTTTGCCGACAATACCCAGATTATGGGTGCTTATTCTGGGTATTAACCCTGAGCTTTGGGGAATCAAACACTGGCCTGGTATTCTGGGCCCTGTGCCTGCCTCTGTCCCTAAAGTAAATAGCCTGGGTTTTATTATTGATAAAAATCTTTCCCTCAAACCTTAGATTTCCAGGGTTGCAGCATCCTGCTTTGCTGTTCTTGGATGGATCAATAACATCCTCTGGCTAATTCCACCGGCAGCTCAGAGAACGGTTCTGCAGGCTTTAGTGACATCCAGGCTGGACTACGGCAATGTGCTGTACCTGGGTGCAGATAAAGCTTCAATACATCGGCTGCAGGTCATTCAAAATGCAGCTGCTCGTCTTATTTCCATCTGCCTAGATGCGCCTCTGAGTCTCCTTTGGTCCACAAACTCCACTGGCTTAAAGTCACTAAGCACATTGAGTTCAAGGCCCTCCGTTACATGTGTTGTGCCAAATGTGGCCTTGCCGACATTCAAAGTTTGATAACACCTTATGTTCCAGCTTGACAGTTGAGATCCTCCAGCCTCCCAGTTTTCGGTTCCCAGGTTTCGACTTGTCCATATGAGGGGTCGTTCTTTTTCCTGTCTTGACCCCAGGCTCTGGAATGCTCTCCATTTGACCTTAGGAATGGTCAGTCTCTGCTAGCCTTCCGTAAGCACTTAAAGACGCTGATGTTTAGTGACCTGGTTTGAGCTCCTTCTCCTTTTTTTTTCACCTGTTGTCGAAGTTGTCTTGCCTCCACATGTACATCGTCGGGAGACCCTGTTGGGTAGCTGCGCGCTTCATAAGTGCATAAATAAATAAATACATTTGTAAATCAAACAAAAAGCTACAAATACCTGCAAGACCTATTTCTTGGCGGACTTGGCGGTCCTGACAATAGTGTTTCGCGAATGCATTGAGGGACACATAGCTCCTCGGCATATGTCTAGGACAGGGACTCCGTGTGCTAACACCTTGATAGCAGCTTTGGCCCTAGTGGAATAGGCACACAGTTCTTCTGAAGGCTGCTTCTTCTCCAGTGTATATCAGATTTTAATGCAGAGCACGATCCAGTATGGTACACTTCTGCACAGTCTTGCCTTTTTTCGCTGCAGCGAACCCCACAAAGAACTGATCGTCCACCTGGTGCTCTTTGGTATGATTGATGTAAAAGCCGAGAGCCGTTTTAGAGTCCAAGCGAAGGAGCCGCTCCTCCTCTTTAAAAGGGGTGAGGCAAAGCATAAAACGCTGGCAGGGTGATTTTTGGCCAACGTGGAATGGCATCACAACTTTGGGAGAAAGGATGCCTAGTACGTTGTAGGAAGCTGGCTCTGTATATTGCCTTAGGCCCAACACAGCGGAGTGGAAGACATCTATTATGCACACAGTGACTAATAAATGACACACAACTCAAAAAGGAGATCCACATCAATTTTAGTAAAAAATACAATTCTTTCAAGATTTATTTAAAGACCAAGATGTTTGCAAAAAGCTAAGTATGTTTTTCAGGAAAAAAACTTTATACTTTAAAAAATGGCTTGCAATTTTAAAGCTTGGCTGTGGGCAAGTACTGGACTTACAGATTTAGTCTTCAGGGTCTTTGGTCAGCAGCAGGCAGGGCTCAAATCAGTTCCAAGAGTGCACATTTAGCGGCACAGGGGTAGCCCAATGTTAACCAAAGGAGACTGTGGGTGCTCAAAGTCACGCTGCTCACAGGTGAGTAAAGCAGTGTCAGGAGTCGATCTCTGGAACGGGGGGCCACAAGGCAGCACCAAACTTACACCCTCATCGGCACAAGGACGGCTGGGTACAGATGCCAACACAGCGTTGGGCGCACAATGTTAACCATTGGGGGAGATCGGTCTTGAAGAAGTGTTGCAGGCTCAGGCTAAGAGGCCAGGCGAAGAAAACCCACAGCTGCCCAGATAAGTAAAGATGCTAGGGGGGACAGGGACACAGATGGTTGAGGTCCCCTAGGCCCAGGGGCTTCGCGTGTAGGAGTGTCCTTAGGTGTCAGAAAGCTCTTAGCGGGCAGGTCGCGGTCAGGGGGAGATATCAAGGTGAGGCTGCAGGCATCAAGGAAGTCAGGCAGGGTTCATCGCATAGTGGAATATGGCTCAAACTCCCTGGGGACCTTTGCAGGACTGGTTTCTCAGGGTAGAGTTCTTTTTCTTTGCAGATGGTTTCTTCTGTACAGGTCTGCTGTCCACAGGAGATTAGGAGTCTTTCCTGAAGGCAGGCAGTACTCCCAGGGTTCTGGAGGACGCTGGTCTGTGGGGCGAGTCGCTCTAATTCAGCAGGGTCTTTGAGGGTTGCAGATAAGCCAGTAGGGCTGGGGTCAGGTCAGTTGTTGTCTTCAGTCTTCACTGCTGCACAGCTCTTCTTTGTAGGTCGTCAAAATCTGATTTCAGGGTCTGGGGAAGCCATCTAAATACAAGATTTAGCGGCATTACAAGGGAATAATAGGTGGGGACCAATGGGTCCTTACCTGGGGTGTCCACACCCTCTATTATGCCATCTTCCTGTGGGAGAGGGCATTGCCCTAGCCCAGAGTAGATACGTCCCACCATCTTCAAGATGGTGAGCACTAAAAAGTGTGCTTTTCCTTTGCCTCCAGCACCTGAGGGGTGGAGTTGGCGAATGGGGATACACTTCCTGTTCTTCCTAAGTTGTCCTACGGGTTCTCCCGATGGGTGTTCGAACCTGGCGGCCATCTGCTGCTAGCAGCAGAGACTGGGGTCACATTACAAGGGCGGCAGACCTTTGAAGATTTGGTCTAGAGCACTGTGCCCATCCTAGGGGAGGAAGTGTGACACCTGCACCCATGACGTGTTTTGTTTCTGGCCTCAGAAAGCAGAGGCTCTCGACCCAGGGCTCCAGAAACATGTCTGGCAGTGGCATCCTGCCTAAAGCCAGTCGGAGACCACACTAGGGTTCATAGGTTTTCAGGAACACCACGGAGGTGCCCTCTGACTACACGTTTTAATAAATCCAACACGCCAGTGTGGGTTTGTTACGCAGAGTGGTTCATTACCAAACACTCCTGGGTTCAGTGAAGCCATCATGGTGCTGAGGAACTCGAGTTGTCGAGTTTCCAGCCCAGGCACTCTCAATGGCTTCCCTGGCACTTACAGTATTTAAGAATGGGCTTAAGTATTGAAGGGGTATATCGTATAGTTTCTTACCTGTCGATGTAGTTTTACAGCTTGAAGACTTTCTGGATTCACTATGCTGTGCATTATTACGCCATCTAGTGGTTGGGTCCGGAATTGTAGTATTTCTTCTCTTTTTTCTTTCGTGGCCCAGGTGGGCGTCGACATACCACCATTTGGTGTCCTTAGTGACGTCGATGTGCTTCCTCCGGAAGCACCCACCTTTGGTCACCATCTTCGGATTCATTTTTCTTGTCTTACTTTTGTTTCTCCTTTCTTGTAATCTTTTAAAGTTTTTTCTTCAGTTTTAATCCCTTTCCTCCGGTCTCATCTTTCTGGCGGATAAGGGTGGGTTCGTTAGTGAATCCAGAAAGTCTCCAAGCTGCAAAACTACACCGACAGGTAAGAAACTACATTTTGCAGCGTGAATCTTTCTGGATTCACTATGCTGTGCATAGACTTTGTAGCGGTTTGTCCTTATTGAGCCCTGGTTACTGAATAGGTGTTGTTAGACCTTCTGTCCCACTTGCGCTTCCTTGTTCATTTGGATATCCACACAGTGCTTAGTGAACATGTGCACTGAAGACCATGTTGCAGCTTGGCAAATGTCTTGAATTGGTGTGTTAGCTAGAAACACAATTGTAGCTCCTTTCTTCCTTGTTGAGTGAGCATGAGCTGCTCCTTCTAATGGTTAACCCGCTTGTATGTGGCAGAGTTGTATGGTTTGTGCAATCCACTGTGCAATGGTATTTTTGGTAACTGGTCATCCCAAGAAACTGCTGGCAAAAGATACAAAGAATTGTTTTGTTTTTCTGCACTCTTTTGTCCTTTCTATATAGTGCATTACTGCCCTCCTGGCTTCCAGTGTGTGTAAAGCCCTTTCTGGGCTTGTGGAAGGTTTTTGGAAAAAACTTGATATTTGAATTGTCTGATTGATGTGGAACCGTGACACCCCCTTTGACATGAAATGAGAGTCCGTTCTCATGACAATCCCATCACTGTGTATTTGTAGGTATGGTTCTTGAAGTGTTAGCGTTTGTAATTCACTCACTCTTCGTAGTGATGTGATAGCTACTAAGAAGGCTGTTTTTAGCGTTCGCATATGCAGCGTAACTTTGTGAATAGGCTCAAAAGGTGCCTTCACCAATTGCGTTAGCACAATATTGAGGTTACATGCTGGCATTCTGTTTGGAGGTGCGATTCTTTTTGCTCCTTCTAGGAATCTTTTTACCAATTGGAAGGTGAAGAAACTTTTCCCCGTTTCTCCACTTGTGTCAGCCACTATTGCTGCTAAGTGTACCCTTAGGGATGTGTAGCTTAGCTCGAAAAATCAAAAAAATGGTACTAGTCCTGCAGGACTAGTACCTTAAAAAATGCCCTCAACCTAACTGCAACCTACTTGACCTCCATCTCTGAAAGCGGAGCAAATGTGACAATATAACAAGATTTAAAGGCATCTTTATTGCTCATTAACTTTGTGAGCAATAAAAATGCCTTTAAAACTTGTTATCTTGGGGGCGTGGCTTTGAGGGCGACGATGGCGGACGTGGCTCTGTAGAGCTCCCGCCGGCCCGCTACTTATCCGCCTGATTTATCCTGACCCCGAACCCCTCTTACCCCGTGCTGCGATTGTGGGGACTGCTGGAGACCGGGGGCGCCCTCCGGTGTTGTTTCTGGGGACTCCGCTCGTACCTTGGAGCGGTTGCTGGTGGAGGCGCCCGTCGGGCCTGCTTGCCGCGTGGTGAGCCGGGGCCTCAATTTCTGCCTGGTCCGCCCGCTGGTCCTGGGCGCCGGGCAGCCTGCTTGCTGGTGGGTCCGGTTGACGGCCTCTGGGCCGCCGGAGGAGGAGTGAAGGATTCTCCTGCCGCTTGAGGACCGGGCGGCGCTGCTGGAGTCTGCGGGGCAGCGACCCTGAGCGGGACTTTGCGAACCCGTAGGCGGCTCGGATCCCCCCCGGACTGCCGGTTAAAGAGTGGTGGCGGAGCCGGCGGTGCTTTGCCGGCGCACGGAGGGGAGCGCCCCGCCCAACTTGTGGACCGCGGTGGGCCCTGTGGGGGGCCCCGAGGAGTGCCGGTCCGGCAGATTGGCTGTGCCCTTGGTTCCCGCCGACCCGGAGCTGTGGACAGTGGCGCATTGGCGCCCTTCTCGCCCCCCTGACTCTGGGCCCGGGGCTGGTGGCTGCTACGTCCTCGGGGCCCTGTTGTGCCTGACCATCGGCGGCGGTGGGGTGCCCGGAGATTCGTAGATGGTGGAAGTGGCTGGCGTGGACCGGAGACCCGGAGCGATAGGGCGCTGAGCTGGCCACTGCATTTGCTGCTGGAGCCTGGTGTGCCATCCGGTGCGCCTGTTCGGTGGAGTTTGGCGTGGCGGTGGCCGGTGGGTGAAGCGCAGTGCCCGGCGGATCCCGGATACCCCGGCCTTACCCCGAGTGGCGGCTCGCTTTGGTGTGTGGTGCCGTGAAGCCCTTTCCAGACGTGACCTGACCCGCCACGACTGCCGAGACCATGACCAGAGGCGGGGGTGGCACTGGCACCGTCAAGCAGGGGCCCATCGATAAGTTCACTGGGCCCGGAGGAGGTGCGGGGGCGGCCGGGGGTGGCCAGAGTGCAGGCCCAGACAACGCGGCCCTGATGGCGGCCATCACGCTGTCCCGGGACATGTTGGATGCGAAGATTGGGCGGTCGGTGCCGATGTAATGCTGCTGCGTCAAGACCTCCGCAATGCAGTCGCCCGCATCACGGAGACCGAAACCAGGGTCGCAGAGGTGGAAGGAGACGTCGGAACCCTAAAAAAGAAAGTGGCGGATATGGAGAGGATCCAGAAGGGCCTGGCGCTCCGTGTGGAGGACGCAGAAGGGCGAACGCGAAGGAATAATCTGCGCTTTGTTGGTTTTCCGGAGGATTGCGAGCAGGGGCCCATGGATGCCTTCCTGGCACAGTGGTTGGAGAGCTGGCTGCCCCCGGACGCCTTGTCGCGCTGCTTCGTGGTGGAGCGCGCGCATAGAACCCTGACGCAGAAACCGCCAGTGGGGGAACGGCCTAGGCCGGTCATTGCCAAGATCCTTAACTTTCATGACAGGGATGTCATCCTCCGGGAAGCACGGCTCAAAGAGACATTGCTGTTTGATAACCACAAAATTATGATCTTCCCGGACTACACCAGGCAGGTCCAGCAGCAGCGACGCTCATTCCTGGAGGCGAAGGCCAAGTTGCGCGGCCTTAAAATCCAATATTCACTGCTCTATCCGGCCCGCCTCCGGGTTATCTTCAATTCCAAGACCCACTTCTTCGACTCTCCGGAGGACGTCTTCAAGTGGACGGATGAGACGGTCAGGATCCGACCGAACGCCCAGCCGGGGCTGAACTCTGGAGCCTCGCGCAGTTCATCCCAGGAGAGAGGCGACACCGCTGGTAGAGGGAAACGCCATCGGAAGTCTCGCTCACGACGGAGGTCCTTGTCCCGAGACCCCCTTTTGGGGGACACCCAACCTGACACGGATCAATCTGGCAAAGAATCCTGATCATCATATGCCACTGGCCCTTGTCGGTTGACTCTGGTCTTTTGATGTACCCTATGGAAGACTGGACCATGGTGGTGGAACAGACGTCGATTGGTGCAGTATGATCTTGTGTCTTGGTGGGGCTTGGGGGCCTTCGGCGGGCAGGTGCAAGCTGGCTATGCCCTCCATGTACTGCAGATGTTTGCGGGGTTGGGGTTTGGGGTACTGGTTGTGGGCCGCCTGATCCTCCCGGGGTTGGGGGGCGGTCCTGGGGGTGTGCCCTGTTGGTGGGGGGAATAGTTGGGATCCATTGGTATGGTTGGCTTTAGGCGCTTTGTTTTGGGCCTGAAGCTCCCCATGCCGCGACAGGTGCTTCAATGTTCTATGAGGTACAGGGGTGGGGGGCGGGACCTGGGGGTTGGGGTGTTTGAGGGTCGGGGCTGGTTGTTGGGGGGGTCGGGGTTGTTCTGGAAGGGGTGCACGTGATTCTTGCTATATTTCCTTGTATGGTGTCGGAGGCCTGGGCCGGGCCTTGGAGGTCGCAGAGACTTGTTCATCGGGATTATGGTTGACACCCCAGGAAAGGTACCTGCTAGTGACTCTATGCGGGTTTTGTGCTGGAATGTCCGGGGGATGTTGGACAAGATTAAGCGCGGTGCTGTGCTGCGCTGGGGCAAGAGGGAATTGGCTGACGTGATGCTCCTCCAGGAAACGCATATGTTGGGTACTAAAGCATTGAGTCTACAGCGATTTGGCTTCCATTAGGTCTTCCATGCAGGATTTCCCAGGGGCTCGAGGGGGGTGGCAATTCTTGTCCACAGACGGCTGTCATATACTCATGAGCGTCACTGGCTTGATCCCCAGGGTCGGTTTGTGTTTGTGAAGGGGAAGATTGGAGCAGAACCGGTAGTGTTTGGCAGTGTGTATGCCCCTCCCCCACTGCAGTGGTCCCTTGCGGAGAAATTATTTGACTTATGGACCGAGATCCCTCACTCCTTGGCAGTGATCGGAGGTGACTGGAATGATGTAGTGGATGTGAGTCTGGACAGGCAGAGAGTGCAAGGGGGCGCGGCTGTGGCCTCTTCTACGCAGCTGAAAGCAATGATTGATGGGCTCGGGTGGGTGGATGCGTGGAGGCATCTACATGCCAGGACGCGGGAATATACGTATGTGTCGGCAGTGCATGGTTCCTTCTCGCGACTGGACTGTGTGTTCGTACCAGGGGCCTTCCTTGACAGGGTGAAATGGGCTGTGATCCGGCCTCGTGGGCTTTCCGATCACTCCCCGGTAGCGGTTCAGATCGACCTGCGCAAAGCACGCCAGCCGTTTCGGTGGCGGATGTCCTCGTGGCATTTGCAGCGGCCGGCCTACGCCCAACATATGCGCGGTGCCATTGCCCGCTATTGGCAGGACAACCTCACAGTTGGGATTGACGCGGTAACGGTCTGGGAGGCCATGAAGCCCACCATGAGAAGCATCGACATTGCTTGGTGTGCCTCTGCCCGCCGTACTCGACAAGAGAGCATTGTGGCGGCTGCGGAGCGGGTGGGGGTGCTGGAGACGCGTTGCCGAGGTGGGGGTGATGACAGGGCGCTGCGGTTACTTCTGCAGGCGCAGCAGTCCTACGCCTCAGTGCTGATGGACGAGGCTCGCCAAGCGTGGCTGGCTACGCGGAGCAGGGTGTACCAGTGGGGTGACAAGTCCTGCACCATGCTTCATAGGCTTTGTCAGCAAACTATGCAACCGGTCACCTTACCTGGTCTCACAGATGAGGAAGGGGCTGTGATTACAGACCCGGCGGCTCTTGCGGCGAGCTTCGCGCGCTACTATGCACAGCAGTACGCCTCTCGGGAAAGCCTTTCACCCGCAGTGATTGAAGGGTTCCTCGCGGATGTCCCCCCCCCGCGCAGTCTCGGACGAGGTGCGGGAGGCCTTGGACCTCCCTCTGACAGCGGAGGAACTGGGTGAGGCACTGGGTCAGCTTAACGTCAGCAAGGCGCCGGGACCGAGCGGGTTCCCCAGCGAGTTTTATAGGACATTCCACTTGCAGCTTGGGCCGCACTATCGGCGGGCGTTGGAGCTGGCGCGGGAGCGCGGTGGCCTGCCCTTGGACTGGCGTCAGGCCGAGATTGTAGTCTTCCAGAAACCAGGTAGGCCGCCCGATCGCCATGAGTCCTATCGCCCAATATCCTTGATCAACTTTGAAGCCAAGCTCCTGGCCAAGGCGCTGGCGAACCGCCTGCTCCCACATATCGCAGACCTCGTCCACCCAGACCAGGCGGGCTTTATGCCACACCTGGCTGACGAGACACAACATTCGGCGTGCACAGGCAGCAGTGGACGCGGTGGGGGCGACTGGGGATCGGGCGGCGCTATTGCTCGCTGATATCGACAGGGCTTTTGATTCGGTCAGCTGGACCTATCTCTTTGCCCTTCTGCCGCTTCTCAACTTGGGGCCAGTGTTCATCTCCTACGTGAGGCTGCTCTATACAGACATCACCGCCACAGTGCGCGTCTCTGGAGCGATTTCTGAGCAGTTTCCGATTGCCAGGGATACCCGTCAGGGGTGCCCCCTTTCCCCATATCTCTTTGCACTGGCCATGGAGCCATTGGCCGTACGAGGACGCCGGGACGCACTGTATCGGGGCTTTGAGTGGGGGGCAGAACTTTCAGACCGCATTGCCTTGTACGCGGACGATGTCCTTTTCTTTATGACCGACCTTCACCGAACTGGCCCTCGCATTCTGGATATGATGCAGGAGTTTGGCGAGGTGTCGGGGCTCTTCCTCAATCCACGCAAGTCGACCCTGTGGGTGCTGGGGGATAACCCGGAGACATACCCGTGGGCCTCGGCCCTGCAGGAGGCAGTGGGTGGCCTAAAATATCTGGGCGTCTTCCTGTCGGCCTCGGCTACGGTGGCGTGGGAACGTAACGTGCTGCCGGTGTGGGACAGGGTCCAAATGGACGTTAAGGCTTGGTCGCTCATGCCCCTTAATATCTATGGCAGATCGGCCATTTTTAAGATGGTTGCCCTACCACGGCTCCTCTACCAACTACAGAACCACCCGTATAGGATTGACCCGCAGTGGTTCCGTCGTGTTAATTCAGTGCTTGGCCGGTTTCTGTGGGCTGGGGGTGCCTCCAGGGTGGCATTGCGGACTTGCTTTCTCTCCACATACTGTGGAGGTCTGGCTACCCCTGACCTTCTGTCCTATTACCAAGCCTCTCATCTCCTGGTGCTCAATGAGTGGTGGTATGGAGATCACAGTGACCCGGCATATGCGTTGGAACACTTTCCGATGGGGGATGCCACGCTCCACACATTATTATACTCGGCCAGGCGGAGGAGGACGCTGCCGCGGGTCACTCAGGTGGTATTTGCGATCTGGAGACAAGCGCTGCGCCGTATGGGTTGGTGGGGCAGGCTGACCGCCGAGACTCCGCTTTGGAATAATGGACTGCTTCCAGCGCTGGCCTCCCTGTCGGGCTTTGGGGGCTGGGATGCAATCGGGATCTCTTCACTTGGCCATGTCCTTACGGGGACTACCCTTAAATCCTTTCAGGACCTTAGCTCCGAATTTCATATGCCCAAAACCCAATTCTTTAGATACCTTCAGTTCCGCCATGCACTTGGCCCGAGCCTGGTGGGTTTGGACCAGCTTCCCGACTTCAGCCCAATTGAAGCCAAGCTTTTCATGGGGGACCTGGGCGACAAGAAGGTTTCCCAAATATACCGCTCCCTAGTTATGCATTGCTCCTCTTCCCTCCTGACACTGAAGGCCTCCTGGGAGACTGATGTTGGCCCCTTGGATGAGGATGACTGGCGAGAGGCCCTTGAATCCCCCCGTGGGGCTGCCATAGCTGTACGCCTCAGATTTATACAGTTTAAATATCTTCACAGGGCATACTACACGCGGGAGAGGTTGTGGAGGGCGGGCCTTATTGCCGCCCCAGAGTGCTTGAGATGTGGAGCTGAAAGGGGGACGCTACTACATACAGTGTGGTCTTGTGGGGGTCTGACCCGCTTTTGGAACGGGGTATGGAACTGCCTATCGGAGGTGCTGGGGTGGGACCTCCCTCGTACACCTAGACTGGGCCTCCTCCATGTCCTGGAAAATGTGGGGGGTAACGTTTACAAACGACATCTTCTGTTCTTGGGGCTGGTTGTAGCTAAGCGGGACCTGGCGAGAGCATGGAAGAGTGACCGTGCCCCCCCCTCTCAGCGCCTGGAAGGCGGGACTTGACTTTCTTATGGGGCTGGAGTTGCCTGTGTTTGAGGCCAGGGGGTGCCCCCGGAAACATTATAAAATCTGGAAGCGGTGGGCGGACTACAGGGGGCTGACCCTGGAACCCCCGGTTGACATGGATGATGTGCTACCTCCGGATGTGGACCTTGGGTCCTAGGTTACTGTCTGACACCTACATTGCCTTATTCATGTATTTGTTATACTGTGAACACGTGCGCTGGGTTAGGGTGGGATAAGGGGTGGGTAGCTGGGGTAGGGTGTTGGGGTATGTTTAGGGGGGTTGCTAGGGTAGGGGATGGGGTGGGGGGTGCTTCTTCAAAATTTGGGCTCTTGATCATTTTACACTTTGTATATTGCCGACAGTATCCTCCTGATTGTGGAGAACTGTATCTATGCTTGCCTGAACTTTCAATAAATACGGTTGTGAAAAAAAAAAAACTTGTTATCTTGTCACATTTGTTCCATTTTCACAGGACAAAAGTTGGTTTGTTTTCCTACTCGCCAGAAAGGGTGAGTAGGACCTAAAAACAGCTCGACCTTGTTAAATTTAGCTGGACTATGCGAGCGGTCGAGTGGAATTTTCGAGCCCTGTTAGTTTATTCAGTAGTAGATGCGTTAAGTATTTTAGTACTGTTGATTCCCTTGTAATCTTCCTTTGTAGTTTCTCCCTAATGCACCATTCGGAGAATCTTTTCTATTTTGCGACGTAGCACTTTCTTGTGGTAGGTCTCCTTGCCTCTCTGAGTACCACCATTGTGCTTGCTGGTACTTTGAGGTGTGAAAACTATGTCCTCAGGAGCCAGGCTGCTAGGCTGAGGCTCTCTGGCTCTGGGTTTAGTATTCTTCAGTTTTGTATTGTTAAGTGCTTTTATTTAAATACTCGCTCTTTGATCAGACACCAGATGGATATATTCCTGCTACTAACTGATATAAAACCGGATTTGCTGTTATTAACCGAGACATGGCTCACCCCGGATTCCCTTCCAGATATTTTAGTTGCTCTGCCTGCGGACTACTATATTCTTTCAGCAATTCGTCCGGCAGGTAAAGCTGGGGGAGGAGCAGCCATCATGGTCAATAAAAAACATCAACTTAGACAACTTCCTTCTCTACTTTTACCCAATGTAGAAAATATAGTTGCTAAATTAGACACTGCTAATGGAACACTTGTAGTGGTCTTATTATATCGCCCACCTCAAACAATGGCCACATTTCCTTCCATTTTCGCAGAGCATATGGCTATGCTGGCTACAAATAATTCCAAATTACTTTTGATAGGGGATTTGAACCTTTGGTTTGACAATACAGCATTAGACCCCCAAGCAGCTGAGATGAAGGACCTTCTGAATGACATTAATTTGATACAACACATTGATACTAAAACTCATCAGAAGGGCCACAGTCCCGACCAAATCTGGTCTCTGAATTTACCCGTACACTCCATTGATATTAAACCTTGTAGTTGGTCTGACCATTTTAGCATTAGTTTCTCTTTTTGTGTTGATAAAATTACTCAATTTAAGCTGCAAACTACCAATACTATTCGAAAATGGACTTCCATGGATATGTCAGCTTTTTAAAATTTTTTAAAGACTACTTTGCCTTTACAGAGCTCTAATGTGGAGATAGCCTTAAAGAATGGCTAACCACTGCCACTAACACTTATGCTCCTCTCACTCGCTTTTGCAATTCGCATGGCGTGGACGCACATAAATGGTTCACGCCGGAGCTAAAAAAACTAAAACTGGAAGTGAGGCAGCTAGAGAGAATCTGGCGAACTAATTATTGCCCCCAAGCAAGGACTGCATACTGTTCAACTAGGAAAGCCTATCAAAAAACACTACATAATCACAAGACTGCTTATTTCTCTACAAAAATTATAAATGCGACTAACAAGTCGAAAGAAATTTTCAGGATTGTGACTGAATTATGTAATGATGATAGAACCTCTCCCCCAGTAGTTCCTTCACAAACACTCTGTAATTCGTTGAATGATTTTTTTAGTGAAAAGATATTACTGATTAAGGACAATTTATCCAAACTTCCAGCTTGCGCCCCTTTGGATGATATTTTCTTTAATCCTTCAACACTACATTCCTTTCCTTTAATTGACAAAAAAACTTTTTTAGATCTACTGATCAGAGTCAAATCAGGATCTCCTGAGGACGTCTGCCCCCCTCAAATAATGAGAGAAATTGGCCGGGCAATTCCGGACAGCATGATTCCACTGCTCAGCAATTCTCCTACATCGGGGATAGTCCCTAACAGTTTCAAGCAGGCCTTATTGATTCCCCTTACAAAGAAATCAGGTATTGACCCTTCAGACCTCTCCAACTATCGGCCAATATCACTTCTGCCCTATTTATCTAAGATCTTGGAGGCTCACGTCACCAATAGCCTTTCAAATTTTGTGGAAGACTCTGGTTATTTACAACCTAACCAGGCAGGCTTTCGTCCTGGTCATTCCACTGAGGCAGTAATACTGGCCGTTCAGAATACTTTAAGGTCTAATGCCGATAAAGACTTACACCAGGCCTTGGTGCTTTTGGATCTGTCTGCAGCGTTCGACACGGTTGACTATACCATTCTGGTCAACCGTGTCGAACAGGCCGGTCTTCGAGACTCGGCCTTGGCCTGGCTTAAGTCTTTTATATCAGAACGTACCCAGTCTGTTCGGCTGGGATCTTTCACAGCCCCTAAAAATAGTTCCCTCTGTGGGGTTCCTCAAGGATCTTCCTTGTCCCCTTTATTATTTAATTTATATATGCGGCCTCTTTTGTTCTCTTTAAGAGAGCATAAAGTTACTGTATATAATTATGCAGACGACCTGCAGTTGGTTTTTGTATTAAATTCAACCAATGCGGCAGAGAATTTTCAGGCAACCATGTCCCTTATTCAAAGTTGGATGTCTTTAAACCATCTTAAATTAAATCCGGGGAAAACCGAACTGATCTTGCCTGGGAAGAGCGAGATCAGTTGGAGCCCACGCTTCTGGCCTTCTGATATGGGTTCTCCTCCAAAAAAATCCCAAACAGTAAAGAGCCTGGGAGTGACCATTAATGAGGACCTTACCTTAAAATCTCAAATTGGAACTGTGGTTTCCTCTGGTTTTTTTCAATTGAGGAAGATCAGAAAAATTGCACATTTCCTCACTGATTCGGCTTTAATTCAGGTAGTCAGTGCTCTAGTTCTTTCCCATATCGATTTCTCAAACAGTCTCTATCTGGGTTCACCAATTGGTCAACTTAGAAGACTGCAATACCTGCAGAATCAAGCTGCCAGACTGATCTGCAAGGTACCTAAATGGGAATCAATTAGATCAGGATTAGAGAACTTGCACTGGTTGCCTGTGGCACAGAGAGCCACATTTAAGGTTGGTTGCATTATTTTCAAGGCCTTGGAGGGCAAGGGCCAAATGTTTATTAGACAACTGATCGGGAGATATAGTCCCTCACGTAGTTTGAGATCAGCTCATAAAGATCTACTTGAGGTTCCCCGATTCAAGAAAAAACGACAGGGAGGTAGCTGTTTTCATTTTTTAGCTGCTTCCTTGTGGAATTCCCTCCCTTTGACTTTGCGACAGAGTAGGGACCTTCTTGCCTTCAGAAAGGCATTTAAGACTTTTCTTTTCACACAGGCCTATTTGAAATAGCGACTCTTATTGGTATTCCTTTGTTATGTTTTTATTCCCTCTTCAGCGCCAAGAAGCTTTTGGGCGTATGTGCGCTTTATAAATTTTAAATAACATAACATAACAGGTCCTTTCTAGAGGGGAACCTGTGTGCGGGCGTTTGTGCCATCTCCATGATCTGTGAGAACCAGGTTTGTGTGGCCCACTGAGGTGCTATCAGTATTAGCGTCACGTTGCTGAATCTGCATTTGTTTAAGTACCCTGTGTAGCAGTGGTATTGGTGGAAAAGCGTGGGCAACAGATTATCCATAGCGCATTCCCTGGAGACTGTTTGCACGGTACTCTGGATGCAAAAATTTGGCATTTTGCATTTTGGTGTGTTGCAAATAATTCTATTTGCGGAGTCCCCCATTTGTGGAATATCTTCTGGATTTCTTGTTGGTTGATTTCCCATTCGTGGGTTGCAGACGTCTGTCTGCTGAGCCTGTCTGCTTCCATAATGTCCTTCCCTGGTAGATGTATTGCTATCAGGTCTATTTGTCTTGGGATTACCCGTCTCCATATTTCCTGTGTTAGCAGAGATAGTGTCGCTGACTGTGTCCCTGCTTGCTTGTTGAAGTAGAACATGGTAGTTGTATTGTCTGTTTGTATAAGTACCCTGTGTCGTATAGCTGTTTTTGAAAGGCTTTTAAGGCTAGGAACACTTGTTTTAGTTCTAGGTAGTTGATGTGCTTTATTGCATCCTGCTGTGACCACAATCCTCTTACTTGGAGGTTGTTTGTGTGCGTTCCCCACCCTATCTGGGAGACGTCTGTTGTAACGGTTACTGTTGGAGTTGGTTGTGTGAATGGTCTCCCTTGTGCTATGTTCTCTTTGTTCCACCACGCTATTTCTTGCTGTACTGCTGGCGTGACAACCACTGGATTCTCCCAACTCCCTGTCGCTTGTGACCATTGCTGCTGGATCCATTCTTGGAATGGTCTCATGTGTAGGCGGATATTTGGGACCCAATATATGCATGATGCCATCATTCCCATCAGTCTGCTCACTGTCCTCATTGTCAAAGCTTGCCGCTTGCGGTAAAGAGGTGTCTCCTTGCATATCGCAAAAGTCCGCTTTGCACTTGGGATCACCTTGCTCTGTATGGTGTTGATCTATGCCCCTAAGAATATTTTCACCGGTTCTGGTTCTATTGATGATTTCTCCCAATGGATTGAAAACCCCAATTGGGCTAGTATCTGTATCACTGCCTCCATGTGCCCCTTGCAGTATCTGTATTCCCTGCCTCCTTAAGTGTGATGCTCCTGCTGCCAGGCATTTTCTGAAAACCCTTGGTGTAGATCTGAGTCCGAATGCCAGCACTATGAACTGGTAGTGAGTTTTGTTGATCATAAACTTGAGGAGGTGTTGGTGTTTGCTATTGATGGGGATGTGCAAGTAAGCGTTCTTTAAGTCAATGGTTGCCATATAATCTCCTTCTTGTAGCTGTGGTATGACCTCTTGGAGTGATATCTTGAAAATTTGAATTTTTATGAACCCGTTTAAGAATCTTAGGTCTAGAATTGGACGTAAGGTTCCGTCTACCTTTGGTATGATTAAGTAGGTAGAGTAGACCCCCTTGTTCCATTCTTTGTGTGGTACTATTTCAATGGCTCTTTTCCTTAGCAGTTCTTTTGCTTCCTGCAGCAAATGTGTACGCTCATTTGCTGAGAGTACTCTTTCTGTTTGGATGTGGCTTTTCCAGGTCTATACAGTACCCGTATTGTATGAGGTTTAGTATCCATTTGTCTGATATTTCCCTCCACTCCTGGAGAAAGTGTTTTATTCTGCCTCCTACTGGTGTTGTGTGTTGGAGGAACTGTTGAAGATCTTGATTCGTTCCAAGTCTTTGTGTTGACTCTTTCCGCACCCCCTCAGATCTTGGCCAGGTGTGCGTTGGTTCTGCTGATGAGTCACTTGGATGAGGGTGGCGGACTCCCCCTCTGCCCGTTACCCCTTCCTCAACCGCGCCCTCGAAAGGACTGCCATCGGGGTGGTATTGCCAGTTTCGTTGCTGCGGTCCCTGGTTACCTCCTTGACAACCTTGTTGGAAGATTTGGTGTGGTGCCACAGGTTAGTGGTTCCCCCTATCTGTTGGCCTCCTTGATTGTGTCCCTCTTCTGATACCTCTGAACTGCAGCGCCCCCATGGACCCAGGTATTTCGTTGTCCTTTTTCAGTTGGTTCAGTTTGTCATCAACTGGTGCGCCGAACAGTTGTTTCCCATTGAAGGGTGTGTTGAGGATGTTGTTCTGAACTTCCTTTTTGCAGCTGATATCCTTAGCCAAGCATGCCTCCTTTCTGTGATCCCCAGCTTCACCTGCCTGTTTGATGTCTCCGCTTCGTCCAGGGCCGACTTCAGACATGTATTTGCCATGTTTTTCCCTTCTTCTACCAGGTGCTTGCCCTCTTCTGGTATGAGTTTTACTAGTTCGCCCACTCTTCCCAATGCTGGTATGCATGCCTGTTGATGAGCGCATTGGAATTGGCGATGCGCCATTGTATCGCCGCACTTCTTTCCATCTTCCTACCCATTAGGTCCATCCTCTTGCTCTCTTTGTCTGGTGATGGCCAGAGTTAGTGGGTATATTTTCTCTCTTCCTAGCCGTGGATGAGATCATCGAGTCGGCTGGGACTGATCCCCTAATGTACATGGGGTCCTTTGAAGAATGTTTGTATTTCTTTTCTGCTCGTGGAGTTACTGCTCTACACATAGCAGGCTCCTTGAAGGCTTCCTTCCCCAGGTCCAGGTGAATGGGCAGGAACTGGCTTCTCATCTGAGATGGTAACAAGGTCTCCAAAAGGAGGCAAGACTGGGATTTTTCTTCCTCTAGCTTAACTCCATATGTGTCTGCAGCTCTTTTGATGACTTGATTGTAGATCCCTATGTCGTCGGGCGGCAAAGGCCTCGGCGGATAGGACTCTACACCCTCTTCCGGGGATTCGGCATCGGGATCTTGCCACTGCAAGTCCTGAGCCTCCAAGAACGTCGAGTCCTGGTGAGTTGGCTTGTCTTCCTCCCCTTCGGCATTGCCGTAGTACAGCTCTTCCTGTTCCTCTCCAGGTTCAGGTGTGGTCGGCTGTTGAAAATCCTCGATGCACCTTTCGGCTTCGGCCGTGGCTTTCGACAGAATGCTGTAGAATTTCTTCTTTTCGTCGAAGTCTCTCTTGCGTTGCAGGATGCTTGCCATTTCAGCCTCAAGCCTTTTCTTCTTCTTTTCCATCTCACCCGCGTGTTCGGCTTCGAGGGTTTCAGCTTTTCGCGGTTGTCTATGTCGAAGTCGAAACTGCTTTCGGGCCTTCGTTTTTCAACATTGAGGCCTCTTTTTCGTGGTTGCTTTTCGATGCCTTTCCTCTGTCTTGGGATTTCGCCGTCTGGGAGTCCTTTTCAAAGGAACCAATGGGCTTCGACTGCCCTGTTCCTTTCGAGGACTTTGACTCGCTTCTGCGAGTATCAGTGGAGTGTTTGGGGTTCACCGACTCTTACCTCCTTCGACATCTTCTTTTCGACCTTGACGACTATGGCATCCACCGTTCCTTCAGCGATGTTGTCTTCCTCTCCACTGGAGAGTCCCAAATCTCGGAGTGATGGAGGTGTCCCCTGCCCCTGCATGTTGTAGTATGCTCTTCTTTACCTCTCCCTTACTCCGAGGGTCATCGGGTTGAATGCTGCACAGGCGTTGCAGTCCTCGCTTCGATGGTCGAGCGGCAGGCAGAGATTGCAAACCAGGTGTTGGTCCTTTTGCGCGTACTTGTGGTGGTAGTTTGCGCAGATGTTAAACTGAGTTTTGCCCATCACCGCGCCCAGGGAGCCCCCTGTATGCGCATTCTCTGTAGAAAACTTCAAATTCTGTCTTTACTGGTCTACTCTGGTGCCATTTTCGATGGTTTTTCGATTTTTCATTGATACTTCTCTCCAAAGTTTTGGAGCTCCTTCACTGTTGATCCAGACCCAACGGCGGAAAAAAGAATCTTAAGATGGCGAACAAAGGAGGGATGTTCCGGACGAAGCACGTCGATGTCACTAAGGACACCAAATGGTTGTATGTCAACGCCCAGCTGGGCCACGAAAAAAAAAAGAAGAGAAGTAATACAATTCCGGACCCTACCACTATTAGGCGGAATAATGCACAGCATAGTGAATCCAGAAAGATTCATGCTGCAAAACTACTCATGCAGATATGCCCACACCTGAAATATGGTGCACCCTGCCTTAGGGTTTGTAAGGCCTGTTAGTCTGCCTTATACCTTGGGCAGTTCTGTTGGACATGGCACACAGGCAGTGTGTTTTGTCAATTTACTCATTTTTCACTGCACCAAGACAGTGGCATGGCCTTGGTGAGAGAGCCCTAGGGGACCCTCTTCAGTCCCCATGCTGTAGGTACCAGGGGTACCATTTAATAGGGACTTACAAGGGAGTGAAGATGCCATGTGGTTCAGTTTTAGGAAAGGAGCACTGGCACTGGGGACCTGGTTGGCAGGGACCCTGTGCACTTACAATGGAAACCACACCATTTTCCAGGCAAAAAGTGGGGGGGCTAACCATGTCAAAAGAGGCACGTTCTCACATACGCAGACTCAGCTTGTCGGGGAAGAAGGTGATGTCTGGTGGAGGAACACAGAGCCTGATGCTCACTCATATCTCGTGCTAAGGGGTGATGCCAACCAGGAACACAGTATTCATATGAAGAGCAGTAAGAGAACTGTGGAGCAGCTCAAATGGGGTACACATCAGATAAGTGAGGACAATGTTGAGGTCCCACTGGGGCATCACAAAAACAGAAGGGGGAATATATGTTGTAGTCCTTTAAAAAGAAACGCATCACAACAGGTGATTTAAATAAAGACGGCTGATCAGACAACCTTAGGAAGGCCTACCATCCTGAACTGCCTGGGGAGGACCTACAACACTGAGCCTCAAACAGCCAAGCAAACAGGAGGCATTAACTGTAACAAGGGCCAAACTGGCTGAGGAGAATAACCTCTTGCCAAACGTCTACTATCTCTTGGATTAGGGGGAGTGGTCAAAGGATTGGTTGAATTGGTCCGGCAAATGGAAGTCTGCACCACAAGATTCTCCACAGAGGGGTGTCGGAACAAAGAGGCTGGGCCACCCAGAGCAGGATGGTGGCACCTTGCAATTGGATGGTTAACTGGTACAAGGCATAGTCCAAGCCACTACGAGGGTATCTGGCAAAGACTTTTTGCTTCCAAGTCTCTCCTCTCATTCAGTCTGGCCAAGCCGCAGGAATTTTGGTCAGTACATTTGTTTTCACCTCCATGGTGAGGAGGTGGAGGTCAAAACTTGTACCGCCCTACGTATAGCATAGGAGGTCAATTCTGCATTAGCTGGTCCTGGAGGCGAGAAAATGTCTGCTTCCGGGGAGGAATCCAGTCGGGCAACTCCGGAAACTGGACTGTTTGCACCACTGAAACGTTTAATGAGGGTAGTGGGAAGGGCGAGAAGGACGGAAACTCTGCTTCGACATCTTATGTGTCTTGGGCTTACCTGAGATTTTGGAGCGCAAGGAAGACTGGGCCCTAGAGCAGCTCCATTGGTTATTGGGTCGGGATCGATCTGTCCCAACGTTGTGTCTTTTTATGCTTTGCGACAAAGTTTTGCCTTACTTTCAGTGATGTCAGTCAGGTTAATCAACGTGCTGTCTCCACAGGTCTTACAGTTGTTGCTCGACCCCAGGATCCACAGACATCGGGAGGGGATCAGTCACAGAAATATGCTTGCAACAGTCCCTACAGGGCTTAAAACCTGCCATTTTAGGAAGAGGCATCCCTTGCACACAGGACAATTTGTTAAAAATCGCAGTACGAGTCTCTGAAAGACTAAACGAAGTTCCGGATGCGCATCTGGTGGCACGGAGAGAAAGAAACTGATATCAACGTACGGGAGTTATGCCTACGTAGTTACCACACATCATTTTCGGAGCGGAACAGAGTCAGTGCGGAACCACAAGGTGCCATCTTCCAGCTACCAGAGGTACTATGGAAATGTTTTCAGATCCCGTCTTATACCTGGGGATAATCCAAAAGGAATATTCTAACGGCGAGGAATCTGCGGATAGGAGTCACTAGCAAAAATGGCATTTATGATGTGAGAGAATAGGCTTTTGGGCAATGCCTCTTATTTACAAGAGCAAACAATATTTCATTACAAAACAGTAAGAATGCCTAAAGTTGCCTTTTTTAAAGAATAGTCAGATAAGAATTATCAAGCCCAGCTTATTAAATTATACATCTTTTGCTTGGTTTAATTCATATACATATAACAAAACTGAGATGATACAACACTAATAATATTAGTAGCTCTCAATGCATTTCATTGAACAGAAGTAGCTCTCAGTATAGAAAAGGTTGGAGAACCCTGGTCTAGAACTAACAAAAGGCAACTAAGTTTGTTTTTCTTCTTTTTTCTGAGTTTTATATAACGCGAACTTGACCCGAGGGCTTTATATGATCACCAGTTACGTTACACAAGGACACATTATCTTTTTGTTAGACATGGGAAGATTAAGTGATTTGCCCAGAATCACAGGATGTGGTGCGTTGTTGCCAAGACTCGAACCCGGTTCCACAGACTGGAGGTCAACCGCCCTAGCCGTAAGGCCACATCCTCTCCCCTAGGTTCTATTTAGCCCCAGTTGAAATGCCTTTAAATCAAAGGTGTAACAAGTAGAGAAAAATCGAAGGCCTTCACTGCAAGAAAATGCCCATAGCCACCTTATTCCGCAGTACAATTTTCTATTCCATGGAGCAAAACAATGTCTTTTAAGTAGTAGTGTTTTTTTACATCGTAGAATACGATTTGACATTAACAAAGCTTTAAAGGTTTTTTGTAAGGGAGTATTGTCTTTTAACCTTTGGGCTCCAGCAATTCATTCTATCCTGTTCAATCAGATATCATGCAGGCACGTTTAGACAGGTACCCATGTTACGCTGGATAAAAAGCAAGGAACGATAACCATGCACTGAGTATTAGCTCTCTTGTTATCAGGCACATCATGGATAAAAGCAATATAGGATGCTGAGAAATTTAGAGAGATAACACTTGTAGGCCAATTTGGATGAGAAAATGTTGCACTTCTCCCTCAAAGGCTCATTTTTCACTCTCTGGTATGGGAGCCAGTGCATGAAAAAGTTAAACAAGGGCCTATCCCTATTACACAACTACTAATGCACCACTGCAATATCCAAATGGGTCAACTGGAGGGCTGTTGCATTCTACGTCCAGAATTTACACTACAGCCTCAACAATAAGGGAAGCTCCACTGATGAGCTCTTTCTCAATGAAAAGTTTGCAACTACAGTTTTGTAGTGAAGTTAGCGACAGGATAGTAAGTTACCTGCAACTTTAGGTCACTCTTGGATACCAGTGCTGCATTAACCAGTACCCCTCAGCAGAACTGTATGATGGAAGGATTCGCATATTCCTTGCTTAAGGACCAAACTTTAAACTAGGATCCCCTCAAGTAGAAGATATTCACCATGGAGGAGCTGTACATCAATGTCTCTCACTACAGGTGTAATGATGATCTTCCTCCTCCCAAAAGCACCACAGTTCATGCATTTGGGCTGGTTATCACCAACCTCACTGGATTAAGGTCCATCCAGTTTTCCCTATTTTTAATCAAGTCTTCAGGGATATTGACAAGAAAAAGTGTAGTAAAGTGCCCCTTTTTAGGTCTTGGCCTGATGTGAGCAGCGCATGAGCTGCTCTCGTCATACGAGAGCTTCTTGGAATCGATAAGATTCCAGAAGTCGTGTGTAAGCTACGCCCCTAATTTCTATTGGCATGCGTCATTTACCGTCATAGCTTACGCTAAACGGAGACTTCTAATTGTAAATGAGACTATTTAGTCCCTACTGGCTGCTGCCTTGTCTCCTTTTGGCCCCACCCACCGGGATTGGATCGTTTCCTGGTGGCGTGTTACTATCTCCTTTAATTACAGGGCGAGCTGCACACTGTGTACTTATTGTCATTCCAGCTTGTTTTTCCCTTCTTGCCCTGCATTTCGCTCCTTCCCCTAGTTTCTCCCAGTCTAAGCGCTCTCCCTACACACATTGTCACCCACCGTTCCCTGCCTCCGCCTTTTTCTTTTTCTCTCCCAGATGCCGCTTATAGCACCCAGAAGCCAAACATCAACATGTTGGCACTGTACAAATGACCCGGAGTTAACAACTAAATTAACAGGATACGATGCAAATTCTGCACGGCTTTGAGTTGTTCAAACTCTCGCTCAAGCAGGGATTGGGACTGTATATATGACATGTCCACAGACTAATAACAATCTTTAACACCAGCAGTATATCGCCAAATGTCTGCTGGAAACTTCAGGCGACAATGCCTGATCTCACTTTGAGATAAACCGTTTAATCATTGAGAATGTTGCTCAGTACATCTTAGGACAATATGTAGACCGAGGAGCCAAAGCTTGTATTACAGCTCGATCAAGCAAAAAACCGTCCAAGAAAACTGTTCGAGCTAATCAGAACACAAGCCAAGGAACAACCCCAACCGCTCAGTACTGTGGGCAAAGCACCCTCCTGTGAAGACTTTGCCGCTTTCTTTACCCAAAAAACTGATAACATTAAGAGTGATCTCCGCATTGACGCAAGCCTCTACATCACACCCAACTGCATAACACCCACCGAGCTAAAAAACAATGCCTCATGGTCATCCTTTGACACCTACTCCGAAGAAGAAATAGGCAAGCTGCTCAGCACCTTGAAACCCTCTAATCACCTCACGGATCCCCTCCCTGCCAACGCTGTCAAAGATTTCACTCCATGGCTCCTTCCACTGTGGACTAAACTTATCAACAGCTCGCTCCAACAAGGAACAATCCCTGATTCCCTCAAAGTCGGACAAGTCACCCCCTTACTAAAGAAACCTACGGCCGACCCATCCGACCTAAACAACTACCGTCCCATTACCAATATTCCCACTCTCGCCAAGCTACTGGAAAAATGCGCACAACTACAGCTAACTAAACACATTGATCAGTTTGATCTCCTCAACGCTCATCAATCAGGCTTCCGAGCAGGACACAGTACGGAAACTGCTATGACCCACATAATTGACGACGCCCTACAAATGCTGGATCAAAACGACACCTGCCTCCTCATCCTTCTTGATCTCTCCTCAGCATTTGACACTGTCAAACATGAGAACTTACTCGAACTTCTGAACACAAGAATGGGTCTATCTGGGACGGTTCTCAAGTGGTTCACTTCCTTCCTACACAACAGGTCTCAGAAATTCAAGAGTAACAACCTGATGTCCTCGCCAATACCTGTTTCGTTAGGTGTCCCCCAAGGATCCTCGCTATCACCAACTTTGTTCAACCTAGTTATGGAACCTCTCACCACCTTGCTACAAGCATCCAATGTTCTTTTTCACATGTACGCAGATGACACCCAATTATATCTCAAACTGCAATCCCCCAATGACATTCTACTCCTGAACTCAACGATCAGAAGCACCCAATCCTGGCTTGCCAACAATCATCTCAAACTCAACGCTCTGAAAACAGAGTTCCTTCTGATCTCACCCCCCGCGAAGATCTCTATCACTCAAACATGGCTTAAACAGCTAACTGCACTCAATGTCCTACCCACCATCGTGGACTCAGCAAAATCTCTAGGCATAACTCTCGACTCCAATCTCAACATGCAGCATCATATCAGCAAGGCTACTAAGGGAGCGAACTTCCAAATCAATACCCTGAGGAAACTCAAACCCTTCTTACCAGCCAAAGACTTCCAAACTGCAGTACAAGCACTAGTAATTCCGAGAATTGAATACGGCAGCATCGCCCTCTGCGGTCTCCCATTAACCACCACTGCACCCCTAAGAGCCTCTCTAAACGCTGCAGCGAGACTCATCACTGGGTCAAAAAAACACTCGCATATCTCCCCTGACTTGAAATCCTTGAACTGGCTGCCTTTTGAAGCCAGAATACATCTGAAAATCGCATGCTTGACACACAAGGCTGTACACCTGAGCTCTCCCGGATACCTCACCCAGAAACTGTCAATCTCTGGCGGCTCTAGATACACCAGAGGCACAAACAATCTCCTGTTAAAACCTCGAAGATTCCGGAAGGAAAAGACGTACAAACGCTCCTTCTCAGGAATGGCACCCAGGATCTGGAACTCACTCCCTCCTGAAATCAGGCTCATCCCCTCCGTCACACTTTTTAAGAAAGAAGTAAAAGCTATTCTCATGGCCAAATACACTTGATCTATTAACTTGAATCTGCAAAGTCTCTGCACTGATCTGTATTCTTCTCCCCGACCTATACGACTATGTCTTTTACCTGTATTATTCTGCTCGATCCCTACGATTATGTGTTTTTCATGTATTTTTCATGTATTTATCTGAGCGATCACTACGACATGTGATTTAACTGTATTATTGAATCGCTTATCTGACCATATACATGCAGTATTGATTTTCCTGTGCTGTTATGTTCCCTCACGCACCTACCCATCCCACTTACTACCTATAATATCCATATACTTAAGGACCTGTTAATCATTCTTTTGTTGGTATTCCCTACTTTGTAAAGTGCTCTGATATCTGCAAAGATCTTGTTCGCGCTATATAAAACTTTCAAAATAAATAAAATAAAAGTAGTTTTTTTTTTAATCTTCTAGGACAAATATGCCATTTTGAATCTGTCTGTTCACTGCTGCTGTACTTTCTGTCCCAGCCAGAACGTTGCGAGCATTGGGAGTTCTCAATCTAAAGAAAATAATTTTAAGCCTAGTTCCCCTTAACTATTGTTTCCACTGTAATGTATTCATCATATGTGCAGTGCTTCTGTGCCACTGTTGTAGTGGTCTTCAAACTTCGTAAGGCTGAGACCCTACAAAAGAATTTTTTTTTTTCGGTGAACGCTCTTAAACATAGGTGGATGTGGGGGACAGCTGACCATGTGTATTAAAAAAAAGGCTTAAACGCTGTTTTGGTACTTGGAATAAAGAACTAAGCCCTTCCCTTTGTGTCACTGTTACTTTTTGGGGCAGATGTATCAAAATACCTATTTGCGATTCTCAAATAGCGATTTTTTGAGAATCGCTATTTGAGAATTGCAAAATGGTATGTACTTACAAATTCGCTATTTTTTAGCGATTTCTTGAAATTCCTTAATTGCGATTAGCAAATTGCTAATCGCAATTAAGGAATAATTTACCATTCATTTCTATGGGCCAGGAGGCCCATAGGAAGGAATGGTAAGTTATTCTCAATTTGCGATTCGCAATTTGCTAATCGCAAATTGAGAATTATTTCAAGGGTGTCTTAAGGACACCCTGCTGCACCCCTGAAATGTACATGTGTGTGCATATGGCGCAGATATATGCCCTAAGGGCATGTATGAGCACCACATGGTACCTTTACAAATGCCAAAAAGTGCATTTGTAAAAGAATTCGTGAATTACCACCAACTACAAGTTGGTGGTAATTTGCGATTTCTTAGTGTAAATTCGCAAAACTTAATTGCTTCTTACATAGCATTTAAGGAATCGCAATTTGCGATTCCTTAAATGCTTACGCAATATTAAGGAATCGCAAAATTTGCGAATCCTTAATATTGCGATGCGTTTTAGTTGATACATCCCATTTTCCGAGTTTTTTGTCGCAAACGGTGCTTTTTACCGATTTGCAGCGTTTGAGACGAAAAAATTGTTTGATACATCTGCCCCTTTGTGTCCTGTCACTCATTGCTCCCTTGCTATCTTGTTCATGGAACCTAAGGCCACATCTCTGGCCAGAGCACCAAGACGAGTCATAGCCTTCCTGTCATATCACTGCTCGGATTTTAAACACTGCCTCTGTACCTGGCACTGCAAGCTGGTGTTCTCCCGTCACTACCCCTCTCCCACCACTGGCCAACTCTCTCCTTTCACTACCCCTCCATCTAGTCATTATCCCACTCTCCTATCACTCACCACCTCACAGCCCACACGTTTTCTCCCTGTCTAGATTTCTGGAAAGTATCAGCTTCTGTGGTTAAGTGTCACCTCTCCTGTTAGTGTTTACCTTTCCCGTCACTGCACATCTTCACCAACACAGATTACCTCCTTTGTCACTGCCCTAGTGTCCTATTAATACCCACCTCCTATCAGTGTCAACCTTTTCAGTGACTACCCACCCACTCCATCAGGGACAATCTCCTCTATTGATGCCCACGTCTCTGAATGTATGACGTTACAACGAATTCCGTTGCAACGCATGCCTTTATCACGCATGCGTTACAACGGAATTCGTTTTCCACGCTTAACCTTTACCTTGAGTATTCCTTTACCACGCATACATTTACACCGTTTTTTGTTGTAAATGTATGCATGGTGAGGGCATACTCTTGATAAAGATTAAAACTCTCCCCTTACATTCCCCCAGCCTCATTCCTTATATTTACCCTTAACCCTTAATATATATATATATATATATATGTATTTTACTAAAATACCCCTTACCTTTTAACTCGCCTTCCCTCCATCTTCTCAGGTTACGTTGGACGTACGTCGTTAAGAGGAAGCGGAAGTTACTTTCCGTTTCCTCCCTAACGATGTTGATAGCTTCGGCTTTAGCTTCGGCTCCTCGGGTTAGGTTTTTTTGCTGGGGGGGGAGACCCCCCCAGCCCCCCTTTTTATCCCAACGCTTTATTTTTTTTATGGGGGAGACCCCCCAATCCCCCTTCGTTTTTCTTTTCATTTCCACCCCCCCTCCTATCCCCCCAAGGCAGGCTCCTCCCCCTCCCCAGCTCCCTCCCTACTCTCATCCACGAGTCTCTCACACCTGACACAACAAATCTCACACACAACACGCCACCATCTGAACTCACCACCATTCGGAGTCTATCCACCCCCCCTCTCATCCCCCCCACGGCGGACACCTCTCCCTCCCCAGCTCCCCCCCACTCCCACCCACGACACTCTCACCCTCCCAATAAAAGATACAGAACATACCGCCTCCCTTACCTTAGCATCCCCCTCTCTCCCACCCCCTATTCTCAGCCCTCACTACCCTCCTGTCTCCCCCACTGTCTTCAGCCTTCACTCACTCTTCTACTCTCCGGCACCGTCTCCCACTGACATCACTACCTATACCTCCCACCCACCGCCTACTTCACTTACTTCACCCACACTCCTCGCCCACAAACACGCCCACACTTTGAATGCCAGCCCACTCATTAGCACCGCAGAACCTTCCAACAACGCTAGTATAGCCCCCCACTCGATACCCTGCCCGCTTTCCAGCTCACTACTCAACCATTCACCAATGGCTCTCACCACCAACCCCATCCCCAATGCACCTCCTGACCGGACTTTATCCAACCTCCAACAAGTCAAAGAGGATATTCTACAAATCAAAAAAGATATCCACGCAATCAAAGACCTTCTCTCCTCACAGCCCAGTCCACGTCCCACCATCCTTCTACCCCACAAACGACGCACCCCCCATTTTCCCACCATCCCTCTACCCCACAAACGACGCACCCTCCCTACATACCCTCGCCTCCAACGACACCCGCGCTGGCCGACTATCCCAGTTCGCAATAACTCCCACCGCCCCCGTCGTGCCCTCAACGCATTGTCGGACCGCGACTTATGCTCTCTCCTACGCTCTTATGGCCCAGGTCCAGTAAAACACATATCCAACACACACATCCCCATACCTACAATTCTTACAAACCCTCTGAGGCGCCCATCACTCAACAACAGAGGTTCCGTCCCTAACAACCTCAGAAAAGTCCCCCTCACACTAGAAAGCTCGACCACCCTTCTCTCTCCCAAACTCAAGTGCATCCTACTGAACTGCAGATCGGCCCAGAGACACTCCTCCGATATTGCTGATCTCGTCTCAGCCAGGGATCTGGACCTAGCCATTCTAACGGAAACGTGGCTTACTGAAGCCTCTACCCAGATTATGGACATCCTAGTCCCCCCCAATTATCACATCATTAGGCTGGACAGGTCTCCTGGCAAGACGGGCGGGGGAATTGCATGCATTTTTAGGAGCAACCTCTCCGTTACTAAAGTCACCTCCCCCTCCCTTTCCTCCTGTGAACTCCTCTGCCTCGACATCACCAGCGAGGGCAAGCAAGTTTGTGCTTTACATCTCATCTATCACCCGCCTGGTGACAATCTCATATTCACCCAACAACTCATGGACATGATCAATTCCAATGCCGGTCAGCAGACCACCCAAGTCTACCTGGGTGACTTCAATCTCCACTGGAACGATCAGAAAGACACAGTGGTGAATAGTTTCAAAACTTTCCTTAATTCGCTTGACCTCACCCAAATATGCGATAGACCAACACACGACAAAGGCTCGATACTTGTTCTCATCATTGCCAAAGAGAACGCTACACAACTGGAGACGATTCTACCCTGCGACTGGTCAGATCACCACATTATCACCTTCTTTATCAATGAAAAAGTTAAACCTAACCCGACTCAACCAATCAAATCCAAAACATGGAAAAGGGACATGAAGAATCTTAACCCCTCTACCCTGCCTCCCCACATCGGCAATCTCCTTCTTCCCCCCTCAGATGCCTCGGATGTTCAATCACTGATCAACCACTACCTTGACTCTATGAACACAATAGTCAATGAAGTCGCCCCACTGCAACTGAAGAGAGTCTCCACCAAAATTTCTAACCCCTGGTATGATGAAAGACTCAATGACGACAGGCGTACTATGCGAATGGCAGAGCGCACCTGGAGATCGGACCCTTCAGCACTGCACCTCAAAAGGCTTAAGAACAAGAGAAATGCCTACTTCAGGAAAATAAAACGCACAAAGTCGGACTTCTTTAGCCGCCAGTTGGACCAAGCAAAAAACAGGCCAAGAAAGCTGTTCGAACTAATCAAGACCCAAACAAAGACACAACCTTTACAATCAAACAGCACAACATGCGACACCCCACACTGTGAAGCCTTCTCTGCTTTCTTTAAGCTAAAGACTGACAACATAAGAAATGACCTCATCATGGATGTAATCCGATTCCCCAACCACACCAGAATGGCTAACACTCAACCTAAAAACAAGGCATCTTGGCTGGTCTTCGATACCTACTCGGAAGAAGCAATACACAAACTGCTCTGCACCTTGAAGCCCTCTAATCACCTCACAGACCCTCTACCTGCTAATGCTGTAAAAGACTTCATCCCCTTGCTCCTCCCTCTCTGGACCAAAATCATCAACAGCTCCCTGCAACAAGGTCTCGTTCCAGACTCCCTCAAGGTGGGGCAAGTCACGCCTATACTCAAGAAACCTACAGCTGATCCGTCTGACCTAAACAACTACCGGCCCATCACCAATATCTCCACCCTGGCCAAACTGCTGGAGAAATGTGTCCAACTCCAACTATCAAAACACATTGACCAATTTGACCTCCTCAACCCTCATCAATCAGGCTTCCGAGCGAAACATAGCACGGAAACAGCTATGACACACATAATTGATGACGCCCTCCAAATTCTTGATCGCAATGAGTCCTGCCTCCTCATCCTTCTTGACCTTTCGTCAGCATTTGACACGGTCAAACATGAGAACTTGCTGGAGCTGCTAAGCTCTAGAATGGGTCTATCGGGAACAGTTCTCAAATGGTTTTCGTCCTTCCTTCACAATCGGTCTCAGAAGTCTAAGATCGACAATGTGCTATCTACATCTGTGCCTGCAGATCTAGGTGTCCCACAAGGATCCTCCCTCTCCCCCACACTGTTCAACCTCGTCATGGAACCGCTCGCCACCTTGCTCCAAGCTTCCAATGTCCAATTCCATATGTACGCCGACGACACACAACTTTACCTAAAGCTACAATCCCCGGATGATATCAAACATCTGAATTCCACGCTTATTAACACTCAGTCCTGGCTGGCCGATAATCACCTCAAACTAAATGCTCTGAAAACTGAGTTCCTACTCATCTCACCCCCGGCGAAAATTTCCACCACCCAAACCTGGCTCATAAACCTAACAGCACTCAATGTCCAACCTATCATTGTGGATTCGGCGAAATCCCTAGGCATCACACTCGACGCCAAACTCAACATGCAGCAGCACGTTAGCAAAGCCACAAAAGCAGCTAATTTCCAAATCAACACACTGAGGAAAATTAAACCCTTCCTCCCGGCCGAAGACTTCCAAACTGCTGTACAAGCTTTAGTCATCCCTCGAATAGACTACGGAATTGTGGCCCTCAGCGGACTCCCGCTATCCCCAACAGCACCCTTAAGAGCCTCCCTGAACGCTGCAGCGAGACTCATTACTGGCTCAAGAAAACATTTGCATATATCCCCAGACTTAAAGTCTCTAAAATGGCTGCCCTTTGAAGCCAGAATACAGCTAAAAATTGCAGTTATGACACACGCGGCCTTGCACCACAATGCGCCCAACTACCTCGCTCAAAAGTTGTCTATATCAGGAGGCTCAAGATCCAATAGAAGTACAAAAAATCTACTCCTGAAACCTCGTAGATTCCGGAAAGAGAAAACATACAAGCGCTCCTTCTCAGGAATGGCACCCAGGATCTGGAATGCGCTCCCGCCTGAAACCAGGCTTATCTCCTCCACTGCACTCTTCAAGAAAGAAGTGAAAACCATCCTTCTGGCCAAGATCTCCTGAACCTTATAGGTGCTGGATCTGAGACTCTGCATTGCTGTGCACCACTGTTCACCTGGTCCTTTGGCACTATACTTCTGCGTGATGGGGACACCACTACGCTATTCTCTTACTACCGACCAATATATGATACACGTTGGTTTACTGACTCACTCTCCCGATGCCCCCACTCAGTTCTCTCTACACTAAAACATTGATATAAGCCATCCACACACCCATGGTGTACCTGAATACCTCTGTAGTGGGAACAATGACTTGTGCCTTTTGATATTACTTGTTTACCTGATTGTATACTGACATGTTTTATGAATGTTATTATTATCCTACCATGTTAATGACTATTATATTGCTACCATTTTCTCTGTTCATTCCTACTGCCCCCACCCTGTCTTTGTGAAGCGCTCGGATATCTGTAAGGATCTTGTTCGCGCTATACAAAACTTTGAATAAATAAATAAATAAATACATTTACCACACATGCCTTTACTACGTATTTCCGCACCTTTCACTTCCTCTCCTCTCCATCATTAGCCAGCTTCTGGTACTTCTGGAAGGCTGGATCCACTGCACTAGTGTGGCTCCCTAAGTGGTGTGCAGACCTTTTCTCTTTTGCGGCAAGCTAGAGCGCACTGTGATGCAGTGAATGGTTGGCGTGTGACCTACATGGGAAACTTGTTGTTGTATGTGTGGATCAGAGGATTGCTTCAGTTTTGCCACGGCACATTGACATGTCTGACACTGAAGATTTCCTGGTTGATTTGGTGGTTGTTTGCTAATGCGCGTTTGCTCTGGCAGGAAGGCCCTTGGGATTAAAGCTATCTGCCATTTTTTATTGTAAACTGTAATTATGTAGCACTTACAACGACCGTGGCGAAGACACACTTTTCAGTGCGTAGCACACTACAGTGAAACCTAAGGTTATAGAGGTAAATAAAGAGTAGAATAGGAAGTAATATGTCCACAAGCACGAGTGCTTGAAAACAGCTACCCCCCCCCCCCCTCTCTACCGCACCTTTCTCTCTCCTGCAGTGTTTTTACCCGCTCCCCTGCATGCGCAGTTTGTGATCTTGGGCGCTTTTCCTCTCACCTTCGGTTCTCCCCTGCCAGGGGCTGGCCCGTGACGACTCCCTCTGTGTCGAGTTCTGTGCTGTGTGAATCAATCACTCATGGCTGGTACCAAGGCCACTGAAACACGTCTTCTCACTGCACACAATCCCTGGATTCGCTCTGGATTATGATCCCATTTACATGGAGAACGGAGTCCTTGAAACCCAAACAGATTATGGCGCCTGCCTTTGTGAGGAACCGCTGACTGCAGCATTGTACTCGCGGCTGTATCCCACTATATATAACACTGCACCTTTACCTTGCTGTGCGTGTTGCTTTCTGTATAATTCTTGCTGTTTTGTGTAGTATTGTGCAAACCGGGCGCCATGGTCACCTGACGGATGCACAACCATGATGGTAAACGTCATCTTAAATTCGTACACAAACAGAAACCAACCAGGTTGTGTCTTCCCCCAGATGTAGGGGTGACGCTTGCTTCACCATATGTCTTTTGTCTATCGTGCTGTTTTATCCAAGAGCTGGTGGCAGAGGAAACGGGCCAGCGCTTTTGTGGGGTTGTAGAGGGCATTGCCAGTCTGGTGAGCAGCTCCAGTGCCCAGATGTTGACTTTCTGTTGCTTTTGTTTGCTCGAAATCACCAGACATTTGTCAGTGGCTTGATCTTGAGTGTGCCTTCAGAGTTGGTGTGATGCCAGCTTCTGACGTAATCTGCTCGGAACGAGTCCCACCCCCTCACCTCTAGAACAAACGCCAAGCATTTTGAATTCCTGACTCTACCCCAAACCCCCTCTCAGTCCCGCGCGCTCTCGCTTTTTCTCTCATTCTCCCTCCCTTTCTCTCCCACATTCTCTTTCCCCTATCCTAGTCTCTCCCTGTTTCTTATTCTCATTCCCTCTCTTTTTCTCTCTCCACTCTCAATCTCCGTCCTTCTTCCCTTTCTCTCTCTTTATTCTCAGCTCCCCTCTCTCTCCGTCTCTCACTATCTCTCTCTTTGCCTAGACCGTCCAGAACTCAATTACGAGCGCCTCTAATGGTGCTCCAGAGCCTCCCCGCAGATAAGGCGCTAGAATAACAAGCATTAAACATGCAACAGGTCTCGCCTTTCATTAAGTTAAAGCCATTTGCTTTGCTATACAATACCATTAGCAAAGCAAATGGCTTTAACTTAATCAAAGGCGTGTCCTATTTCATTTTCAATGCTTGTTGAAATGGTCACCCCCACTTTTTGCCTGATATGTGATACAATTTTGACAGAAGTCCACTTAGTTCCTGCTAGCCAGGTCCCCACTGCCAGATCACTTTTCCTAAAACTGTAGAATTGTTCCCCAATTGACAATACCATTAGGATCCCCTTTAAGTCACTCATGAATAGTATCCCTGGTATCTAGGGCATGGGGTTCTAAAGAGAGTCCCTAGGGGGGCGTGGCCAAGATGGCGACCTGAAAGGACGCTGGCTCGCATGGCTCCTCGGCCCTGAACCCCATCTAACCTTAATATTTGCTTGCAAACCCCCTGGACACACCGGCAAGTGGCATCACTGACCTGAGTGCCCCGCTGATCCTCTCCTGGGCAACGAAGGACTACGGGAAGGCCCTCTGTGAGCGACGAATTGCCTGGGCCGAGACCGGACGGGGTGCAGCGGCGAAATGGCGGCCACACGCTGAGGAGGCGACCGTGTTCTTGGGCTGCAGAGATCCCACCACAAGTTGGAGGCAGGGCGAGGCACGGCCAGGGTGACAGCCGGGACCCGGGGTTGGACGGTGAGTCCCAGCGCGCGACTCGCCGAAACCAGCGGCGGAGGCAACAATCGCCTGTGGGCGCCCATTGGCAGGCGCGAAAATGGAGACCCCGGCCCCACGCAGCGGATCGCCGGAGGCTGAAAGCAGACAAGGAGCAGCGACGAGGGGGCGGCCGCCGTTATTTGGCCGGGGGTTCCCGCCGTAGGTCCGCGGCAGTGCAAGGAGCAGCCAGCGTGAGAGCCGGGACCCGGAACTGGAAGGTGGGTCCCGGCGTACAGCGTAATTGGGCCGGTGGTGAAGGCAGCAGCCGTCTATGAGCGCCCAGCGGCCGGCACGAGAATGGAGGCCCCGGTCTAGGGCCTACGGACACTGGGGAGGTGCGGCCCCGCTGGGGCCCTGAGGCGGGTGGCGGCCTGTCTGGCGGACCCCGCATGGTCGAGGGGTCGGGAGCTGGCCTGCATCGCCCACTGATCAGGGAGACCACCACCAGAGGGAGCCGAGACCGGCGACGCGGACCGGAGCAGTCACTGAGGGCCGGGCTGGTGGAAAGTGGGACGCAGCAAACCGGGTACCCCGAGGGAACCTCGCCTGCCATCGTTGTGGACACTGACCACCCCATAGCTTGCACTGCTTGGGAAGAGGGCCAGCACCGGAGGGGTGAGAAGGGGCACATGGAGACCGGAGGTGCCTGTCAGTCCCGCTGAGGAGGTGAAGCCGGGCCGTGGGCCGCTGTGTCAAGACGGCAGGCAGGAGGAAGGGTGGCCGCTGAGCTCCGGCAGAGGAAACAGCAGAAGCCCGGTCACGGGCCACACGAGGAGCGGCGGGTGGCACCAGAGGAGCCTGGAACACCGAGAGTGGAGGTGGGTCCTGCCGCAAGGTGCAGTACGAAACAGGAGGCGGAGACGGCTGGGACCAGAGCGCACCTCGTGGGGACCACGGTACTCGAGGCCCCTGTCTCGGACCTAAGGGAAGCCGCTTGGTGGGCAGCACAGCTCCGCTGGCATACCTGCAGGCCCATTCAAGCGGGCACCCACACCCAACACCGACATTGCAGCAGCGACGTTGTACCCCTGGGAGACAGCGCGCGGGGTGCGCGGGAGCCAGCACAGGTGACTTAGCCCTGCACGAAACTCGGGGCCCAGGCTCTGGGGCCTACAACACGACCACGGCTGGAGGTGCTAGGTGGCCGCAAGCAGCAAAAGAGGCTCGGTTTCCTAAAGGGGACACCCAGGGTCGGAGGAGGGGCCGCCCCCTGGTGAAGGGGTTCCCCACTGCAGACACAGGACAACAACAAGAGCGCAGACGACACGGTGACCTACCCGGCTGCCTTGGGGAAACGCCGCTGGTCACCACAGATTCGACCCAGAGGCGTCAGAGGACGCGATGGCCCGCACAATTCCGAACATGCTTGCTAAGGGTGCCGACAAAAGCCAGTCCCCCCCCCCCCCCCCAACGACGGCGGGCGGCGCGAGACAGGACGATGGTGAGGTGCCTATCATCGAGGCCTTCCTTGAATCCCTCTTCAACTCCCTCAGGGAGGATTTTCAGACCCTGAAGCAGGAACTGGCCGGGGAACAACGCGAGCTCCGCCGCGATGTGGATAGGCTAGGAGAAAGAGTAGCGACGGTGGAGGAGGCGGACCAGGCAAGGAGTGAGGAGGTGGAATTTCTCAGGCAGGAGGTCATCCGTCTCCAGGGGCAGCAGGTGGACCTTCAAGCACATACGGAAGATCTCGAGAACCGCTCCCAGAGGAACAACATCCGTGTCCGGGGAGTGCCACCTAACAGCGTGACCACATACCTACAGGGATTGTTCAGAGACATTTTAGGGGAAACTGCAGACTTTGAGATCCGCATAGATAGAGCACAGAGTAGGCCTGGCGCGGCGTACACCTGCTCCCCCACCAGATATCCTGGCCTTCCTGCCTGATTTTCCCCTAAAGGAAAGGATCTTGCAAGAAGCCCGGAGGAAACAACCCCTCCACTTCCAGGGTAACCCGGTGGCCCTGTACCAAGATCTTTCCGCCATCACCCTGCAAAAGCGGAGAGCATTTCGTGTCGCCACGACGTTCCTGCTGCACAATGGGATCCCCTATTCCTGGGGCCACCCCTTCCAGCTTGTCTTCAAGTGGAAGGGGGACCTGCACCAACTTCGCTCCCTTCGAGACACCTGCACGCTTCTGGGAATCGACCCTGGAAAGGACGAGAAAGAGGGCACCGCGTCGCACGCAAGATAAACCCAGGCCGCGGTCTGGAGGCGAATGGCAACGAGTGGAGCGCCGGCGGTCCCCCAAGGCGGAAATGAAACCAGACCCGACGACTATGGCCCTAGAACAGGCGGCGGCCATACAAGAAGTAACCAAGGACACGACAAATGTGCATTGAAGCAGCATCGACGTGGGGTTTGCATTCATCGCTCCATGCCCACATGGGCGGGGGGGCCAGCGGGGTCGCCACTGCCAAACTACCCTCCAGACGTTTCTACCACAGGTCTGAACTTGTTCCGACAGGCCTGGGACTATGGTTTGCATTTTGGGGTCTCCAGTTGGGGTTAGGGTGGGAGGGGAGGAGGTGGGGGAGTTGGGGGAGGAGGTGGGGGGGTTGGGGAGGGGGGAGGTGGGGGTAGGAGGGTTAGGGGGGTGGAGTTCAGAGACTGGGTGGGGGGGGACGGGGAAGGTGGAAATTCAAGAATTGTTTGCAGGAAGAGAAGGGAGGAAGGGGAGGGTGGGTTGTCCAGTGCTCTATTTTGGTTGTCCTAATCTAGGTCACACTTCAGCGTCTCGCACCTCCCCAGGTTCGGGGACTAGCATGTCTGATTCCAGTGTTAAACATGCCGCCTACAACCCTTAGGATCCTGACCCATAACGTACGGGGTTTAAAAACCCTGTTAAGCGGCGTGCGATTTTGTCCCTATTAGAGAGCGCCCAGGTAGACATCTGCTTACTACAGGAAACTCACCTGATGGCCCGCGACTGTCATAGGCTTCGCTCCCGTAAGTTCCCAACTCAACTCTTCTCCTCTGGCCCCAACAAGACTGCAGGGGTGGCGATCCTGGTGGCACGGTCATTTAAAGGGGAAGTTTTACATAAATGCGCAGAGCAGAAAGGGAGACTACTAGCGTACCGCTTTGCCTTAGGGGGTTCTCCTCTTTACAATTGGGTCCATATACGGCCCTAACGAAGGCCAGTAACGCTTTTTACACTCAGCCCTTACAAATATCACGGACACGCCGGATAGGCACATCATACTGGGGGGAGATTTCAATATGGTGTTTGACACGGTCCTGGACAGGTCTGCACAACGCACTCCCCAAACCAGAGAGTTCTCCTCCAATTGCACTGACCGGATGGCAGAGCTGGACCTTTGGCGCCGCACACACCCACACGATAGGGAATACACTTATTATTCCAATGCACACAAAACCTACTCCAGGCTGGATCATCTCCTAGTCACTAGCCCGGTTTGCACTTTGTCCACCTCGACGGAGATAGGGGTACTCTAGCTCTCGGACCATGCACCAGTCACCACCACACTCACTTTGCCGCCTGCCTTATATCCTTCCAGGGTCTGGCATCTTCGGGACGCTTTGCTGCAAAGGAAGGATGTGCTGAAACACATTCAAGACACTATCCAAGACTACCTGACCCACAACGCGGACAATGACACGACGCGGGCGACACAGTGGGCGGCCATGAAGGCGGTTATCCGAGGGGAATTTTTGGCTCTCTCCACCGCGGAGAATAGGGAACGGCAACGCAAGCGTGATGAGCTCACACAACGGGTGCAGGCCCTTGAGCGAATACACCAGCGAACTGGGGCACCTAGAATATGGAAACAACTCAAAGTAGCAAGACACCTTCTGACAGCGCTAGATATGGACCGGGCGGAATATACAGCCCTGCGGCTGCGACATGCCTATTACACTGGAGGGGACAGATGTGGCCGCCTCTTGGCAAGTAGGCTCCGAGTCACGCGCCAACAACAGATAGTAAAAGAACTCTGCCGCCCCGATGGGTCCATAGTCACAGAGGATGCTGAGATTGCGGAAACTTTCCGCAAATTCTACGCGACTCTTTATACCAGCGACCCATTAGACGACCTGGCGGCGGCCGAATACCTGGACTCTGTCACACTTCCCTCTCTAGCACCTTCACAGTCGGAACACCTTGACAGGGCTATCCGCATTGAAGAAGTGATCTCTGCCATTGCCAAACTTAAGCAGGGGAAGGCTCCGGGGCCGGATGGCTTCACAGCCCTTTTTTACAAAACGTTCTGCACAACGCTAGTACCGATTCTCACCCGCCTATTTAACACCTTTTCGGAACCCGGCGCCATCCCCCCTGACCTGCGTACGTCCCTTACGGTCATCCCCAAACCAGGAAAGGACAGGGCCAAATGCGGATCGTACAGGCCCATATCATTACTAAACGTGGACCTTAAATTATACACGAGCATTCTGGCAGCCCGACTGGGCCCCCACTTGCCGGGTCTTATAGACCCGGACCAGGCGGGTTTCATCCCCGACCGTCAGACGGTGGATCACACCAAGAGGGTTGTCCACCTCATAGAAAAAACCTCCCTGGGTGCATAGCGGAGTTAGATACCTTTGCGGGGGTGGCCGGGTTTAAAATGAATGCGGACAAGTCGATGGCCTTCGATCTGTCCCTAGCACCCTCCACAAAAGTCTACTTACGGGATTTGGGGTCATAAGAACTTAGCCCCAATTCAAAAAGAGGAGAACAGATCTTTGCGTTCTCTACTGGGTTTACCACAGTCCACTCCCTCGTTCTCTGTCCACTCGGAACTGGGGCAAGGTCATTTTGAGGATGCCCTTAATTTGGCACCACTACTGCTATGGGTGAAAGTATGGCTGAACCCTACTTTGTCATTAAATCGAAAAATTATCACCGACTGCATGGGGAGAGATAGAGCAATGGACATTAAATGGCTGAAACACATTAAATCCTTAGCTATACAACTAGGTCGTCCAGAATTGTACTGTAACCCGGAAAGACTTAGTAAAGATGATGTTAAATGGATAAAAGCCCAATTTTTAAACCTTAGAAATACTCACCGGGAAGCTATGGAAATTGAAAAAATTACAGTAAGGGCTCACTACTTGGTAATTTTTACCATGACCATCCAGCCATACTTAACGGTAGTCAACGAATAGTTTTCTTACCTGTCGGTGTAGTTTTGCAGCTTGAAGATCTTTCTGGATTCACTATGCTGTGCATTATTCCGCGGTCTTGTGGTTGGGTCCGGATTCGTAGTCTTTTCTTTGTTTATTTTTTTTTTTTTTCTTAGCCCAGGTGGGCGTCGGCGTCACACCCCCTTGGGTGTATTTCCGGTGACGTCGGCATGCTTCCTGCGGAAGCTCCCACTCTTGGGCGCCATCTTCGGGTTCTTTTTTTCCGTGTTTCTTTCGTTTCCGAAGTAATGGCAATGTTCTAATTAGTTGGTATTTTACCGCTCTGTACTTCTTAAATATCCTTTCTTATGTTAACCACCTCTTCTCTCTCCAGCCTCATCTTTCTGGCGGAGGTGGGTGGGTTCGCTAGTGAATCCAGAAAGATCTTCAAGCTGCAAAACTACACCGACAGGTAAGAAAACTATTCGTTTTGCAGCGTGAATCTTTCTGGATTCACTATGCTGTGCATAGATTTTGTAGCGGTTTCTCATTTCTGTGGCGGTTGGGTGGAAGATGAGCGTTGGGTATTGAATATGTGCTGTAGCACCTTCTGTCCAACTTGAGCTTCCTTGTTCATCTGTATGTCCACACAGTAGTGCTTCGTGAACGTGTGCACCGAAGCCCATGTTGCCGCCAGGCATATGTCTTGTATGGGTGTGTTAGCCAGGAAGGCTATTGTAGCGCCCTTTTTCCTAGTGGAGTGGGCACGTGTCCCCTCTGCTAGCTCTTGTCCTGCCCGCTTGTGGCAGAGTTGGATTGTCTGTGCGATCCATCGTGCAATGGTCTTTTTGGTTACTGCTTTTCCCATGTAACTGTTGGCGAATGACACAAAGAACTGTTTTGTCTTCCTGTGTCCCTTCGTCCTTTCGATGTAGTGCATGACTGCCCTTCTGGCGTCCAGGGTGTGCAGAGCTCGCTCTGCCGCAGTTGTTGGTTTTTGGAAAAAACTCGGTATCTGTATAGACTGGTTCATGTGAAATTTAGATACCACCTTCGGCATGAAGTTTGGGTCAGTCCTCATCACAACCCTGTCATTATGTATTTGTATGTAGGGTTCTTGTAGCGTCAGAGCCTGAAGCTCGCTTACTCTGCGTAGGGACGTTATTGCAACCAGGAAAGCTGTTTTCATAGTTAGCATCTTTAAGGACGCCTTGTGGAGCGGTTCAAAGGGCTCTTTCATGAGTTCCGTTAGGACTATGTTCAAGTTCCATGCCGGTGGGGTGGCGGCACCCGCTTGGGCGGTGCGATCCTTTTCGCCCCTTCTAGGAATCTCTTCACCACCTGTGATGTGAAGAAACTCCTGCACGTTTCACCCCTTGTGTAGGCGACTATTGCTGCTAAGTGAACCCTCAAGGAGGATGAGCTAAGGTTCTTCTCTAGCAAGTGCGTCAGGTACTTTAGCACTGTGGAGTCCCTCTTCATTTTATTGTGAAGCCTTTCTTGTCTACACCATATTGTGAACCTCTTCCATTTCGCCCCATAGCACTTCCGAGTGCTAGGCCTTCTTGCCTCCCGCAGGACCTTCAGTGTACTTTCTGGCAACCTTAAATGTGCGAACTCTATGTCCTCAGGAGCCACGCTACTAGGCTCATGCTCTCTGGCTCTGGGTGCAGCACCTCTCCGTTCTGCATGGAGAGTAAGTCTTTCCTCCTGCTGAATCTGTGGGGTGCACACTGTGTCATCTCCATGATCTGCGAGTACCATGTCTGCCTCGCCCACTGTGGTGCGACCAGTATCAGTGTCATGTTGCTCGCTCTGCACTTGCTCAGTACTCTGTGCATCAGTGGTATCGGGGGAAAGGCGTAGGCAAATGTCCCTGACCAATCTATCCATAGGGCATTCCCCAGTGACCCCTCCTCGGGCTGCCTGGATGCGAAGTTTCGGCATTTTGCATTCTGGCGTGTGGCAAACAGGTCCACCGATGGAGTTCCCCATCTGTCGAATAGGTGCCTTGTCTCCTGAGCATTGAGCTCCCACTCGTGGGATGCTGAAGTCTGCCTGCTGAGCCAATCTGCTTGTATGTTGTCCTTCCCTGGCAGGTGTATGGCCAGCAGGTCTATCTTGAGAGGGATTGCCCACCTCCATATCTCCTGTGCTAGCGTTGAAAGCGGGGCTGACTGGGTGCCCCCCTGCTTGTTGATGTAGAACATCGCAGTGGTATTGTCTGTTTGTATCAACACCTTGTGATTGTACAGTCTTGTCTGGAAGGCTTTCAGTGCAAGGAAGATTGTCTTCAACTCTAAGTAATTGATGTGTTTTGTGGCATCCGTCGGTGTCCACAGTCCTCTCACCTTGAGCTCCTCCATGTGAGCGCCCCATCCCTTCAGGGATGCGTCTGTGGTGATGGTCACTGTTGGCGTTGGGGGCGTTAGAGGCTTTCCCCTTGCTATGTTCTCCATGGTCCACCATGTCATCTCCTTCTGCACTTCGTGCGTTACAACCACTAGATCCTCCCAACTGCCTGTAGCTTGTGACCATTGCTCCTGTAGCCATTCTTGAATGGGTCTCATGTGGAGTCGTACATTCGGTACCAGGTGGATGCATGATGCCATCATCCCCATGATCTTGCTCGCAGTCCTCACTGTCCGAGCTTGTCCCTTCCGGTAAAGGCGAGTTTCCTTCACCAGCGCCCTCGCCCTCTTCTCGCTGGGGAACACCTTGCCCTGTAAGGTGTTGATCTGTGCTCCCAGGAAGATCTTCACTTGTTCTGGCTCCATTGATGATTTCTTCCAATGGATGGAGAACCCCAGGTTTATGAGCGTGCTGGTCACTGTATGTGCGTGCAGCTTGCATTTCTGGTATGAGTTTGCTTTCACCAGCCAGTCGTCCAGGTAAGGGTATACGTGTATCCCTTGCCTTCTTAGGTGCGCTGCGACTGCTGCGAGGCACTTTGTGAACACTCTTGGTGCCGATTTTAGACCGAAGGCCAGTGTCGTGAACTGGTAGTGGCTTTCTCCGACGGTGAACCTGAGCATGTGTTTGTGCTTTCTGTTCATTGGGATGTGCAGGTATGAGTCTTTGAGGTCTATAGTGACCATGAAGTCCCCGATCTGCAATTGTGGGAGCACCTCTTGCAGGGAGGTCATTTTGAATTTCTGCGTTCTTATGAATTTGTTCATGAATCTTAAATCGAGAATGGGTCTCATTGTCTCGTCTACTTTTGGTACCAGGAAGTACGTTGAGTATACTCCTGTGTATCTTTCCTCGAAGGGTACCCGTTCTATGGCCTGCTTCTGCAGGAGTTCTTTTGCTTCTTCCTGAAGGCACTGTAGCTGTTTGCCTGCTAGTGGTTTCCTTTTTGGTTTTTTGCTTGTTGGCCTCCCCTCCAACTCTATGCAGTATCCGAATTGGATAATGTTGAGGATCCATTTGTCTGATGTGATTTCTCTCCACTCCTGGAGGTGGTATCTTAATCTTCCTCCCACTGGTGTCCTGTGGTCGTAGGTGTCTAGTTTGTCTTGACCCATCTGTACGTGCTGCCCCCTGGGTTCTTTTTTGTGGGCGGGCACACGGATTTTTTTGAAGTCACTTGGAGGTGGGCTGCTGGCCCCCTCTTCTATTTTGCCCCCGTCCATTTCTCCCTCGAAAGGACTGGCCTCTTTGTTGGTACTGCCAGGGCTGCTTCTGATGACCCTGCTGAGTCTGCGAGTCTGCCTGGTGCGTTTGCTGGAAAGCCTGGTGTGATGTACCTGGCTGGTTTCCGCCTCTCCCGCCGGGCCTCCGTGACGGGGTGCCCCTCTTGTTCCCTCTGAACTGCAATGCCCCCATGGATCTTGCTGTTTCGTTATCTTTCTTCAGTTGGCTGAGTTGTTCATCAACTGTTGGTCCGAAAAGCGTGCTGCCGTTGAACGGTGTGTTCAGGATGCTGTGTTGCACCTCCGGTTTGAAACCGGATATCCTGAGCCAGGCGTGCCTCCTTTCCGTGACGCCCATCATCATGAGCCTGCTGGCGGTGTCTGCCCCATCCAGGGCCGTCTTAAGGCAAGAATTTGCCGCATTCTTCCCCTCTTCAATCAGCTTTTCGGCTTTTTGCCTGGCATCCTGGGGCAAGTCCTTCACCAACTGCCCCAGTCCCTCCATGATTTGGTACATGTGCCTGTTTATCAGGGCGTTGGAATTAGCCATGCGCCAGTGGGTCGCGGCATTCCGTTCGATCCTTCTGCCCACCAGATCCATCCTTTTGCTCTCCTTATCCGGTGGTGGGCCCGAGGTAGTGGGTACGTTAGCCCTCCTCCTTGCTGTGGCCGTGATAATGGAGTCTGCGGAGACCGTGCCCTGAATGTAGGCCGGGTCCTTTGTGGCATGCTTGTACTTCTTCTCAGTTCTGGGAGTTACTGCCTTGCATGTTGCGGGCTCCCTGAAAGCTTCCTTCCCCTGAGCCAAGACGCTCTCGAGCATTGGAAGGAACTGGCTCCTCGTTTGTGTTGGGAGTAATGTTTCCAGAAGGAAGTCTGCTTTCTGCTTCTCTTCGTCGAGCTTGAGCTTGAAAGCTGCTGCGGCAGATTGTATCACCGAGTTGTAGGCCCCCGATGTCGTCCGGCGGCGAGGGCCTCGAGGGGTAGGTGTCGACCACCTCCTCCGGGCTGTCGGTGTCGACATCGATGTAATCTACCTCCTGAAGGTCAGAGGGTGCCGACTCAGTGTCTGTCCTGCCCTCATCTTCCTCCCCATAGCTGTAACCTTCGTAGGGATTCTCGTACTCCTCCTGGTCGTCGAGCACCTCGACGTCCTGGTCTTGCTCGGTGACTTCGGCGATCTCTTCTTCCTCCTCGACCACCTCCATCACTGGTGGCTTGGTCTTGTGAGGGATCGTGAAGGCTTTCATCTTTGCGTCGAAATCTTTCTTCCGCTGCATGATGTTCTCCATTTCTGCCTCGAGGCGCCTTCTTTTCTTTTCCATCTCGGCCGCGTGTTCCGCGTCGGATGGGTCGGCCGCTCTCTTCGACGGATGGCTCGTCGCCGTGCCTCTCGGAGTCGAAGTTTTCGACGTCGAACCGGATTTCGGGTCTCTGGTCGTCGTCGTCAGTTTCGGGTCTTTCTCCCTCGTCGATCGATCCTTTTCGGGGACGATTTTCGACGTTTTCTGCTGATCAGCAGCTCTCGGCGCCGGGGACTCCTTCTCGGAGGATCCGCTGGGCCTGGGAGTAGTCGCGGACGCCGCCTTTTTTGGCGTCGGCGCTTTCGGGGTCTTGCCCTCGATTTTTCTAGACTCAGAGTCTCTCGGGTTCTTGGGGGCCGAAGAGTCTCCTACCTTGTCAGAAGTCTTCGTGTAATCGGTCTCTACGACCGTGTAGCTGTCGTCTTCGGCGGCAGCGTTGTCTTCTTCCTCGGAGGACATCCCCAGCTCGTAGAGTGACGGAGTCGGGGCCTTCCCCTGCAGGGCGGCGTGTGCTACCCTCTGCCTCTCTCTCACACGAAGGGTCTTCGGGGTGAAGGCGGAACAGGCGTTGCAGTCTCCGCTCTCGTGGTCCACCGGTAGGCAAAGGTTGCATACCGGGTGCTGGTCCTTCTGCGCGTACTTGTGGTGGCAGTTACGGCAGAACTTGAACGGCGTGTTGTCCATCCTCTAGCGTCCAGGGCCTCTCTGGTCGCGTGTTCGTCGACGGTCGTCGAAGATCTCGATGGAAAACGCCTTATCCTTGCTTGTTTTTCGTCGGTGAAGTCCCCTGGGGTCTTCAGGTGACTTCTCCTCGTCTTTTCTGTATTTTCCTTCTTCTTTCTCCAAAAATGTCTGGAGCCCAAACGGGAACGATCCAGACCCGACCGCGGAAAAAAAGAATCTGAAGATGGCGCCCAAGAGTGGGAGCTTCCGCAGGAAGCATGCCGACGTCACCGGAAATACACCCAAGGGGGTGTGACGCCGACGCCCACCTGGGCTAAGAAAAAAAAAAAAAAAAAAACAAAGAAAAGACTACGAATCCGGACCCAACCACAAGACCGCGGAATAATGCACAGCATAGTGAATCCAGAAAGATTCACGCTGCAAAATAGACCATATCATCGTTGGCTATTAACGAAATTCCGTTTTAACCAGATGCATCTTCTTTTGGGGGAATATCTGAAATGGAATAAGCCAAGGGACAATGCCCCGTGTAAATGTGATGCCTTTAATGATCAAGACTTGACGCACTTTGTATTTTTCTGTCCCTTTTTTGTTGAGGGGAGGAAAAAATATATTTTACCACTTCTGAGGGACAAGGGATTCAAGCAAGTGAAACCCGCGTTGTTGTTTTTACAGCTCATGGAGACCCCTATTGTAATGTTTGGGGTTGCCAACTTTCTAGTAGCGGCGTTGCGTGCCAAACGGAAAAGATTATTGAATACTACAATGATGGAATGTGTTTTGGTTTAGCTAAAGTTTGGTCTGATTAATTTCTGCCATCATGAGCTGTTCATTTTCATTTTTTCCCTGCTTGTTCACACCGTCAACAAGAAGTAACTAGACAATGAAATTAGTTATATAATCAATCTGATGGTTTTTAGGGTATTATGATTTTTATTTTTAATTGCTTAAACTGTGCCTGATTACTTCCCACACAATTGTTTTAACTGCCTTTTTAACTGTTTTTTTAACAATTGTTTGCAGATTATAAAGTTCATCTGTGAATTTATGTAAATTATTTTATAAATATGTGTGTAGTATACTTTTATGATTTTAAAATAATCGAATAAAGTATTTTTGACTCTTGACTCTGACTCTACTTACAGACCCTCTTCCCCCTCCAGTGGTCAACGGGCACGGTGCCGTATCTAGGGATTCAGTTGGCCCCCACACTCTCGACTATGACGACGGCCAACTATGGTACGCTCCAAGGGAAGATACGCGAGGAGTTAGGACGCTGTAAACGCCTTCCCCTTTCTTGGTTGGGTAGAATCGCGGCGGTCAAAATGACCGTCTTGCCCCAAATTCTCTACCTCTTTAGAGTGCTCCCGCTACAGCCGCCTGCAGGTTGGATTCAGCAAGCACAGGCTGACCTCACCCGCTTTGTCAGGGTCGGAAGCCGAGAATGAAGAAGGCACTGATTAAGTTGGCTCCGGAGGCGGGGGGCTTGGGGATACCGGACTTGCGCAAATACTTCCAGGCAGTGCAATTACGCTATTTAGTGGAATGGAGTAAGTGGGAGTCGGAGAAGCACTGGCTCTTCCAAGATCAAGCAGTGGCAGGGCGCCCGCTCCAGGAGATCCCCTTTCTTTGTAAGGCCTACCGGCCTGCTAATCTTTATGCTTCATTTGTCACACGGGTTCTACTGAAGGTGTGGGACGCTACTAACACCGTCCACAAACTTACCACCTTCCCCTCACCGCTTACGCCCTTGGTCGACAATCCAGACTTCACTCCGGGCGTGGCTAAGGGAGCCTTCACCCATTAAAGACCTGCTGGGTGTCGTTTCCTCCATCAGATCTATGGCCCAGACGGTGTACTCCCCTTCCCACTCTTTAAGCAGGAAAATAACTTCCCCGAGATGGAGCGGATGCGATATATGCAAGTCCGCCATTGGGCACTTCAACCGCAAGTACGGGAGATGGCAGATAGGAAACTTAAGCCGTATGAAAAGTGGCTACTATCCCGCACCTCTGACACCAAATTAATTTCTGATCTCTACAAATTTTTACAACCACCAACAACAGATCTCTACAATCCGAAAGGGGAACGGGAGTTAGGCAGGACTCTGAGCCACAAGGAATGGGACCAGATCTCCTATAGGGCGCGCCACTCTGCATAACACACCGGGCTTACGGAGACGCTAACTAAGGTATCTATATATTGGTACTACACCCCAGAGCGGATACATGAGATGGACCACAGCAAAGACAAAAATTGCTGGAGGGGGTGTGGACACACATGCACATTGTTACACCTCTTGTGGGACTGTCCTCTTCTCCATTCATACTGGACGCAGGTGATAGACGACATTGACACTCATTTTCAAACAGAATTACGCCGATTCCCCGCCTACACCTTACTGGGGCTCCCTAACCCATTGACATACCCTCTGCGCTCGCGTAGGGGACGCCAGATGGCCATCGCCCTAGGCTCTGCAGTACAGAACATCCTTGTGCATTGGCGCACCACTACGGTACCTTCCACTACAGGTTGGTTGCATAGGATGTGGTGCGTGTTGGCGATGGAGAAGCTGTCACTTACCTTAGCCGGGGATATAGATCAATATGACGAACTCTGGCAACCGTTCCGCTCACTGTTGGTTACTGAATTCAGGGAACTTACCTGCCCGAGATATCTCCGCTTGTTGCGCCTTACAGGGCCCAAAGAGGCAGACTCCTAAAGGGGTTGCGAATGACGAATCCTTCACGAACTAGAAGGGGGAGGCGAGGGGGGACAGACCTGAGCACTGGACGGGGGGGCGAGGGGAGGGGATGGAACGGGGAGTTTGGGGGGTGGAGGGCGGGGTTTCCTATTGGAGGGGATTTCGTAGCCCTTTCGGTATATCTGTGCCTTTACGGGTTGGATTGGTTTTGGACTGCTATGCCCACCCTATTTGGGGTTATACTTGCCTTTCAAATGTTCCATACCACTGTTGGACGCACAGCATATGCAATGTCTATCTTGTTTTCGATGTGCAGACTTCAAATAAAAGATTTAAACCGAAAGAGAGTTCCTAGGGGCTACAGCATTGTACTGTACACCCTAAGAGACCCCTCAACACCAACAAGCAAACTGCCATTGCAGACTATGTGTCAGGGTGCAGGGAAAAGTGAAGACATGACATGTCACAACCCTGTGTGCCATGCCTGCAGGCACTGCATACTGTATAGGTAAGTCACCCCTACAACAAGAGTTACCGACCTAAGGCAGGGTGCACTATACATTAATCACACTCTAAAAAGAAGGGACGAGAGGAAACAGACCTTCCCTAGCCCTCCCTCTAAAATCTCAAACCACACACATAAAGAAGGGAAGGCCTTTGAATTCAGTGATTATTTGGTAGTCTGTTTTCTGGGAAAACCCTCAGGGTTTTTTTTAATACTGCCCTCACCCACTAGATAGTAGCATGCTTCATTATAGGTGCACTATACAACATGTGTGGACATATCTGAATGAGCAGATATGCCCCTCTGATATCTACGTTGATTCTTAGTTATTACAAGTGAACAGGGACGCCATTTTAAGTACATGTGCTGAACACTAGTAATTACGAGTTCCCCATCTTCATGATCGCTTCACTAAAACTAGAGATGTTTGTTATCAAACATCTCATATTAATAAAAACCCGCATCGTTTACAGTAATGGATTTATTAACACATGCACCCAGAAGGAACCTTAGAGGTGCCCCTCTAAAAACCTACCGTCTACCAGTGTACTGTCTGAATGGTGTAGACCAGCCTGAGATACTGGATAAAAAGCCACAGAAAGATTGATTGATTATTTTTCAAATGTGCCCACTGTATTTTTTTATTATTAAATTAGCCTTTGTCATATATGACAAAATTACTATTGCATATATGTTCTCTGCTGTCTTAGGAATGGTTGCATTTTATGGAATGAATGATGGTACAAAATGTATTGATTAGTGTTGGATATTTCAATCCCTATGCTGAACATCTTCATTCAACAATGTTTTTTAATAGTTCCTATACATTGCATAATATGGACTCAAAATGTAACAATAAAACGTTTGTTGCTTGATTCACCCTTCATTTATACCCCTTTTGTGCTCTCCTTTGTTGAATGTGTTTTGTTATAACTTGGTGTTTGTGATTGATATCATTTGAGTTGCCTCAGGTTTTTGAACACTGGTAGACCAGCCTGCCACCACAGAGCTTTTTCTGACCCCCTGCAGATGATAGCCCGCACTCTGAGGGCAGAAACAATGTCTGCTCTGCCCGGAGGAATTGTCATCGACTCCGAGCAGGATGGCGCATTGTTCAGCGTATCAAAGCAGGAGGCTTCAAAGGCCTCTGCCACCTTTGAGATGTGATCCAAAGGCTTCCCTATACAGGGGAAATGCCACCCCCTGCACCAGGTCCATTTGGCACCAGGACACGTGGGAAAATTAGCTAGTCAGCAGGTGTGTTCCCCATCAAGCTAATTCCATCCCTGAGGTGGGCTACCTGATGTGAACACAAAAACTGGAATTCGAACATCTTGGTTTTTGGTGGAATTAGGCTCATTGGGTCAGGGTTATGCCCACTTCTGACAGGAAGTGGTCATATAAGGGGTGTGGTCGCCCTTAAGTTAAGTAGCCCATTGGCTACTACCTTTTATTCCCATTAACGCCCCAAAAATGAGTATTTAGGAGGCACCCTGATACCAGGAACTCGGATTCGACGAATCCAGAAGAAGAGGATAAGAGAGCCTCGAGACAAAGTGAACTGAAGGCTGCCAAACCCTGCCTACACCAGTCTTGACAGTTGTGACCGAGTGACTCATTCTGCAGTTCACCAACAACCAAGAACCCCAGTGGACTGCCAGCCATTCGCAAATTGCCAGCAATCTCCCTTGGAGTAAAAGAGCTACTCCCCTGCAGTCTGCAGGCACCAAAGAAGCAGAGTCTGCTTTCCCATGTTGCCACTCCCTGGCCAGCCAAACGTAGCAGCCTCAGGAAGAGGTATCTGTGGTCCTGAATGTCAGATCTGTCCCCCCACCAAGTGAGAGGACACTACGACTGACTGGAGCCGCACAGCACCAATACTGGGGTACCAGACCCCTTGCAGCAACCAAGGCATGTTTAAGTCCAGTCCGGACTCCAACAGTAACAAGAACAAGCAGTCGTCGAGGGACTTCAGCACAGCATAGACCTAATTACAGAATGGACCAGCTGTCCTGATTTCTGCCCAGTCAAGACTGACAAAAGCAAGGACCTAGGATGCACAGAGCCTAGCCAACCTGCATCCAAGCGCCCCAGCCCGGGTACGGACAAGCAGGCTGTGTGCCCCCTTGCTTCCAGCACCCTTGTGACACAAGTCCTCAATTGCGAGCTCCCAGACTTGTCCCTAAGTCCCCCTCTGCAGCCTGTTTCCAGATGGCCCCCACCTTCTTTCCACCGGCGTCGCACTCAAAGCTACCAACCCAACCAGCACCGGGATGCCCCGGAGCAGTTAACGAGTAACTGCTGGTGGCACTTTGGACCTTGCCCCCTATGATCCTAAGTCCCGAATGAGACCCCCAGAAACCGACCACAAATAACTAAGCGACATATGCCTTTTGTACCCATAGTAAAGCATTGCGGCGTAAAGATGCAGTTACGTGAACTATTTACTTACCTGTGAAATTCAATATTTAAAAAAGTACTTACTTGATAATGAAGTTCTTGGTATCAAAATTTATATAAAAATAAGACTTATTTTATTAAACTGGTCTCTGATATATTCTTGAAGTGCATGTCTCATATATTGCCTCCATGACTATAACAAATGTTCAGCACTACTCTCTGATGAGCCTAAACTGCTTGCCCACACCACCACAAAAGAGAACATTTAGGGTTATCATTCTTGCCTTTGTAAACCAATTAGGGTTGACTGCACTCTTTCCTTAGTGTACCTCATTTTGGTCCAGTACATATAGAGTAAGCTTCCTACAGGGTCTCTGGAATCCTAATTTAAAACCCTAACTTATGAAGAAGTCAGATCTTAAATCACAATTCTGAAAATGTCACTTTTAGGAAGTTGTTACAGAAAACAAATGATGAACGGAACGCTGACAATGCAAACATTCTCCCCCCAGTCAAAAGATCTGGGTTAAATCCATCGTTCTTTTGCTCACTACACCACCCCAGTTTGTACCCAGCCATATGCAAATCAATCTGGACTCTGCCTCATGGGAACAGTTCCGACTGAACTGCCAGGCCAGGTCCTCCCTGGACCGGAAACAAGCATCCTGGGACCATTTTCAGGGTATGTCACCCTTCTTCAGCCTGGCTAGCTTGAATCCAGTGGCACAGTCAGCAAGGGACCCACGTCTGTTTCTGGCAGGGAGGACCTGGCTTGGCAGTTCGGGCTGGACTGTTCCCATGAGGCACAGGGTCAAGACTGATTTGCATATGGCCAGATCTAAACTGGGGTGGCATGGCGAGCAAAAGAATGATGGATCTCTTGACTGGGGGTGAATGTTTTGATTTGTTCTGCATTCCGTCCATCAATTGTGTGTCTTTTACTTTTAGGAAGTTGGCATTTTCTTGCCTTAGCCATTTAGTGCCTGCAGCCTATCTCTAGTCACATGACTGTGAGAAAGTGCCATCTTTCTTGCATGGTATGCCCCCACTTTCTGCTTATTTGCGGATGTGCTTCGATTGAGTGTGCCCTGGGCTCCTGCCAATCCGGTGCCCAGGGCCTGTGTTCCTACCCTAAAACTGTATTGAAACCTAAACCCAATTGGCATCTCTGGCCACATGTCAGTCCCTGGTAAATTGTACCCTAGGTACCCAGGGCACTGTGACCAGAGAAGGCCCCTAAGGGCTGCAGCACTTATTATGCCACCCTTAGAGGCTCTGTACCCTGACACACACACACACACACACACTGAGTGTCTTGGTGCAGAACAAAACAAAAACGACATGGCACACATCCCTGTGTGCCATGCCCACAACATACTGCCTTGGCATACCTCAGTCACCCCTCTAGCTGGGTGCCCCATGCCAGTGGTGTGGGCACAAGTGCACGAGCCCTGTACCCCTACAGTACTCAGGTCCATTCCTGGGCACTGTAAGTGCAGTGCTGCCATTAAGAGTATATGGTGCTGGAAGGTCATCACGAACTCCACGGCACCCTGATGGCTACACTTAAGACTGAGAAGTTTGGCATCAAACTTCTCAGCACATTAAATCCACACTGATGCCAGTGTGGGATTTAATGTAAAATGCACGACAGAGGGCAACTTAGAGTTGCCCCCTGAAACTAACCCACATCCTGACTGAGAGGCTGCCTAGGCTGCCACCCAGCAAACATGTTGCTGGACCCCTGGGTAGAGAGCCATCCGCTCTCGTGGGCCTAAACAATGAACATCCTGGGGCGAGGTGCTAGGCCTCCTCCCCCAGGATGGGCAGGGGAAGCTTCAAAGGCATGCCACCTTTGTGAGCTTCTCCAGGCCAATTGCTATACTCCGCAACTGGCCCCCACCGGTTCTGACCCCCACTCTGGTGGGAAAACCTAAGTGAGGACAGGGGGTGTGCCAGCCTCTGCCAACCCCACCCCTCAGGTGGGGGAGGCGAGGTGAAGCACAACCCCGGGCTCTCGCCATCTTGAGCATGGGGAGTCCTACCTAATCAGAGACAGGCTCCTGCCCCCCTGCCACTGGAGAGTGGCAGGGTAGGGGGTTTATTCACCACAGGGAAGGGACCCATTGGTCCCCGACCTTCCCCTACCTGTAACGCCCCTAAATGTAGTATTTAGGGGCACCCTGAACCTTCCTTTCTCAGATCCCGATTCTGAAACTACAAAGAAGAACAAGAAGAAAGAAGACTTGCCGTGCAGCTGCTAACAAGAGGACAACACCAACTGACTAGGCCCCATCCCTACAGGCCTGTCGACCCTCAAACCTGCTCCTGCTAAACCCCGGTGTCTCCTGAGGTCAGCAACCACGAAAACCCCAGAGGGCCCACTGCCTTGCTCATCCAAAGACTGGGACTCCCACAAGCAGTGGTTCTGCTCAAAGATCTACAACCCCTGGTGCCAGCCAGGAACCACGAATCCAGCACGCTCAGCACCCGCCGCGCCCGGTGACTGTGACCACGAATCCAGCACTCAAGGACCCTCCTCGACGCTCCTGACGATGCCTGCAGCCTCACACCCAGGGACCCCTCCAACCGCCACCAGCAGAGGGTAAGATTTCCCGACATCAAAAGACACCCCTGCAGCCAGCACCCCACGGCCCCCTGTGCCCAACTCCTGGGTGTCTACCTAAACCACAGCTTCCCAACTTACCTCTCGAAGTGGTGGTCACACTTGAAGAATCTCCGTCCCCTAGCTTGCAGCCTTTATTCGTCTTGTAGCTTTCCCATTGAAATACATTGGGCGCCCGACGGCCAAAAAGCACCCTGCACCCAGCCGCCTGAGTGCCACTGGTAGTGCAGCATCTGTTCTATTCTGCTTCCCCACTTGCCCTGTGTAAGTGCAAAACTATTGGCTTAGTGTTCAGTTCTTGAGTGTGTGAGACTATTTGCTGACTGAGTGTGTACAACAAATGTCCTCTAATACTGCCTTACTGCTTGACCAAGCTACCGCTTTAGAGAGTAAGGTTATATCTAACTTTAACCTCTGCCCAACCTCTGGGGACTATAGACTCTGTGCACACTGTACCTTACTTTTGGAACAGTATACAGAGCCACTTTCTTACAATGACTGAGTATAGTTGGAAGCTGGGCTTTGTGTATTCCTCTGAGACAGCCTCACACAATAGGAGCTTAGGTGTGGCTGGAATGGCCATCACTGACAGGATGGGAGGATGGAGCTGGGCCCACCCTCACTTACACCTAAATAGGCTGGTTCCTGCCACCACACAAGGTCTGCATGCCCCCTGTAGTTTATCTGGCTCCAAGACAGGGAAGGCAGGATGTCGGGAGACTTCAAAAAGAAACTTCTAGAAGCTTCTCCTCTACTTCAAAAGCACAACTGGATATAAATAGTACACCTCTGACACCACCAACTCAGTACACTTCTAGACCTGAGGATACTCTGCCACTAAGAATGACGGCCACTCTGCTGGACTGCACACTGCTTTGGTGTGCTGGCATGCTGCCCTCTTGCATGGGTAAGAAGGTCTGGACCTGCATCTCTTGAACTTAGGGGAGAGGAGTTGGCCGAATGGTTAGGGCGGTCAACCTCAAATCTGGGAAACTGGGATGAAGTCTCAGCAAGGACGCGCAACATCCTATGATTCTGGGCAAATCACTTAATGTTCCTGTGCCCAACAAAAATTAATGTGTCCTCATGCAACACAAATGGTGCTCTTGTAAAGCCCTCCGATACCAGCTATCTTCGGGTCAAGTTCACGCTATATAAAACACTGTAAAACCAAGAGTGACCTGAAGGACTAGTTGGCTGGCTTTCGGATCAGCAGCCTCAGGTACAAAATAGGCTTCAAACAACCTTGCATCTGCACCTGGACTTTGCCATCTGTGAGTCTACCCTGCCATTGGGTGCCACCCCAGGCTTGGACACTTGGGAAGTGGGCTTTTGGTGCTTTACCACCCTCTGTGGATCCAGGACAACCAATGTGTCTTCTCTGCTGCGCAGCACAACCCTGAGTCGAACCAACGCATCTCCGCTGCTGCGGGGACTGAACTCATTGCAAAGACTTGCATCGCTGCCAAAACCCACATTGCCTATGGAACCGCCGCTGCACGACACATCCTAAGTGCAAACCCTTAAATCTCTCATCAACAGCTGCCCCAACAATGACCTCCCATAGCATCTCTTCAGAATCGACACATTACCCGAATTGCATACCGCATCCCCAACCCTACTCATAGTGGACACAGCAGGACCTTGCAATGTAGCCTCGCCGCATCTCGAAACCAACGCGTCGTTTCGGCTGCACACCACATCTTCGACACAGATTCCCGCAATGCTCTGCAAACATGATTGAAGGTACTTTGTTCAGTGGGCCTAACTGGGTCCCTGTAGCCAGCCCACGCTCCATCATGGTCGGCCTGAACTTGTGACTTTGTCCCGGTCTGGCGCGACCAGATATCCACAGTTGCTGCCTTGTGCTTGTTGGTGCTATTTTCAATAATAACTTTAACATCCAATATCACCAGTTTTAATTCAAGGCTTTTTGTTGTTTTTGTCTTGTTTTATTTAAATATTAAAAAGTACTCTTTTTTTAGAATACAGCTATGGGTCCCTTTTGTGCAGTGTTTTCACTGTGTTACTGTTTGAAGTGTTGCATAAATACTTTATTCGTTGCCTCGGAGTTAAGACTGACTGCTCTGTGCCAAGCTACTAAGGGGGTGAGCACAGATTAAATTGTGGTTTGCTTGTGACTTACCATGACAGGGATTGTGGTTGCAGCTTGATCACAGATCACCCCAGTCAACCAACAACACAATTTATTACAAAAAGCATAAGCAAAAAGATGTGGCATCCGTTTTCGTGCAAATATAGTATACCCTAAAACATCAAAATTGCTCTCAATGATTTCAAACTACAGGAGGGTTACACACAACCACACTTCAAACACACAACACTACATACAATATAGTAATTTATGAAAGGTGCAGTCAAGACATATTTGGTAATGTTAAACAGTACAATAATTAAACACTTACTCACCAGAGTTCAGGAACTCTTTCTGCATCTCTTCAATACTTTCATCTACTCTGGTTTCCTGTGCCCTATGATGCATAGCTCCTTGATAGGGATTGTATTGCACTTGAAAGGACTCTACAGGATGGTGCTTTGCATAGCCAGGCACAGTAAGATGCTGTGAATTATCAGGAAGGTAAAGAGTGGGAATGAAATATGGCATGAAGATACAAAACAGGTGTCCCAGACACTAGACAAAAGCAATTGTTCAAGGGTTTAATATTCTTAGATGAAAAGAAGCGTGGTCATATTATTTAACATCACACTCTACAGTTTGAAATTCAACAACCTTTGGAACACTAATGCTCAACAAACACATGCAATTGTAATTTTAAGAGTTTCCACTCCCCATTGTTGAGTAGTGCTGCAATATGTGCAGTAGGTTAGCAATTCAGTCTTTCTGTCATCAGAAACAGACAGAAAGTGCATACATTTCAGGTTAACTGTTATTTTTCCAATAAATCACTAGAATGATAGGTACGTTGGCAAAATGTGCAATGGCAAGTGGTTGCATCCTTAATCTCCTTCTGGTGCAGACAACTTATTTCCATTACACTACTCAAAGATGGCTGACATGTCTTTTGAATGTCCAGTGTTACAATAATACCATTAGAAATGGTAGTCACACCCTCCCCAACAGAGTAATTACTCAATCCCATATGACATTCAGTAGTGGAGTATATGATGGAGGTATTGCACTGCCATGCATGTGTAATTATTATCTGCCTTCTTAATTGTTGGTTCTCAATGACAGCATGTTTCCATTCCAGAAACAGTCTCCTTCACGTATAGCTATAACTGGGATATCAGTGGTTATCCACAAGCAATTTACAGAATGAAGACACCAGATCCACTGCCTGAGCACATACGACTGTTCACTCTTGCATGGTGGTTAATACAAAGGTGAGAGAGTATAAAGTGAGATTCAAAGAGTTCCCATTTTGAGTTTGTAAGAACATGAGTGAGCCAATTTGTCTAGAAGGATTCCAAGTATGGGACACAGTTGGTCTAACCAAAATCTGTGTCTCAGGAGACTGAGGACCATTGAATATTTTGTGCTGTATTCAATATGGAGAGGTCAAAAGTATATTTTATTAGAGGTGTGCTCCGAGAAACAATGGTCTTTCATTTGCTACTGAACAATGAAAGAGTTTTATTGATTTATAAACCACCAAATAACTCTCCAGATGTGCTTTCTAGATGTGTTTTCCGGACTACATGCTAAACGGAATAAAGGTGCAGGCCCTCTAGAAGTCTCAGAATGGGAGAAAAACCTAGTATACCCCATGAAAGCAGATCAAGTTTCTCCACAAAATATATTATACTAGAACACAACTACTGCTTTGAGGAAAGATCACTTTGGCTTATGCATTTGGAGCGGTGGTCACGAGGGCAGTTTCTATCACAATATAGTAAAGCTCAAAATTTCAGGTGCCTTATTATTCAGGAAACTACAATGTATTGGGTACTCCCATCAATATTGGACTACGTTGATGCTAATGGGAGTTTGGGATTAGCAAACAACACCAAGTAATCATGTTTTTGGAGATCTGAGCTTGACTGTGGGAAGACGATACAGCACATAAAAGAGGAAGGGTGCAACAGGTACAAATGTGTGGTGTACAAATGTGAACAGGTTTATGTATGGCTGCAGAAAGCAGCATACATAAAAGCTGCAGCTTCCAACGCTAATCTAAAAGGTTTGGGGACTGCAGAAAACCCAACATGATCTTACTTGATGAGTAGACTCTTTGCTCTAATGCACATGTTCCCAGCAAGTGCAAGAGTGAATAGCCATCAAACTTTAACATTCACAGAAGGTCCTGTAACCAAAGGGGCCTTAAAGACCATGTGACAAAAGTCATCATGAAAACAATACAGTGATACTCAGTCGAAATTGCTAGTCTACCTTTATTTAACTGTTGCATTAGGTTGATAAAAAGAAAAAAGAATTGACATACACAGCTTTAATATATATATATATATATATATATATATATATATATATATATAGAAGTTGAGGCGTCGATTCGGAAATGAAATCCAGAAATATGACAGCGGACCCAAATTTTCAAAGGTGCGATTTTATTCGTGCATGAAACCCCACACCTCAGCCATGACGCGTTTCGGGCCTCCTTGGCCCTTGATCACATGACGCGTTTTGGAGTACAACTCAGATATTTAAAGTGACAATGCAGTTACGTTTTGATAGTGTCATCATAGACATAGAAAAGTGATTTGATGTCTAGCAACTCTCCATAAATTTAAGGCATGAACAGTATTAATATTAAAACCTGTTTGTATGCAGTGACATATAACAACACTCAAATAGTGCCTATTATAAAAAGGTACGGGTCAGTAAAATTGTGGCTAAAATAGCGATAGATCTTTTACAACACTGACTGACTGTGTATATATATAGTCTACCTTTTTGTCATTGCACCTGGAAGATTATTGTGAAATACAATAAGACTAAGTAAAAACTTGCTTAGTATATTGATAAAAATAAGCCATCAATGACATTGCTCACTACTTAAGTATCAAAAACAGCCTGTAACTAGCAAAGATATATAAAATTAATAAATAAATAGAAGAAACCTGTGCAAACCGCAAAAATGTGCTAATAAAATATATAAGTAACCACTTAAAAGTTTATATATGCTTTCAGAGCTCTAATATATATATATATATATATATATATATATATATATATATATATATATATATATATATATATATATATATATATATATACACACACACACAGTTCGCACCATTAGGAGAGAGCCACACTGGCGAGTTAACCCTTCCTCTAGGAGAATGCAGTGAGAGGAACAGCGCTATCTGCAAGGAAATGTTCAGCTGTACGCGTTTCAGGCTTGCGCCCTTGTTCACCAGCAACAGAGTGAAAACACGGTAAACAGTCACCACCTATTTTATTTTTAATAAGCCACGCCTTCTCAGGTCTCAAAGCATTCTGTTCTTTGTAGTGCTGTTAGTTATTCACCCTGCATTAAAAAGAAAATAAAACCCCAGTGGATTTGCAACAAAGTCTGCTACCTTTTCGCTGCTGGTAACAATGTCTCAAAGAGGCAGCCCACCAGTGAAAGTTTCACGATGTCGTGGCTTCAGATCTGCCTTTTCGCAGCGGGCCTTCTCCACGACCGGGCAGGCCGTATTAAATCCACAAAAACAGTTCGCACCATTAGGAGAGAGCCACACTGGTGAGTTAACCCTTCCTCTAGGAGAATACAGTGAGAGGGACAGCGCTTCGTGCAAGGAAATGTTCAGCTGTACGCGTTTGAGGCTTGCGCCCTTGTTCACCAGCAACAAAGTGCAAACACGGTAAACAGTCACCACCTATTTTATTTTTAATAAGCCACGCCTTCTCAGGTCTCAAAGCATTCTGTTCTTTGTAGTGCTGTTAGTTATTCACCCACCATGGTTTTTGTGGATTTAACAGAATGCTTTGAGACCTCAGAAGGTGTGGCTTATTCAAAATAAAATAGGTGGTGACTTTCACATGGGGCCTGGCCCCATGTGAAAGGATGCATTCCTGGAGTTGCATCATTTTTGTGACAGACTCCAGCAATGCATCACTTTTGCGCTTACAGATACGTCTGAAATACTGACGTATCTAAAAGTACTTGCGACATAATACGTCATATATTTAATATGACGCATGAGTAGAAGACTCCATGCGTCACTTTTACGCCACCGTTGCGTCACTTTTTGTGACGCACCAGTGCTGTTAAAAATGCACATTATTGAGTCATATTTACAACGTGACGCATCTAGGTAGATGCGTCACTTTGTAAACCCCTGCGCCCTTTTGGTCATTTCACCCTTTGTTTTTTGCCACCTCTTGCGTCTCGATCCTACCGAGACACAAGATGGCGGCCGCTCTGTTTGGAATGTTTACAGACACCCGAGAGCCAATCAGCTTTCCGTGCGCAAGTCGCGTAGCGCGCCCGGAGCGCTCCCCGGGGCGCGGCTATAGATATATACATTTTTTTGAACCTAAATTACTCAAAATCCTCTGGATCACATATCTTGAGACATAGCAAAGGCACATCGGGCTACCAGTCCCTACAATTTTGCCAGGTTTGGTGAAAATCCATTCAGCCGTTCGAGCTAAAAGTGAGACCGACCGCCCTATGGAAATTAACATGGGGAAAATACGTTTTGGGACCCCCCTTTTATCTCGGCCCCCGCTTGACGAATCCCCCCCAAACTTTCAGGGAAGGAGCGGAGAGCCGCGAGGCAAAGTTGAGGAACAATTCAGGCAGATTGCTCAACCAACGCCAAAGTTATTCCCAATAGAATGTTGCGATTTCCCTATGGAAATCAATCCTAACTATAACTACCTACTGGGTAAGTAAGTAAGTAAGTAAGTAAGTAAGTAAGTAAGTAAGTAAGTAAGTAAGTAAGTAAGTAAGTAAGTAAGTCAGTCAGTCAGTCAGTAAGTAAGTCAGTAAGTAAGTCAGTAAGTATATATATATATATATATATATATATATATATATATATATATATATATATATATATATATATATATATATATATATATATATATATATATATATATATATATATATATATATATATATATATATATATATATATATATATATATATATATATATATATATATATATATATATATATATATATATATATATATATATATATATATATATATATATATATATATATATATATATATATATATATACTTTTCTGGCTTGGTTCAGCCACAGAGCAACGCACAGCTTACAAAGGCGCCATTCCTACCCGCAAAAGGACCACAGAGAAGCAGGTGAAAATCAGAGGGTAGCGGCAGCCGCCTGGGACCAGCCTCAGGTAAAGCCCCCAACTAACTTTAAAATGGAAAGCTGGGGATCGCGGAATTGACACCACCCACTGGAGGGTAATTAAAATGAAGCTGACTACAGGTTCCACAATGCCGTATCCAGTAAATCACACCCACTGAAGGGTTAAATTACCGAAGCTCGAATAACGGCAAACATTTCTGGTTCCTGTGAACAGACTGCAATCATGCTGAAAAGTCTGTCTTTCTTTGAAAAAGGCCGAAATGTATCAGAATTTGGGACGGCTTTTGAGAAATAAAAGAACGTTTGTCACCGCGAGGTGTGCGGCTCATTCTTTCCGGCTTGGGAAGATAGATATATATATATATATATATATAGATATAGATATAGATATAGATATAGATATATATATATATATATATATATATATATATATATATATATATATATATATATATATATATATTCACAAGGAGAGTACGCCGAACACCCAGAAGTGATTCAATTAATGTCTTTATTCTCTGCAGACAGCCATGAGTCTATGACATGCCACTACGCGTTTCTAACTTCCGTTTTCATCAGGTGGCAACGACTCCCAGCCTGCCTTCATTCCGCCGTGCCTTAAGACTGGTGCTAGGCATGTTGGGAATTGTAGTCCCTATTGCAAGACGTGTGGAAATTCGTTGAGTACGATATAATTACAGCTGAGTGCTTGTTGATTCCACATCACTCTTGTCCTTTGTTTCGGCTTCGTGATGTTCATGTTAGAATACTTCTGCGCCCTGCTTTGTTTTTGTTCCTCGGGCCGCATCGGTGTCTTTTTCTCAGCGGACATGTTCCTCACCTTCTTCACAACAGATGAGGTAGTCCTTCACTTTGAGCTTCGTACTGCGGAATTGAAGTTGGAGCCCTCCGGTTTCCTTTGTCTTCAAAGCGCTTAGTGCGTTCCGCAGGAGATTAGTATCTCCCCGCCTGCTTCACAAGTGTGGAAAAGCTCCGGGCGCTGCCTGTACACAATTTAGTTACTCTCAAACGGTCATTGAGGCGCGCACACTGCTGGTTCGGCTTTCAGAGGAATGACCACACCCCTGGAGTCATATATTCACAAGGAGAGTACGCCGAACACCCAGAAGTGATTCAATTAATGTCTTTATTCTCTGCAGACAGCCATGAGTCTATGACATGCCACTACGCGTTTCTAACTTCCGTTTTCATCAGGTGGCAACGACTCCCAGCCTGCCTTAATTCCGCCGTGCCTTAAGACTGGTGCTAGGCATGTTGGGAATTGTAGTCCCTATTGCAAGACGTGTGGAAATTCGTTGAGTACGATATAATTACAGCCGAGTGCTTGTTGATTCCACATCACTCTTGTCCTTTGTTATATATATATCCAGTATGCATCTGTTCTTGGCATGTACAGCTGCAGAGTCGTATTGTGCATTAGGTCGCCACCTGGTGTTGGGCTCGGATGACTGCAGGTTGTTGTCTTCTTGGAAGAAGTCTTTGTAGTCACGAGATAGGTGACTCCTCCCTGGAGTTAGTAGAAGTAAAGATAAAGAAAGGATGTCCATGCGTGTGCATCTAATTAAGATGATAACTGGAACGAATACAAGCCCCGGTGAGGCGGGAGGGCGTTTACGACTCTGCAGCTCTACATGCCAAGAACAGATGCATACTGGTAAGTAGCATATTCCGTTCGGCATATGAGCTGCAGATCGTATACTGTGCATCGATTGTGCAGAAGTGTCTCCCCTAGCGGTGGTCGCTTGTATCCATTGCAGTATTCTGAAACAGTGTTCTAAGGACAGCTTGGCCTACTGCAGCTTGCTGCTTGGCTTGCACATCAACACAATAGTGTTTAATGAAGGTGTGTGGTGTAGACCATGTGGCTGCCTTGCATATGTCCTCTAGTGTTATATTTCCTAAGAAAGCCATAGAGGCTCCTAGTTTGCGAGTAGAGTGTGCTCTAGGAGGAACTGCTAGTGTACGTTTAGCCTTTTGATAGCATATTTGTTTACACTTTACAATCCACCTGGCAATTCCCCCTTTAGAGATGGGGTTGCCTTTGTGTGGAGGAGAGAAAGATACAAATAATTGTTTTGTTTTTCTGAAGGTTTTAGTCCTATCTGTGTAGTATAACAGGGCTCTTCTAACATCTAAGGTGTGTAAAGCCCTTTCTGCAACAGAGTCCGGGTTTTGAAAAAACACAGGTAGCTCTACTGAATGGTTTAGGTGAAAAGGAGTAATAAACTTTGGCAGGAATTTTGGATTAGGCCTAAGAACCACTTTGTTAGTGTGTATCTGAAAAATGGTTCTTGTATTGTGAATGCTTGTATTTCGCTAACTCTTCTGAGAGAGGTGATGGCCACAAGGAAAGCAGTTTTCCATGTTAGGAACTGTAATTCACACTTATGTAAAGGCTCGAAAGGGAGTCCCATAAGTCTTGTAAGGACCTCGTTTAGGTTCCATACTGGAGCAGGTGGTAACCTAGGTGGGATTATGCGTTTTAATCCTTCCATAAAAGCTTTGATAGCAGGTACTCTGAATAGAGATAGATGTTGTCTATTCTGTAAATAAGATGCTATTGCTGCCAGATGCAGGCGTATGGAAGATTAAGCTAAATTGGACCTTTGTAGGTATAGAAGGTAGAAAATGATATTTTGAATGGAAACATCCAGTGGATCAATGTGATTATTGCTGCAATATATAGCAAATCTTCTCCACTTAGCGGCATAGTATGCTCTGGTAGTGGGTTTTCTAGCCTCTTTAATTATATTCATACAGTCTGGTGGTAGGTTTAAGTAACCGAGCTCTAAGACTTGAGGAGCCAGATTGCCAAATTCAGTTGGCTTGGTTCTGGGTGTCTTATTTCTCCATGGTTCGGTGTTAACAGGGAGGGTGTGAGCTTCAATTTTAGATGTGGAACTAGTGAGAGATCCAGCAGTGTGGTGAACCACGGCTGGCGTGCCCATGTGGGCGCGACTAGTATCAGTTTGAGAGACTGTTGTCTGAGTTTGCGCACTACTAGTGGAATGAGTGGGAGTGGCGGAAAAGCGTACGCAAATCTGCCTGATCAGTTCATCCATATTGCATTCCCCTCTGACCTTGGGTGTGGAAACCTGGCAGCGAAGGTTGGGCATTTTGTGTTCTCGTGGGTGGCAAACAGATCTATCTGTGGATGCCCCCACATTTGGAAGAATGGCTGAAGAACTTGTGGATGTATCTCTCATTCGTGAATCTGTTGTGACTGTCGACTCAACAGATCTGCTATCTGATTGTGAATTCCTGGAAGGTGCTCTACTGTCAGATGTATGTTTTGAGGAATGACCCATCTCCAAATGTTCTGTGCAAGCTGGGACAGTTGCAGAGAGTGTGTCCCCCCCTGTTTTTGTATGTAGTACATGGCTGTCATATTGTCCGTTCGGATCAAGACAGCTTTGTTATGTACTTGTACTTGAAATGTTTTGAGTGCTAGGAAAATTGCTAGCAGCACTAGATGGTTGATATGTAACGGTTTTTGTTGGTTGTTCCATTGGCCTTGTGTGGTATAGTGTAGGAGATGGGCTCCCCATCCTATGAGGGATGCGTCTGTCGTGAGCACTCTCTATGGAACAGGCTCTAGGAACGGCCGTCCCTTTGTCAAATTTTTGGTGTTCCACCATTGCAGAGAGCGATATGTAAGGCTGTCCACCAACACCAGGTCTGTGAGCTGACCTTGAGCCTGATTCCATTGTTGTGCTAGACATTCCTGTAATGGTCGCATTTGCAGTCTTGCATGTGGCACTATAAAGATGCAAGACGCCATCATTCCTATTAGTCGCATGAACACCTTGGCTTGGAGAGACTGCTGGTGTTGAAAAATGGAGACTAAGGTCTGAATGCTCTGTATCCTGGCTGGACTGGGATACGCTAGAGCTGTAGATGTGTCTATGGTAGCTCCTAGATACTGATGAACGTGCAAAGGCTCTAGGTGCGACTTGGTGTAGTTTATGGTAAACCCTAAGTTGTGCAATGTCTGAAGTGTTTGCTTTGTGTGATGGACACATTGACTGTATGATTTTGCTTTTATGAGCCAATCGTCTAGATAAGGGAAGACATGTATCTGTTGTCTTCTGAGATGTGCCGCTACTACTGCTAAGCACTTTGTGAACACTCGTAGTGCTGTTGTGACCCCGAATGGAAGGACTTTGAATTGATAGTGCTGTCCTTGTATGACAAACCTTAGATACTTCCTGTGAGCAGGATGTATAGGAATGTGAAAGTAGGCGTCCTTTAGGTCTAGTGTTGAAAGAAAATCGCCTTGTTGTAGTAGTGGGAGTACTTGCTGCAGAGTGATCATGTGGAAATTATCTGATTGTATGTAATGGTTGAGGGGTCTGAGGTCGAGAATTGGCCTTAGTGTCCCGTCCTTTTTGGGAATTAGGAAGTACAAGGAGTAAACTCCTGTTCCTTGTTCCTCTAAAGGAACTACTTGTATAGCATCCTTTTGTAGAAGTGCTAGAACTTCTTGTTGAAGTAGAGTAATATGGTCTGTGGACATTGGACGTTGCCTGGGTGGTATGTTTGGGGGGGGGGGTGGCTGTGAGTTCTAGGCAGTAGCCATGTGTGATAATTTGTCTTACCCACCTGTCTGTTGTGATGGAATTCCAGACAGGTAGGAACTGTGATAATCTGCCCCCCACAGGGGTGGAATGCTGTGGGGGAGGCAGAGGGAAGTCACTGTTTGGGAGTGGAAGAGGAGCGGTTGTTGTTATTACCTCTACCTCTTCCCTTGTTGTTATTTCCCCTGTATCCTCCTCTGAAGTAGCTCTTGTTAAAAGAGGTCTGTGTATTTGATTTAAAAGATGACGTATCTGCGCCGGTTTGCTTAGAGCCTCCGCTATAGTAGATGCGGCGAAAAGAACTTCTAGTCTGTGTGGATTGTAATGCACCCATAGACTTGTCGTGTTCCGGCGATAGACAGTGGTTGCAGGCCTCGTGATGGTCGCTATGAGGGAACTTTGCTCGACATACCGGGCATCTCTTGGTGGAGTTCTGTCCATGAGGCATAGGCGTACGGCGCCGATAGGCCCGCGTCAACGCACCGGAATGTAGTTGTGAGGAGTGAGGAGGAAGAATGGCAGAAACAGAGCCAAAATGCCATGAAACGTTTTCACAACAGACATTACAACAAACCATGCACCAAAAAAGGCTGGGACAGAGCTAACCAAACACCTAGGTCAGAGTGCTTGAAAATGAAAGAAACCAAAACTACAACAGAGGAGGAACCAATCAGACTAGTCACCAATTACAGTAAGGAAACAAAACAACTAAATCAAATCCTAAAAAGAAATTGGAAAATCCTACAGTTGGATCCAGTGATAGGCAAAAGAATGGGAAAACATCCTACAGTGACATACCGGAGGGCAAAAAATCTACAGGACCAACTTGTGCACAGCCACTTTCAACCAACAACTAAGAAAACAAACTGGCTAAAAACTAAAGGATTTATAAAATGTTACAATTGTAAAGTTTGTGAAATCGCCAAACCGACAACAGAAATAACTATGTACAACAACAAGATATGGCGAATAAGGGAATGTATAACATGTAACAGCAAATATACTATATACATGATTGAGTGTCCATGCAAGCAAAGGTATATAGGGAGCACTATTTGCGAATTGAAAAAACGCATATTGGAGCATGTCCGAGCCACAGTACACAAGGACAGGAGCAACGCAGTGGCGAAACATATGGAGTCAGATCATCAAGGGGACTGGAAAAAACTGCGCTTCTGGGGCATAGAAACTATGAACTTATCAGCGAGGGGTGGCCACGACGAAAGAATACTGAGACAGAAGGAGTCAAGGCACATTTTGAACTTCAGAACAATGACACCCTTTGGTCTGAATCAATCAGAGGAACTGTACACGCATTTGTAAATATTGACTGAATCTATCTAAGCATCCTGCAGATCGCATCTGATTTTAACCCAATTGTTTTCCCACACATTATAATTTTTACCCACGCACCTTTTCTCACCCTGTAACCACAACTCACACAAACATCAGACCAAAAAACTTATCAATCTCAGCCCACTGAAGGGCAGAATTATGTATTCCAACTCGCACCACTAGATGCCCACTAGAGGGCTTCATTATTTGTTCAAATTTCATTCCAAATGCATGAACTAGTAATAACCATAATTCTGTGTGACAATAACTGTAACCGTTTTGAATTAACCAGGGTGAAAAGCAATTCATCATACCATGAAATGTACAGAAATATTGTAAATATGGATTGAAGGATCGGTTAGGGAAACTACAAGTCCCAGAATTCCTATATGAAATTGGTTAAACCCACAAGGGGGCGTGTTCTGGATAATTCTGAGATGTAACAAAAGTGAGAGTTGAAAACACAAAACTGACCGTGACCAAGGCAGCGGACGCTGCCGAAACGCGTCGGTTGTTTTTGTTTCTTTGAACCCCCCATGGATTATGAATAAAAGCAAAAGAATTTGAAAAGCGATTGTTTGCTCCGATTTGTTCAGCGACCCCACCCTCCCCGGCACCGGGGAAACTGTTGTAATTTATGAGCGGCTGGCTCATCCGCAGGGGTAACGCGACCAGGCAAAGCAAGCGCCTATCGAGGGGAGAGAGAGCCAAGTGTTGGATATATATATATATATACTACTATTATAAAGGAAGAACTTTGAACCTTTGAGGCGGGTAAACTCGGGAACCACAGCGCCAATCCACACACCCGATACATTGTTGTAATCGTCAGGGTGTGCAGATGGACATAGGCTATATAAACTTAATAAATATACGTAATTTCAAAAATGTAGCCAAAAAAAAAAAAAGTAGTCCCTTGGAAGAAGCGCCGGCCGCGACGTGCATGCTGACGTTAGGAGCGCGGGGAGGAGCGGCGTACAGGAGCGCGAAGGAGCGGTGAGGAGCGGCGGACAGGCGGTGAGGAGCGGCGGACAGGCGGTGAGGAGCGGCGGACAGGCGGTGAGGAGCGGCGGACAGGCGATGAGGAGCGGCGGACAGGCGGGGAGGAGCGGTGAGCGGCGGATCAGGTAGGTTATTTATTTATTTATTTAGGAGTGGTGAGTGGCGGAAAAATACAAAAGCAAACGTTACATTAAATGAAGCAAAAATGACAATCGTGAGCCAACAAAATACAAGAGGAAGCAAACGGTGCATTACAAAAGTGAGCCAAACGGTGCATTACAGGAGGAAAAAGTGACCTGTGCAGGTTACAAAAGCGTACAAAGTAAGCAAATGTTACATTAAATCAAGCAAAAATGACAATAGTGAGCCAACAAAATACAAGAGGAAGCAAACGGTGCATTACAAAAGTGAGCCAAACGGTGCATTACAGGAGGAAAAAGTGACGTGTGCAGGTTACAAAAGCGTACAAAGTAAGCAAGCAAACGGTGCATTACAAAAGTGAGCCAAACGGTGCATTACAGTACAATCGTCGTCGATGGCATTGCCGTTGACGGGACCGTCGTCGACGGACTCAACGTCGACGGGCCCGACGTCGACGGGGTCATTGTCGACGGGCTTGCCGTCGACGGGGCAACTGTCGACGGACTAGTCGTCTATGTCGTCGACGGGATACACTTCTTAGTCGACGAGACCGTCGTTGACGGTGGCGTCGATGACTTCGTCAACGGGATCTTCTTAGTCGAGGAAAGCTTCGTTGACGATGAAGTCGTCGTCGACGGGTCGTCTACGAGAGCCTTTTTAGTCACAATACATATTCTCGTAGAAACAATAGGAGAAGTAATAGCTGTAGTGGTGATCATAGCCATAGAAGAAGAAGAGGTCGAAGTAGAGATAGTAGTCACTGGTGAGGAGACAGCAGAACTCTTACTCACGGTTTTCTTTGAAGAATCTTTGTTGGCTGAGGCTCCAGAGACAGAATGTGGAGATCTCTGTGAAGAGCCTGAAGTGGAGTGGGAGGTTTTAGCATGCTTTCTCCCCTCACTTGAATCATCCTCTTTAGACCTTACCCTTTTGCTGGATGTAGAGGCCTTGTCATCGTCATCCGTAGAAGAGGATTTCAGCCACAAAAGGACTCTGGCCTCCCTATCCCTTAAGGTTTTAGAAGGGAAGGTGCTGCAGATCTTACAATTTTTTGCCTCATGTTTAGGGTAGAGACAATAAATACAGTCCTTATGTTGGTCATCCACATGGACCCTTTTCTTTTCGCAGGTTCTACAAGGTCTAAACAAGGCCTTCTTGTCAGACATCCTGAAGCTTTGAAGAAAAACTGAGTCAAGACTCCGGGAGACTCCCTTCCACACGACGCGAGGTGAAAATCTGAGGAGAACTGGCTCTGCAGAGAGGGTTCTAGAGGGTGCTGTAAGCTGATTGGTTGCTGCAAAGACTTTGGTCCTTTTAGCATAATGAGGTAGATAGGCTCCTACAACCTAGGCCTCAAGCCTTTTTCTAGGGCCTACTACTATATTGTGCTTTTTGCACTGCTTTTTTATTTACCGTGGGACTCCCGCCTCGGGTACGGGGACTGATTCAGGCATGTGAATCTAGGAAAGATACCCCAATACTGGATAACTGGTGCTAAATGAGATGGTTTCAGGAAGGTACATGCTAATACAAAAGAATGAGAGCATTGCTGGTCAGAAACTACACTTCTAAAGTTAAGGCAGCATTAAATGTGTCATCACAGATGTAATTGTACTCCAGTACCTCAAGCACCACACATGGCTAACTAACCACTGGTAAAGCAACACATTCCTAAAGAAAATAATGGTGGTAGGAAAATAAAATAGCACCACAAAGGAACTAATGTTAAATAATTTTGACTTTTATATAAGTACTAGCAGCCCGCCCCAGCGTTGCCCAGGGCAGAAAGGGGCTGGGGGCAGCATTTGCACTAATGTGCACTAAGGGCTCCCGCCCGTCCCTCTGTGCGCACCCGCTCCGACCCCCTCCCGCCCCGACTCCAATGTGCCTTTACCTTACCTGAGCCGCCGCTCCTTCCCGCGCTCCTCACTTCACCGCCGCTCCATGTCCGCCGCTCCTCCTCTTCATGACGCACCTGAGCCGCCGCTTCTCCCCGCGCTCCTCACTTCACCGCCGCTCCATGTCCGCCGCTCCTCCTTGTCATCACGCACGTCGCAGCCAGCGCTACATCGAGGCCAGCGCAGCGTCGCGGCCGGCGCTACTTTCAGGGCACTACTTTTTTTTTTAAGTTATATTTTTAAATTTACGTTTTTTTAAAAAAAATTATAGCCTATGTCCATCTGCACACCCTGACAATTTCTACAATGCATCGGGTGTATGGATTGGCGCTGTGGTTCCAGAGTTTACCTGGCTCAAAGGTGTGTGTTCTCTCTTTATAATAGTGGTATAGATAAAGATATTTATAGATACAGGTTGCTGGGATATTGGCAACAATAACGATTGGAGCCTGTTTGATGGCTTAATGTCGGACCATGGGTTGAGAGACCCTCCGCACCTGCATCAGCCAAAAGGTAGCGAATACACATTCTTGTCATGCCCAACGGGGTGGAAACTAGAATAAACTAGTATATAGTAAACAACGCTATACTCAACACATATGGATGTAGGATGATGGTAAAAGGCATATCAGACCGTAACCTAATTTAAATTATTAATCAATCTGCACCTTATCTTTAAAATCAAAACATGGAGAATGAACACACTACAATTTCGACAACATGAAGTAAAGAAAAAAATAAGCTATCATTTACAGAAATACTTGGAGTTAAATAAACAATCTGTTGCCTTGCCCCAAACTCGATAGGCAGCAGGGAAAACATACATATGAGGTATAAAGATTAAAGAGTGTCCCGTCAGAAACAAATCCGTAAAACGAAACATTTGAAAACACTCTGCTCCAGAGGTATCATGATGATAACCGATGAAAAACTCTAGGAACCAACACAGGAAAAAAATATCAACTGAACACATTCTCATCTATGTCAGAAAAGGGTCTACAAAGAATCAAGGGGAAGCACTACAAGCAGGGAAAACGTGGAGAGAATGCTGGCAATGGAAATGAAACAGAAGAGCGAAATCAGCTATCCCAGCAATATTTGATTTTAAAAGTACCTAACTCATCAACCCACTTGCAATTACAAAATAATTGCCATCCTTCTACACAAACCTGCACACCGCAGAAGCAATGGGGCCTACAGTGGTGGGAGACAGAATTTATGGCACAATTACTTCTACTTCGACTACCTGCAGAATTCTGGGAAGAAGTCAACAAGGACATTACAGAACAAGAAATTGTGAATACAATAAAGTCAATGCCATTGCTGCCTACTCCCTTGTCACAAAAAGGCCTTTGCAAGAGTGGAGTGGGGCTACCTATTCTGAGTAATGCAAAGGATAGGTTTAGGGTCAGATTAAATATAAATGGTGCAGCTGCTGTACCGAGGTCACCCAGAAACAAGGAACAGCAATAGATTAATCTCAGAGAGAATTTATATCAGCAGGGCGACTAGTAAATTATATCCCCTGTAACCATTGCTATGTGAAATGCAGTGATGTACACCATATAGAAGGCCAGACGACCATATGTACAAACCACATACACATACACATATACGCTTGAAGTAAAAGACGTTTACAAGAGAGCCAGTCAAAAGATTGGTTGTATATGAATCTGCATGTATAGACCCAAGATTAATGTATATAAGCATACATATGTATATAAAAAAACATAGAAATTCCCATAGACACAAAAGTCATACAGGGTAAGCAAGAGTATATCAGCTCCACCAAAAGTAACCCACGTCCTCCGGGATTGAGAAGGAGGACAAGAATTGGAGGAACCAAGGATACTCCAAGAACGGATATAACAAAAAGTAAGGACAGCGATAATAAACCTTACCATCATAAAGAAGAAGTTACGACAGTAACTGAGGAAGAGACAGACAAGTCTGAAAACAGCAACACAAAGCCACATAAGAGTAGTGGCTACCACAGGAAAACAGGGGCAACCGTCCAAAAGCCAACACCACTGACTGAGGAAGGGTGCACACATAGTCGATGTTGACAATCACATATTGTTCAAACCATGGAGGCTTGAGAAACAGGTAAGAAACCTGACCAATGTTCCATGGAAACTTGAGAAACAGGTAATAAACCTCTACACAAAGCTCCACACAAAACCTGGAAGTATGAGGGGAACAAACTACAGGAAGGGGAAAAATGCCCCCAACATTGGAGGCAGTGCAGAAGCAGCAGAAATACGTAGTTGGACTGAAGATAGGATGTGCTCAAACAAGAAGTAATGAAATACCCCCACCATAAAAGGGGGTAAACGGATTCTCTCCCACAGGAAGGAGGGAAAAAAGAGAGAAGGGTCCACTACACAGAAAAATGATGCCACGAAATGCGGGAGTGGCATACAGAGCTGTAAGGGAGAGATCAGTATCTCCACTTACGAGGAAGAGGGAAGATACAGGAAAGAAAGGGAGACCTAGTCTGCTGTGAAAGGATACCAAGACATGGATCCAAACAACCAAAGGGACTGACATCCTAGGGGAAGAGAACTGAGAAGAACAGCAGACACAACAGCTACCGTATGGGTGCAATAACGAATATCTATAAAACCTCCTCACAGGAAGCAACAGCAGTGGTTGTAACCAAATTAGGTAGGTAAGAACACCGAAGGGGTTAAAACAGATACAAAGAACAACAAACTGCTTGAAGATTAACAGTATTAGAGGCATGAAAAAGTACAAAAAGTGCTTACACAAGAAAATTTTACCCAGGTCAAGAGTCTGCCTGCCCTGTGGTACCATTATCGCCCATATGGAGACGAGAAAGATGATGTCCAAGTACCTATAAGGGATACTAAGTGTATAGGTAGTTCACAAAATGCCATAGGCACACAAAATAAGGTCCCCGAAAAACAGGGATCAAGGCTATAGTGCATCCGCACAACATAACAGGATACCAGACCTATAACTCGGGTAGAAATAAATCAAGCGGCCAAAAGAAACTTTAACAGGCTCTCACGAGGCTGCAAAGAAAGTGGTAGGGAACTACTGCCACCGACAGCTTAAATTAGAAGAAAATCACTGCAGCAAGCAGGACCATCACACTGGGTGTAACCCTGGAAAGGAGAGAAGTACTCAGACAAACCTAGCACAATGACAGAGTTAAGATTCAGCACTACCATGATTATCTCTGAACCACTGCATGCGTGCCAAAAACTGAGGTACCATCAAAGGGCAGGTCAATCAAAGTACTTTGTACAGCATCCAAAAATCTGGAAATACGCAATGATGCACGCAGATTTAGAGCAACGGAAGAGGCCATAGCTCAACCAACAGAATAAGTCGTATCCATACCAAAGTGGATGCTAAGTTTGGCAGCTTGCTGCCCATCTCATACCTATGGAACAAGAGTTTCCCGGGCTTCCTCCAGAAGGGAGGGGAAGAAGCGCTCAACTGAGTCCCACAAGGTGTGAGAGAAGTGGGCGAGGGCACAAGACGTGCAGAGAGATAGCCAGACAAAGCTAGTAGAAGAGGAAATACGCCTACCACAAGCGTCAATTTTCCTGGCCTCTCTTTGTCGAGGGACAAGAGGGATGAAATCAATATTTTGGGGGGCTAAAGCAGCCTGTACTACAAAGATCTGATTAGATGGATGCCTAAAGAGACAGGACGGATTCTCCAGGGCAGAGCGATGCCTGCGAGAAATAAAATGTTCCTCAGGAATCCTGTTTCAGGTTTAGCTCAAACACCCAACAGGTTTATCAAATAGACCTTCACTATAAGGAAGGACAGGCTCCCCGGTAGACTGGTCAAGATGTAGAATGCTTGACAATTCTACAGAAGAGTTTGTAAATCCAGTACAACTGAAACTCGATTCGCCTCCGTAGCCAAACCAGGAGAAGACCTGAAGCTGAAGAAGATTTCAAGCTACTGGCGTCACCCAACTGAAGTTACTAGCTAGACTGCATAGGGAGTGGAACTGTGTCCGAAATGGGATGAGGACCCCCCACGCATATTCCATAGTACCTCCTCAACCATGGTCCTCAGAAGAATAAACCGGAGGAAGGGATGCAGAGAGCAGATGGAGAGTTGATGTTGAGGTGACGCCTCAACATCGGAAGGAGTGTCGATCAGTATCAACGACACCGCCATCGGCTCTGGCAGTCCGCAGATCAGAAGCGGGAGCCGAAGGTCGTAGCCTCAATGGGCTGAGCACCGGTGTTGCTATAGTATCAGAAACAGGAAGCCAACCTGAGCCGAGGGAGAACCCACTAGCGGGGACACAGGCATGACCTCATGCACCTCCGTGGGCAAGACCTCCAGAGAAAGGTGCTGACCCGAAAACAGATGCGGAATCATGTCCCAATACTTCAACAGAAGAGTAGGGACCAGCGGTAGGCGACAAAGGCGGGAGGCGCAGCCGCCTACTCCGAGACTTACCTCCAGATGTCGAAGGAGAATGGCGCCAGCAGAAACAGGTCCTAGAGTGGGTGCGCGTTCAGTCTGCAGGGTACATAGGTGATCAAGGATGACGAGTAGACTGTGACATGCGACATTCTCTTTGTGTCGAAGAAGGCACAGTGCTCCGTTGACGAAAAACATCAAGTATGCTGAAAAAAGTCCAGAGGAACTACAGTGCGGATCTGCGTAGTTAGTGCAAAGAATTTGGAACTGGCATCGGGGGAGGGTGTAGATGGACTCCATTGACATCACACTCAGGAGACAACAATGCTACAGTTGCTTGGCGCCCTCTCCCAACGCCCAGAGGTACTGCTGAAAAAATGTCCTGATCCAGTCTGGGGAATGGGGAGGATTCTTAGATAAGGAATCTGCGTCTAGATGTCCCTGTCAGATACCCATAATAAAGGAATATGAGAGGCAATTTTAAAATTACGTTTTTTCCAAAACTCTCCATGAATGCTATTGGCCCTCATTTAAATGAAACAGAGCGAAATTCGCCCCTAATTCTTGTTGCTTGCACTACAGCCAGCCCAGGAGGTGACACGATGCAAATCCGCTGGTCCTGTTCCTATCTAAATGTCTTCCGACAAGCAATTTGCCACACCAAGAATTATGCATCACACTACACATCAAACCCTCTCTGGAGGTTACAATAATGTGTAACACCCAGGACATCAGAGAGATCAATGCACATACAAAGAAATGGATATACCCTAGTCTACCAGCAGAGAAGATTTGCATATTCAGAAAACAGATGCTGTCATGCACACTGACTGGGTACAAGTCTGATGCACGTTACTGACGCAGAAAGATAAGCTCAAAACTAAATGATAAACTGCAGGTATTTAACAATGTGCATGGTCCCTTTCTCCTTCAGTTACCTAGGATACACCTTGTGGGAAGAAGGAATTTAAATGAATCAGAACCGAGCCCCACATTATAGTAACAACAAAGCTCCAATGAGAGCACCCTTCCAAATAGGACTACTGCTGGTCTAATCACTCAAAATACACCTGGAGACCAGGAGTTAATACATTGGAAAGGAGATAATTACAGGCAATCATTTAGAGAACCAAAGCAAGCACTCAATAGGCACACATTGGAATAGTTCATTGGAGCACATACAACATGTCGTAACAGACCAGTCTGAAAAACTGCACCTGGCGAGAGGCAAGACTCCATACTTGGTGGTATTATGCAGACAATGGATGCTGGGAAAGTTTTTCCAGGTCTGTATGCAATAGTAATGGGAGAACCCTGCTAACTATTGGAGATGTAAAAGTGTGGTCTTTAACCCAAGAAAGATTGTTGTGTCCATTAGATATAGCCCCCTAAGTGCTCCCCAGTCATACAACAAAAGTGCAAATTCTATCCCTTCAGCACCGCTATTTAAAAGGGTATCACTGTTAAAGATAATCCAAGAAAGACATGCCTGGTACAGTAATCTTTTATTAATAATGAAGACTATAGTCAAGAAAAACTATTTATTTTTGTGAACAAATGCAATTTTTGATAAAGTGTAAGAACAGATAAAATTAAAATCACAATGAAATACCTGAAGATTTTCCCTCCGAATATCAGGAAAAGTTGACAATTCATCCTGTGGCTTTATAAACTCATCTCGAAGGCCATTTGTGTAGGGTTGAAAGTCTTCAGGGATATGAAATATTGCACTTTGTTGATAGGTATCTTCTGCCTTGAAGTCATGTACGGCATCATATGCATTTTCTTCAGGGTCATCTTTGGAACGCCTTCTGGGGTAGCTATAATTAATATCATAAACTGAGCCCTCTTCATCTTCACTTTGGTGGTCACTCCAGCCATTGGTATGCTTTTCAATATCCAGATGGTGTCCAAAATGATGACCAGGTTCATTAAGATTTGTGTGTGGTTCAAGCGCTCCGCTGTGCTCATCAACATAGCCCTATTGAAAGAGGGGGAAAGGCATTTACAATAATGTATAGCTCCTTGATTTGCATAGAATAGATGAGATCTTTAAATGCAACAATAGCACATAACTTACACCTTGGGATATGGCTACCGGATGAAGTTTGTTCCAACTTGTCTCATGTTGCCATGGTTGATGGCCTCTGAAAAAGAAAATATTTTAAGTTTTACAAAGTTAATAAAAAAGAAACATTTTACAGATGCGTAATGAAGGCACAAACAAATACAAAAAATAAAATGAAATGCAACACCAAGAACAACTATAGATGTAGATTCAAGGGTCGATTGTCAGGAGTGAGGTTATTTAAACCTTAGTGCTGTATGATGCAACTGCTTGCTAATACTGCGTAGTTCCATGTATAAACATTCACCACTATTTTTGTAAAAAAAAATTATCCAAATACGGTGGGAGAAGCCTACAGCTGAGAAGCTCAGAACCATATAAAAATGTATCACTCTAACACAGCATCTTTTCCAACCTGGTAAAGTCTGTGTGTTGACAGCACAGTTGTCAAACAGATTGACTACTAACTGCACATATTGAGTGGGATTTGGATACACCCTTTTCAAACATGGTCTTTCTTCAGCCAGCCACCTTAATCTATTGGCTCCAGACTCAATCAATCACGTCTTGGCTCAGCCCAGTCGAGAATTCATCTCTCACCTACTGCTACTGACTGTTACGATGCATTCTTCCGCCTCACTGGCGGTCTGGCACTGAACTGCATGAGGATCTACTTTGCAACTAAGGACCTTTCTGTCCGATCTGCTGGCTCCCTCCTGTAAGCCTCGCGCTAATGTGCTAAAGCGACATTCTTCAGCATATTAAACCTAGGTGTACAGATTTTGCAAACACTTGTTAAAGCTTGCATCTCAGGCAGTCCTGCCCATTGCAAGTAAAAGGTTAAAGTAAAATCTGCCTTTTTTCAAACAAAAGTGTGACAAGTTCTCCAAACTATGTCCATTAGAAGGCAATGACCTCGGGCATATGACCTGAAGCCTACTTATGCATCTGCCTAAAGGTATTTTCACATGGAAGGAAGGCTTCTAGGGGAGGAAATTCGTACTAAAGGAAGCATGGACTCAAAGAGCTTGAGATTCTTGGACACTGCACGTCATCTAACCGGAGGAAATTTTAGTTTCAGTCTCATCAGATACAATTTGATTACCTTGCAGGCAGTGGAGGAGAATAGCCCTTTCCAGTTCTATCAAGTCCCTATGGCCGCTTTTTATGCTTTGAAGCAGTTAACATGCACACTATTCCTACAAATGTCTCTAGGATATCATCACTTCATCAACCAAGCAAGCAAGCAAACAGACTAGCAAGCAAACAGACTAATGCTCTTACTCAGTCCCACTGACAGAATCTTAACTAGTTTCCACTGCGCTCTGGTGGAGGAATTTTAGGCAACTGCTTGGACGTTCAGTTTCGCCAAACAAAGCCCGAGTGAGTCACAGCTTGTTATTGCAGAACCAGGTTAAAGTTGAGCGATCGTACAGATGAATGTAAGACTCTTTACTGACAGATGTTTCCTTCAGGGTAATAGTGCATGTGCTTCACCTGAAGAAGTAGCCAACCAACTGGACGATGTCAAGCTCAGGTCACTACATTGACCGAGAGTCAAGGGCTATCCTTGATTTTCTAGAAAAGTCTTGGATTGGCAGGAATGCAAAGAATGAAAAAGAACTGAAAATGCTAAGTTGCAAAGTAGAACCTTTTGCAACACTGAACATCCTTATTTGCCAGTAGTAATCAAATGAAATGTAAGAGTTCAGAAGAGATCAAGCGCTATTAGCCTCAACATAGTCTTACTCTGACCAAAATCTGAATATTCTGATCAGCAAGAAATTAGCAGTGAAAAGTAAATTGGCAGTGACTGGGCTTTCAATGGACTTGGAGATGTTTGACAGGGGCCCCTTTTCCCCATCTACCCTAGCACCTTTGCTTTGCCTAATACCTATATCTCAGAAGGAAAATAGCTGTCTGTCTAAGCGCTATTTCACATGCAGCTGATGACAATCCATCTGTTTGTTAGAGAAAAAGAACAGCTGCTACCACCTGCTGACACAACGTAACACGAAAATGATAAGGAAGCTAAGTACACATAAGAAGTTGGTTGGCTAATGCCTATTGTGGAGAAACATAGATTGTACCTTTTATTCTTTTTTAAATGCTTTATAAAGTTTAAAAACCAATAAAAATATCTGTTCAACAAAGTTGCCATGTGTCTGCTGAATATTAGTTAAGACTTTCACAAGAAAGTGTGCAAGAGGCAGAAAATCTTCCTGGTATGCAAAAATGTTCAAGGTAGAGGAATCAACAACAGATAATACATTTGCACTTGCACAGTTAGGCATAAACGTTATGAAGGAATAAGAGTATGATTTTATTGTGCTTTTACAAACTTGACTCTGACAAAGTTGATTGACAGCAGTTGAAGCGTTACTCAACCTTACAGGAGTTATTTTGCAACTTGAAGATTTTTCTGGATTCACATGCTGTGCATTATTCCACCATCTAGTGGTTGGGTCCGAAATTCTTTTGTTAGTCCTCTTTTTTTTCTTATGCTCGAAGTTGTCTGTGGCCATTTAGTGCTATGCCCATTCTCCTGTGATGCCAGACATACGCTGTGGAACCCTCTGTGCGTCGTCACCATCTTCAAGTTCTTTTTTATTTCTCCATTTCAGTGACCTTTGTCTTTGATGGTTTCTTGATGATTTAAGGTATCGCAGTGTGTAGGAGAGTAGGGTCTGCAATCCTATGATCACCCAGATTTTTGCTTTTTGCTGCACTGGTTTACGACTTTCCCTGGCTGTGGGCCTGCTAATCAGACCCACAGCCTAGCTGTTCTCTCTATCCAAATTGTACTTAGGTACTGAATTGGCACTGGGCCCTCTCCAAGTCCCTGTACCCAGGGCTGAGGTGCACCCAGAAGTCTCCCAGGGGCTGAAGCATGTATTGTGCCACCCCTGGATTGACTAACTAAAACTGACACAACTGGCTGCACGACAGCTGGGGCAAGGTGGTGTACTCACCCTTTGCTTTAGATATAGTATGCCTATATCTAACCCTAAAATGGACACACAGATCTCCTATCAGTCACTCCTATAGCAGGCCTTAACAATCCTGAAGGCAGAGTGCTTGGAATCGTGTGAGACGGTGCTCTAGCATGAGCTGAGCCTGTCTGCGGCTTTCGGGATCCATCCCTTAGCCGTTTCCATGATATCGCATACCATATACTCTTAAGTGCATTATAATCCTCGCGGTTATGTGCCAACTCTGGTATCGCTTTATCAAAACATGTCGAGTAAGGTGTCATACGAATTGGAATACTAACCCCTCGCCAATTCTGGCGACGGGGTTAGCATTCCACCCTTCTAGAGGGACACGACATGCCTGTAACCTATAACCCGGTTAAAAGTCAGACAGAGCCTCAGCATCCACAAAATGGATGCTGCCACCGAGACACAAGTCTGCCCTCCTGCTGCTGGGAGTCCTCCCAGAGCAGGAGATAAGGACAAAGGGTTTCCTGCCAGGGGCGGTGCCAGCACCGTCCCAGACAGGGTTTTGTGTATTGTAGGTAGGCAGGGCTTTAGAGGAAGGTGACTGCACGTGGCACCCCGGTGCTCACTGTGCATAGGCTGGCTGGAACCAGTTCCAGGGTCACTCCAGACCCTGTGCTGGGGAAAAGCCCGCCAAGGAAGTGGGTGTAACCACCCCCCTCCTAGTCCCACCCATAGGGCAGGACTTAGTCGCGTGCCAGCCCCTTTTTACAGGATAAAGGTAGAGACTGGCCCCCTTCCAAATCAGATCATCTTTGAATCCTGAAACTACTTTCTGCGAAAGGAACTCAAGACTTCTTCCTAAGATTTCTCCCTTGTGACTAAGGAGTAGTCACCCTGCATCCGCAGGCACCATCTAAGAACACTGCGGTCTGCTGTAAGTCCTTCCTCCGGAATCCGACTGCCCAGCTCGACGAGAACCGGCTTCCCTGGCACCTCTGACCTCTACCCACCTCTACAGCCCAGCTGAGAACCGTGGGTGCGACGAGACCTCAAGGGACCGGCCATCTGCAAGACTGCACGACTTCTTTCCAGCAGGCCCGCCGAGTAATCTACTGGTGAGTGCTTTGGGGTCCGAGAAGCCCCGACTCTGAGCAGCTCCAGCTCCGAAGTTCAGCCCCCCAGCATCTCCACGATCTGCGTGGGGCCCTTCTGCTTTCCGCTGCTCACCGCGTTGTTTGGCTACTAGCCCGTTGGCTTGTGGCCTTCCCGACGACGCCCGACGACATTTCTGCTGCTGGTCTGGTTGCTCCAGACTGGCCCTTGCTCCCTTCCAGAAGAGGAGCACCCCGGACCCTCCTGGTCCACTCAAGACGCCATTTTGAGTCCACCGCGTGGGCTTGAATTAGCCAAGGCTTGTTGCCCAATCCTGGGTAACTTCGACGCCAACGACTTCATCCTTCGTGGGACAGCTCGCACCTCCATCCTGGTCGCCGACAACGCCTCCTGGTCCGAGAGACTGCAGAGCCCAGCAGCGCCCACTCACCTGACTGCGGTGACTTCGCCCGGTGCCATCCTGGTGCCCCCTTAATCACTGGCTAGTGATTCAACAACTTGGTCCCCTCTGCTTTCAGGTTTTCGTCTTCCTTGATCCAGGCTTGGATCCATCGAACTTTCCTTCACTGGTCGCCTGCCAGCAACTTCTTCCTTCCAGGCTCCTGGTCCGGCAACGAGATCCCCGACGTCTTTTCAGACCTATGCAGCTGCAGCCCCTGGGCTAGGTAACTTCGGCACTCCGGTGTCCCAGCATAGCCTCACTATCCAAGGGTCAGGATCCACTGTCGTTTTCTCCCTACCAGGTCGGGTTCGCCCGTGAACACTAACTTTGTGAATTCTAGCTTCCATAGACTTTGTCCCGCATCCCGCGTGAGAGTGCACACTCTGCACCCGAGTCCCCTGGGCCTCCTAGTAGTAATCTAACGATTCCCTAGTCCAGTCCTAGCGATTCCAAAGCCTATTAGAACTGTTACTTACCTGCTAGTAATTCGCATTCCACTTTTAGCGTATATGGTTTTTCGTGCCCCTCGGGCATTTGTGTAACGTGCTAACTTAAAAGTATTTTCGTAAGAGTTTTGTTGTGTGCTTAGCTCCCTGTCTCAAAGAGCCAGGGTAGTCTTGTTATAAATAAATACACTGTTTATTTTCATAACAACTTGTGTGGTGTCCTTTCACTGGGTGTTCAAGGGGTAATGTGATGGTAAAACAGCTGGCTTAACACGCCCTCTAGAGTCTTAGCCTTAGACTGCTCGTATCCATGCTACTAGGATAGCTGGTCTATAAGGTTGACTTACAACCAATCATCAATAAGGGTTGTCTGGACTGATATATAGTGATCACTAGAATAGTGAGCACTGCACATCAGGCCAACTTCTCACATTGGTGAGCAGCGGTTGGGATTTGAGCTTGCTGTTGTTTTACCACACATGCCCTAAGAATATCTTGTGAAAGATCACATAAGTACTAAAGGTACATATAACTTAGCTTAGAATACTCTGAGTTCTACTGAACCAGCTGTTGTGGCTCCTAGGGCCTAGCACACCCTAAACTACAACTCTAGCAAGGGATCAGTAGGCAAACATATAGTGTAGGTAAGTGCACCACTTACACCTCACTAGAAAAGCATGTCGACTCAGGGGGACTCTACTGAGACTCCCCTGGTCAGTGTTGACCCTCCACAGGTCACTTCAAGATATGCAGCTCTCAATTTTCAGGAGATGAGGCAACTCTGTGTCTCCAGGAAACTGAAGCAGGGGTCTAACCCCACCATTCCCTTTCTGATAGGTCTCTTAGAGACATATGATGCCAGAAAGCTCTCTCAGTTACATGAGAGCATGCCAGCCTTAGAGGGAACCTCTGGGGATCCAGACCTCCCCAACACTGATTCAGCAGTTGAGGAGGAGGATCAGGAGGTACTCTCTGGGGATGAGGTAGACAAAGGTCTTGAGGTAGTCAGAAGGCTAACTAGGACCAACTTAGACTTACTTGGGCTAGGATCTGGGGGCCCCCCAGTACTAACCCGAAGTGGGCCTAACCTTGGAGTTAGGAGAGATAGATCTCTTTCTAGGGACTCCAATAGATCTCTGCACTCTAATGCCTCTTCTCAGGGGAGAAGGAATCCTCCACAGAGGAGATTTACTTCCCCTCAGAGAAAGGAGCATGAAGCTAGGATGAGACAAGCTGAACTGAGGATTGAAAGGGAAGAAATTGCCCTGGCCAAAGAGAAGCTTGCCCTGGCAAGAGAGCAGCAGATGAGTGGGCTAGCTCCCACTGGTGGCAGCAATCTCCCAAGAGATAGAGAGAAGGGTTTAGATACTAAACACCTGACTAAAATAGTGCCCCCCTTTAAGCAAGGGGATGACATCCAGAAATGGATGGCTGCTCTGGAGAGGGCCTGCACTGTGCAGAACATTCCCCAGAGTCAGTGGGCAGCTATACTGTGGCTCTCCTTTGATGGTAAAGGTAGAGATAAGCTCCTCACTACAAGAGTGGAGGATGCTAACAATTACCAGGTCCTGAAGAATACACTGGTTGATGGGTTTGGTTTAACCACTGAGCAGTACAGGTTGCTGTTCAGAGACACCCAGAAAACTCAGTCTCAGGACTGGTCTGATTTTGTGGATTGTGCCACTAAGGCTTTGGAGGGCTGGTTGCTGGGTAGCAAGGTTACAGATTACACAGGATTGTATAATCTAATGATGAGAGAACAAATTTTAAACAATTGTCAGAACCAGTTGCTGCACCAGCACCTTGTTGATTCAGATCTGACCTCTCCCCAAGAATTGGGAAAGAAGGCAGACAAATGGGTCAGGACAAGGATCAAGCAGAACCAGAACCAGAACCAGGGTGGTCAGAAGAAAGCAGACCAGAAGGGTAATGTTAAGAATGAGCAAAATGACCAGAAGTCTTCACCAGGTCCCCAACAAACCAAAGAGGGTGGGGGTCAGGCTTCCCAGAAGAAGAAGACTCAAGAAGGCCAGTCAAAAAGGTGGTGCCAGTACTGCAAAAGTAAATCTCACTGGTTTAGTGAGTGCACCAAAAGAGGAGGAGGACAAACTCCTGCCACTACAGCTCCTAAAGCAACTGCACCCCCTAGTACAGTCAGTAGTGGTAGTGTCACTCCCAAGGCATTAGTTGGGTTAACCTTGGGTACTGAGGGGTCTGACAACTTAGTTGGCACACTCACTCAGGCTGTCCTTGTCTGTACAGGGGATATGGATATGTCCCCTGAAATAAGTCCCAATACCTTGGGCAAATACAGGCAGACACCTTTGATTAATGGCAAAATGGCTCAGGCCTATAGGGACACTTGTGCCAGTGTCACCATGGTGACACCTAACTTTGTGGACCCTGGACAGATCATGCCAGGTACTGATTTCCTGGTGACCAATGCCAGCAATGTCACTACTAGTCATAGTGTGGCAATTGTAGCTTTCTCCTGGGGTGGAGTGAAGGGACAAAAGAAAGTTGTAGTCAGTTCAGACCTCCCAGTTGATTGTTTGTTGGGCAATGATTTGGAGTCATCACAATGGTCAGAAGTGGAGCAGAGGACTCACATGGAGATGTTAGGCTTGCCAGCACATGTGCTTGCTGTGACTAGGTCACAGGCCAGAAGATGCCCCACTGAACAGGTGCTGGATCCTGAAATTATGGACCAGACACCTCCCAAGAAGAAGAGCAGTAAGGGTAAGGCTTTGCCTTCCCCCTTGCCCCAGGTTGAGGATCAAGTCTCTGAGGAGGCTGATCTAGAGGAGCTGAGGGAAACTGAGCCTAAAGAGCTTGAACTTGATCAAGTTGAGTTTCTGGGCTCAGGGGGACCCTCCAGAGCAGACCTGGGGAAGGAACAGTTGAGCTGCCCTTCCCTTGAACCCCTCAGACAGCAGGCTGCTGCTGAGGCTGCAGGGAATGCCACAGGTGCCCACAGGGTATACTGGGAAGATGGACTCTTGTACTCTGAGTCAAGAGACCCCAAGCCTGGTGCAACCAGGAGGCTGGTCATCCCCTTGTCTCTGAGAGGTTTCCTTCTCACCTTGGCCCATGAGATTCCCCTTGCAGGTCATTTAGGTCAGACAAAGACTTGGGACAGGCTTGTCTCACACTTTCACTGGCCCCATATGAATGAGAATACCAAGGAGTTTTGTCGCTCATGTGTCACTTGCCAAGCCAGTGGTAAGTCAGGTGGCACAACAAAGGCCCCCCTCATACCACTACCTGTGGTGGGGGTTCCCTTTGAAAGAGTGGGGATTGACATTGTTGGTCCAATGGAACCCCAGACAGCATCAGGACACAAGTTTATACTGGTGGTGGTGGACCATGCCACCAGGTATCCTGAGGCTATTCCCCTTAGGACCACTACAGCCCCTGTAGTGGCAAGAGCCCTAGTTGGAGTGTTCTCCAGAGTGGGTTTCCCTAAGGAGGTCGTTTCTGACAGAGGTACAAACTTCATGTCAGGATATCTGACTGCCATGTGGAAAGAGTGTGGTGTGAACTACAAGTTCACCACACCCTATCATCCACAATGCAATGGGCTTGTTGAGAGATTCAACAGGACCCTGAAAGGGATGATTCATGGACTACCTGAACCTCTTAGGAGAAGATGGGATGTCCTGATCCCCTGCCTCTTGTTTGCTTACAGAGAGGTCCCACAGAAGGGGGTTGGCTACAGCCCTTTTGAGCTTCTGTATGGGCATCCTGTAAGGGGACCCCTGTGTTTGGTGAAGGAAGGATGGGAGAGACCTCTCAAAAAACCTGCAACCAACATAGTGGACTATGTACTTGGTCTCCGCTCCAGGATGGCTGAGTATATGGAAAAGGCATCTAAAAACCTTGAGGCCAGCCAGGAACTTCAAAAAGCTTGGCATGACCAAAAGGCTGTACTGACTGTGTATCAGCCAGGACAGAAGGTGTGGGTGCTGGAGCCAGTGGCCCCAGCAGCTCTGAAAGACAAATGGTCTGGGCCCCACACCATCATTGAGCAAAAGGGAGAGGTTACCTACTTGGTGGACCTTGGAACTCCCAGGAGCCCTCTCAGAGTGCTCCATGTTAACAGGCTCAAGGCATATGTTGACAGGAAGGACATGAGCTTGCTCATGGCCACAGATGAGGGACAGGAGGAAGAGAGTGACCCTCTCCCAGACCTGCTCACTCAGAATCCTGATGATGGGTCAGTTGATGGTGTTGTCTTTTGTGGCAGCCTCACTGAACATCAGCAACAGGATTGCAGGCAAGTTCTGCAATCCTTTCGACATATGTTCTCTCTGACACCCAGCCAAACTGATTGGTGTACCCATGATGTTGACACTGGAGACAGTCTGCCTGTCAAGAGTAAAATCTACAGGCAGCCTGATCATGTTAGAGACTGCATCAAAACTGAAGTGCAGAAAATGTTGGAACTGGGAGTCATTGAGCCCTCAGATAGCCCTTGGGCTAGCCCAGTAGTTCTAGTGCCAAAGCCTCACACCCAGGGTGGTAAGAGAGAGATGAGGTTTTGCGTAGACTACAGAGGCCTCAATGCAGTCACTAAGACTGATGCCCACCCAATACCAAGAGCAGATGAGCTTATAGATAGATTGGCTTCTGCCAACTTCTTAAGCACATTTGATTTGACAGCTGGGTATTGGCAAATCAGGTTAGCTGAGGAAGCCAAACCTAAGACAGCATTTTCTACCCCTGGAGGGCATTATCAATTTGTGGTAATGCCCTTTGGACTGAAAAATGCACCTGCCACCTTCCAAAGGTTGGTGAATCAAGTCCTCACTGGGCTGGATGACTTCTGTGCAGCTTATCTTGACGATATTGCTGTCTTTAGCTCCACCTGGGAGGATCACCTGGTCCACCTGAGGAAAGTGTTAGAGGCCCTGCAAAAGGCAGGCCTCACTATCAAGGCCACAAAGTGCCAGATAGGGCAGTCACAGGTTGTATACCTGGGCCACCTTGTAGGTGGAGGCCAGGTTCAGCCACTGGAGAGTAAGATACAGGCCATCAAGGACTGGACTCCTCCAATCACCCAGACTCAGGTTCGAGCTTTCTTGGGCCTGACTGGGTACTATAGGAAGTTTGTCAGAAATTATGGGTCCATAGTGACCCCCCTTAATGACCTGACAAGCAAGAAGATGCCAAAGAAAGTTCAGTGGACAGCAAGCTGTCAGAAAGCATTCAATGACCTAAAGCAGGCCATGTGCACAGCACCTATCCTCAAGAGTCCAGATTACTCCAAGCCATTCATTGTCCAAACAGATGCTTCTGAGTTGGGTGTGGGAGCTGTTCTGTCTCAACTGAATTTTGATGGTAATGATCAGCCTATTGCTTTCATTAGTAGGAGGTTGACACCCAGAGAGAAAAATTGGTCAGCTATTGAGAGGGAGGCCTTTGCTGTGGTCTGGGCCCTGAAGAAGCTGAGGGCCTACTTGTTTGGCACTCACTTCACCATTCAGACAGACCATAAGCCCCTCTTGTGGCTAAATCAGATGAAGGGTGAAAACCCCAAACTGCTTAGGTGGTCCATTTCCCTACAGGGGATGGATTTTACAGTGGAGCATAGACCTGGGACTGATCACAGCAATGCTGATGGGCTCTCCAGGTATTTCCACTTAGAGCAAGAAGACTCACCTGGTCAAGGTTAGCTTATTGTCCCAAAGTTTGGGGGGGGGTCATGTAGGAGAGTAGGGTCTGCAATCCTATGATCACCCAGATTTTTGCTTTTTGCTGCACTGGTTTACGACTTTCCCTGGCTGTGGGCCTGCTAATCAGACCCACAGCCTAGCTGTTCTCTCTATCCAAATTGTACTTAGGTACTGAATTGGCACTGGGCCCTCTCCAAGTCCCTGTACCCAGGGCTGAGGTGCACCCAGAAGTCTCCCAGGGGCTGAAGCATGTATTGTGCCACCCCTGGATTGACTAACTAAAACTGACACAACTGGCTGCACGACAGCTGGGGCAAGGTGGTGTACTCACCCTTTGCTTTAGATATAGTATGCCTATATCTAACCCTAAAATGGACACACAGATCTCCTATCAGTCACTCCTATAGCAGGCCTTAACAATCCTGAAGGCAGAGTGCTTGGAATCGTGTGAGACGGTGCTCTAGCATGAGCTGAGCCTGTCTGCGGCTTTCGGGATCCATCCCTTAGCCGTTTCCATGATATCGCATACCATATACTCTTAAGTGCATTATAATCCTCGCGGTTATGTGCCAACTCTGGTATCGCTTTATCAAAACATGTCGAGTAAGGTGTCATACGAATTGGAATACTAACCCCTCGCCAATTCTGGCGACGGGGTTAGCATTCCACCCTTCTAGAGGGACACGACATGCCTGTAACCTATAACCCGGTTAAAAGTCAGACAGAGCCTCAGCATCCACAAAATGGATGCTGCCACCGAGACACAAGTCTGCCCTCCTGCTGCTGGGAGTCCTCCCAGAGCAGGAGATAAGGACAAAGGGTTTCCTGCCAGGGGCGGTGCCAGCACCGTCCCAGACAGGGTTTTGTGTATTGTAGGTAGGCAGGGCTTTAGAGGAAGGTGACTGCACGTGGCACCCCGGTGCTCACTGTGCATAGGCTGGCTGGTCACTCCAGACCCTGTGCTGGGGAAAAGCCCGCCAAGGAAGTGGGTGTAACCACCCCCCTCCTAGTCCCACCCATAGGGCAGGACTTAGTCGCGTGCCAGCCCCTTTTTACAGGATAAAGGTAGAGACTGGCCCCCTTCCAAATCAGATCATCTTTGAATCCTGAAACTACTTTCTGCGAAAGGAACTCAAGACTTCTTCCTAAGATTTCTCCCTTGTGACTAAGGAGTAGTCACCCTGCATCCGCAGGCACCATCTAAGAACACTGCGGTCTGCTGTAAGTCCTTCCTCCGGAATCCGACTGCCCAGCTCGACGAGAACCGGCTTCCCTGGCACCTCTGACCTCTACCCACCTCTACAGCCCAGCTGAGAACCGTGGGTGCGACGAGACCTCAAGGGACCGGCCATCTGCAAGACTGCACGACTTCTTTCCAGCAGGCCCGCCGAGTAATCTACTGGTGAGTGCTTTGGGGTCCGAGAAGCCCCGACTCTGAGCAGCTCCAGCTCCGAAGTTCAGCCCCCCAGCATCTCCACGATCTGCGTGGGGCCCTTCTGCTTTCCGCTGCTCACCGCGTTGTTTGGCTACTAGCCCGTTGGCTTGTGGCCTTCCCGACGACGCCCGACGACATTTCTGCTGCTGGTCTGGTTGCTCCAGACTGGCCCTTGCTCCCTTCCAGAAGAGGAGCACCCCGGACCCTCCTGGTCCACTCAAGACGCCATTTTGAGTCCACCGCGTGGGCTTGAATTAGCCAAGGCTTGTTGCCCAATCCTGGGTAACTTCGACGCCAACGACTTCATCCTTCGTGGGACAGCTCGCACCTCCATCCTGGTCGCCGACAACGCCTCCTGGTCCGAGAGACTGCAGAGCCCAGCAGCGCCCACTCACCTGACTGCGGTGACTTCGCCCGGTGCCATCCTGGTGCCCCCTTAATCACTGGCTAGTGATTCAACAACTTGGTCCCCTCTGCTTTCAGGTTTTCGTCTTCCTTGATCCAGGCTTGGATCCATCGAACTTTCCTTCACTGGTCGCCTGCCAGCAACTTCTTCCTTCCAGGCTCCTGGTCCGGCAACGAGATCCCCGACGTCTTTTCAGACCTATGCAGCTGCAGCCCCTGGGCTAGGTAACTTCGGCACTCCGGTGTCCCAGCATAGCCTCACTATCCAAGGGTCAGGATCCACTGTCGTTTTCTCCCTACCAGGTCGGGTTCGCCCGTGAACACTAACTTTGTGAATTCTAGCTTCCATAGACTTTGTCCCGCATCCCGCGTGAGAGTGCACACTCTGCACCCGAGTCCCCTGGGCCTCCTAGTAGTAATCTAACGATTCCCTAGTCCAGTCCTAGCGATTCCAAAGCCTATTAGAACTGTTACTTACCTGCTAGTAATTCGCATTCCACTTTTAGCGTATATGGTTTTTCGTGCCCCTCGGGCATTTGTGTAACGTGCTAACTTAAAAGTATTTTCGTAAGAGTTTTGTTGTGTGCTTAGCTCCCTGTCTCATAAAGAGCCAGGGTAGTCTTGTTATAAATAAATACACTGTTTATTTTCATAACAACTTGTGTGGTGTCCTTTCACTGGGTGTTCAAGGGGTAATGTGATGGTAAAACAGCTGGCTTAACACGCCCTCTAGAGTCTTAGCCTTAGACTGCTCGTATCCATGCTACTAGGATAGCTGGTCTATAAGGTTGACTTACAACCAATCATCAATAAGGGTTGTCTGGACTGATATATAGTGATCACTAGAATAGTGAGCACTGCACATCAGGCCAACTTCTCACACAGTGTGTAACCATACTTGTAACCCATCATTTTTTGGGGAGGCAGAAGGTCACATGTGAATCCAGAAAATTCTTCAAGGTGCAAAACTACTCATAGTGGACCAAAACGAGGTACACAAAGTAAAGAGTCCAGGCAACCCTAATTGGTTTACTGAGGCAAAAATTATAACAGTAAATGCTCTCTTGTGAGGTAGTGTGGGAGAGCAGTTTAGGCTTATCGGAGAGAAGTGCTAAGCATTTGTTGTACTCACAGAGTGTACAAATGAGACACACTCATGAATAAATGTATGACCAATTTAGAAAAATAACTCTTATTTTTATATAAATATTGATACCAAGTAAGTACTTTTTAAACTATTAAATTTTATAGGTAATTGAATTGTACACTTAAATGCGTCTATCCCTTTGGGAGAAAAGGCATATGTTGCATACAGTGATAAGCGATCTGTTTCTGGGGGTCTCCTTCGGGACTTAGGATTGTAGGGGGTTAATGTCCAAAGTACCACCAGAAGTTATGCTTTACCTGCCCTGGTGTGGAGGTGCTGGTCTGGTTGGTAGATGTGCGCCCTATGATGGTGGAACGAAAGGGGGGTACCAAGAAACAGGCTGCAGAGGGGGTCTAGGAGCTCGCAACTGGGGGCACAACTGGTTCATTGGTACCCGAGCTGGCGCACTCAGGTGCAGAGTGGAAGGGTCGGCTGGGCTCTGTGCATCCTAGGGCCTTGTGGATGTCGGTCTTCGACGGTTGAGGATGTAAAATTAGGACAGCAGGGGCACTCTGGTAGTGGGTCTCTGCAGTGCTGACGTCCCTCGAAGGCTGCCTAGTCTCGGTGAGAGTCTGGATTGGACTCTCAGGGGTTCTGTTTGCTGCAAGGGGTCTGTGTCGGGTGGCGGCTTTTCTCTGTTCCGAGCGCCGCCCACGGAACACATGCAGACACCGGGTACTCACTTCCGGCCGGAAGTGGTGTCCCGGTCTAGTCCTCCACCTCCTTGCCTCACCAAGCACTTCCGGGGGAACACGCTTAAAATGCGTGAAACCCGCCTTAGCGGTGCTTCTGATTCGTCTGCACAAGCGGAGCCCAGCTGCCGTCGGAGGTCCGGTCTTCGACTTCTCATCTCTTCGTGTCACGGTAACGCTTCCTGGACCTCGTGCGTTACGTGACTTCTTGTCAAGTCTTGACAATCCCGATACAGCGGCGCAGGAGCGCTTGACTTTGCTGTAACCAGGATTGTGCCCTTTGTTTTCTACATTTCGTCGGAAGCTTGGCTGTGGCGCAGGTGCGCTACCGCCATTGCATTACAAGCGCAGAAGCGCTTCACACATCAGCACCTTGATTTCAGCATTAGGCAAGGCATTTGCGCAGGAGCGCTTTGTCCTTGCTGTACTTAGTTCTTCTTTAGTTTTGCAGTTGCGCAGGAGCGCTACTGCTACTTGCCAACACGCTTACAGCGTGGTAGTTCTCAACATCGGGCCGCGCAATAGCGCTTACCCTGGAGTTCCAGTTTGTACCGCCCCAGGCACAGAGCGCCTCCTTATTTTCTTTGGTTCTTTGGTGGTTCCAGTACAGTAGCGCCTCATTCTAGTATCAACTGCCAAGGCCTCCAGGCTCCGGGACTCTTCGGCTTGACCATCTTCTTGAAGCCAACCCTAGCAACAACAAGTGGTGAGTGCCAGGGACAGGGCCCGGGAGAAGGGGTGGCATTTACCCTGTCTGGGGAAGCCTTGGGTCGCATATCAAAGGCAGCAGAGGCTTTTGAAGCCTCCTTTCTTGATATGCTGATCACTTAGCCATCCTGCTTAGAGGATGTGATAACACCTCTGGCCTGAGTAGGCACTGTTTCTGCCCTCAGAGAGCGGAGGCTCTCACCTACAACGGGTCAGAGCCTTGCCTGTGGTGGCAGGCTGGTCTACACCAGTCAGCCAGCACCCTTGCAGTCAGTAGGTTTTTTGAGGGCACCTCTAAGGTGCCATCTGGGTGCATGTATTAATAAACCCATTATTGGAATCAGTGTGGGTTTATTATTATGAGATGTTAGAAATCAAACATCTCTAGTTTCAGTGTAGCTGGGGAACTCGTAAATACCAATGTCCAGCACATGCACTCAAAATGGCTTCCCTGTTCACTATCTAAGAATTGACTTCAACATCACCAAGGCATATCGCACCATGCAGATATGTCCACACATGTAGTATGGTGTACCCTGCCTTAAAGCAGCAAGTCCTGCTGTAGGGGTGAATTACCTACAAGGCATGCAGTATCTGCAGGAATGGCACACAGGAGGTGTGCCATGTTGTGTCTCAACTTTTCTCTGCACCATGCAGCCTGCAATCGGCAGTGTGCATGCTGGAGCTGAGGGATCCCTTAGGGTGATACAATCCATGCTGCAGCACTTAACGACCCTCTTTAGCCTCCTTGCCCTAGTTAGCAGGGGTACCATTTACTAGGGACTTACAGGGGTGCTAAAGGTATTGCCAACTGGAGGAACAATTGTACAGTTTTAGGGAAAGCGATCTGGCACTGGGGACCTGAATAGCATGACCCCAGAGCATTTCTGTCAAAATTGCATCAGATACCAGGCAAAAAGTGGGGGTGACCATGTCAAAAAGGGGGCACTTTCTTACAGTAATCCTTTGCTTAAATCTGTAAAAGATATGAATAACTGGATTCCCTTTCTGATCACCTTTGTTCTGTCCAGGTAGTACATCACTGCCCTGTGTATGTCCAGCTTTCGACCCACGTTTTTGGCTGTGTGGAAAAAGGCTGGGAAATGGATTGCCTGATTCACGTGAAGCTAGTATATTACTTTGGGGAGGAAGTGTGGGTTTGTCTGCATGACAATCCTGTCTTTTTGTATTAGTAGGTAGAGTTTCTGGGTTGTTGGCTCTTGCAGCTCAGTCACCCTATGTAATGATGTGATTGCAATTAGGAAAACTGTCTTCAAAAGTCAGGACCTACCACTCTGCATTTTGCAGCGGTTCAGAGGGTGCCTTCATTAGTTGTGCTAGTACCAGGCTGAGGTCCTACATTGGTGTTGATGCTGACCTGGGTGGAGCTAGTCTCTTTGCCCCTTTTAATCACTGGTGCCATGAAGAGGCGTCTTCTGTGGAATACTCTTGTGTACGTTACTATTGCTGCTAGGTGTACTTTGAGCATGGCGTATGTTAGATTGTTGTTTAGTAGATGTGCAAGGTATCTAACCACTGTGGTGTCGTCCATTCTTTATTGCAACAATTCCGTGTCCCTGAACCACAGGATGTATATAAGCCTCTTTACTTGGCCTTCTTGCCTCTTTTAGGATGTCCATTAACAATTTAGAGAGGTTCAAGAGGCCAAACTCTATGTTCTCAGGACCCAGGCTGCCAGGCTCAAGGTGCTTAATTCTGGGTGGTGGCCTCTTCTCCCTTGCAAGGCGAGAAGGTTGAGCCTGGCTGGCAATTTTCTTACATTCCCCTGTGGCATCTCCACCAGGTCTGAGAAACATGTCTTCCGGGCCCACTGTGGGGCGATCATGATAATTCTCATTTCTACCTGTTTGCTTATGACTAGGGGTATTAGGGTAAATGATGAAAAAGCATAGGCAAATCTTCCTGACCAGTCTATCAAAAGGACATTCCACTTTGAGCGGTTACGAACCGAGTTTCCTCATTGAGTGAATATTTCTCGGAGCACCTATTCATTTAGTACCCACTCGTGTGATTCGGATGCTTGTCTGCTCAACCAGTCCTGCTCATTGTTTTGCATTCCTGGCAAGTGTTTTGCTACTATATTTATTCTTTAACTTGTGTGACTTTGTTCCTGCTTGCTTCTTCAGATAGAACATTGTGCTGTATTGTCGGTTTGTATTTGCATGGTCTTCACCTTCACATGTGTCTCTGAAAGGTCTATGGGACCAGGAAGATCTAGCGCCAGGATAGTTAGGTGTTGGATTGCTTCCTCCGCTCTCCATAGTTCTCTGAGTTTTAGTTTCCCTGTGTGCGCTCCCCAGCCTGTGCAGGATGCACCCGCTGTGATCATCAAAGTTGGAGTTGGATGTGTGATGGGTCTGCCCTCTGTTATGTTATCCGTGTTCCACCATTTTATCTCTTCATGTACTCTTGGAGAGGACTCATGTGTAGTCTTGTGTATGGTATAAGAGGAATGCAGGAGACCCTCATGCCCATCATCTTCCACACTGTCCTCATAGTCAGAGACTGACAATTGCAGTAGTGGCAACGTTGCTCTGTAATTGCTGGGACCCTCTTGAGGGTGGTGAAAGCTTTTGCTTCCACTGTGTTGATCCTTGCACATAAAAAGTTCTTTTCACTTTCCATCTTCGCGGATGGCTTCCCTAGGTGGATTGTGAAATCTAGTCTGCAGAGGGTTTCCATAACTGTTGGACCCGGCCTCGTGGCGTGGTCCTATCCCTCCCGCGTGGCGGGCCCCGGACAACATCGGCCCTCCACAGAGCCCGGGCGGCCTCGTCCGCCCGATCCTGCACGCCCCAACACTACCGGTCCGGTTACCACCACGGGCCACCACACCGGCCTGACTCCATCCTGGGCCCATCACGTCCTGAGCACGAGGCCTCGCCCTACTCCATCTTGGGACCACCACGTCACGAACACGTGGCCTCGGCCCCGGCCCCAGCGAAGCCCAGACATCGAGGCGCCCAGATCTACCCAGGTGGTCGAGTGGCCACTCGACAGATCCCGGAGGAAGGGGAGTTTCGATGGGCCTCCAACCGTCCCCGGACGCCTGGTATCTATCGCCCCCGGCATCCCTGGGTGCTAGCTCCACCCCCCTGCTGGGTGTCTGGACACCATCTTCCCGGCCCCTCTGACCCCCAGGCGCGAGGGTCCGGACATCAAAGGACTCCAGTCCTATATCTGGGCCAGCCCCGGAGTAGGACGGCAGTTGTATCCTGGACTGGAAGCCCTGCTGACGCTGTCACGGCCGACACCAGAAGAACTCCTTGCCTGTAACCTGAAGAGACCCTGAGAGCCTGCTGGCGCTGCCGCGGCCCACCTTTGCTGAACCATCTTGAGAGCCTGCTGGCGCTGCCGCGGCCCACCTTTGCTGAACCATCTTGAGAGCCTGCTGGCGCTGCCGCGGCCCACCTTTGCGGAACCATCTTGAGAGCCTGCTGCCGCTGCCGCGGCCCACCTTTGCTGAACCATCTTGAGAGCCTGCTGGCGCTGCCGCGGCCCACCTTTGCTGAACCATCTTGAGAGCCTGCTGGCGCTGCCGCGGCTGAACCATCTTGAAAGCCTGCTGGCGCTGCCGCGGCTGAACCATCTTGAGAGCCTGCTGGCGCTGCCGCGGCTGAACCATCTTGAGAGCCTGCTGGCGCTGCCGCGGCTTGACCTCTAGGAACCCCCGGCTCGAGGATTGAGAGTTGTGCGCAGGGTATCCCTTCCTGTAACCATACCGAGACTGTCCCGCTACCCTGTCCCTTTTACGAGACTCTACAGATCCCTCGATCTGCCTGTATATACCGCTGAGACCCCGCAACCTTTATTCTTGATAAAGCCTAAGAACTTAACCTCTTGTGTGGTGTCCGTTTGTAGTGTTGTGGTTACTCTGCTGTACGATCCTAGGAGAGGGCCCTCACCCAGGAGGCCTCTCGATAACGCTCGGCTACTTCTCGACGGAGGGGTGGACCTAGGGGTGGTCAGTCAGACATCTTCTGCCTCCCCCGGGGTCGCCTTTCTAACATTGGTGGCAAGCGACGGGATCCGAGCCGACGCAGATCGTACAGAGGGTGATTCACTCACTACCGAGAAAAACACACCACGACCATGACTACGCAAGAGACAAGACCGACTACGGAATTCCAGAAAGAAAAAATGGAAGATTACAGTCACAAAGAATTAAAACAATTCTGCAAAGATCTGGGCATCGCTACCACTGGGCTAAGCACCAAAGAGGACTTTAAATCAGCCCTGCAAGCCTGGGCGGACGCCGATAACGCGCCACCCCAGAATGAAGACAACTCGGGCCCGAACGGACGCCCGGAGACCGACGCGAACCCAGCGGGGGAAAGACCCGCCAACCTAGACACGGGCCTCCCCCACGGAGACGCCCGAGAACGAGAGAGGAATCGGCTCCACGAGTTGGAGCTCGCCAGACTCCGACAAGAAGGAGAGATACAGCTGGCAGAAAGGAAATTAGCCCTCGAGCAACTACGGCTGGAAGGAGACCTAGAGGAAAGGCGAAGACAACGAGACCTCGAAGAAAAGAAACTCGTGCTCGAGCATGAGCGCGGCCTCAAAGAACTGGAAATCAAGGCCAAGACAAACGAAACCGGCACCGCCGGGGGCAAGACCTCACCCCCGCCGGTGGACACAAAGGTGCACATACCCAAGGAGGTCGTCAAAGAATACTATAAGAACGACGACATCCAACAGTGGTTCAAAGCCTACGAGGTCGCCATGACCGCCCATCGAGTACCCCTCAAAGACTGGGGCGCCGGCTTATGGGGAAAGTTCATCAACAAGGGGAGAGACGCCTCCTTATTTTCTTTGGTTCTTTGGTGGTTCCAGTACAGTAGCGCCTCATTCTAGTATCAACTGCCAAGGCCTCCAGGCTCCGGGACTCTTCGGCTTGACCATCTTCTTGAAGCCAACCCTAGCAACAACAAGTGGTGAGTGCCAGGGACAGGGCCCGGGAGAAGGGGTGGCATTTACCCTGTCTGGGGAAGCCTTGGGTCGCATATCAAAGGCAGCAGAGGCTTTTGAAGCCTCCTTTCTTGATATGCTGATCACTTAGCCATCCTGCTTAGAGGATGTGATAACACCTCTGGCCTGAGTAGGCACTGTTTCTGCCCTCAGAGAGCGGAGGCTCTCACCTACAACGGGTCAGAGCCTTGCCTGTGGTGGCAGGCTGGTCTACACCAGTCAGCCAGCACCCTTGCAGTCAGTAGGTTTTTTGAGGGCACCTCTAAGGTGCCATCTGGGTGCATGTATTAATAAACCCATTATTGGAATCAGTGTGGGTTTATTATTATGAGATGTTAGAAATCAAACATCTCTAGTTTCAGTGTAGCTGGGGAACTCGTAAATACCAATGTCCAGCACATGCACTCAAAATGGCTTCCCTGTTCACTATCTAAGAATTGACTTCAACATCACCAAGGCATATCGCACCATGCAGATATGTCCACACATGTAGTATGGTGTACCCTGCCTTAAAGCAGCAAGTCCTGCTGTAGGGGTGAATTACCTACAAGGCATGCAGTATCTGCAGGAATGGCACACAGGAGGTGTGCCATGTTGTGTCTCAACTTTTCTCTGCACCATGCAGCCTGCAATCGGCAGTGTGCATGCTGGAGCTGAGGGATCCCTTAGGGTGATACAATCCATGCTGCAGCACTTAACGACCCTCTTTAGCCTCCTTGCCCTAGTTAGCAGGGCTACCATTTACTAGGGACTTACAGGGGTGCTAAAGGTATTGCCAACTGGAGGAACAATTGTACAGTTTTAGGGAAAGCGATCTGGCACTGGGGACCTGAATAGCATGACCCCAGAGCATTTCTGTCAAAATTGCATCAGATACCAGGCAAAAAGTGGGGGTGACCATGTCAAAAAGGGGGCACTTTCTTACAGTAATCCTTTGCTTAAATCTGTAAAAGATATGAATAACTGGATTCCCTTTCTGATCACCTTTGTTCTGTCCAGGTAGTACATCACTGCCCTGTGTATGTCCAGCTTTCGACCCACGTTTTTGGCTGTGTGGAAAAAGGCTGGGAAATGGATTGCCTGATTCACGTGAAGCTAGTATATTACTTTGGGGAGGAAGTGTGGGTTTGTCTGCATGACAATCCTGTCTTTTTGTATTAGTAGGTAGAGTTTCTGGGTTGTTGGCTCTTGCAGCTCAGTCACCCTATGTA